>NC_047164.1:3618539-4238539 GCF_009819705.1 Hippoglossus hippoglossus
CGCTGTGGGCGGGGCCTGACACCTGGGAGAGGAGGCCAGGGGGGGGGCGGTTGTGTGACGGTCACTCGAGTGAATTCAACCGTCCACCGAGTTCCACCGAGCTCTGGTGACACGGCAGTTTAGCCTGCGCACAAAGTCCTGGTCGGTCAATAGCGGCAGATTAGAGAAGCTCATCTCACCTTAGCGTGGTTTATCTTAGCTTAGCCCGGGTTAGATGAGCCCGGCGGTTTGATGCTCGGCCGATTCGGGGACGAGATGCACTTCAGCAAAATTCACTCACATCAGGTTTGATTTTTACTGGAAGTGAAGTGAGATTTCAGACAACTGTTACGTAAAATGACAGTAGAGCTGCCGCTGCACTGCTCTATTAGTGTGTCACACGCAGAAAGTCTGGCCCATTGATCCGCTCTGTGTGTGCGTGTGTGTGTGTCTGTGTGTGTGTGTCTGTGTGTGTGTGTGTGTGTGACCTGTTTGTGCAGCAGAGTGTGAGGCCAGCGGATGCTGTTTCGGGGTCACTGCTAGTGTGGGACTAAATGGACCAGTCCAGGAGCTGTGCTTGTCACCAGTGGCCGCCCACTCTCTGTCAGTACGACTGCTGTCACATCACCACTGGGTCATACGGAGCAGACTCTCTTTGATACAGCTTGACTCTGATGGATTGCTACCGTTGGTCTGTGCTGTCTCTTTGCAGCAAAGGAATTCTGCTCTGGATTGTTTGTGAAGCCGCGCGGCTCAAAAACACATGTGGGAAATGTCACGTCTCAGACGGAGCACGAGTCCTTTTGACATTTTCTGGTGAAATTGTAGTTATTTTATTTCTTTTCTAGGGGCATAAAAATGAATTGTCCTGTCTCCCTGCACAGCCCCAGAAAGGAGGCATCAGTATTATGCAGCAGAATGGTAAAAAATATGCAGTTAAAGAATTACACACTCAGGCACATATTTCACAAAGTTGAGTATTTTGTTACTGTGACGTCTGTTTCACATTTTCCCGTATTGTTGCTCCCACTTTTTTCAAAGTATTTGTCAGAATAGACGTTATAGTTCATGTTTGTAAGAAGAAACTCTTTCCATTCTACTTTGGTGTGAAGTTCAGTGAGCGACTGAACGTGAATCCAGACCTGATCCTTATGCTTTGGGAGAAACACTGGACAGATTCCCTGGTGAGCTGTTACTTCTTTACGGTTCAGACGGATTCCTTCTTCATCGCCGAGGCAATCTGTTTGAATTAAATGGATAACACTCATCATTTGCCATTTGGCTCAAGTGCAACTGCAAACTCACGACTGTAGAGTCCACCGTGCCAGAGCGTCTGGTGGCTGAATGGTCTCATTGGCAGCGTCTGAGTGTCTGGAACTGTGACCTTCAAGCAGTTTTCTGTTATTATCACAGTTGGCCCGAACGTACAGAGCAAATAAAACAAACTTTATGGAATATCACAGCCATGGGATGAAACCTGCAGGATTTAAAACCAGGATTTAGATTTTTCTTGGACCTACGTCTGCATTGAGCTGTATCTTGGAGTGATAACCACACTTTTCCCAGGAGTCTCAGTGTTTTCCTTGTGGCTCCCAGGGTGAATTTTTACTCCTTTCTTTAAGATATGTTTTGGGGATAACCGTGAAATAGGGAAATAGCAAAGAGCCAATCAGAACCGAACCTGCAGCCGACTCAATCCTCCATATAAACTTTTCCTCATTCTGTCTGTAAATATGACAACATAAATAGTAATGCATAAATCCACACCTGCAATTTCAGTCCAACATTCAGTATCTGGTGTGCAAATAACCTCTTTGTAGCCGTTAAACACCGTGAACTTTCCCATGTGCAGAAAATAAGTGAAACAACGATACAGGAAACTATCAGTTCCTTCATTTTACGCTTGTTTAAAGTAGCTAAAATGTTACGAATCAACCAAAGGAGAGCAGAGCGGAGAAAATGCAAATCTTCCCGAGGAAAAGAAGCATTAAAGTTAGGTTGTAAATTCAGAAAGTATTATACAAATACAAAGAATATTGGTTTATTCTATTCATCTGACGGACTCCATGCAAGAGGGCAGATTCACACAAGGCTGCAATATGTTATAATATGTGATGATAGCAAGTGTTTAAATAAAGTGTGATTGATCCTATTATTATTGTTTTTGTGGTTTTATCAGTTGCAGTCATGAGTGTAACCCTGTTGGTATTTAACGAAGCAGCAATTAGAGACAATCCCACCAGGGGGACCAAGTTTGATCAGCTGTGTCAGGTTTTGATCTCAGACCTTCTTTAAACACATATTGATTTTTGTCTTAGTCAAACTAGAATTTGTGCTTTATAGCAATATACCGTGTGTGTGGGATTCAGGGAACTGTGTGTGTGTGTGTGTGTGTGTGTGTGTGTGTGTGTGTGTGTGTGTGTGTGTGTGTGTGTCCGTGTAAGTGTGTATTGATGTCCTCCCGTCCCTCGGGGGGACATCAGTGGGTTGTCTGGCTTTTCCAACCTCTGGACTCTTTTCTTGGTTCAGTGGAGGCTCTGTCTACCACGACTGTGCTCCTCCAGAGAGCCTTCATCCCTCAATACAGACACACACACAGACACACACAGACACACACAGACACACACACACACAGAGAGACACACACAGACACACATTATAATGGAAAATGTCACAGGTCTTTCTCTGGTGAAGTTCCATTCTCTGTCTCCATGAAGGTCAAATATTTGTAGAAACGTCTCCTCTACACCCGACACAGACGCTGACTTCAGTCCTGACACAAGGAAAAGCAAACTACAGCCGTGATACTACGACGAATCCCTCAGCAGTTCAGTCTCGACTTGTCGTCTTCTTCTTCCTGCTCGTGTCGGTATCCAGCACCTGCATGTACTTTAATTGTGTGTACAACACAAGCAGCATGGATTTCTCTCTCTCTCTCTCACTCTCACTGTTGTCTTGTTTGTCTCAGTGAGGCAGGGAGATCAGAAAAGACACACAAACACACACACACTCTCCACAGTGTACTGCACTCTGCATGGAAACAATGGGTTTGTCAGTGAAGCAGCTGTCTCGAGCTTTTTCCTTCAGTTTGCCATTCACTCTGATTCTCTCCCGCACCCAGAAACTGGCAGAGGAGGCTCATTATTTTACCTCTCTGTTGTTGTCGTCGTTCTGGGAGTGTGTGCGTGAATGTGTGTGTGTGTGCGTGTGTTAAAAGTGGGCAATTACAGTGCGGCTCTTGTCGACAGCCAAACCTTTCTATAATGAGGAGATCTCCTTAAGCAGGACATGCTGTGTGTGTTTGCACAGCGCAGCTTGATGCAAATGAAAAGTTTCCATCCTGCTCAGAGAGACGTTAAACATATAGGACGACCATCTGCGACGGCAGAGCAGCGTGTTACACATCATTAACAGAGGGAAATATAAAACCCTATAAACTCTACATCGTCTTATATGATCAAGTCCAGACGATTACAGGCCATATTCATTCTCCTCTGATTTATCTTCAAACACAGGATCCTTGGAAACATCTGTGAAACGTGATAGAATGTAACAGCCGCCGCCCACTTTTAGAACATATCTCGTTTGCTCCATTGATGTTTCAGGAAATCTTTTATTGAAAGAGTTTTGAGTCTGGATCGAGGCCGACCAGCCTCAAGATGAATCGTGACCATAAAACATTTGATCCAGAGCAAAAGATTGTTAGATACGGGGGGAAAAGGCCGAGGTAGAGGACTGTACATAGTTATTTTAAGAGTGGAAGAACTACACATCCCATAAACCATTGAGAATTTACCCTTTCCAACAACCTCCTGTGCTTCTTCTTGAATTCAACCTTGTTGTTAATACAGTGCTGCACTTTATTGTAGTTTGTATCTTGTGTTTATGTGTGTAGCATTTCATATAGTGTATAGTAACGTAGTGTAGTAGTGTAACTTTAGTGTCGTCACATCCCCTCTCACAGCTGAATGGTCCAATCAGAGCCGACATGATTTTTGAAGTTGTGGTCAACATTTCCTTGACAACAGCATCAGATATGTTGCTACTACACCTGAGGATTGTGGGTAGTGTAGTACTTCTCAATGGTATCGTGAATAAAACATGTTTTTACGAACTTCAGGAGCAAATAACATGGTTTCACAATCTTTTAGCTTGTGGTAAATCTTCCTGGGAAGGTTGATAATAAAAACCTCCATCAGAAAAACGAATGGGACTGTTTAGAAATATCTCATAGTTCTTTGCTGTCATTTTAAGTCATGTTAAAAAAGACAAAGGAATTTAATTTAGAAGCAATCACTGCTTATTTCAGCTTGTCCACAATTGTATTTTCTCCCATTCACATTCTTTATTTAACTTATTTCTTTCTTTCTTTCTCTCAAACGACCAACATCTATCTTAGACTCCATCACAACTTGGCTGCTTAGGGAAGCTTTGCTATATGAACTCATATGAAAAGCTCCCTGACATCTTCCGTTATTACGTCATGAAGCAGCAGCAGCCTGAGCTCAGTGAGTTTTTGTTAATGGGCCACACGTCCTCTGGAGTTCACTGTATCTACACAACATGGAGGGGAACGACTCAACGCGCCGCTCGTGTAAACGTTGCTACTGTATCTGTGGTTTAATGGGGAAGAGAGCGGCGTTTGAGATGAAAGCGTGAGAGGGAACGGACGTGTTGGGGTTTGATCTCTGTTTACTGCTCCTCTCGAAAGGGTTTAAAGTGGTAATCAGCGGGATAATGGTTTGTTCTGTTGTCTCCAGCCATGGTGCTAAGCGCTCGTCGCTGTGCCACATTTCCCAGCAGTCCATTGTCATTCAAAACAGCGATTGGTTTTATTTGTCTTCGTCAACCGTTCAGGTGCCTCTGTCATTTATGATGGCTATCGCTGCCCGTATTAACCACCGCGGTTCTTCCTCTGTTTATCTGAAGTGAAATGGAAACATCACTTCCTGTGCGCCAAACCCTGGCGGCGTGCCGAGATTTATATCGTTTAAAAAACGGCGTTTCTCTGGAGACGAGACCTCGTTACGTGTTGTTGTTTCTGCTCCTTCACCGTGAAGTTGTCATGGGAGAGAAGTGCTTAATAAAAGATAAGTAAACTGATTCACAGCCTGACGATGGCCTAGTTGTATATATTAAAGAACGATAGAAGAGAGAAATAAGAAAATAGAATATTAATTGCCAATATATGTGGTGTATATGTATATTTATGTGGAATTTAAAAAGGGGGCATTGACAAAACCTACGGAGAATTGTCACCAAATCCACTGAGCGTCCGGCTCATTGTTTAATCTCTTCTCACTAACCTCATTTCCATTTAATATAAATTCCTTCACATGATTTCAAAGGGTTTCACAGGAATAATATTTATATATTTCCCTCTACATCCACTCATCTTCTTTTCTTTGTACTAACTGATTGTCTTGTTCTCCTTCTCCTCAGTTTGCTCGCAGTACTCCCGCGGTGTCTTCGCCATCTTCGGCCTGTACGACAAGCGCTCGGTCCACACGTTGACGTCCTTCTGCAGCGCCCTGCACATCTCCCTCATCACGCCCAGCTTCCCCACCGAGGGCGAGAGCCAGTTCACCCTGCAGCTCCGGCCGTCCATCCGAGGTGCTCTGCTGTCGCTGCTCGACCACTACGACTGGAACAAGTTCGTGTTCCTGTACGACACAGATCGGGGTGAGTGACGAGGACGGAGCTTATGTTTTATTCATTTGAAGGTCACTGAGACGTTCTGCAGAAAGACACATGTAATGTAGCTGGTTTTAGATTTGATTTCTCTGTAGACACGATGGCGTCTCCTTTTCCATGATACAATTTGGGTATTTAAGTCCAGTGGTAATTGTTGATGGGAAACAGGAAACGTAATCTTCACTTTCTCTCAGTTTTTATTCCCCTTTTAATCCCCCCCCCCCCCTCCGTGTCACATTTCCATTACAAGACAGAATGGATATGGGCGACTGCGTGGATCACATCTCCACATCTCACTTTTTATATATTCTCCAGAAGCTCGTCGAGGGGGGTTTTCTATTCTTTCTCCGTGCTGCTGTGGGGGGGCCCGCAATGGATTTGTGAGCAGATTGGATGTATGGTGGGGGGGCGGGGGGGGGGGTGTCTGCAGAGTGAGGACCCTATCAGGATGGCCTCCCCTTCAGAACAAATCATTCCCTGCCCCTTGTCTCTCTTATCTCAGGTCGTACATGCTTGACTGGGTAAAAAGCCTCCTCTCTCAACAACACCCACTCGTATCTGATCAAGTGTTCTCCCCAAAAAACACAGCGGAGGTTTCCCGAGCTGTAAGACACAGCCAGACCACCGCCATTTCCCATCACAACTGACTCAAGATCAGGATTAGCCGGTGTTTCGTTGTGTCATGTTTTCTAGAGCAGACTGTAACGATTCTTTCATTCTCAAGAAGCTTCCTGGTCAAACAGAAGATATTCAATCAGGGAACAGCAGCTGAAGCATGTCTGGTGCTTAGTTTTACAAATCTAAGTTTGTATGTTTTCAGCATAAAAAACGAACATCTACAATAATTCAGAAATATCAATCCTTTGGTTACTCGGCCCTGACTTGTGTCTGTAACTCTCTAATATGCTGTCAGTCCTCTGACGGCCACAGAAACGCTTGTGACCTGCTGAGACACGGACTTCTGAAGAGGTTGTGTGACGTCTGGTGCTGAGATGTCAGCAGCAGATCCTTCTAAGTCTCAACAATGCTCACTGTTACATATGGAAAAGGAAATGAAGCCAGTCCTCTGTCATTTCCTCTGTAGTTGTGCACGTCCTCTGAAAGCTTACGGATATGGAGCAAACAAACCAAACAGAGCAGTACCACTGAAAATCTTGGAGGGGCAGTGTTCAAGTGAAGTGATCAGAAGCACACGAGGAAGACATTTCAACAATGGCGGATAAGAAACTACATGATGTGGATTCACGCAGGCACAAGGACAAACGAGCCTCTTTTATCACAACCTCCTCCACCATCGTCAAATAGCTTATCCTCTTATAGAAAACTATGTCTCGCCAAATACATCACACTCTTCGCATTGGAACATTTCAGTTCTCGATTATAAAATATTTCTTTAATAGAGTTTTTAATATGTTATCCTGTGTGGTTTGTGTTTTGTGAGTTACATGGAACACTTGTGTATTTGCTGCATTTTGCTGAACTTGATATTTTCCCTGTACGAGCCTCGGCTGAGTTAGGGGCTCTGTCCATGGTGCTGAAACCAGGCTCCTGTTTCACTGCCTGATCGCTGATGTCGAGGATTCTGTCGAAGCTGCTGTCGTACGAACAGTTAGAAACACCGGCTGTCAGGTGTGTGACAGACGGACGACAACGCAGCAGCTATCAACAACATGACTGAGGACAGATACTGTTACCTCCTGTTGTTGAGTGAAACCTACTGACGACCTGCAGGTTCACATAAAAGATTTTTGAATATAGATGATTAAACTTAAGCTTTTAAAGTCAGTCATTTTCCAGGGGAATGGTTTTCCCATTATTCATATCATGATGAATATTTACAGTAATCTATTCTCATCTTCTACAGGTTTTATCCGTGTCTTATCCGATACTCTCTCCTCTTATTTCCTTCCCTCTTTCATTTCCCCTGCGAACTTTATAGCTGATCCGTTTTAATCTGTTTCGTTTCCAGACAAAGAATCAAACCAAATTGCTGCACATATTGGATGACTGACCTTACTTTACCTTACCTTACCTTACCTTACCTTACCTACTTTAATCACTTTACTTATATTACTTGCCATACTTTACTTACCTTACTAACTTACTTACTTATTTACTTTAATGACCCTAAACTGGGAAACTCCCGTGTTACAGCAGCAGGACATCAGGTTCAACAAACACTAACAACATATAACAAGTATAAGAATATACTCAATTTAAACTATACAACATATACAGAATAAAAATATAAGAATAGACATAGTACAATCCAATCACATTGAATTTAGTGTCTGCAAGTAGTTACCATTTTTCTAAATCCCCAAAAATCACGAGACCCTGCATACCTGACGTGGTTTAAATACGAATTACTAAATGTGTAAGCTCTGGCGCCGCCCTTCAGACTGATTGTGTTTCTGCATCACTTGTCAAGGTTGTGTACTTGACACTGGTTGTTCGTCAGTAAGGAGAAAGTGAACTAAAGTCGTTCTCTCTGAAGACGTGAATATATTACAGCCTCAAATGTTGTCATGAGGTCTTCTGTCTTTGTTAGAGGGTTTAACTGTGCGTGTGTGTGTGCGTGTTTGTGTGTGTTTGTGTGAGCATGCACATGCACTTTTCACAAGGCTTTTGGGTGCAGGCTGCAGCACTTTAGCCTGAGGATTTTTTTCACACACAGGAGCAGGCATTCATCCAGTATCGACTATAATGTAGAATCAGCCCACGCATGGCTGAGCTCAGTCAATGAGTGCCAGTCTGATTCCCTGCATCAAAGCACCAGATACAAGGGACTGGATACTGTAGCTCTGTGTGTGTGTGTGTGTGTGTGTGTGTGTGTGTGTGTGTGTGTGTGTGTGTGTGTGTGTGTGTGTGTGTGTGTGTGTGTGTGTGTGTGTGTGTGTGTGTGTGTGTGTGTGTGTGTGTTTGAGAGTGGCTGCTTTTCCTTTTAGCTTCCCTGGATTTCCCATTATACACACACACGTATACACACACACACACACGTATATACACACACACACACGTATACACACACACTCACTAATAAGGAAATAAAAATGAATGAAGGAAATTATTTAAGAGAGAAAGTCAAAGAGAATGCAAATAAATTGAGTGATGACATTGTTTCCGGAACTGTTTGAAGAGGAGAGGAACAAGGTTAAAGAAAGAAATGAGATGAGAGGAAATGGAGGAAAGTGGAGTGCTGGAAAAGAAAGGAGGGAAGAAGAAAACAGAGGAGATAATAGAAAAGGGGAGGGGAAATGAGGAGGACATTAAAGGAAGCAAGGAGGAGGAGAGAAGGAAAGGGCATGAGATGAAATGAAGGATATAGGAAGCAGTGGGATGAAAAAGGAAGAGAGGAGATGAAATGGAGGAAATTGGATTGGATAGAAGGGGATACTAAACATGAAGATATAAGAGGAAAAGAGAGGAAACTAATAGGTGGGGAAGGAAATGAGATCATAGGAAGAAAAAGAGGAGGAGAGGGAGGGAAATGAGAGGAGAGGAATGAAGATGAAGGACTGCAAAAGAAAGAGGAAACCAGCAGAAAGTGAAAGAGATTAGAGGAAACAGCGGGGGAGGAGAGGAGAAGATGGGGGATGAAATGGAGGAAACAAGAAGTGGGAAAGAAGGGAAGGGAGAGGAAATGATGAGGAGCAGAATGAAGGATGAAGGGTGGGAAAAAGGAAGCAGAGGTAAGGAAACAGCAGGAGAGAGGAAGAGAGGGGAGCATGCCAGGAAGAAGGGGTGGAGAAAAGAGGGGAAGAAAGGAAAAGGTTGGGGAGCAGAGGTAAGGAAAGGAAAGGAAAGGAAAGGAAAGGAAAGGAAGTTAAATAAAATGAGAGGAGGGAAAATGTCAGGGGCGGGGGAAACAAACTGAGAGAAGGTGAAGAAAAGAGAAGACAAGAGAGCGGATGACTGGAAGGGAGATGAAATGAGAGCAGTGAAATGAAGATGAAGGACAAGAAGAAAGGAGAGGAGAGGAAACAAGTAAACATGAAAGATATTAGAGGAAACAGCCAGGGAGGAGAGGGGGTAGAAAAGAAAAGGCAGGAGGGGAAACGAGTAGAGAGCAGAGGAAAGCAAAGGAAGAAAGAAAACAAACGATGAAAAGAGAGAAGAGGAGAGGAAATAAGAGGAGTAGAATGAGGATGAAGGACAGGATGTAGAAAGTGAAAGAGACAAGAGGAAACAGAAGGAGAGGAGAAAAAGAGGGGAGGAAGCCAGGCAGAATGAATGAGTGGATAGCAGAGGACAGGAAAGGTAGGAAGAGGAAACAAGAAGAGAGGAAATGTCAGGGAAGGGAAGGAAAGGAAATGACATGAGAGAAGGTAAAGGGTGAAGAAAACAGGAGGAAATGAAATTGAGGTAAGGAGAAGACAGGAGAGAGGAGAGTAAAGAAGGAGATGAAATGAGATGATGAAAAATGAGAGGAGTCAGGGAGGAGGGGAGAGTAAGAGGAGATGACTCTGCAGCAGATGGGCAGGAGGAGTCAGTGTTTTAAAAACCTCTCAGGAGAGGAAGAGGTGAAAGGAAAAGAGGGGGAAGGGAAGGATGGAGGTGAAGATGTAGAAGAGGCAGAGGTCCAGATGTGCACTCTCTCTCCTCCAGCTGTTTTCCTCCCGTGTCCCGTGGCTCTGTCTCTGACGGTCATCGTGGTTGGCTGCTGCTCCACACACAGCCCGGGGCCACACACATTTATCAGCTGGTAATCAGCCGGCCCCTCACCGCCAGCCGCCGCAACTTCCTGTCCATACACCGTGTTCGCCACACAGCACAATAGAGCATGATGGGATATCATCATCATCATCATCATCATCCTCAGTGTTACATACAAGCAACAAGTCCAGCTGCTGATCTGCATCTGGCAGGACCATGGTAAGAGGTTGAATTCCTCAATCCAACTTTATTCGTTCAGCAGCTTCTGCACATTTAGTGCTTCACAAATGACTGAAACTAATAATACAGCAGGAAATGAAATAATGCAAAATAGGTTTTAAAAGAATAATAAAAAAACGAGGAAATACTGTAGAAAATGTCAAAAATAGGGATAAAATCTGTGATGATAAGACTAATAACGATAATAATAACAACACAGATGCATTAAAATAAGTGAATAAATGACTTTATTTTACTTCTGAAGATAATACAACCAAAAGGGAGCGACACAAATCCTTGTTTCAAAAATACTTCTTAACGAGCAAACATATAATAAAACTACAAAAATAAATATGATATGTCCATTTGATGCTTATATACAAAAAACTAAATAAAGGCATCCTGGGTTGTACCTATTAGGATTTTAATGTAACGCTTGATTTTGAATGTAATGTAATTTCTTTATCATACAGTACGTTATATTATTTAGTTTATCAAGTACAACTTTAATAGTTTTTCTCTGCGTCACATGTAAAACTGAAAATACTTCGTAGCAGGGACGAGAGATTCAAACCAACATCAACTCTCGTATAGTCACATTTTATTATTATTTTTAGTTTCACTCT
Source organism: Hippoglossus hippoglossus (assembly GCF_009819705.1). Taxonomy (NCBI): domain Eukaryota; kingdom Metazoa; phylum Chordata; class Actinopteri; order Pleuronectiformes; family Pleuronectidae; genus Hippoglossus; species Hippoglossus hippoglossus. Next base: position 3,629,714 of record NC_047164.1, read on the forward strand.
TTGATTTTCTGACGCAGTAACTTTGTTTGAAGCCAAATTTTAATAATTAATCATCCTCAAAACTTAGTGTCTTATAAAACAGAAGCACATTTGTAATTATGCACATCAAATCACAAATCTTATCACTGTCTAGTTGCTCAAGCACGTTTGTTTTCTATGAACTTAAAACACTACAATTCAATTGAATTATGGTCTTATTAATAACACTGTATTGGAAAAAGGCTACAAGGGCTAACGAGCCAATCAGGAGTGTCTGCGCTTTTATTAACACGTGACGTGGTCACAGCTGAGAAAAGCTGCTACCGACACTCGTTTAGAGTGAAATTCAACAATTTGTTTCTGCCACTGTCATTATTGTAAAGTGTGTGTTTTCTATGGAAGGACAGGAATCTGCACAGGCCTGAAAACAGTAACCGGCACAAAATATACTGTTGATTCACTTTTTGAGGCTTTTTTGAGAAAAAATGAAAATTGATTGCACCGCTGAGGCTCCTGCAGGATAAACTATGACTCTGCAGCCTGGTGTCGTGCTGAGATAAAGATGAAAAATATTTATAGATGGTTTCAAAGCAGGGGATCACCACTGTAATGGCATAAACTATAGTTTCACAGCAACAGTGAACAAAAACAGCTGCTCATTTGTAGTCGAACCGGCTTCAGTCAATAGCTGCGAAGGAGCTGCAGCTGCCACAGGGAGTCGTTCTCTGCCCCGTTTGCCGCTTCTCACCTGCAACAGAGTCTTTTTCATTATCTTTTATTTGTCAGGGAAGGTGCGCAAAAGCTTATTCCATCATATTTTATTCTCCGCAAGCAACGAGAAGAGACACTGAGTCAGATTTAGCTACCAGACATTTTCCTGTGTGCAGTCCCTGCTGGCAGGTAGACACAAACACTGCAAAGTAAATGTTAAGTGAATCCACACCATGAGGACTGAAGACCTTGAACGTCTTTAGAGGAGGATTAGTCGTTTATTCTGTTTCCTTTGTGGAAAAGAAATCTTCACCTTCACTGACAAGTTGTTCTAAAAGTCCAGGGACGTGAATATTGACGTTAAAGATATAGATTTTCCTTCTGCCTTTTAGAAACTAATATCAGTTGTTCCAGAGGAGAAATCTTCAGATGCTCTTAGGAACTCGATCACTCATAATAGATCAGGTACATTTTTACTGGCAATACTGGTGAAGAGGACATCTCCCATGATCCCTCGCTGCTTCACGCCATCGTCAAACTAGGTCTTTTCTTATTGTTTCGATTGAGAGGCTACTTAGTGGCTGAAGTTTCTTTTATTGTACATTTAAAGGTGATACTTTCTTAACTTAGGTTAGATTTCATTATAAAATCGCTTCCTGTTTGCAGAACAGTGAATGGAAAAGTTTTGGCAGTTAAAAGTGCGACAGTACACACACATAATTTGTCAAATTATCATCAAAAATAATTACACAAATCCTGCTCTGAAAACATGTTAAGTTTTCCCTTTTTTCCACTAAAATACACAGTCTCATATGAACTGTAGGAAAATGAACAGTCTCATATGGGAGGTGTGGCTCGTTCCTTTAGGAGTCACTTGAGCCATCCTGACAGGATCCAGTACATGCATGTATGTGAGAGTATGTATGCATGTGAGAGTATGTATGCATGTGAGAGTATGTGTGTGAGAGTATGTATGTATGTGAGAGTATGTGTGTGAGAGTATGTATGTGAGAGTATGTATGTATGTGAGAGTATGTGTGCATGTGAGAGTATGTATGCATGTGAGAGTATGTGTGTGAGAGTATGTGTGCATGTGAGAGTATGTATGTGAGAGTATGTATGTATGTGAGAGTATGTGTGCATGTGAGAGTATGTATGTGAGAGTATGTATGCATGTGAGAGTATGTGTGTGAGAGTATGTATGTATGTGAGAGTATGTGTGCATGTGAGAGTATGTGTGTGAGAGTATGTATGCATGTGAGAGTATGTATGTGAGAGTATGTGTGCATGTGAGAGTATGCATGTGAGAGTATGTGTGTGAGAGTATGTATGTATGTGAGAGTATGTATGTATGTGAGAGTATGTGTGTGAGAGTATGTATGTATGTGAGAGTATGTATGCATGTGAGAGTATGTGTGTGAGAGTATGTATGCATGTGAGAGTATGTATGCATGTGAGAGTATGTATGTGAGAGTATGTATGCATGTGAGAGTATGTATGCATGTGAGAGTATGTATGTGAGAGTATGTGTGCATGTGAGAGTATGTATGTGAGAGTATGTATGCATGTGAGAGTATGTGTGTGAGAGTATGTATGTATGTGAGAGTATGTGTGCATGTGAGAGTATGTATGTGAGAGTATGTATGTATGTGAGAGTATGTGTGCATGTGAGAGTATGTGTGTGAGAGTATGTATGCATGTGAGAGTATGTATGTGAGAGTATGTGTGCATGTGAGAGTATGCATGTGAGAGTATGTGTGTGAGAGTATGTATGTATGTGAGAGTATGTATGTATGTGAGAGTATGTGTGTGAGAGTATGTATGTATGTGAGAGTATGTATGCATGTGAGAGTATGTGTGTGAGAGTATGTATGCATGTGAGAGTATGTATGCATGTGAGAGTATGTATGTGAGAGTATGTATGCATGTGAGAGTATGTATGCATGTGAGAGTATGTATGCATGTGAGAGTATGTATGTGAGAGTATGTGTGCATGTGAGAGTATGTATGTGAGAGTATGTATGCATGTGAGAGTATGTGTGTGAGAGTATGTATGTATGTGAGAGTATGTATGCATGTGAGAGTATGTGTGTGAGAGTATGTGTGCATGTGAGAGTATGTATGTGAGAGTATGTATGTATGTGAGAGTATGTATGTATGTGAGAGTATGTATGTGAGAGTATGTATGTATGTGAGAGTATGTATGTGAGAGTATGTATGCATGTGAGAGTATGTATGTATGTGAGAGTATGTATGCATGTGAGAGTATGTGTGTGAGAGTATGTATGTATGTGAGAGTATGTATGTGAGAGTATGTATGTATGTGAGAGTATGTATGTGAGAGTATGTATGTATGTGAGAGTATGCATGGTAGAGTATGTATGTGTGTGTGCTTTCCATTTGTGCGTCGCCTCAGTCATCAGTCCCTCCTTGCAGCGACGCTCCTCTAATGGGGAGCACGGGGGCCGGGGAGAGATAGAAGGAGGTGGAGAGGGAGCCCGGTTGCCAGTGCACAGGTTAATCCACTAATTGGGAGCAAAGGGAGACGGGTTGCCAGATTGTGATGGCCACCAGGAGGGGCCGTTTAAGGGGGACATCTGTTCCTGTTGGAGAACAGCCGCCCTCGCAGCTCCCCATGCAGCTTCCTCTCTGACACTCATCTTCTTTATACACGAACCTGACAGCGAGGGGCCCCCCCTTCCACCCTCAGCCTCCAGAGTGTCGTGACACATCCGACTTGTGGAGAAGCGCCTGTTTCCCCGACTGGACCAAAAGCAAGGATCCGACTGGAGGAGGATAAAAGCTTCAGAGGAGTCTGCTTCAATGCAGTTTCTCTGTCGACAGTAAAAAGAGTTTCCCCTGCCAGAGATGGTGTGTCATCTGACGCCAGTTTGCTGTTTAAAGCAGCAATTAACAACAATATGTTTTATACTTCACGTGGTGATGAGACACATTTCACACAGTCAGCATCATTTTAACCAGTAAAGGTATTCAGGAGCTCATTAACGTTTCAAACGATGTCACTGGCCACATGATTCAGTGTGTTCTTTACGTTGATGGTTGTTGAGCAATACGTCCACTAGGGGGCAGAGTAATGTACGTTGTAAGAAAGATGTACATAGCGCCCCCTGTGTCTGAGTAAAGTAACGTCTTCATATGTCCGACGTTTCTTACCAACTCTGTCTGTCTTCAAAAAGTTCCGCCATTGTTCTAATTCCTTCCTTGTGTCCTATTGTTGTCTCACTTGAACTACTGGCTACACTGCCCCCCCCCCCCCCCCCCACGACATCCAGTGGTACTGCTCTGTTTCAACTGTTTCCGTAACCTTTCAGTAGACAAATACTAAATGACCTCAGAGCCATGAGAGAAGGCTTCTACTGTTTCCGTCTATTCGTCGTAACATCAAGCATGAATTAGAATTTAAATCTAGATGTATAGAAATATTCAGAAAGCACATCTATTAATATAGTAACAGAAAATGTTCAAATAAATTGCATCTGGATCTAGATCTGTATAAAAAAAAAAACAAGTCATATATTATATCGCAAAATTAGCTTCAAAGGAATCATTCAGCAACAGTTTCCAAAGTATTTTAATTAAAGATCATGGTACTGCCTTATTTAAAAAATATATATTTTCAACATGTTAAATGTTCATCACTCAACCTCCAGAGGTAATTATTTAATGTTAGTCTCTTTTTCTTTCATTTATTATCTATCCTATCTATTATAAACTATCCTCCACATTAAAGTCGACGTGTCATCGGTTTGTTCATGTTGACACATTCCCAACGACAAAACTAAGTAAACAAAGATGATGGGCACTTTAAATAAGATGACTAACAGTGTTTCCCGTGTGTGTGACTCCACCAGGATACGCCATCCTGCAGGCCATCATGGAGAAGGCGGGACAAAACAACTGGCAGGTCAGCGCCATCTGCGTGGAAAACTTCAACGACGCCAGTTACCGGCGCCTGCTGGAGGATCTGGACCGGAGGCAGGAGAAGAAGTTTGTGATCGACCTCGAGGCCGAGAGGCTGCAGAACATGCTGGAGCAGGTGATGCTACCATGACTCAGCATTAAAACAAACACTTTGTTCAAAAGAAGCACGGATGTCTTTACTGTGGTTTCCAGATCTGTTATATGTTCGAGCAGTTGCTAAGTTGGGGGGGGGGCATAATATGGAGGCATGTATTTGTGATGATGAGGAGAATTTGTTCTTTATATATGAGGAGGAAGAAGAAGAATTTGCTTTATTTACTTGTCCTTTGAATCCAAACCCTTCAGCAAAATGTAATTTTCATTTTTCCCGTCCTCTGAAACATCCCAGAAACGAAACATCTCCATAGAACAGAAGTTGGTGTTTCACACTCTTGTTTCACTCTGCTTTTTTTTTTAATGTTTGTGCTCATTAGAATGTTTTGAACTTGAAAACAGCCTGTGCTCATCTCCGGTGGCGTTCGTTGGCATAAACACACTCAGAATATGATCCGCATCTTCCTCCTCCTCCTCCTCCTCCTCCTCCTCCTCCTGCTCCTCTTCATCCCTTCATCCATCAATCCTTCCCTGGAGCTACTGGTGTCTCTGTAATTGTTCAATTATTCAGGAAATCTCCGCTCTGACATCTGTCATGGTTCTAACAACTTATCTTGCAGATGTGTACGCACGGCGCTCCGTCCCCGCCCGATGCCACGGAGCGTCCCACGAGCAGACGTGATGGACTCTGTCATGTTCAGGGCTTGTGGGACGATGTGCTGTTTTTGTGCGACGGCGGTCAGAGTTGCTGCCAAAGACATAAACGTCTATTTTATCCTGTTTTCTTTCCAGCCGGCGCCCGGCGCGTGTTTACCTCGTGCCAAATGGTTCCGATCCAGGACGAGGATTTGAATACATAATTGAGCTTCGTTGGCTGCTTAGCAACAGTGTGATCGGAACATATCGAGGCTGATGAGCAGCCAGATGTTGCTTTGAATGTCAGGGAATTAAAGCGCTGAATGGAAAGTGGAAGTTGAACATTTGGGATTTAGTTATCAATGTATCGATGCTGATGATTTTCCGTGTTTTAAGTTGTGAGGTCGTCGGATGAGAGTCATGTGACTGAGAGGTAATATGTAAAGATTGTTATACTGAGGAAGGGCGATTAGATGTTTATCTGATGGTTTGTAAGGTAACAAAACCATGCTTCTGTCTTTTCTTGATTTGATTCATCATATTCTGTCTGTTTTTAACGTTTATCCATTTGTTTGTTGGTTGATTGGTTTGTTTGTTTGCAGGATTACGCAAAAACTTCAGGATAGATAACTACAAAACTTGGTGGGAGGATGTAATATGGCTCTGGAAAATTATAGCAATGTTTTAAAACTTTCTTTAATGTCACATTTTCAATATTTGCCTGAATAAATTAATTTATCCTGATGAAAGAAATCAACCAAACATTTATTCTGCACGAAGGGAAATGTAATTGGCTCACAGCTAATTTGCTAATTGTACAGTTTGTGCTTTACCTGCAAAATTATTGAAGATTTCAAAACTACATTTAAATTCACTATCTTGATTTGTAATTGTTGAAAAAAGCCTAAAGAAACTGAAGAAATTCTACCACCAAGTTTTGTGGAAATCCGTCTCGTAATTTTTGCATAAAACAAATTAGATTTCCCAAAAGTTGCTTTATCATAATGCATTTTTATACATTTTTTATTGGCAGTTTAACATTTCAGTCTCACACCTTAAGCTGAATAAGAAACGTATAAACTCCTCCTGTAGAATTTACAAAGTTGTACCTTCTAATATTTCCAACATTAGGCAGAATTTAATGTCTTTATATTTAAAGGCTGCAGCACAACAGGGTTAAATATGCAGATCTCACTCTTCTTCTAAAAGAAGCAGCTCTGTAATTAACAAATCACTTAATTATCATCTCTTACGCACTAAAACTGAAATGAGTTTATTAATCCCCCCCCCGAAAACACTGAAAGAGCCAATTTTAAGTTGCTGAGGAGGAGATTCTTCTCATATCAGATCAGAATATTAAAAGGATTTGTTCCTCCCTCTCAGTGTGAAGTGAAGGAGGTAAAAAGAAAAACAGAAACCATAACGACGATCGGAGCGACGCTCCCTCCTTTCACTCTCAGTCTCCATCCATCCCAGCTGCAGGGAGTTAAATGAGAGTCTTTCACTTCTGGTTCACGGTTGGATTTTATTAGACATGCAGCAGAATCTGATAATATTTATCATGTGATTCACTGGGAGGCGCAGAGTGCAAGTGTCCCTCACACTCACATCACACGTTACATCAGGTTTCAAAGGCAACAGATTTAAAATCCATCAGTGACGCAGCCTGAGAGGAAAAACAGTTTTTTATTTAACATATTAAGTTGTTCTCCTTCTCCACTGTTTCAGTTCCTCTCGTTCTGTTGTGTCTTGATAAAAACCTGTCGTTGGAACATTTAGACACTTCCTGGATGTTGGATTTACAAACTTCCATCACTTGAGCTCTTGGAGAACTTCCACCTCCACCAAGGTTTACTAATCTAACCCGACTGTCATGATAAAGAACGTGGATCTGGCTGTTCTTCTTCCCCTGGTAGTGCCCCACACCTCCACTAACAACACTAAAAACACAACCTCCTCGGAGAAGGTAATGAGCACAGTAGTTGAATTTGCTGAAATTTTGTAGCATAAAACTTAACAACATAATAAAATGTAATATTTGGTCATAAAGAGGGAAAGAATTGTGAAAATGTCATGTTATGAGGTGTGAGGCCGATAAAACGTGTTTTCATTTTCAGTTTTAAATTCAACACACTGTGCTCGGCACCAGAATTAAAAAAGACGACATCTTTACTGACTTTATTCACTATGAACAGGTTTAATTGGAACTACTTTTGAATTCATATGAAAACTAAAAACTCAGGACTGACTTGTTTTAGTAGAAATTAAAAAAAGAACATAAAAGAAAAAAGGACGAGGAACGATAAACAAAATTTAGTGGAACAGTGGAAAATCAAGATCTGTGCTTTACTCCCTGAAAAAATTACAAAATGTTAAAAAATGTTAAGACAGTATTTTAACTGGATCTGCTTCTTAATCCACATCCACATGTAAACTTGGCTTCTTCTCAGGCTCAGGCCGTATCCCTCCACCAGGTTCGGTGGAAATGGGTTTAGCAGTTTTTGCATAATCCTCAAAACAAACAAAAAAACAAGCAAACGCAGATGAAAACATTATTTTCTTGGTCGAGGTAACGAATGGAAGAACCAACTCTTACATTTATTTGAAAAGACTCATTTCCTTTGGCTCCTAAAGTGACAGGGAAGCTGATCGTCTCCTCCATGTTAAGATTCAGATAAATAAACCCACCAGCGAAGCTTCACAACCTGCTGCTCGGCTCTCGTTGTGATGAAGCTGTTGGGGAATCGATATAAATCTAAGCTTTTCTGAGGGGTTCAAAACATTTTTAGAGGATTAATTCATTCCTTGATTAACTGAACGTCCAGTGGGGATTTCTGAGCAGATGTCAGCTTTCAAAATCTGTTTTAATCACCAATGTGCAGCTACGTGACTGTACCTGTGTGTGTGTGTGTCTGTGTGTGTGTGTGTGTGTGTGTGTGTGTGTGTGTGTGAAGCATTGTCACGTCTCTGGAAGCGTGAAGCGTTTACCTCCTCGGCGACTCACTGCCATGACGGCCTGTTCATTTGTTTAGACGTCCCATCTTCTACGGATTCAAGCTGACGGTTCCACTGTGTCAACACGCACACGCTCGCCTGCCTCACGCGTCACTGACAGTAATTAACGTGTTATGCTGTAATCCAGTCAGATTAACGCTGAGCTGTGCTCCGCCTCCTCGCAGATCGTCAGCGTCGGGAAACACGTCAAAGGCTACCATTACATCATGGCCAACCTGGTGAGGGGAACTGAGACGTCTTCTCACCGTGTCCCTCTTTGTTCTCTGTTCTCTGTTCTCTGTTCTCTGTTCTTTGTTGTTGTTGTTGTTGTTGTTGTTCTACTTCTTCTTCTTCTTCTTCTTCTTCTTCTTCTTCTTCTTCTTCTTCTCAGCTCATTGTGTTACATATGGAGAGGAATTATTGCATTTTTCTCATATTCACATCTCACAACTTCAGATTTGACAGCTGCTCAGTTGTTTTGCACCAGTAAAACCTTCATAGTTTCACCCAGTCTCTTACTGGTATCTGCTTATGGTTTCATTCCATTTCTTATCTTATGTGTTTGGTCTGTGTTGAGGCTCAGAGGGATGCTCAGTAAATTTTAGTCAATAAACGTATTTAAATCAAATCATCAATATCTGTTGCACCTCCCATCACTCACCTGTTTCTGCCTCTGGACTCAGACCATGACCAGTCTTCCCCCCTGTTGCTTGTCCCCTCAAGGGCTTTAAGGACATCAACCTGGAGCGCTTCATGCACGGCGGGGCTAACGTGACGGGCTTCCAGCTGGTTGACTTCAGCAACCCCATGGTCATCAAGCTGATGCAGCGCTGGAACAAGCTGGACCAGAGGGAGTATCCCGGCTCGGACGCCCCGCCCAAGGTACGTCGGACAGTTGGTTGATTCTCCTGAAGACCGGTTTGCGGGGGATTCAAAGTCAAATCCACGAAAAAAATGTTGGTGTTCAAAGGCCGACTCTCAAATCTCAGATGTGAGATTTCAAGTTAGTTTCAAACGTGTGGAATTTGATGTTCAGCCTGTGGAGGAATGAACAGAATCCAACTGTTTCATCTGGAATGTGTTTGAAAAATAGCAAACACAAGCAAGTTTCATGCTATTTGTAAGTAACAAGCTAAAACGTGCAAAACTGTGGCGCTTTAATCATCTCTCTGATGTGACTGGAGAAGATATAAGAAAGGACAGTGTAGATAAGATGAAGCGTATTAATATATAGGAGCATGTTTGCAAGGTCTGTGAAAGCAGCAGGAACACAGAGACACTAATACATACGAAATCTGCTTGAAGCAACAGCTAAATAATAGCAGCTATAATAAAATATGATCCATTCGCACGTACATGTAAGAAACGTTCGTAATCATCAGCAATCTGCTCCGCTGCGTTCCACCGCTCTCACATGCGGCGATGTGACAGACTGACCCACTTTACATTCTTTTCAGCCACACAGGTTTCAAACGGCACTGGGGCAAGAAGGCATCACGCCATAGTGGTCAGCAAACCCCCCCCCCCTGCAGCAAATCTGGGTCCGACCAAAGATTTCTATTTTAAAATCCATATGCAGTGGAGTGGAAATGGTGTGTGTGTGTGTGCGTCTTCTGAGTGTGCGTGTCCATCGCCACTCTGTGTCTTGACAAATTGCCCTCTCTCCGAGTCACAGTCAATTCTTCTGTCTGCTGGTGTATCAACATGGCTGCTGCGTCGGGTTTTCTGTACTTGTGTTATAAAAAAAAAAACGTCTTTAAAAAGGTCCAGGAATCAGCGGGTGGTTCACTAACCCTCGTGACTCAGACTATAGCTTTTAAATGATCAGTTTTATTACAGCCAGGAGAGACGCTGTCCAACTTCAGCTGCATCCGGCAACAGCACGTGGACTTTTACCTGCTTCATACCTGAGATCATCGTCCACATCTCCTGATTTACTGCAGCGATCAGCTCTGGTGCTCATCAACAGGTTGTTTTCCTGGTCGGGGAATCAACCGGTCCATTAGAGCTTCGTAGGCAGGGTTACGGACGTCGACTTGCCATGTAGCTACCTGGTCTTCTAGCCAAATTTATGACAAATGGCCACAAGAAAGGTAACGGTTGTAAACGAGATCAACGCAGCTCTACAAAGTCGAATTACAGAGCTAGACTGACATCAAGTAGAGCGGAAACCACAGCCAAAGCCCAACAGTTCCCTTAAATTCAATCAAGCTGCACCAAATTTCACACCTTCATATCAGTGCCCTAAATATGCCTGATTCTTTTCATCAAGATCCAGGAGTTAATCTCTAGGAAAACTGTTGAAAAGGTTCAAAAACCTCCTGGATACATCCCCTGATCCGGACTTATACTGCGTCCTCCCTCAAGGTTTTGTAGAAATCTGTCGAGGAAAGGTGCGGCTCAGAAGGTTGGCAGTTTGATCCCCATCTCCCCCATACCGTAAAGAGCAAAGCGCTTTACAGTTTTGCCAACACACACATTGGTCTTCAGGACTAGAAAAGTGCGATAGAAAAACACACCATTTACCATTTATAGTATCCGACGATGCTCAATCCTCCAAACTAATCCTCTGACATCTTTTAATTACGCTGATTGGAGAAAGATAAACTGTCTGACGTCTGACTCGAGTCATGTGAGCATCACTCTGCTGCTCCACTGGGAGAATTAATCCGACCCCCGTCACGTCCCACGTTCCTGTCCCCGGCAGCAGTGATCGTCCTGTTATTGAGTTTGTCCCGCACCTTGATTGTTTGTGTGCATAGTTTTACTTTGGGCAGCTTGTCAGAGAGGAACCAGGGGATTGAGTGTAGCGGCGTCTGTTGAGAGCCATAATGTCACAGTGAGCAGAGGGCTAATGAATAGGATTCACCCCCGGCCGGAGGCAAAGTTAATGAACTCCTGCTAGTTGGGATAATTAATGGCAGACTGCTCCCCGGCTGGACTAAACACTCGCCTCTCTCCCCCCCCCCCACCCTCTCTTTCCATCCTGCTGCCTTTTCGTCATCCCCCTCAATTAGTTCTCTGCCGCGCCAGAGGTGAGTTTTAGGGAAATGTGCGGCTCACGAGGGAGAGAGTGATTTTTTTGTAGAGTCTCCCGGTCAAAGATAGATTAGGAGAAACGGGGCTTTCACTGCGGGGTGTGTGCTCTTCTCTCCTCGCCCTCTCTCTCCCAGAAAATAATGAGCTGGGTTCAAACTGCTACCGCCGGGGACGTTGCAGGTCGGACAGCTCGGCCCTGCAGACACTCGGCGGGCTCTCAGATGCCGCCTTACGCAGATAGATCTGACCAGCAAATGCAGCAGAACATTTTTAGCTGTCCGGCAAAATCAGCATTTAATTGGCCTCATACCTTTATTTCTGTGCAGTGTGTTCCCAAAACAGACAGAACAGCCGACCGGCCTCCAGGTCACAAAGACTGTAATTTAAAAAATCACAGGCACCCTCCCTACTGAGTTTTATTTCCTTTGGATAAATCTTATAAGCCGGAGTTGAAACATAATTCCTGCTGCAGCGTTACTTTGTGATGCAAAGTGTTCACACAACCCAGCTGTGCTCACACGCTCTAACATCTGCATCTCTGCTCCCCTCCCAGTACACGTCAGCGCTGACATACGACGGGGTGATGGTGATGGCCGAGGCCTTCAGGAACCTGCGCAGGCAGAAGGTCGACATTTCCAGAAGGGGGAACGCTGGCGACTGTCTCGCCAACCCCGCCGCGCCGTGGAACCAGGGCATCGACATGGAACGCACTCTCAAACAGGTGAGAGAGAGGGCGGAGGAAGGAAAGGACATCACACACTGATGTTATCTCATCCTCTGATTATAGCTAAATCTTCCTTTCTTTTCAGTTGTTTACGACTCAAATACAAACATGAGGTTGAATCATTTTTCTCCATCACAGGATTATTTTATAACTTTAGATAGATCTATTTTGCTTAATGTTCTTCTCTGTGAAGATCAAACTGGATTTATTGATGACACATGGGGTTAATAGGAGTCTCAACTTTATTGACATCACCACCACAACTCCAGACGACTCTATCAGACACGATCAGGCCGTATCGTGCTTTAATTAAAATCCTCATTTCATTTCTGGTTATTAAGCTTTTCTCTGCAGCCTCTGCATTGACTTTCCTTTGGTTCATTAATAGAAAGTAAAGGTTGCAGGTAGTAAACGTAGAGTCTGGTTGTATTTGATCTTCGGAATCTCCAACGGGCATCAGATGGTGTCACTTCCACACCTTGGATCTTCTGACTTTACAGTTTAGTCTGAACAAAGACATGAACCCTGGTGCAAACTTTCAGGTGTGAACACGTCCTGAGTCACATTGTTGAAGAGGTGTGTGTCATCTAACTGCTCATGTAGTTTATGTAAGTGCGTCATATTTATCCCTGTAAAAAGATGGTTGGCTTCGTTCCTCAATCAACCAATCAGGGCTCCTTGTTCTCCTCTGGCTCGCCACCAGCAGCCGGCTGGCGAGCGTATCTCCACTCTCTGAGTCTATAGCTGCTCATGGTCACTGTCAAAGCTCCCGTCTATTAAAAAGATGAGTACATTACAAGATCAATACGCATTGGCTTTGTATCAGGAACTTCAGTGTTTTCTGTGGGGGGGGGGGCTCCCATTACTGAGGGAATATATATTTAACACACTAGAGGAAAGGGAGTAAAACAGTTCAATACTTTAAAAGTGTCTCTTTCTTCAGCCCTTTCCCCGACATTAGAGATTAGACGTGCAACACAACTTGTCACGGTGACGGTGACGCTCTTAATCGTTCTTGCTTTTCTTGTATTGATCTGCTTCTTCTGGTGACAACATGTTTTCATCTTCTTTAGTAGGAGATTGACCTTCGTACTGATGTGTGTTTTTCTTCCTCGTGTTTGCCTGCTGTTGTTAGCGATGTCATTTTAACGGTGCATGTCTTCTCCTCTGTGTGCAGGTCCGGCTGCAGGGATTAACAGGTAATGTCCAGTTTGACCACTATGGCCGCAGGGTCAACTACACGATGGACGTGTTTGAACTGAAGAATAACGGACCCAGACGGGTAAGACATCACACCACACTGCCGCCATTTGAATAATTGTCCCAAGTGATGTAATACTGCATGTTTCAGGCCTCACACGTCTCTGCAGGGTCCCAGATATGTGCAGACGTGACGCATCTGGGACAACACAGAGCGCAGTGTGGCGTCTTCTATTATCATAACCAGGCCTCCAGTAGCTCTGCTTCTGCTCTGACAGGATGGAAGTGTGAAGATGAAACTCAGGGAAAATGGGGGGTGGGGGGAGAAGAACGAGGGAGAGAGGGAGAGCACTTGTGAGTGATGGCAGGGGGGTGAAATGAAATGGAGAGCAATCAAGGTGGAGGGAGGGGGTGGTGGGGGGGCCCGAGGAAGCAGAGAGGGGTTCCCATCAATCAAAAGCTGCTTTGGCCCGTCTCCTGGTCCCAGCGAGGGTCCTGTCAGGACACGGTGTGTGTCTGTGTGTGTGTTTGGGTCACAGCCTCTCTCCACCATTTCCCATGTTCCTCAATCATCCCGATGCCCCGGCGCACGGGAGATATCAACCAATCACGGCCCCTCGTTCCCCTCTGGCTCGCCACCAGCAGCCGGCTGGCGAGCGTATCTCCACTCGCTCTGAGTTATAGCTGCTTATGGTCGCTGTCAAAGCTACCGTCTATTATGAGATCAATATATTATGAGATCGATGGGTATTGGCTTTTTATCAAAAGTCCTAAATCAGTCGAGCATTGCTGTGAACCTCCTCTCAGCATTATTCCCTCAGAAGATTCATATTATGACCCCAACACATCATGTGTGTTAGTTCCAGTGAAGGACTTCTGGACAACAACGGTAACACGAAGTCGCCTGAGACAAAACGAAGCAGCACGACTTGGTGCACGAGGCCGTTACAACTATAGACTATAAGTGATAGCTCAAGGATCCCACTCAGTCTGTTTAAGTGGAATCACAGCTCTACGTCAGGATACTGGTGTTAAAAGCAAAACAGTTTTATTGGCTAGAACGACAAAAACAGGGGAGCGGTGTTTAAACATTAATGTTTATTCTTGGCCTTGGAAATAAGTCTTTGATTGTAAATGATTTTCAAATCCACAACCAAAGCTAAGAAGTAGATTGAAGATCTGCACCTCTGTTGTGTAACATATAACTTGTATATTTTATTAGTACACACCATCGACGGTATATAAAAATGGTCGACGCATCTCCACTCTCTCCAGTTATACAGAAATAAAGATAAAATATTCTGCATACGATTTCCACTATCTCGCGTTCTTGAGACTGTGCTGTAGTGAGCTTACACATGCAGGATGTTTACGATCTACCAGCCACCAGGGGGTGATCACGATGATTCGGCTTCACTGTTGGAGAGCTTGTCGCGTCGTCCATCTTTATTTACAGTCCACATGAACACGCCCCCGTCGTGGGACGGACGCTCACATCTCCCTCCTCCCTGCAGATCGGCTACTGGACTGATGCGGACAAGCTGGTGCTGATCCAGGATTCTCCGCTGCTTCCAAACGACACGTCTGGCATGGAGAACCGCACTGTCGTGGTTACCACCATCATGGTAAGAGACCGGCAAGCTCTCGCCAACACACACACACACACACACTGACACACACAGACACACACGTGCATGCACCCACTCATATTCTTAAGCTGTTTGAGATGCCAGGAGACTTTATTATCCGGTGCTGCTGCAGAACACACTGGACAGTTGAGGGCTATGCAGATTCAGGAGCCTGAGGGTTAGTCCGGTGGTCGGCTGCACTGTTCTGCATCGCCACCTTCTCCCTGTTTAGTGCTTTCGTTTTGTTCCAAGGTTCTTTACAAGTATTCCAACACTTGTTTCTGGATTTCCAGCTCAACATTATCAGCAGCTGTTTCTCCTGAACCTCGTTTTCTTTGATATTCTTTCTTGTTTGATGCTTTAACATTGATATAAAGACTTATTCTAGATTTACGTTAAACATTTTTAATTGTTTTCCACTTTCACAAACATCCTTAGCAGGAACAGTTCTAATGCTGGTTTGTATTTCTGTTCCACACCCAGAATTCAGCAGTTTTACTACCTTGCAGTGTTATGACTTATCAAAGCTGAGAGATTGCACCTTTATCCCAGTAGAGTACATTCAGAGGAGAGAAGTGGAAATTTGTTTTTATTACTCCAATAGAAACATCAATAAAACATCATACAACTCCAGGACTATTTACCGTCACTTACATTTTCTTTTATTGTGCCAATAAACATCTAACGGCTCCGCAACCAGCTGCCGTTTTCTAAAGGCTTTTGAAACTCTTCCAGTTCCACGCAGCCACAGAACCAATCAAATCATTTTACACATGATAGAAGTGAACGGCCTCCTGCATGGCATGTGCATCTCCGGCCGCGGCAGCGACTCTGACATGGCCGACTTGCGTAGATCAGTTGTTGAGCGTACATGTGGCAGCTGAGTGGAGGAGGGGGAAGGAGGAGGTGGGAATGGAGAGTCCTCAGCTCAGCACAATCCCTCCCTCTTTTCAGCCCCTGATGAGGAACCCCATTTTAAGAAACTGAGCCCCAGTTGGACGCTAGCAGGATATGAAAAGCCCTTAAAAGGCAGAGTGACGGACACCGAGCCGAAATGAGGCCCCTAAAGACACTGGGCGAGAGGAGACACACACGGCGGCCATGTTAATGGACGCCCCTTGTTCAGAAACCCGAGCAAGACATGGAGCCACTCGAGAGGAAAATGAAATGCAAATTGAGGTCTTTTTTCTAAACGATGGACGCCCAGTGAGGCTCAAATGGTTTTCTCCCAGCTCCTATAACAGCACAGTGTCATGAACAAGCTCCCACTGCACCTGTGTGTGTGTGTGTGCTGGATTCATACATCGTCATGCCCCCCTGTGTGTTTGTGTGGCCACTCACAGCTCCACCCTGGGTTTGAATGTTTTTTTTAATTTGTGCACAGATTTATGCCCCCTGAGATTAAAAGAAGGAAAAAGGAGGCATTACCAGGATGTGAATATACGTTGTGTCTAACTGAATTACTGTGAATCTGTCACTTTCTCCGACTACCTGCTCATGTACAGAACACTACGCACGCACAGGGCTTCCTGTAAGCCCTAAAACAGCTTAGACAGACTAATGCTCCCATAATCATGCCAGTTCATATCCATCACACTTTTATGTAGCATGATATTATACTTACATTGTGACGGCCGCCTTTTCACGCCCGCTTTTTTACAGTGTGTTCGCCGTGTTCACGAGAGTTAATGAAGTGTGGAATCAAGCTTCATGTCTTTGTTCCATTCTTTCCATTTGATCTGGTTTAGTTTTGGTTTTATATTTTGAATATATGTCCGTCCTGTTGTCATCACCGCCCTTTCGATTGGTTTGTAGACAGGCGCTCGTTGGACGTTGCCGTGTTTTCCCTTCGTCTGTTGTGTTCACTAACTCTTTTGAATAAAGTGTATTGAAAACAATTAGTCCTTCCGTTTGAATGGAGAATGAATGATTGAGTGAACTGGCTCCTTGTCACTGTAATATCATCGCCACCAGCAAAATGAACATCCCTGTCCTTTAAACATTATCTCAAAGATATAACTTTGCCGCCTTTACTCCTTCTTCTTCTTCTTCTATTGTTTGACTCCATGTTCTGTGTGCTTGAACTTTAAAGAAGCTTGTGCGGCTTTTTCACACCAGAACAACAAAAGGAGCCGCGGCGATAACACTGTTATCGATTTCCTTTTATGTTTAAGTGAGCAAGAGATTTAACAACGGGAGATAAAACGAACAAGAGAAGTTTTAGGCACAGACAGAAAATCCAGGCCACAGCTGGGACCAGGACAATGTGTGTGTTCGGCCAAACGAGCCTCAGAAATCCTTTTATTTTTCCCCTGCACTGTTTAGTGTAGATTGATGCCAGACATTTGGTTTGTTGTACTTATTCTCGAGTTGAGCACAGAACCTACAGCTGAGACCCAAACCTGAACTTTCAGACCTGACCTGACTTCCTCTCCAAAGTGCTTAGGAAACGCTTTCTCACAAATAAAAAAAAAAAGCTAATCTGACAACAGCATGAGGCCGTGGAACTGGGTCCACCAGCACAAAAACCTCCACTATCCGATAAGCCATAGCCACTGTGTAACACTATTGCCTCTCAATATAATAAATAATCTGCTTTACTCGTTAGTGGATCAGCTTCGCTTTTTCCCCAAAATGGGCCAGATGTTAAAAATAAAACTTCTCTCCCATCTCAACTCGAGAGCAAACGCCAAACAAACACTTTCTAATCCAGAAACAGAAGTTTGCAGAGGAACCCTCCGGAGGCTCTTTAGAAAAGAAGGAACTGAGGAGGAAGGTTGTAGGATTTTATCTGTTGTCACAACGTGGTCGTAATGTTTCCACAAAGCTTTTCACTTTCTGCAAATCACTGAGGATTTTGGGAAGTTTATGCAGAATTTAATTTATTACTGTATTTCACACGAGCTCTTTCTTTTTACCCGTTATCGTTTGTTTCTGGCAGCAGGAAAATGTCTGGAACATTTTCCTGCTGTATTCTCACATGGGCTAATTCGGACATTATCCGGACATGACAGGAACTGATCGGTTTGCGTTCTTACGTGCAGCCCCTCCAGAAAGTTTCAGTTCAGTGCACGTCTGTAATACACACATACAGAGATAGACTTATTTTTGTTATATTTTGAAAAAACAACCCACTCTCGTGACCTGTGTCGTCTCTATGAGATATCTGCTTCATCACTGACAGCAGCAGTAGTTCCTGGAACCTGATAACTGAGATTCATCTCCAGGAAATCATCCCATAAGTTTGCAGTGGAAACAAAAAACCTGTGAGAGATACAACCACAAGTTTTGTTTTACATCAGGTTTCACGTCGAGTTGCTGCAGTAAAAACTGGCTTCACGCTTATGTCCAAACAACCATTACCAACCATACCTTTTCTCCTTTAAATGAAAAAATGTAAGTGTTTTTATTCTCACTCTGCTGTGCGAAGTTGAAATGAGCTCATTCAGGCCTCCTCCTGTGTGTGAGTGGACCTCTGCTGCTTGTTGGCACAGAAAAGGGAGCTCGGCTGAAGATAACTGAACTCTGCATTTGTTAGAAAACCTGCTTCACTGGGCCGTTCGCATTATTCAGGTCCTTGTAAATGAAAAGATCTGCTGCTGGGTTTCATCTTGTATTTATCTGTCTCTGTTAGCAGATAACACATCTCTAGGATGTCTCTGGCTTCTCGCTGCCTGGAAGTTGATGCATCAACAGAAACACTCTCAAAGACAAAGTCTGACTGTCATTGTGGTGTCAGGACGAGGCTGAGAGCTGTGATGAAGTGTGTCTCTGCTTTAAACTCCCTCCACTGCACTTTAAACCTGGGACGGCCATTAATCTGCTGACAGGAAAGAAGCACAATACAAGGTCCTGTAGTTATGTCTTCGTTCCACCTTTGTCCAAGGAAATCTGGTGGAGGACGTGGAAAGGGTCAACTTTAATATCCCAAATTCCTCCTGATGATGTCACTGCGACACACACGGCGTCATGCAAGTAGCTCTTCTATGGACGGATTCATTTGTTAACTAACCTTTTGTCTCACACGGACAAAATGCTCAGTAAGTCCGTTTTGGTGACTTATGTGCATATGTACAAATAGTTAACGCAGAGTTTAAATATGTCAGCAAAATCAAATCATGTCTTTATTGCCTTTACTTTTATATTTTTATTGACTTGGGCGAATTATCCAACTTCCTTAGTTGTTACAGAAGTTCTTCTTTTTACTTTTGTGTGACATTTTTGTGAAGGAAAACTTCCTCAAAAACAAATGAATCGATGAAATGAACGATTTACAAAACCTGTCTGGAATCATTGTTGGAATGAGCATAACAAAATAGAGTCCAATTAATGTTTGAGGGACATGATGTTTTTAAAAGATAAACGGTACAAATTGCAATAAAACAGGACAAACAAAACACGGCCTTAATTCTTTGTAGAGAAAACATGTTTTGTGTGATTTATGCAGCAGTAAATTAGTTTTTCTTTTACTTCTAAAAGTCCTATTTTAAATCGTCATGTTTCTTGCTGCGAGTAACAAACAGTGACGACTACAACTGTAAAGTTTGAGTTTGAGGCCGAGCTTGAGCAACGGGAACTTTCCCCTCAACCCCATTGTTAACCCAAAGCCCCTCGACAAGGACCTGATGTTCTCCTGCAGCAGCCAGTCGAGTGCACTTCAAATGAAAAAAGAAAAGGGGACATTTGCAAACATACATTTTTTCTCTTTGTGCTTTGAATGTTTTCCCCCTTTCGACGGCGCGCGAGCCGTATTAAATCAAAGTCAGATAGAAATGTGTTTAGTGCCTCAAGTGGCTGCTGATGAATGAGATGAGAGATGTACTGAGAAGCACTAATGTGCGTTTGCATCATAAAAGGTTTTGTGCTCAAGTTATCGTACGATGTCGTGCCGTCGCTTTGCTGCTTGTTACCGCTCATATTCGAACAGAAGGGGCAACAGATTGTTTATCTTACATAATGCACACAACACTTTGCACAGGGCAGCCAGATGTGTGCGTCTGTGTGTGTGTGTGAGTGTGTGTCCACCCATACGTATGGATCTGTGACATGCAGCCGGCCCTGCAGTGTGTGTGCGTGTCTATGTTAATGGCATGTTTAATTAGTCTCATTAGGCCGTGAGTGAGGCAGCGTGCTTGTGATTATTGACCAGCCTGTCAGCCTTTGCTGTGAAGATCTCTGAAGTGCCGCTCTCTTCTCGTGCCAGAAACACTGACTGAGTCCTTTATCTCTGCCACTTCTGCTGCTCCTCCGGCTGCCAGCGCCGTCACACACCCCGCCGCCGTAAATCATATGGATTAAAAGCTGTTTTTCTGTTTGATATACGTCCAAAACAAACTCCAACGTCAGCCTGGGAAAGTTTAAAATCGGACACAGGCTGAAAAACAAATTAAGTAATGCTGTATTTCACAGGTACGTCATCCCTGAATGATTCCCACTATAAATAGACGAGCAATAATTAGAGTGAATAACTCTGCCAAGACCCAAGAGTCCCCTCAAATTTGAGGCTGCACCAAATTTCACACAGTCATAGAAATCTAGTTTTCCTAAATATGTTTCATCAAGATCCACGAATTCATCTCTGGAAAGTCAGTGATGTTTTTGTGTGATCTTGCCGATGAACAAACATACAAACAGCCCAACAACCGAATGCACAGGGGTGAAAACATAACCTTCTTGCCGGCGAAAAAATGATTTCCTCTGAAGAACTTGGCAATTTATCATTAATCATAGAGAATGTGAATTTCCTTTTATAAGATTGTCTTTACTTTCCCTACAATTGGCACCAAATGATAAAGTTGTTCTTTCAAATTATTCCTCAGATTTTGTTCTGTAGAAAAATCGGTCAATTTAAATAAAGGTTAGTCGACGACTGTCGCTTTCGTTGCGTTATTTTGTGCTTTGTGTGTTTTTGATACGACAGGAAAGATTGAAACTCAAAGTCAAAAAGTCAAGGGGACGTATTCAGCTTTTTTTAATTAATATTTAGCTTTATTTCAGACCCACGTGGAAACAATAACACAGAAATACTATCATCACACTCAATTCCACAGGGATTAAAAGGTTTTCCTCAGTAATAAGCTTATCTCATTTTATTCTCTTATTAATTCAATCGTTGTGTATATTCTGTTAGAATTATAACAGCCGTGGTGACATACATGAATTCCAGGTAACAGATGTCTTATTTTGATATGAAACTGCTAAACTGTGCCATCATTATGTCGTACAGCAACATTTTATTGTGCCGCAGGCTCAGCCGAGCATTTGCATTCTCTCCCTGCCGCAGAGTCTTTGGTTTACCTTGCTTTGGCCCTGGGCAAAGTCAAGCAAACACATCTCCAGAATAAATTGCTCCTGTTCTCAATATGCAATCGGCTGCGTTCCGTGACAAAAGTCATTTGTTTGGAAATGTGAGCGGGGGAAACAACACGAGGTTTACATTGGGATCACTCCCTGAGCAAAAGCAAATCTAATGATGTATAACGCCGCGCTGGTTACGGTGCAGAGTGATGCAGCCGTCCCTGGTGACTGCTCGAGTTGAGTCAGCCTCGTTTTTAGGTTTTTAAGTCATTCACTCTGACTGCAGCTCATTTCTCATTTCCCTTCAGCTTCACGTCTGCCTCCACCTCTGCTTCGTCATGCGTTTCCCTCCTCCTCCTCCTCCTCCCCCCCTCTGCCTCCCTGTGTATCGTTCATCCACATTAACTCTGGTGGTTTCTCTCTGGCTAAGATCCAGTCTGTGATGTGAACATGCAGCACTAGTGTCGTCAGGATTCCACATTAATCTTGTTTTGTTGTAAAATACAAAAGTCATCTTTAGGAGATAAATGCATCTCCCAGCAGCTGTGATCCAGTCGGTTAAAAGATGTTAAATTTAAAGATACAGCACCTAGATATAAAGTTAGATTAAATATATACTTAACTATAAATAATATTACCCAACAGAGGAGTTTGTCTTTGCCTCTAATTCAAGCCTCTGACTGACTTCTCCATTGTAGCCGAGGCTGCTGGGTAATGTAGTATTTAGAGCCATGAATTGAAAGGAAAAATCTGATTCCTGTCATTTCTAACCTACATTTTTGAAACTTCTGTCGATCAGTGTTCAGGATTATTTATAAAATTTGAAGCTGATGTTCTAAACAGGGATTTATTGTTGGGGATGAAAGTTCAGGAACCATCATGAAACTCTGTAAATGACTTTTCACCTCACGTCACAGTTTGACAGCACAATGATCATGTTGAAAATGTTTTTTATATTTGTTTCTGTTGAGTATTTTTGTGCAGCTTTTAATAATCATTTTTAAATTATCTGTACAATTCCCAAATGTTTCATGTGTATCTCTGAAAGATAAAATGCATTTCCTGCCTAGTTATTTATCTTCTTCTGTTACATGTCTATGTTTCTGGGAATATTACTCCTGCTAAATGTTGAAATAAATATTATAAAATCATGTTTTTATGTACATTACATCGCTCGCACGCATGCAGATTGAATACAAGCATTGCTCCACAGCGCTCCCGGTGGTCAAAAACCTCACAGACTACCTTTAATGTCTCCCCTGATTGGTAATGTTGAGCTGCAGTTCCTGTTTGTCGTTCTGTTGTGTGTTGCCGAGTCATTGTGCGAGTCCTGGTGTCCGTCTCTCCATCCGTCCGTCCGTCTGTCTGTCTGATGGTCTGGTTCACTGCTTATGATCCCTTGTGTAGGAGGGTCCCTATGTGATGCTCAAGAAGAACTGGGAGATGTACGAGGGCAACGACCAGTACGAGGGATACTGCGTGGACCTGGCCTCGGAGATCGCCAAGCACATCGGCATCAAGTACAAGATCTCCATCGTGCCGGACGGGAAGTACGGCGCCAGGGACCCAGAGACGAAGATCTGGAACGGAATGGTCGGGGAGCTGGTGTACGGGGTAAGAACTTCAGTGTTTATTCACTCATCACATTCAAACTTTATTTTTGTTATGGTATATATAGAAAATACTACAATACTGTGTTTAAATAAATGCATTAAATCCATAGAGTAACTTGGCCTATGAGAGAAAAACTTTTCTTTACCTTTTTTAAAGATTAAAATGTCCAGAAATTAGTGATAAAAGCCAAATTAGTTCATGTGCTCTGTGAGCAGAGAGTCCATAAAGGCAAGTACAATACATTAAATAGAAAAATTCATCACTCGTTATCTTTATGACCATGTACAAATCCCATTAAAGTCAGAATTATAGACTTTAATTTTAAAATGTAATTAATTAAACTAAATCACTGTTATTTCTCAAATAAAAGCCGGTAACTAATAATTCCAGGAATCTGTGGGTCTGTTTGTGTCTTTATCTTTATCTCATCGACTTCACACTTGACATGCGTGTGGTCAAGGGCCCAAGGAAGTGCAGTGTCAGATTCTGTGGGATTTGGACTCTAGATATATTCAAACAGACAGAATTAGATCAGGCATTACGATACTGGTACATACGAATTATGATTAAGTTTTAAATAGTGGCCAGTGCAACATTATATAAGTCTGGGTACAAAAATATAATCTTTTGTAGCTCACATTAAAGAATAGTGATCCTCTGAAGCATTAATTCCAACACTACAACAACACAGACGGTTTTATTAGCACGGCTCTACGGGGAAAAACAGGCTGAAAAATCCCAGCAACTATTGAATTGTTTGTCTTGAAGCTTCTGCTTCATGCATTTGTGATTCTGAGTCTGTGTCGCTCAGCGGGAGGAGCTGAGCTGCAGCACCAGCTCCCATTTTATCATCAACAGCAGATCTCAGGTCTGCAGGTTTTAACAGTGTGTGAAGAAACTCAACTTCCTGCAGGTAGTTTCAAATTAAAAAGCCAGGTTGGAACCAGCTCTTTTTAGCCACCGTGAGGCTTTTAATGTGAAATATCTGTCCAGATGTAGGAAATGACAGTAAAATTATAGTATTGTTGTACTTCTGTAAATGCACATAATACTGTACATGAATTAGAATTGTTCTAGACAACAGATAAACGTGGAGGAAATGCTGAGTTTGCATCAATCGCAAATAGAAACAGACGTGACTTCTTATTAAATTAGGATCATGTGTAAATCCTGCTTCTCTCCCAGTTATAATAAATACATTCTCTGTCCTCTACCCCTATTTGATCAGTTATGTTGAGTTATATATAGTTATAATATTACATAATGCTGAATATAAATATGTTCCATGTGATGTAACATGTAGAATGTTCCCTTTACAGGAGGTTTTTGCTGTGTCTGTACGAACAGTATTTCTCGATCTACAGAGTTTGAATGAATCTTCAGTTTGAACATCGCTGCGTTGTTGTGTTGTTTGTTGTGTAGATAATTAAACCCATCGGAAATGAAACCGTAAACGGGCTAACCGTCTCTGGTGGTATCGATGCTAGCAGGAAGAAGGGAATTAGTGCAGCATTAGAGCAAAGCTTCTTCGTCGGGTTAAAGAGGAGACGCGGAGGCGTGGAGCTTGTTAGAGAATCTCTGAGGTGGCGGTTTGGTTTCGAGGTGAGGCGGCTCTCTCCTGCTGACCTTGCTGTGGAATCAAACAGGATTCAAGAATGTGGTTAGGATTGATTTTGGGGGATTTCAGGGTCGAAGACGGCAGCAGAGTGAAGAAAGGAGCATATTTGTGAAGTCAGACATAGAAAACCATGAAAGGTAAAAGGTTTATGTCGAATAAAATCGGATTTTAGGTTCAGTAAATGTTCTCGGTCAGCAAATGGCTCAACATAGTACAACATATAGTTGTAGCTCGAGCAATAACTTTAAAATATACAGTTTTGCAGACAAAAATAAGTTTTTCTAGCTCTTTTTTTTGTGATCAGTGACATTTCTCTCAGCTGAGATTCATTGGTAGCGCCTCAGAGGCTCAGTCCAGGGACGTGTCAGGATGGATCAAGTGGTACAGTGCACCTTTGGTGTAAAGACGGACCAGGTCGGTCAAACACACGTGAACCAAAAAAGCTGTTCGCTGCTACTTTTACCTATTTCACAAGCAGTGACAGCAGAAGCACTCAGTGACCCTGCAGATCCCCCCCACGCTGCAGGTCACACAGCTGGGGAAAGAATAAATAAACAAGTAATAAAATAAAATAAAAAAGAATAAGAATAAGGATGAGATTTAGGGTAAACACCCGAGGAAGGACAAGAAGAGAGGGAATGAAAGAGGTTAGATTCAGTGGAAGGTCCTCACAGCGACAGATGTGTGCGAGTTGTGTGTGAAGATGAATACCGTGCATGAATGTGTCCAGTCGTGCACGATAGAGTTTGTGTTCGGGGCCAGTTTGGAGGCTGGAAGCTTTTTTCTTCAGCGTGCACGGGAACGTCTGAGGACATGGAAGCTGTCAGCACTTTCCCGTCCGCGGCTCCGCTCAGAGACCATTCACGTCTTCCTGGCTCTCCCTGAAAAGCCCCCGCGCCGCCACAAAAGCCCTGCCTCCCTTTAACCTGCCATGTATTTCAGCGCACACTAAATGCCCCGGAGCTGTCATCTTAGTGCATTTTGCTGAGGATGAAAGAACTTAAATCTCTTTCATTTTCTTTTCCCCCCTCGTCGCCCATTTTCTCCTTTTTCTGCCTCCTTAAGTGTCAGATGGTCGTAATGAAACTTTAAATTCTCGCCGTTATTAAGCCCTTTGCTCCCGCACCAGGCGAGCAAGGTCACACAAGTGTTGCTAAGTCACTAATCTGGTTTGTGGATTTCCAGAAAGCCAGTATGCATTTTCCTTTCCTTCCACAGCTGCAGAACCTCAGAGGTGGCTGCCTCACATTTTCCCCTTCCTGTGCTGTAAGCATATTTCTCCGACACATTATTTTTTTATTGTCCGTGCTGATTCCCTCGGAGTTCCAGCTAAGCCTCTCAGCATTAGAGAGGGTCCCAGAATTTATTTTTCAATTTCTCTCTCTGTCTTAACTCGATCACTCTGAGATGAATTCGGCTTCAGAGATTTGTTCAGTCGAGGGAGAAATTCAGATAAAATGACACGAGCTGCGGAAGAAGAAACGGGGGTAATTGTTGTTGTTGTTGTGTTTTCTGGCGGCTGGCGAGCTGCTGGCCTTTGGGACGTCGTATCTGTGACTAAGTGATGTTTGATTGCTGCACAGCTCAGAGAGATGATCCATCATTTGCATTTGTTTATCTGTCATCATTTGGATTTGCTGTAGCTCTCGTCGTGAGGCTCATTCCGACGGCTAATCAAATTCCTCTTCTTCCAAACCCTTATCTGCAGAAAGCGGAAATCGCTGTGGCCCCTTTGACTATTACGTTGGTCCGGGAGGAGGTGATCGATTTCTCCAAGCCCTTCATGTCGCTGGGCATTTCCATCATGATCAAGAAGCCCCAGAAATCCAAACCGGGGGTGTTCTCCTTCCTGGACCCGTTGGCCTACGAGATCTGGATGTGCATCGTGTTCGCCTATATCGGCGTGAGCGTGGTGCTCTTCCTGGTCAGCCGCTTCAGCCCGTACGAATGGCACACCGAGGAGCCCGAAGAGGGCACTGACGGTCCGCCAAGCGACCAGCCTCCCAACGAGTTCGGCATCTTCAACTCGCTCTGGTTCTCCCTGGGCGCCTTCATGCAGCAGGGCTGTGACATCTCCCCCAGGTAAGGCCACACGCTCCCTCAGCTGTCAGAGACGTTAGCCAGTGTCTCACTTTAGCTCCGTCCTCCTCGGGCTGGGGACACATCACACGACCTCCAGGACAGTTGTAATCACAATGTCACATCACGTCCGATTGGATCGTGGTCGTCTAGACGATCAGTGCAAACCTAAGTCCCTCGCCTGCCAATCCAGTTTAGAACTCCGTCATTGAATTTAAGTTTTATCGACAAAAGAGACACCGGAGGAGTCTGGGCCCCGTCCTGTGACAGTGACAAGAAAGAAATTAATAATTTTAAAACTTGACTTTGTTAAGTTGTCACTGCCCCAGATTCTGATAAGTTTAACGTGTGTGCATCTGTACGATACAAGATCTAAAGTAATACTCAGCTTTAGAAAGTTGTGTAGTGTGTCCTCAACTTGAGTCATATCTCACATTAAAGCTTCAGTTTTCATTTTAAACTGTGAAGATACATTAGAGATCCTCTCATTCTTCACCATTGTGACTTTTATTGACAATAATGGGGATTGTTGTTGTTGCTGAATAAGATACATTTCCACTCAAATCATCTAATAACTACATTTAGCTTCATAAAGTACTTTAATAATGTAAGAACTTCATATGTTAAGTTTTGGCATGACTTAAGATTTTGAATTATAGTGTTGTTTTGGTCCTATATGACTCTAAAGTTGAAAATATAAATGCTGTGTGTTTAAAGAAATAGTTCAACATTTTAAGAAATATGCTTCATTGCAATCTTTCTGAGAATGAGATGAGATGTTTGATGTGAATCTTTCCAGTGGTCACAAAAAACTCTTTAAACACCTTTAAAGCTCATTAATTAACAGAGTGAATCTCACTTATTTAATCTGTACATGGTCCGAAGAAAAAGAAAAAGAGGAGGAAAAATCAGAGGATCACCAAAACCATTATGGATTCACCATTTGGGAAACATCTGAATAAAAATGTAATAACGATCCAACCGGTAGTTGTTGAGATATATTAGTTTATGAGCTTTAGATTTGTTAGAAGGAGTTTTGTTGAATTGGCTCGTGTGATTTTCCCTTTGCTTCCAGTCTTTATGCTAAGCTAAGCTAAACATCAAACAGCAAAGACGTTAGATTGAGTTGTTCCATCTCACAAGAAAGCAAACAAGCATGTTTACAACACAAAGAAAGTTACTAGAAACTAGTAAACTAGTAAACTAGAGCCCGACTGACTTTTGGAGGCAGGTAAAATACTGATACATCTCCAAAATATACAAACCTTATGTGAAAGAAAAGTAATCATAGTTTGATCACTTAACCATAAACTTCACAATGAATAATTACAAAGAAAAAGAAAACCAAATATATCGAACTTGAATACATATTTTCTGCATTGATTATTCTGTAAAATAAAAGTTTTCATAGCAGCAAACATAAACGCAGATAAAAGTCTGTGTATCGGTCGGGCTCTATCAAAAACTACTTACTGTTTAGTTTCTCAGATGTTAACACTAGAGATATAAGTTTTCTTCCTGTGTCACTGATGATATATGTGTTAGTATAAGTAATATATATTTAAAGTATAAGTATATATATATAATAAACTACAGTATACTGCACATTCTGCTTTATATCGCTGCATGAGGACTGTGGTTTAAAACTTTCATATAAATACTTTAGTATCAGGGCAGTTTGTCTCGTGTGTTGCACCACAGTGTCTGCTGCTCGTGTTGTGTGTACATCTGTACCTCACACCTGTTGTGTGTATACGTGGTGTGTGTTTGTCTGTGAGAGAGAGAGGAAGAGGAAGTGTGCGTTTCTGCGAGTATTGATTTCTTTTGTCTCTCTCTCCCTGTTCTCCGGCCATATTGTAATTCACAGCCTCACCCTCAATCACTGTGTTGTCTGCTTGTTAGGGAATTAGCTCGTCTCCGTGTCTGACAGTCGCCGCTTCGCACTCGTACGCCTCGCGTCTTGTGCGTTTGAGCCCCAGTTACATCAGCGTCTGCGGCTCTGTGAACGCGCCGTCTGCTCCACATTAGAAAACCCGTGTGATTCATTAAGTACGCACTTAAAAAAAGGTGTCGTCCTGTCACTTCCACATTGTCTGTGACTTCTCTTCCCTTTTGTCCAAATTACAAAACCCAAACCAAACCAAGCGTCCCCTGGGGCTTCGGCCCAGTGGACTCCAGTAAACGTACTTTGGTGGAAGGGCGGAGAAACTGCGGCTTCTGTGTTGCTGTGTTTTCCCTCCAGCCTGTAAGTGCTGGTCGTCTTTGTCCCCGCAACCAAAGATCAGGCTTCCTGTCCGTCATCGCTCAACGACGCTCCCTCTGCTGTGGTCGAACCTATAGAGTGTTAAAGCCTGTAATGGCGTCTCCGTGTCTTTAAAGCCGCTCTCAGCTGTTTGAAAGGCTTTGTCGAGCTTTAACTTCCCGCAGATGGATTGTTTGGGTTATTTTAAGCGACTGTTCAAATGCCTCCTATAGTTATTTTAAGTCTGTTATATAACTCGTCTTTTGTCTGCTTTAAGCCCGTATGGATGTAGTAGTGAAATAGAGTTGGTTAAGATTTTTAGAAGATGAAAAAAACACGGACCTGTATCTTTCAGCTCCCCCCCCCCCACACCAGAGGAGAAACACACAAGATGGAGGATCCCGAGGCACATTAGAGCGCCTGGGAAATTATAGCCCGGCCTCACGTAAGCAACCTATAGAGGCGACTACAGTGGCCCTGTGACTGTGATTAAGGACACTCATTCAAGGAGTACACTCGCTTTGTTCACATGTGTGCAGACCACCCCCCCACCCCGCCGCCATCACCATCCCCGCCTGTGTACCGCAGATAAGGACTTCAGAGCCGCACAACAATGTCGGCATCAGAGTGAAAAGTCCACATTTCAACCGTCTCTGTCTGCGCCTGTGGCCCCAGCTGCATCCCACCTGTCACCGCTAATCCCATGGGCCTCTCCCGATCCATCAGCACCGAGCCCCGGAGCTCAAGGAGGCGCATCCACTCCAGTTTAGCCTGACAGGGCAACATGCAAATCCCCCCCCCCGCACACAGGGGGGGGATTAGACGGCGTGGAGGGGGTGACAGGGGCAGAGGTGAACGGGACGAGTTTGTCCTCGCTCATGCGAGGGTTACAGTCGGGAGGCGGCCGGACGCTGAGATGTCAGGCGACGTACAACTTAAACTCTTAAACTTTAGATCCTCCACATGTTCCTACGCCACAAATAGATCACATACGAACTTCACGAGCTCAGAAAACAACCACTTGAAATCATAGACTGTAAATAAAGATCGACGACGTGTTGCCACTTCCTCCCACTGTACTACAGGTGGCGCCCTCCTGTGCTTTTGACCAAATTGGAAGCTAGGGTTTGATCAGTAGAGATCGTGGAGCGGAAGCATCAAGGTCTCGTAGTATTAGACGAGACATTATTCCCATGTGGAGGAGACGGGATATTCTTTGTTTGTAGCCTCACTCTGTCTGCAACCAAGAACCAAATACCTCCTGTTTACACCGACATGTCCAGTGTACATGAGCGGTCATGTGATTCCAGGTGTTACGGGAGTAAAACTGCTTCAGAGCCAAAGTGCTCATGTGGACAGAGATCGTTTTATTTTGAAAATCCGTATGGATCTTGCCTAAACCACATTTTGTATCCACCCAGCATCCTGATCTCACTTCTTTTTCTTTAAACTGCACTAAATCAATATTTGAAGTTGTGTCCATCCTCTGAGACAAATGTAATTCTCCCACTTTTCATGTAGACCTATTTTTTTTTCGCTCATGACACAGCACTGACTGAGAATTTGAAATACCACTGAACGTCTTACTCTCCTCTCTCTCTCTCTCTCTCTCGCTCAATAAGGGTTAATACCTCCCTCTGCTTCCTCGAGGCAGCCCATAATAATTAATTCAGTGATTAATAACCCGGTCTCCCATGGTAATGTCTCCGTGGAAACAGGGGGCGCATAAATGAAACGGTGACATGATCGTCTTTCTTAATTGACTACAAAACCCACATGAATGGGGGTGAAGTTATTCTAGCGTTTCCTCCCGAGGCCCCCGGACGCCACATCACCAGTCAGAGGACGTCGATACGAATATCACGACCATGCGTTGTCAGGTGAAGTCGCTCGAGGCTGCACCAGGTGTTTCCAGTCGCTTCCGTCTCGTTGCTTCCGATGGATTATCATCGTCTCCATCCGCTGAGTCACAGCCGCCACGTCTCCGGCGAGCTAATGAGAGCGCCTGCGATTGGCTTGATTAGTCCTGATTGGCTCGGGAACACGTGCACACTGATGGCAAGTTTCCTGATGGCTGCAGATGAAGCATAACTTTTAATTTCAGTGGTGAATTTAGGCCGACAGTGTTTGAAAAGGAGAAATGACTTTCAAGTGCTCTATCTGCGAGATCCCCATTATTCTATTAATTCACTGCCAATTAGCTTTGTTATCCGGCCGACACGCTGCCGTGCTGCTGCATCACGCACCGCTGATGTCAGCAGCGCTCGTCCTTCCTCGCTCTCTCGCCGGATTCGTCGCACTTTTCTCGCAAATCCCGAGGCGCCGGGCTGCATCTATGTAGAGGTCAAGTGGCAAGTTTGTGTTTTCTGCTTTGATATCATGGAGCCAGCTAATGATGAGCTTTCATCAAAAACATCTCCAGTTTCCCCTTTTTTTACTTTGTGCTCTGTTTCATTTCAGAAACTTTTAGAGGTGAAGAGTGTTAAAGCTACAAATTAGAAAATAAAGTTGTACAAATAGACTTAATTTACTGCAGAAGAAGTTCATCTTTCCACCCGATAGCCGATAGGCTGCTTATCACATGGGCTCACACGTCTTGGACCGCAGGTCTGGGGTTTGACTCCGAGCCAGCCGGACCATTTCCTGTGGCTCCTCCACTCTCCTGTCCAAGGTGCACGCCGCCTCTCGCCAAGTGCCGGCTGGGATCGGCTCCAGCCCTTCCAGGATCCTCTAGGAGAGGATAATGGAATAATAATAGATAATTGATGGATGAAATTTCATTTTGGAAATGCTCAGATTTATCTCTTCACTCACGCTGAAGGTCCAGATGGTGAAACACCAGAGTTTGGGTCATTTTGACCTGCGAGAGTTGTGTTTGTGCGGTGACTTGATTAAAAAAGTGAATCTAAACCAGTTGGTTTACTCACGATACGCCCAACAAGCATTTAGTTTCATTACAGGCACAGATATTTCACATTAAAAGTTTCCAGAGGCTCAAAGAACCCCCCTTTCCTAGTCTTTTAATGTGAAAATCATGCAGGGGGAGTGTCTCACTCTCAGTTGCTTATGAGCAATTGAGAGAAATAAAATAATAATTGTGGAATAATAAGTAGAAGAAACATATTACTGAGTATATTAATGGGGTAATTCAAGGGACGTTACACTGAATTTATGTGAGCTGCTGCAGTAACAGTATTTCCGCGCCAGCCACTGATTTTCACTCGACCTTTATAAGCGACCTTGTCTTTTTCAGCTTTATATTTGAAGATTTACGTGAATATCCAGATTTGAAATCCTTCATCATCTGAGATTGAGGACAGGATCTGGAGTGACAGGTTCTCAGCGATGAATAAGTCAGAAAGTGTGGTCGCCCCAGGTATCACCTTGACGGGCTCCTCCTCATTTATTTAAACTCTGCTCAAGGACAGAGCCCCCCCCCCCCCCCCCCCCACCCCCCCCCCCCCCCCCCCACCCCTCTCTCTCTCTCCATCTCCGTCTTCCACTTCGTCCCCTCCTCCACTTTCTTCTCTTTTCTCTCCGTCCCACAAACAATCCTCAGATCCTGTGGGAAACCTGCAGACGCACAAACTCTGCAGCATCATCTCTAATTTCTCTCTTCCCCCCCCACATCAAACGAAATAAAAGAGCGAATCAGGGACTCTGAGCTTCAAAGTTTGTTGCCTCACATCACAGTGGTGTCGGATGATTCGCTGACTGATCAGTAACGTGAACCTTATTATCTTTAATCCTGAGATGAGATTTGTTCGGCTTTCATCTTTGTTTTTTTCGACCTTGAAATTTCATCTGAGCTCCTGAATCTTATTTTCTCTTTGAAATTCTATCGGCTTCCGATTGAGAAGGTAAACACGATTCCACCTTGTGACGGTATCTCCTCCATACAGTTCTGTTAATGTACTGTAATACTCCATATACTGCTCGTTCCATCACTTCATGGAAGCATCAGTATAGAAGACGACCTTTTTTAAAGTCTCGATGTCCATTTAAAACAAAAGCTTTTTGAATTTTAAGGTAAATTAATAGATTAAATTGATAAACTACACATTGATATTTCAGTTGTGTTATAACAACTTTGTGGTTCATGTATAATAATGTAAAAAAGAGATTTATTTTATAGGTAACCATATTCCATATTCACATAATTCAATGGTACATAGATGAATATTGGTCGTATCTCTTATTTAAAATGTTTAGAAACCTGCCTAACAATAACGTTGCTGTTCTCAGTTTTGTTTTCCGTTCTTTTACACATCGAGGTTCATCTTCCTAATTGCTGCAGATAAGAAGTGCCACCTCGCCAACATGCTCACCACGCCAGCCACATTACATCTCTCCTGTCCCATTTAATTCACACAAATTAATTTAAATTAGTCAAATTAGCCATTCGGAGGGAAAGTGCTGACTAATTGCTGTGTAATTACTGAAATTATTCTTTTTTTTAAAAAAATATTCTTATACCCTGAGGTTTGCTGGACTGAAGAATCCCATTCCCCCCAAAACACTGGAGCCAATTTCTGTTTTGTCTCAATTTTTATTTCTTCCAATAAATTTATTTCTTATTTCTTCTTTTCCCCCCGACTGGTTTTCTTCTCTCCTCTTGTGGGAAAACTGAGCTCATGCATCATTACAGTCAAGTTCCCCCCCCCTCCCCCCCCGCTTGTTTCACACAACATCTCTAACTGCACTCCAACATGGTTCGATTTTCTTTTTCTGCTTTTTTTAGCAGAGTTATATTGTGTAAAAAACACTGATAATGACCTCACTCGTTAAAGCACATCTGGATTATTACTAAAAGTAAAACAGATTCAACACTCCCTTAAATTATTTCATGTAATATTATAGGAAGTTACACTGCGATGTGTACATATCTTCACAATGTGAGTAGACCCAGAATACTCAACATGTCTTAACTAGATTATTACCTATTCTGAGTATGACCTTATTCAGGTTATTCAGAAAATACTGTTTACATGTTGTCTTCATTGGGTTTATATCAAAAATATTTGTCCACGTAAACATAGTCAGTTAATTGAGCTTATTTATCTGTACCATCAACCTTTATTATCTCAGAAATCCATTAAAAACACATGAAGCTATACTTTATTTTTGATTAAATACCACGTCCACGTCCACTTAATACTCACACTGAGTATTAAGTACTGAGCCGAGCCCAAGATCAGGGAGGCTGGGACTTTTTGAAATGTATTCTGGTCCGTAAGTCGTTACACAAACAAGTTTTAATGAGAGAAACACTTAATTAAAGACTAAAATATGACAATAACTCAAAACAACACAACGTGCCATGAAGATTTCCTGCAGACGAGGTGATGCCACAAATCACAATTCACAATTTAGACCCTGAAATCAATGAAATACTCAACAATTAATAAGGAAAAATAAATCTCGGATAAATGACATCACACTTCCTCTTAGCGGACGATGGAAACGTTTAACGATCGCTCCAGCTGCGAGTCGACCCTCCATTGAGATAATATATGTTCAGGAGGCCATTAGCATAGTGTATTACCACCATCAATTCAAGGTTAATAGAGAAAGAAGAACACGCTGACGACACTGACGTCACACACACACACACACACACACACACCTCCCCCCCACCCTCTCTGTTTACTGCAGGCCCATCAAGACACAGCAGTGTGTCACTGTGGATCAGACTCAGCGCTATCAAGCCAGGAAACACACAGTTCAGAGGGTTAGAGGGACGACAGACGAGAGACACTCCTCCTCTGGTCCCATTACTACACTCCCACAATCCCTTGCTGCTGCTGCTGCGGAGAAAAATAAAGAGTGAAAGAGAAAAGATGAAGACGCTCAGATAGAGAGAATGAGGGGATTTGGGCAGGTAGGAAGAGGAGGGAGAGGATAGGACCCATCCCCACGCGTCTTATCACCCCCCCCCCCCCCCCAACCCTTTATACCGTCATTATTTCACTGTTAAAGTCGTTGTGCTGAAAAGACGCAGAGGAGAAGGAGAAAAAATAGAGTGAGGGGAGAGAAAGAGAGGGAAGTCATTTGTATTCAAATCCTGAGCTAATACGTCAAGAAAGTCTATTTCATGGGCATCGCTTGCTCTCAGAGTGTGTGTGTGT
The DNA here is from genome assembly GCF_009819705.1 of Hippoglossus hippoglossus. Lineage (NCBI taxonomy): Eukaryota > Metazoa > Chordata > Actinopteri > Pleuronectiformes > Pleuronectidae > Hippoglossus > Hippoglossus hippoglossus. The sequence goes on from NC_047164.1 coordinate 3,664,638, forward strand.
GTGTGTGTGTGTGTGTGTGTGTGTGTGTGTGTGTGTGTGTGTGTGTGTGTGTGTGTGTGTGTGTGTGTGTGAGAGAGACATGCACGACTGCAGCTCTTTCTATAGAGGAAGTTGCCTCAGCCGCTACAGGCACTTTCATCAGCACCGACCGAGAAAACAAAGGTTTCCTCAGCGATTCTTTGGTTAAAGTGACGATTGTGCGTAAAGAGCAGCGTCGGCAGAACTCTGTGATTCGCTGAAATGTGGAGTAAAGCTGCTCAAATGTTTCCACAACGTGTTCTGCAGAGGTGCCGATAATAACGGTTCTTTTCACGTGCAAAATAGCATTTAAAGCGACACAATGCAAGATTCATTCGCATCTATTCTCTGGCTCCTCCTACCGATGGGTTATTTCACTGGTGTAAATACGAGCTGAGCCCGAATACCCTGATAACAAGTCATGTTGAATTGTTTGGCTATAGCTTGACTTGGCTTCTTATTACAACCTCGCGAGTCAGTCAGCAGCTCGACGAGGGAGAAAAGATAAAAGCTTCACACACGACTTCTGTAAAGTAGCTGTCGTAATAATGCGTCTTTCGGAGGCTGCATTCGAAGACGTCCCCAGGATTCACCTCAGTAAGGCAACAAAGCAACAAGATGTCCAATGCTTGAGTTTCACGCTTCAACTCAACCAAACAGCAAACAGAACACGTGTTAAAAATCCAAGGGCCGTTAAAACGTTCTCGTCGTGTCCAACTTTATTGCTCGGCAACAGCAGTAAAGGGCGGGGAGAGCTGGTGACCACGGAAATCCTCCGTCGACCAGACCGTCTCGTTTCGGTTTGGCCTTCGCAGTCCGTGTCCTCTGAAGGATGCAGCCCCTGAATTCAGGCACAGATATAATGTACGTCTCAACCTTTGCACATTCCCCCGAGATCCACCCAGAGTAGAACAGTAGCATACGAGCTAACGAGCTAACAGAGCAAGCAAGTAGACGAGGCCGTTATCGATGTCCCAGTATGATGTGATAAACCAGAGAGTCGACAACTTCACTTACAAGCAAAAGTTCAGACTTACTGGTCGTCACACCAGAGTTACATTGTGCCCTTCCAGGTGTCCAGGGGGCGCTATGGCAATGACAGGTCTCCCAATTATAAGTTTGTGCATCATCAAAATGATTTTGAAGCCGTTATTTTAAGGTATAAAAACGACCTAGTGTTGCTTTAATGTGTGTGGACAAAAAAGATGTTACCACTGCAAACCGTGAACATACACATGCACATGACAGGACACCAGGAACAAAGTCCCTGTGTGTATTGGGAACAATGGGATGTGGCCAGATTGCAATAAGACCAGCCAGGAAAACACTGACTGTTGGCAGACGCCTCTCTCTCCTCCCCTCCGCTCATCCACCAGCGCTCGGCCCGTCTCTCTATCTGACAGGGAGGCCTGAGGGTTTTGTATCCTCCGCTGTTTGACTTGCACCGAGGGGAGATCTTGTTTGTTCTCCTCAATGCAGCATTTATGGCTTAAGATTCTCCTCACGACCTTCCGAGCTATCTGTCTCCCCCGAGCGAACAAACAAGAAGAGAACAGGGCCCTCGCCACGCCGGCCGGGGCCCTGCAGCTCTTTTTACCCCACCGATAAACAGGGAGAGGGGTTTGGGACGGAGGGACGACGGTAGTGTGCTTTGTCTTTAGTGTAGGTGGTCAACACGCGTGAGGGGGGTTGTTTTTTATGAGGCAATCTGCACTAATGAAGGGTAAATACAGCGGTGGGAGGGTTGAGTGTTGTCAGAGCTCCCCCTTGTGGTGGGAGATGTGTATTTCTTTTGGTGTCCACAGTGATGGCTGGTCTCCTCATGCTTTACTCAATCATTTCCATTCCAATTGTCTGATTTATCACTTTGTTATCCAGCAGTAACTGACTGTTTTCTCTCTTTCTTTATCTCACTCTCCTCTCCTTCAATTTTACCTTTACTTCCCTCCTTCCTCCACGATATTCCTCCTCTTTCCTCCACTTTCCCGCCTTCTTCTTCTTCTTCTTCTCCCTCCAAGATCATTGTCTGGACGAATCGTAGGGGGGGTGTGGTGGTTCTTCACCCTCATCATCATCTCATCTTACACGGCTAACCTGGCTGCCTTCCTCACCGTGGAGAGGATGGTGTCCCCCATCGAGAGCGCCGAGGATCTGGCCAAGCAGACCGACATCGCCTACGGGACTTTGGACTCGGGCTCGACCAAGGAGTTCTTCAGGGTGAGTCGGTGACACTGAGGTTAATGGGGTCACTCTCTGACAGGTAGGGGGCAGACATGCAGGACTCACATCGCTCACGACCCAGAGGAAATGTCTGAACACACGTGAGGAAATGTATCTGGTCTTTAAGGAAACTCTGTGGCCCAGAAATCATAATCACGCTGTATTTTAGTTAACAGCATCTATTTGTTTTGTCATAATTGAAATCTCTCTCTCAAAAAGTAGTAAAGCAGGTAATACATACAAAGTAAAACTGTAATACATTTTGTATTTATTGTATTTTCGTTTAACATATAAGATATACGACAATAATTATAATTATTATTTGGATCATCATTGTTGTTGTACCAAGTTGTAGAAACAGCCATATTAGTTTTTGGCTTTGGTTCGATGGTGAACTGAAACCGGGGAAACGTTGAACCTGTGACCTGACGCTCTGTGTTTTCTCCGCCTGCTGTTGGATGTTTTTTTTTTTGTTTATCTCTCGCACCACATCTACCTCTGAACCTCCCTCCAAACCCTCCAGCGGTCAAAGATCGCCGTCTACGAGAAGATGTGGGGCTACATGAAGTCGGCCGAGCCCACCGTCTTCACCAAGACCACGGCGGAGGGTGTGGCGAAGGTCCGCAAGTCCAAAGGGAAATATGCCTTCCTCCTCGAGTCCACGATGAACGAGTACACTGAGCAGCGGAAGCCCTGCGACACGATGAAAGTTGGAGGCAACTTGGACTCCAAAGGCTACGGAGTGGCTACACCCAAGGGTTCACAGTTAAGGTGGGTGGAATAGTGTAACAATATGTGCTACGTGTTGTTATGGTATTCCACCTTCCCTGGTGTGCCGCCTTTTTCTGTGTTTATCTTTATATCTGTCTTCTGCTCGGTGTGGGTGGGGGGTGCTTTTTGTTTTCAGGGCAGAAGTTTTTGGCTTTTTCACATCTGTGTTTGTTGCATGCATGTGGTGGTGATAGGGGTGGGGGGTGGGGGGGTCGCTGTGATGATGCAGTGGTGTTTTTTTATTTCATTTGTTCTTTCTTCACAGCTCTCCACACCAGGTAACTCTCTGTGCTTGTGCTTGCTTGTTTGGGCAGACATGTTGGAATGGCATGCTTATCGCTCTGGTAAACTTCACTGAAAATGCCTCATTTAAGATTTAAGATAATCTGCATTTCTTTTTAATTTAATGTACAGATTTAATTATTTGTTTGTGATATTGAGCTTAATGCTTCTGCAGCTTTCCTTCACAGCTGACCGGTTCTTCCTTCTCCACTAAGTGACCGACATGGTGTTTTGGGAGTCATTTGAATGCTCGGCCCTGGGTAACGCTGCCAGACTCTGTCACCGCCTCCCGAACATAGAGGAATTTACAGACCTGCCACAGAATACAGTGTCATTACTGTTGGGAGTTGCACTTTCAATCCGCACGCTCATCGATCAAAGCCGCCGGCAAGGTCTCACTGAAGGGAACTGATAGATATACTGAAGGCAAAAGTACACTGTGTGTGTGTGTGTGTGTGTGTGTGTGTGTGTGTGTGTGTGTGTGTGTGTGTGTGTGTGTGTGTGTGTGTGTGTGTGTGTGTGTGAACCAGCAGCTACATGATTGCTTGAACTTTCATTTATTTTCTGCGGAGGAACCAGAACATTGTTGCTCCATGAACAGTTCCTGTGCTCGGTAAATAGATTGTAGTAGAACATTGCTTTCATTGTTCACATGTAATCACAGAGTATTGGAAACAAAAGCCAAATATTACATTTTACTATCCTCCGTAAATTTGTTCGCGGAAAGCGAGGACGCTGGAAGTGCTCTGCAGCACCCCCTAGTGGCACAGGGCTGTAACTCCAAGGCAAACAAGTTAGCTAAACAAATCAATTAAAGCTAGAATCACACTTAGTGCACACTTAAATTCAAACTAGCAAACATTACGTCATCTCAGCTACACGTTTGTGGTAGTTACAGGTTTGTAGCTTCATTAGTTATTTTTACAGCAGCTGAATAAAGTCTGTACCCTTATGAAACCACATTGAAATCCACTAGATACACATTGTTATTTTGATCTGAAATAAATATAATATATAGATATCAGTCCCTTAAATATGCCAGATTTCTTTCATCAAGATTGCACACCAAACAAACGGGTGATAACCCAACCTGTTTCACTGAGGTAATAAAACAAATTTCATTTCATTTTCTAGAATAACATTTTGACAGGATTATCGAAGCAGAACTAAGGTTCTTTGGATTTAACATCTTTATAATATGTGATTTAATTTAAGAATATATATATATTTAATCAGAATCAGTTGAAGAAGAAGAAATAGAAATATATAGAGACAAAGACAGTGAAATAAATAGAAATACAAAATATATGCAAGAGTATAAAACAAAGATGTGCGCACTAAATACACAACTATATCATACTATACACTATGCCATACAATATATAGAAAAATAACTCAATAAGAATATTTCAATATACAGTTATACAATAGAATAAGTCTGTTGCTAAAGCACAAAAGTAGATAACATAAAATGCCTAAAATCGTTCAAATGAATCCCCAAATCCAGAATGTAAAGTTGCATTCAGCACAAAGTCGTGACTTCCTCTCAGCCCTGAGTGACTTCCAGCGTCCCTGTTGGAAACCGACCTGCTCAGAAAGAAGCCAACTCCTCACAGCAGCTGAATCAAACCCTGGTCTCTGTAAACTCCTCTCCTCCAACCCGAGGTCGAGCAGAGCGGCTACTGGTTTGTCACGTAGCCGAGCCGGTGCCAGTTTTCAGCCACTGCTCTGACCAGGACGAGTCCCCGACAGACCACGGTAGTCTCCTCCGTGGTTTTTCGGGGGATTATCGTCTTCTGTCAGTCACTCGTCCGGATTTCCCCCTGTTGGCCGGGGCTGTTATTTCACGTGGCTCCTCAAACACACATCGCCGGCTTCAACTGAGATATCAGCTGTGTTGCTTTGTGTTTCTCATCATCTCCATTTCTGACTGTTTTATGTTTCTTTCATTTCTCACAATGACACAAATGAATTAAAAAGGATCAAAACGCTCGCCGAGGCAAATCTCTCTCTTCCCCTCCGCTATCGTCAGACATCAGCGGCCTTCAAGCAAACCCACGAAACACGTGTTTTAGAAAACAGCTTCACAGACATTTTCTAAAAGTCAGTCAGGATTTTCCAGAAGAGCTTAAAGCCCCGAAATCCTGTGAGCTTTCAATTGGCTGACGTACATTCTCCATGTTTACATGTGTAAAACACATCCAAATTACGTGGAGGCTTTTGAAGGCGCTGGCTGATGTGGGGACCAACGATGCTGATTGCCAATATTTGAAGTATTAAATCAAACAGTGTTTGAGCTAAATGAATGAATTTATCCTTGTTAGGGTAGAATATCTTCCATATTCTATATGATGTAGGATTAAATCAAAATGCCACATTAAAATCAACTCAGCGTATTATGGAGCGGTTCCCAAGCTTTCAGGCTTGTGAGCGTTTAAGGAGAATCAATGTTTATGGGACCATTAGTCAAAGGTCCAACGGTTCAGCCACAGACTGATGTTCTCTGCTTGTTTGTTTGATTTTAATGGATATCTGAGGCCTAAAGACGTAAAACTACGACATTAAAATTCAGACGATCACCAACGTCTTTAGGAATCAACCTCTGGGGACAATGAACATCTGTTCCTTTAATTTTAATAGAATCTTTTTAAATATTTGTGGACACTGGCTTTTTAAAGGGTCTAAAGCAGTAATTAGAAATAATCTTAGAAAAAACAAAGCAGTTCCTGATTATCGTTTTGCAGCCCCTCAGATCTTCACTCTTCTAATGGATTACTGCTAATTGATTATACGCTCCCGTCGATTACTTTCGCTAAGTCTGTTTTTTCATCCCAGAGTTTTTGAAGCTGAGTTTAGTGGCTGTCTAGTAGAATTTAATGCCAACTTTTAAACCCTGTGAGATGAGCGATTAAATCCGTCTCCAGCCGACAGTGTTGCAACCTGATTCATTTTAAACAATGGAACTCAAACGTTTCACTCAAGTAAAAATACAAATAAATTGACAAAAATGTTCTCATGTAAAAGTACCACGTTAAATTTTCTACTTGAGTACTTGCTTTTAAATTGACAATACAAGTATTTAGAGTAAAATTACTTGCTGATGTATTGTAGCGCAGTAAAAGTGAAAAGTACCATCGGACTCATCGGACATCACGAAGGAGAGATTTGTGTTCAGCGTGTGTTCGGGTTCTGCGATGGGATGTACGTTTAGAGCATTGATGCATATTTCCACCCTTGTCCCTCTCTTACTGCTACCCCCCCTCCCTCCCCCTTCTCTCCCTCCCCCCTTTCAAATTGGACATCATAAACTCACCCCCCCCCCCTCTCACCAAAATATGTTTTATCGTTTTCAAGAAGTGCAGTTAACCTGGCAGTGTTAAAACTCAATGAGCAAGGCCTGTTGGACAAATTGAAAAACAAGTGGTGGTACGACAAAGGAGAGTGTGGCAGCGGAGGCGGTGGCGAGAAGGTTAGCCGCTATGTCGCTTTGCCCCATGTGAACCGTGATGCGGGTAAAAGGGAAATGTGATTTTCTGCTGGTAACAGGGGCATCTGCCGGGTCGACTACTGGCTAGAAAAACTACGTATATATATTTCAGTCCTGAGAGAAGAGCGAGTACTGTCGAAGCAGAAATATTTGCTGAGCTGCTCGTGTAGCGATGGTTGGGACTTACACAGACTCTGAAAGTTTGGCCTTCAGCGTCTTTAGTGCACCGCGTAAATTTAATATGTAGAACTGAATAGAATCGGACCGTTTGGGGTGAAATCTCTGAGCCAATAGTTTTGGGTCGACAGTAGTAGCCTTCACACTTGTTGTAATAAAAGTCCCGGCAGTATGCGCCTGTTCCAGGAAAGCGATGCAGCCGGGGCCCCATGCTTATATGTCTGTTCGCTCCGCCCCTTCCCCCCCTAATAAACCCCGCCCCCCCCCCCCCCGTAAACGACAATCTCCACCAACGAGCAAAGAGACATGTAGCGTGAGTGGGGCCCCTTCCCGGCTTCGTCACTTTGTGAAGAGTACTGAGCTGCTCTTGTTGGGCTTCTTCTGACTGAATAACATAAAATAACATGTCCTATGATGTTATTTATGTTATTTTCCCCACCCCACCCCCCCCTCACCCCCCGTCCCTCGTGAATTGAAGAACGCCTGTAAACCTTGCCGTATTGAAACTGAGTGAAGCAGGAGTCTTAGACAAACTGAAAAACAAATGGTGGTACGATAAAGGGGAGTGCGGACCCAAGGACTCGGGAAGTAAGGTCAGTCCCCAGCAGCCCGGGAGCCTCCCCCTCTCCTCTCTTTTTGTCTCTCTACATGCACACTTGTATGACGCTGGCGGTACTGCTCTGTTACTGCAGCAGACTGGCTGACACAACACACACACTTACACTCTGAGAACAAGCGAGTGACAGACGCAGGTAGAGACTTGAGGCCTAGCCGGAGGGACACAGCATGACAGAAACACGGCATGGCGCAGTGCGAACACTTTGACAGCAGCTAAGCTACATTGTGCCGCTACTGCAGATGAAGACTCACACTCACACACCGGTTGAAGACGCTCCCCGGGCATGTTCATGCACACTAGACGTCAGCGGGACTGTATTCCTCAGCCGCGAGCAGCACGCAGAACTGATCCACGTTGCCGATGCACCGAAGCATGAAAAGAGAGCGAGAGCGAGAGCGAGAGAGAGCGTGAGCGACCACGTGTTAGACTAAGCAGCATGCACCGTCCACATCCGTCACGTCCTCGTAATCAGATCCCGAAGCTCGGGACACACACTCCATCACGTGCAAACGAGAGCAGGCAGGACAGACAGTCGTTTGTGTCGAGGCAATAAGTAGAGCGGCCCCTTCAGGTGATTTATCCAAAGGGAGATAAACGGCAGGGAGGAGCTCAGACACGTCATCTGCATACATTTAAATTATAGGCTTGAAAAAGGTGAATGTCAGGAGTGAGAAGCAGAGCAGGACAATGAAGGAGAAGTTCATCCAACAACATATTTCTCCATCCGCCTCTGGATGTATCCAGACATGCAGATCAGCTCAAATCAATCAAAATTGTGTAATATTCAAACAAATCAAATGCAATTAAGTGCTTTACAAGGTGATTGAAAACAGAGGATGTGAAAAATGTGTTTGATTTGTTAAGAACGTTACTAAAATATATACAATCAACACTAAAATCTTAGTAAAACAAAATAGAATAAGATAAATAATAATAGACGTTTAGAAGACGTGATGTTTTAAACATCTTTGTTATAGAAATTTGTTGGATTTTAATTATTCTGCTGCATTTTCGTACATTTTGTTACTTGTGTTTGTCGCAAAACGATTCACCGCAAATTCATCACAGTCCTACATGTTCCAAAAGGAGATCAGACACTTTCACACAGATAACAACCAAGATTTTACTCGACCCATCGAGTGAGACAATAAATAAACGTCTACGATAGTTGTACCATTAAATTTGCTTTGTGGATTATTCAGAGTGAAGTGAGACATTGATTCTGCACCACAACATGTCCACTGTCACGAGTTAGAGGCAAAACATTGAAAGGTGCACATTTTAAAAACCTGCATAAATAAAACCAAACTATCTGCACGTCTAGCTGCTCTGGAGTTAAATCAGAAAATTATCAAAATCACTAGAATTTAAACTGAACTGTTTAGAGGTAGATAAGTGAAAAGTTAAGTTATGTGTGACAGTGTGTGTGTGTGTGTGTGTGTGTGTGTGTGTATGTTTGTCTGTGTGTGGGTCTGTGCATAGATTTGTTCTATATTGACGATATTGTGTTATATGTGTGTAACTGTGATTGTTTGCACTCTGCCTCTGCAAAAAGCTTGCGTTGATATTTGTTTCTCCTCGTCGGCCGCAGGACAAGTCCTCCCAGGCCCTCAGCCTGAGCAACGTGGCCGGGGTCTTCTACATCCTGGTCGGGGGCCTGGGCCTGGCCATGCTGGTGGCCCTCATCGAGTTCTGCTACAAGTCGCGCAACGAGGCCAAGAGAATGAAGGTGGAGGCCCAATGCCCGTCCCAGTCTCCCCATTACCACCACCCCCACCTCCACTGCTACCCCTGCCAGACAGGCAGCCCGCGCCATAGCCCCGAGCCTAGCCAGAGTCCGAGGCCCAGCCCCAGCATCCACAACTTAGCCGAGTTTAGCGAGGTTTTCAGTGGGTACGGCAGCGACGGGGAAGCTGATAAGATGTAGTAGAAGGTCGGCCCAAAGCCTTTGCTCCCCCCCCCCCCCCCTCTATCTCCCTCACTAGCTCGCTGCACAGAGACTGTAAGTGAAACCCATGGTATCCCTGTGGTAGCTTCGCCATGCTGTGTCGTGACCAGTGGCAAACACGCTTCCCACTTCTCTCTCCTCTCCGCTCACTCTGTGGTCATGTGACGTCCTGGTCTGCGTTGGAGCTGTTTCCTCTCTCAGTGTGGCAGGAAGCAGCGAGTCGTCCTCACACGTGATGTCACTTCCGCTGCTTGTGTGGCTGCAGACGTTGGGCCTCATTTATCCCGCGGACACGCCGTCTCAGCCATTTCCTCTGAACTCAGTGTGCGACGCTGCTCGTACAAATTAAACACTGTTGGAAATGCACAATTAACGTCTTGATTGATCACCCTTATCAACGTTTACTCAGAAAATACGACATTTTCGAGTTAGTATGAAATGTGAGAATGAAAATGCAACGGTGTCTTAATTTGGCAGAGAAATAATAAAGCACATTTCTCATCTTAATGGCACATTCGTCTCTGAGGAATTTAGAAGCAGTCAACGTGCGTTTCCAGGGTAAATGAGGACCAACGTCTTATTTGTTCACACACGTCTGTTGCGAGGACATTTCATTCGTCCGTCAACGTCTGTTCTTCTCCTCTGAAGCTTCAGTGTTTGGTTTTCACATCAAAACTTCCTCTCTAACCTTGTGAACACTGCAGCTCAGGGATGTTATTGTCTCAAGTCTTGTCAGGTACAGTCGACAGAACAATTTAATAAGAAACCAGCCCTGAGCGCACAGGAAAAACCTCTATAATAAAGCCATTTAAACACTATATATTGTCAGGCTAACGTAAACACAAGCTGATATTGATGTGAGGTTTTTTTTCCTCCAGATATTTCCCCCAGGTCCACGACACCTTCAGATACCTTCCCTTCCTCTCGGTGTATATCTGTGCTACGTGGTTATGTGTCCCCCATCAGCTCTTCATTAGCTTCTCTGTTGCTTAGTCAGCTTCCCTGTCCCGCTGCCTGCAGCTCTCACTCACTGTAATGATTCTGCTGCTAATGAGTTCACATGTAGAATGGGGCTGGCTTCATCTCGTACTGAATGGCTATGAAAGGCGTTTTTTCTGACCACTCTGCTTTATGTACATGTGTGTTAATATATATTTTAAAATGTACAATCGTACTTTTAGTGGGAGGCTTTTCTATCTGTTGGTTTTACATGAGGCAGATTGGAGTTTTAGTTTGAAGTTTAGCGAACACTCAGTATAAATATGTGAAGTTTATTACGGAAGAGTATCTGGGGCCAGATGTGAGGAAAAAAGTAGAAGTAGTCGTAGAAAGATTTTGTTTTATTTTGTGTTTAGTTGAAATGTTCTTGACATTTAAAAAAATTCTTGAACTTTTTGTAATAATTTCTCCTCTTTCAGAAAAAGCTTCTGCTTTAAGCTTTATTCAGGATAATGTGTTTTCATGCCAAATGAGTCTAGACATCACAAAACTCCAATCTGCTGACGTACAATGTCTGAACCTGCCCCAACAACGAACCTGTGTTTTCATTTTTCTCTGCAGCTCACATTTACTGAAGCCATGAGGAACAAGGCCCGTCTGTCCATCACAGGCAGCGTCGGGGAGAACGGACGGGTGCTGACGCCCGACTGTCCCAAGGCCGTTCACGCCGGGCCTCCCCTCCGCCAGAGCTCCGGCCTCGCCCTGGTCTCCTCCGAGCTCCCGTGAAAACCAAAAACCTCTCAAGTGCCTTATTCCAATAACAACAGACAAACAAAAAAAACTATATTCACAACGCCAACGCAACAACGGGAAACAACCAACAAAGAAACAGGATTCACTCTCACGGCGGGTCGTCTCCAGTGGGCGGGACTGGGCCGACACCAACAGATCCCACTGTCAGAGGTCAAGACTCGTCGACTTCTCTCTGACGTCTGTGGAACCAGAGGCAGAACAATCTTGATTATTTTTTGTTTGTTTTACTGTGGAAGCTTTTTGAATCAAAGCATCGTGGGGAATCCACCGGAGCCCCTCCCCCCTTCACGACTCCAGACGCCGAGTTACAGAGGGAAATGAAAAATATCATCATGTATGATAAAGACGACAACGACCAGAAAACTGTAAACTTGAAACTCAAAAAACTGTGCTTTTTTTTTCGGATTGCTGTGATTTAGCAAAAAACTGAACCACAATCCAGATTGTTTTCAAACTGAACAGTATTTGCTACACAGACACGAGCTGCGTTCAAGAGACAACGAGATCTCCCTCGATATCAACAAGTGACACTGGGGGGGGCGCTGTAGCCCGGTGTCGTGACGATATGAGACAGATATTTGTATTCATAATAACAAAAATAAAAAATATATGAATATATGAGCAAAGATAGAAAAACTGTGAAAATAAGTAAATATGTATATTCCATGAAAAACTAAATGAAAAATCTAGCTGTACATAGGGACGACTGTAACATGCTTGCTTTTTAAACAGATGTACATAGCAGATACTGTAGTGGACAGACAGACAGTTGTTTTTTGTAAATCATCTTTAAAGATTTTATTCATCGCAATAATGAAGAAGACGATGCCACTTGAAGGAGGAGACGTTTTTTGCAATTTACTACGTGTTGAATACTTCACTGTATTATATAGGAGCATTCAAACTCTAAATGTGAAGAGGTATCGACTGCCCAAAATACTCTGATACCTGCTACGTACAAATTAATAAATATATTCAACAATGAATGTTAACTAGCTCCACCCCCAATCCTTAAGCCACACCCCTCACTGTGCAGACGTAGACCCAGAGAGCTGCTCACGAGTCGAGCTTTATAAATCCAGCTTCTGCAGCCAGAGTCACTATTTTTTTCATTCTCTCTTTAATCTATTTTTTGTACCGAGAAACTAAAAAGAAACCGTCTGTCTCCTGGTTTTAAATGTCGACAGTCCGAGTACCAGATCTGATAGAGATCCTCTATGTGTGTGGAGACATGAGTCGAAACCGGCGACTGTAAATGCAGATGGACGACGTGTCTCCGATTTCGCCCATTGTGAAAAAACGAATTAGGCCAAAAATGTCCTGGATGCAGGCGCCGCCATCTTGAACTTTTGACGTCATTTGGAGCCAGAGTCTGCGCTGCGGTGATCGTGGAGTGGAGCCACGGTTACGAGACACCCGTAGCTGTCAATCATAATGTTTTACCCTAATAACATTTAACTTTAACGATGAGAACGACCCCGAATTACAAAAAAAAGCATCCTTTGGAAATCTTTACGAAATTTGTCCTCTACTTTGATTCATGTCCCATCTGCTAACATGGAGGAGGCGAGGTCTATGACAACCACTAGGGGACGATCAAGATGATTTGGCATCGTCCATCTTTACTTACAGTCCATGGTCGAAACAATGGGAAATTTGAAAAACGCCATTTCTCATTTCTCACTATGTGTTTTCTTTGAAGTGTCTGTAATATTTCCCGTAAGAACCTGAGCTGATGAGTCACTGTTTGTACGTTGAACGAGGATTTCGAGCCCTTCCTCTTTGAAACACTGTGGATCCTCCGGGGAGGCTGGACACGCTGTAGCAGAAATGTATTTGCTCCAGTCTCACGGACTCAAGTGTCCTCATCTCTTTTTGGAAAATGGACGGACAATCTGCAGTAGGACGGGAGACGCCACATGTTCGGAGACGCCAGCCAGCGGTGGAGCTGGTCAGATGCATCACTCCCAGTTCTCCGTCACACAAGTTGTGGCTGGTCAGGGAAGTTTGCAGCGGAGAGAAATCAGCTTTTTTTGTCCTGCCATCCATCTTTAGAGCTGAAGTGTAACATTGCGTCTTATTTTGGTTCAATTGTACAACTTTATTTTGATCTTTTTTAAGTAAAAACAAATTTCAAATTGCAATGTACAGTGTCATTATTTGACAAAGTGATATGATTCTGATGTGATGACATTATTCTCTCCAGATGTTTTTACAGTAGCGTGTTCCCTAAGCAACAAGGTGAGTTCACACTGACCTTGACATTTGACCTCCAGGCACCAAAATCGAATCCTTTCATTATTCAGTCCAAGTGATTATTTTAACCAAGTTTGAATAAATTCCATCTTGGTGTTTCTGAGATTTCGCGTTCAAAAGAGCAAAAAAACTGTGTAACTTCTGTACGGTCACAGTGATGTTGACCTTTGGACACCAAGCTCTCATCAGGTCATCCTTGAGTCGAGAGAAAGTTTGTGTCGTTGAGGTTTTCTGAACATTTCACGTTCTCAAGAACATGACGTGAATGTGACCTTGACCTTCAGCCACTAAAATATATAAATCAGTTCGTCTTTGACTCAAAGTGAACATTTGAGAGAATTTCTTCATATTTGGTACAAACTGTTTCCGACGTGTTCACAAGAGCAAACAAATGTTTTGTGAGGTCACAGTGACCTTGACCTTCGACAACTAAAACAAATACCGCCAGTCGTCAGCTGTAACAGCAACATTATCATCAGGCATCAACACATCAATATTAATAATTTGAGGTCATGGGGGTCAAGCAGGACAACACTTCAGGTAAATTACACTTTTACTTTTATATGCAGCATCTTTACCTCCACCAGGAAGTTTATGTTTTCATCTGTGTTTGATTGTCAGCAGGATTACAGAAAAACTACTGGATCCAATACCAAGAAACTTGGAAGGATGCAGTGTGGATCCAGATTTTATATCTCATTTGATAGATATATATTGATTTGATAGATTATGTCTGAATCTTGATGAAAAAGATTCTGACCTATTTAAGGGGTTGGTATCTGTGTGCGCACAATTTGAATCTAGTGGATTTAAATGTGGTTTCATGGGGGGGGGGGGGTTAGCTTTTTTTCAGCTGCTGTTATCAAGCTAGAAACCTGGAACTGTATCTAAAGTGTAGCAGAGAAACGTTATGTGGCCTTAGTTGTTACATTTTTGAATTAAAGGATCTGACGAGTTGCACCACTGCAAATTAAAAATATACATCACTGCCTTTATCTGAAGCAAGTATCTACCTCTGCTACTGTCAAGCACTGCCCTCTAGTGGCTAAAATTCCTTGAACTATCAGATCAGACCTGTTAAAAAGTACAAAGAAAAAACATCTCTCACGTTTTGAAATCATTTTTTTTTTTTCAATCTGAAGTTTAATGTTAATTCCATGCTGCGTTTCAGTAAGAATACAGATGGTACTTGTGGCTCCGGTGAGAATATCCAGTAGTACAAATCAGATTCACGTTACACATACTGAACAGAAGGAAAAGAGAGGAAAGAGAGAGTTGAGAAGAGGAAACCTGGAAGAGTCAGGGGAGTAAAGATACAGCAGGCCTCTATTTCCCAAACCTTTTTTTGTTTTGTTTTTTAATATAGTGCATTACGTTACAATCAAGAGTGTAGAGCATTCCCCTCCCACGCACACACACACACACATTTTGTCTGCTAAAAAGCCATTACCTAACTATCTGCCATTAGCAAAAGAGCTACAGCCTCGCAGCACAATACTTGGTCCGAGAGTGGACGAGAGCAGAGGTCAGAGTGATGCTTGAAGACGGGGGGGGGGGAGAGACATTCTGCTGTTTGTCGTTTTAAAAAAGGATCTACTGATGTGTTGAAGGAGCAGGTGGGGTAACCACGAAGTAAACAGGGCACTTAGTTCTTCCTAAAAGCTTTAACACGTCCCTTTTGAACCTTCCATCACCACTTTATTTCCGCAATTTGCAAAACCGACCGACAGAAGCATGGACGATGAATTCATAAAACACACACACGCAGGAACAAAAAAAAGTTGAACGGCAAAGTTCCGTCTTTAAATAAACTCTCACACATGTGTGTTACAAATACAGGCAGGCATACTTGGCAACAGATGATAGAGCAAAGTAAAGCAAAAATAAAACCCACAAAAATAAAGAGGACATGAACCTTAAAGGGTACAGACTTGCAAAAAAAAAAAAAAAAAAAAAAAAAAAAGGAGTCATCCAAAAAGAAAAGAAGAAAAATAAAGGTTGAGCCCCTGGGAGAGGAAATGAAGACCCGAGCGGGTCCTGAGGGAACTGGGAGATGACGTGCATACTGGGAGCAGGTGTGACAGATGGGTAGAAATGGAGGAAAAGGTAGAGAGAGAGTGGGCTGCAGTATAAACCCAGTTGAAAACGGTGGCTGGGGACAGGAGCGAGGGTTGGGGGGGTAGAAACCAGGGAGGAGGAGGAGGAGGAGGAGGAGGAGGGCTTGTCTTGTGTTGTTCACTCTGGGGGGGGGTCGTCCACCACTTCTTGCACTGGTTCTTTGTTCTGTTCTTCAGCTGAGAAAGACAAAAACACGGACGCCGTCATTATCTTAACATTCGATGACGATGTCACAAACAGATCAGAGAAGAAAACCTCGACGCTGCAGGAGCTTCCACGACGTCGATAAACAGACGGAAATCACGATGTTCCGTCTTCTGGCCCGAAATGTGATCTCAACTATAAAATACACTACACGTCCCATAATTCAACTTGATAACATATCTTTGTTTGGTTTCTCTTGCCAGATATTTTTTTCCAAGTTTATCACATATTTTGTTATAAATATATTGTCTCAGGCTTTCTGCGAAAACAACAACCTTCACTTTAATATTTGGACTCACATTTTCCATAATAAACGTCCATTAAATCCTGGTTTTACTTTATATTCACATACTAAATAAGGGACAACGGGCAATATTTTATGTCCAATAACTAATCAGTAGTTAACGTGTTCAGACTTCATCCGAGTTCACAAACACTAATGACACTAGAACAAGATCAACACCTCGTCATGTACAACAAAACCACATTGTTCATACGTCCGTTTGAGTTTGTTTCTGAAAAATAAAGTTGGTGAGTAATAAACTGTAGAAATAAAACACATTTCAGCTGTAAAATCAAAAACAAACAATTACAAACTTGTGCAGAAAGTTTCCACTGGAGACAACTTTTTCCATTCTTAGTGAAAGTTTTCTTCTCTCAAACCAAATTAAAATGTAATATCTTCAGAAGTGTACGAAGGCAACTGGACCTTTTGTTGATCCCAACCTTGTTTCGAGAACTTGGTTTGACAAACTACAAGTTCAATATTATTAAAAAGTTGCCCACGTACACTTGTACAACTTCTGAAGATATTAAATTTGGATGATTGGACAACAGAGAAGTGTTTGCTTATTATTGTGGGAGTAGCTGTGATTCATTTGAAGGTCTAGACCTCATGTAAAGAGCCTCGAGATGAAGGATGTTGTGATTTGACACTTTACATATGAATAGTAATTTAATAGAATTAATCATCCTCTCTATTTAAGTCAACAACATGCAGTCGGTGTTTCAGACACAGTGATAATGTCACTAAAGTTAGTGAGGCTGTGCACATTTCATACAACAAACTGATCCCAACACTGTTTCTGGAACTTTACAAATTAAATCTCATCATAAAAGACTTTGGTGTAAAGTAACAGCTACTTAAAGGAAAGATCGGAGAATTAAAATGTCGACTGTGGCACATTTTTGAGAGCTTTTCCAAATTTAAACTTCCTATCAGTGCAAACAGTAAAATATAAGAACATAATGGAACTGCAGAAATTATACAGTGTCAGCACTTCTATATAAATATATTCTATAGTCAGTATAAAGACCAGATCTGTCAAAAGGAATGACGGTCATGTTGAATTAAGGCTGTAGCCACAGGAAGGTGCTGACAGGGTTTTCATTTCTAACATTAAGAAGATAATATTCTCCTCAACCAGAGCGTCGACCTGTAAAGTGCTGTTATTAAAAAATAAAGAAATATGCCGTCATTTCATCATTTTAAAGAACTGAAATTCTGGAGGGAAAGATGTTGTTTAAAATGATTGGGATCAGCTCAGATGTGTGTTAATAACATAACTTGGTCATTTCTACATCGACAACATGCAGGTCAGTGACAAAGTTAATTCAGCCGTGGTCAGATTTACTGAAGGGGTGAAAATGCCTCGTGAACCTGTACCGAGTGGTTGCTTGGAAAGGTTACCATAGAGACAGCACAGCCATCCGTGTAATGAAGAATTAAGAGGCACAAATAACAAAGGACGGAGAATCCATCGTGATTATAATAGAAACCGTAACCGTGCTCATTAGCGCCACAGCACACTGGGATGTGAGAGAGCCACAGGAGACGGAGCAGCAGCCTCGCATGCTGTTACTGCGGCGTGTCTGTTAACTCTCACTTCACTGAGCCGCGTTCACACGTTTCCAAACTCTGCCTCACACAGGCACGATCTGCTGCGGCGCCCTGGCAGGCTGCGGAGCTGGCGTGCACGGTGCAGGGTGTCCGTAAGCTCTGATCATTTTAAGGCTGGAGTCACATCTAGTTTAATCTTTGTAACCACCACAGAGGGAAACATTCATCCGTCCAATTGTTTTTTGTTGACAATTTACAATCAGGAGTGAATATAGAGCCCAAGGTATCTAAGTTTAGAGAGACCCAACGATAAACCTGTACCTGACCTTATTAAAAAGTCAGAGTGACATTTATAATATCTATTATATATAGTACTGGCAGATGTTTACTGGATCTAGATTCTACAATCTCTCCGGCTGCAGCAGCCCCTCAGTCAGAGGCAAACACCATTTCCCCCCATCACCACTAAAGTAAAAAATGAGCCAGGACAGGGTCAATGAATATGGGATTGGAAAGCATTTGGATTCAATCAAATGCTACTGAACCGCGTTGCTACTGTTGGATGGTAACTTGTAATCAGCTGTTCCCGTGAGAAGTAAACAATCGCGCTTGACTCGCGGACACAAACACTCGAGTTGTGTGCACTTGTGAGGAAAAGAGGTGGACGAGGAAAAGATAGAGTTCCACGATGCTTCAGAGGCCGAACTCTGTGCTGTGAGGACGTTAGTGCGGCTGGTGAAACAAGACTGAGGTGGGGGGGGGCCCAAGACAGGGGAGATGACTTACAAAATACACTTGTATAATGGAGGAAGAGGGAAGGAGAGGGCTGTCCTTAAGAGTCTACAGAAGAACGAGGGA
This sequence comes from Hippoglossus hippoglossus, assembly GCF_009819705.1. Lineage (NCBI taxonomy): Eukaryota > Metazoa > Chordata > Actinopteri > Pleuronectiformes > Pleuronectidae > Hippoglossus > Hippoglossus hippoglossus. Next base: position 3,683,188 of record NC_047164.1, read on the forward strand.
GAGGAGAGGTTAGAGCAGAGGGGGGGCTGCTGATTTCAGAGGAACCACTATACTTAGAGGAAAGGTTAGAGGGTTATTCTGTTTTCTAGATGCTAATTTACCTAAAAACTCATTAATTAATCATACACATGTTTCTCAGAAGCTGCAACGAGGGCAATCATCCATCTTTAAAACACAAGGACATCTGTCAAAGCACCGACAGTAGGGAGCCAATCATCGGTCAGCATCACTTATTAATGAACGGGTTGTGGTCAGTGAAAACACAAGTAGACTGAGAAGAAAAGGAAATGAGCTCTCTCACCATCTCCCTGCACGTCCGAGGTCCATAGTGTCAAGTTGTCACGTAGCAACTGCATGATAAGTGTAGAGTCCTTATAGCTGTCCTCGCTCAGCGTGTCCAGTTCGGAAATTGCGCTGTCGAAAGCTTCCTTCGCCAGCCTGTCAGACGAGAGGAGGAGGCTCATATGAAACAACTGGGTTATATAGGTTATATATATGTTTTTAAAGTTGTTGAATGGCGTTGGCCTCAAATACATCTCAGAGCTTCCTGTCCACTCCGAGATCCCTCAGGTCCGAGCTGTTCTTGGTTGAGGCTAAAGGGTTTATCGTGATTGTTCGTACGTTTGCTGTAGCTGATCCAGAACTTTATTACTTATTATCAAGTGTTCCCCTTCCTTTGAAATGTATCTCAGTTCTTTTCTTCAGCAGTGAGATCGACTCTGGTTTTTCATTTGCTTTACAAATAAACTTGACATGTGGGAGCATCTGTACGTTCATGCAGTCTGTGTTGGAGTCTGTTAACAGCTGCTGTGATGCAGAGGCAGTGAGACTGAGTATCCACATGGATAGAAGCCATCTGTACGTTTTTAAGTTGCCAGTTTTCTGATCTGCTTTATCTACAACATCTTAGTTTCTGACAATTTGACCGGAGCGAACATGATTTAGCAAAGTGGACAATAGAAATGACATTGGTTGTGTAATTTTTGCTTCGATTAGGGATGATTGACTTGTTTCTTTTCTCAAACTGCAGGTTCCCAGACCGTTTAAACCCAGATAAAGCGTGTTCCTGGAATTCAAACCCAACAAACACTTTACGTTTCCTCTCTATGATGAAGTCAATGTTTTAAATGAATCATTAGTGATTAAGTTCACAAAAATCACATCCTTTATTGTACAACATGAGTAAACATACCTGCAAGCACGGTCTGGCGAGTTGAGGATTTCGTAATAGAAAACTGAAAAGTTTAGGGCCAATCCCAGACGGATGGGGTGCGTTGGAGGGAGTTCGATCATGGCGATGTCACTAGCAGCCTTGTACGCTACCAAGCTGTTCTCCGCTGCCTCCTTCCTGTCGTTGCCTGTGGCAAACTCTGAAAGGTACCTGTGGTAATCTCCCTTCCTGAAGGAGAAGGAACAGAGAGATTAATACAGAGCTGATTAATACAGCAGATTATTTGGCTGTTGTGTGGTAAAACTTTATATCCAGTGGTTGAAGATGTATTCATCATTTATTCAAATATCATTTTAACAACGCTTTTTACATCTTCTTGTCACATTAGGTTTCATTTAAATATTGGCTCAAGGTGGGTTATCATTATGGTCTTTAATTGATCATGTACAAAATAAGTTGTTGTGGTCCTCCTGGCATTACTGCATTTCCTGCTGGTGTTTTATCTCCTGTATTATCAAAGAAGCTCAATAAAACAGGAGATTTTCTTTCCATCATATTCATTATAAGCAACAAAAAGTAGAACTGAACATCAAACAAACATCTTCAGCATTGACTGAGCCGAGTGAATAAAGAAAACTCAGGTTAGTGCCGTCAGAAGGACGCGTCTGAACAATATGCAAACAGGACGGCCCGGTTCAGAGAACTTCTGCTAAGAGTCTGCCGGGAAAAATATACTCATGGTGACGTTTCATCCATTCGAACCTTTGTGAGGAGCTGACTCATCTATTTATTTATCCAAGAGAGCCACAGATTCATGCACAGACATGATATCTTTTGTGGCTTGGAGCTGTGTGTTAGAGATTCTCAGCAATGCCAGGGTTATTGAAGGCGTTATTGAAGGCGAGGAGGAGCGGGGAGTGCTGGCGTGCACTGGTTTCTCCCTCCTCAGCAACTCAACCAACCCTTTTCAAACATTTCGAAATGGGACAAGACTCGGGGGCTGATCTAAAGTCAGCTGAAATGTTGAAATCTGAATGAAAACTATGACTGAAAATGACTGAGGGTAAAAGATTTCTGTAGATGAACTTGTCAAACATGACTCATAGGAGTCGAGAGCGTAATGAGCCCAGCTACAGATTAACTCCACCTAGCAACCGTGTTTTAGTTCATGTTGCAACAGACAGGCTGCTCAGCAAAGAACGATATTTAGTTACTGAGTGAGGAACCACTGCAGGTTTAACAGGACGAAGCTTAAATACATAAAATACAAACTTAAAATAGTCGATCACCAGGAAACTTGAGGATTTAGAAGTGGTGTGATTCACAGCATGAATGATTCTACAAACACTTATCAAATACGTACATTTTGTAGTAGAAAACCTTAGATTCTCCATTTTTCGCACCTAAGATGAGGTGCTTGTCCAGTACGTCCAGGATGTCGTTGCAGATTGCCTTCAGCTCTTTCTCGATCTGCAGAACAAAAACACAAACATGACTGTCAGTGATCTGTGTGGTCACGTCATCACTATTACAGCTTCTGGATTTAAATATTCCTTGAATCTAAAAAAAAGGGGAGAATTCAGAACAATTCAAGGTTGATTTAAAAGGTTCGATGAAGCCGAGAGTCGCATTAAGTCTGAGAGACACCACAGCAGCAACAGAGATCCACAGGACAGCTGTTAGAAAGTCCCCATGGAAGCATTTGTCTCTGAAAAGGCTTCAGGGTGCATCGAGCCTCGGCGTCAGGGACCGTGTCAGACACATCAGAGTCTGACATCTTTAACATCACTATACTGCAACGTGTCCTTGTAAATAATACAACTCTGTGTTTGGATTTCATCAGCCGTCATCGTGACATTATGAGGGCAGTGATTCCCATTAGTTAACCCCACTGTGGCAGCTCGTATTCTAATTTCTCCTGCCGCACTTCTCATGACATTAGAGATCTCTGACTTGTTACCATCCACACAGACAGTCTTTCTCTCACACAATAACTTATCTTTCACTGTATAGCCTGTTTACCAGTGCGCGCGCATGTGCACCCCCATTACACCGTGGATTGAATTAATTCCGTGGGAAACACTGGAGGGGATAATAAAGCATTGTTACTTTCACTAACATGTGGAATTTCATGTTAGTGTCCCCTGAACTCAGTGACCTGAAACTTGCACCGCACCCAAAACTGAAAGTACTCGCTACATTCAGATTGCTGTATATAACAATTAGGCTCAAACCTCTCAGCACTAACATTAGTTTAACTCAATATGCTAAATGATGGGATGCTGCCAGTTGCTGCACTTAGACACCTCAGGAATGTTTCTAGTTTGTCACAGACACAGCTCTGAACTTGCTCAGTTTTATATTAAAAAGCCCTTGAAATTAAAAGGACCCAACAAAATCCCCAAAATGTATTATGAGAAAGTGGCCTCAGACTTTCGGACCTTGCTATACGTAAGCAGAAATTCCCACTAAGTAAAGTGACAAAAACACAGATTTCACACATTGGCGTGTGGGTGAAATCCATTCTACATAAAGTCATGAAATCTCACCCCCCACCCCCCGAATGGTTGGGAGGTTGCTGTGCTTCACTGAACTCAGCAGTGCTGCCAGCAACACAAGTTTCTCTGCAGCAGAGATGAAGAAAGAAAAAAAAAAGTGATTTAAAGTTGATTCATGGTCGCTGCCCACCTCATTATTTCACTAAACAAAGTGTTGCTGGGCTGTGAAATCTCACCAGTCGCTCTGAAAGCCGAGAGGTCAGTGGAGGAGCTTTAGAAGAGAGAGAGAGAGAGAATGAAAGAAAGTAAGAAAAGGAAAGGTGGAGCAGAGAGGGATAGAATTAAGAAGAAAAGCTCTGGCCTCAGATAAATACTGAAGAATAAGCAACATGTTCACCAGGAAGGGACCAGGTCAGTCAGGTGACACTGTAAACAGCAAACCAGCATCCACTCATTTCACAGTGCGCATTAAACTGTGAGCATGTAAGAGTGACTTCAAAATAAAAGCAACCTTCCTGTAAATGGGACTTCCCATTTGTTCAGTCTGTGAATGCATGAATGAATTAATGTGGTAACAAAATTAATTGAACTGAACAAGCAACAAAACTACATAATTGAGAAACTACCTGTTTCCACAGACTAATTTCACTTCACAATGACAGGTCACCACCTCAGATTGTCACTCAGACAATATCAGGACAGTCTGATGTAGAATTTCAAAGAAAAAGCCCTTGGAAATATCATATTTACACTGCTTTGGATATGGCAACATAGAAGCAGATTCTTAAGGTGAGAAAGACGATTATTTTATATTACCATTATCTACATTATCTGTATATTTCACCAGTGTTTAGTCTGAAAAAACCTAAGATTGTTTTCGCTAACAGAAACATGTGAAAATGTTGCATTCACATCCGAATTTTCAGGATCAAACCTTTGTAGCTGAGAACCATCTAAAGAGTTGAACACAATCCCTCACTGCTCCACAACCTGTGAACGTAAACAATTAGTATACTTGGGTTTGTATAAATGTCTCACTGTTTTTCCGTATTCTTTGATCATCTTTAGTTTGTCCTCTGCGCCTTTGGATTCTTCTTTCTGTTCAAGGCTGCTGATTATCCTCCAGGAGGCTCTTCTGGCTCCGATCACGTTCTTGTACGCTACCGACAGCAGGTTCCTCTCCTCCACGTTCAGATAACCGTCCAGACTGGCCACTTTCTTCATCAACTCCACCATTTCTGAGAGACACAGGGAGAAAACAAAGGACATCAGTGATGGGTTTCTCAAGTTCCCCTGCACAAGAAGCATATGTGAAGACATCTTGGCCTGAGCTGTATTGGTTAACAGAACAGAATGAGGAAAATATGTTTATGTTGTGATTGTTTTTCACCCTATATTAAACAAAGTTGAATTCAGTTGCTCTTCAATGATCAAAAACCACAAGATTGAGTGAGAAATGTCTTTGAACAAAGTATATTTGTTCTTTCAGCGTTTGTTGTCACCTATGTACCTGTTTGCGAAATCCCCTCTCACATACTTACACCGTCTTCCTTATATTTCAATCCCTAACTGAAGGACAAGTGTATATGAATAACCCTTTAGAAATTTTCACATCACTTATTTACAACCATCTACTCTTAACTATGTCATTTCCCTTCCTGTGTTTTATGTTTTTTTCCCAGCTGAACTTAAGTCTGCTTCTGAATGTTGCGTGCCAGAACAAGTGTGAGAACCACCGAGCTACTCACATCCACTGCGAGCCACCACCATCATGCTACCTTATCAGTGCCCGGGTTCTTGTTCATCACCAACTGAGCCAAACACGTTGACCAGTTTAACCAACTGCTGATCTCTAAACCGAACAACTACAACCACAGTGACTGTTTACATTGAAAGGATGATGTAACTTGCATTATTCAGAGTTTCAGGCTCGTTGTTATGTCATCCACCCTTCATGTGCTACCATGTAACATGACCTGGGGACATGTTCACAGCATTTCCTACCATTCCTAACATACCCAGGAACCGCCTATTCAAAACACTCTCATCCCTAAACTATGATGTGGACGGTTACCTGCCCCTCAGCGTAACCTGGCCCTTTCAAGTGTTAATGGTCGAAGGTCTAGATGGGAGGTCTGATAGACGGCCTGTTAGTAAATTCTTAACTAAAAGCAAAACTGGATTTTCCAGGAGATTTAGCTTTTTCTCTCACTTTCCAACCATGATATAAAATTCAATCAATCCCCACGCAGGCACACAGCGGCCCTGGCCTATTAAAGCAGCAGGATACAAGTTAAACACCAATACTGCAGAGTTTATTGTAATGAAATCAGCTGATGGATTATAACCTGTGGTGAGTTGTCCAGGATGAGTCTGGTGGTTACTCCCAATTCCGTGCGGGCAAAGTGTGTGTTTCACGGTGGGTGTTTGTTTGCTGTGATTTATTTGAATTGAGTTTGGCTTGAAGCGTGTTGGAGCTGAGAGGCTAGCCTGATAGGTAGCATCCCACACGGGCTGCTAACTAACACTAGCAGGGGGCGACTAGCTTAGCTCACCGCGTAACGTAAACGGTAACCAGACACGGTAACCGCCGCGGTTAAATAAAACCGTCCAGTGGCTCATTCGGCTGGAGAAGTCGCCGCCATTTTTGTCTCCTCGCACCAGACACTTCCATGTGAACCGCTCTACCTGCGCAGGGAGACAGAGGGGGGGGCAGCGGGACCAGGCGCTCTGCTCCGAACAGAATCTGAGCGGCGGCTTACCGTCGTGTCTCTCGGCTTGTTCGGCGAGTTGTGCCTGGCACACACACTCTTCTCTCTCCACCATGGTGTTCGGCTGCTGTGGCTGTTCATGGTGTCCCGGTGGGAAACAGGGGGGGAAGATATTCGGCTGCTCGGCGGATCAGCAACTGCACCGCAGAAAAATAATTTAACACTCAGCTCTGATGGTGATTCCCCGTGAAGTGACAATAAACAGAGACAGCACGGAGCCTCATGGACCAAATCACATGGTGCAGTTCAAGAAGACATTGCAGGAAAATAAACACCTTGACAAACTGGTTCTGTAGTTGTCAGGTGGTTGTAACTAAAGTTGTCGACGGGTCACACCTACCAAGCTAAGCCCGCTCGCCCTTAGGCAAGAATCAATCAATCAGCTTTTAACTTCACAGGCAGGGTGTTATCTGTTGAAGCCAATAGCAGGGCTCTATGCAGCATGCTGGTGAAACCTGATACTCAGTGGTTACAAGCCAGGAGGAGCAGTATGCTGCTTTGAACACTTCACCCTCCAACCAGGCCTGCACTCCAATACACTCCATGACCTCCCTGTTCTGTTAAAGCATTTTCTGAACATGTCAAGCTCCAGAGATCCGATGAACTGATCAATGTGATGCAAACCCTAAAGGAATGAGGGAGGGGCCTAACATGAAACGGAGAATGCCACAATCACTTAGTGGACTACCCCTCCTACACCGCATAACACCTGATCGCCACCGTGCTCTTTTTCTTCTCAGTTTCTGTAGGTATTCTTTAGAGACATACATAACCTGAAGGGTTAGACTTACACAACTAGTTGCATATAGAACAAGGACATTGACCCCTGTGGTTTTCCATGGAGAGGCTCCTCCATTATAAGAGCCAAGCAATGCAGGCTTTGGTAAGATATACATTTAAAATGATCAGAAAAATAATCAGACATGAATTAATAGATTTACTATCTTTATAAAAAAAAAGTTGAAAAAATAAGTCAATTCATTATATTTACAATATATAAAATTCAAATCGATCCCCACGCAGGCGCAAAACTGGCCCCGGCCTCTTTAAAGCAGCAGGATACAAGTTAAATACAAATACTGCAGAGTTTATTGTAATGAAATCAGCTGATTGATTATAACCGGTGATGAGTTTTTAAAAAGTAAAATGACCTTTATTCGGTTTATTACGAACATGATCATCGCAGTGAAGTTTCCCACAGGCTGAAATAGGGGTGTGCGGTATTTGAAAAACCTGCGATAACGATATGACTTGCGGTAAATAAACAAAAACAGTCCCTGGCTATGGACACAGAGACCACGACAGCTCCGCAGCCGGGAGAAGGCTCACAGCCCGTCCACAGCACCAGCAAATCCGAGGCAGACACCAGGGAGCCATGCACAGCTCCACTAAGTCCACTTAGTGTTAATTTGGGTCTTTTCACACATGTTTGGACCCTGAGAAGTTTCTTTTTTTACTGTCTTTAGCAGCTCTGTCTGTAATTTACTGTTCCTCTGTGTCTATCATTCGCGCTGCGGCGACTGCATCAAACCCAACAGAGCGCTGCCCGCCACCTCCTCCAGCTCCAAATACATTTACCAAGTTTATAAAGTCTGTTGTTTTTACCCAGACTGAGTTTATACATGTGCCCGATCACACGGTTTGTGAGAGAGAGAGAGAGACAGAGACAGAGACAGACACACACACACACACACACACACACACACACACACACACACACAGAGTCAGTGTGTGTGCTGTTACTTCCCTCAGGTTCTGGGATCATAAATAAACTTCACAATTCTTTTATATAATCAACTGCTCATATTGATGAATCTGAACCGGGACAAACATGATCACTAGAAGTTTCCACAGGAGAATTAAGTCGGAGGAGGCGGTTTTCTCTCTATTCTCTTCTGATTCTCTTCTTCCGACAATGATTCACTGACGGAAAACCCCCGTCAAAGATCTGAGTGTCTTTCATTTATCATCTAGAGCAGCAGGGCTCAATCTGATCGGCCAAATATATTGACATGCAGGGAGTGAGTGCGTGGTGCATGAATCATCATCTCGATAACGTGAGCTTGCACAACGTTAAGAACAACAATTAAGATAAATATCGCACTAAGCTGAAACTAGATGGACCAGCTAGCATGGCCCTTCCCTGCTTCTCAGATTCTGTAGGTATTCTTTAGAGGGACGTACATAACCTGAGGGGTTAGACCTACTCAACTAGTTGCATATGGAACAAGGAGGAAGGGAAAACAGCTACTGACAAGGAAGTCAGTTTGCAGGAAGGTTACAAACAATGTTGGAAGCAGCAGCACAGCTAACGCACAATGTTGTGCCACAGTTCTGTGGCACAACAGAACCATACTGAATCTTATTTGGGATATTTACGATAACAATAACTCATATTTGGTGCATATACTCATGAATTCATGTGTTCCAGCACACATGCATTGACCCCTGTGGTTTTCAATGGACTGGCTTCTCCATTATAGGAGCCAAGCAATGCAGGCTCTGGTAAGGTTAAATATCAGAAACATAACCAGACATTAATTAATAGATTTACTGTCTAAAAAAAAATATGTAAATTAATAATATTTACAATATATAAAATCCAGTCAATCCCCACGCAGGCGCACAGCAGCCCTGGCCTCTTTAAATCAGCAGCATACAAGTTAAATACAAATACTGCAGAGTAATGAAACCAGCTGATGGTTTATAACCTGTGAGGAGTATTTAAAAAGTAAAATTACTTTTTGGGGGTTTATTAGGAACATGCTCATCCCAGGGACGTTTCCCACAGGCTGAAACTAGTTGGACCAGCTAGCATGGTCCTCCCCTGCTAGAACACATGATTGTTAGCATTAGCCGATGCTAAGTTATCGCTTAAAATCACCGCCGCTCTCTGGGGAGATGAACCCGGGACGAGTCGGGTGGTTGCTCCCGATTCCACCCGGGTAAAGTGTGCGTTTCACGGCGGGTGTTTGTCTGCTATGTTTTATTTGAATTGAGTTCGGCTTGACGCGTGTCGGCGCTGAGGAGAGGCTAGCCCGGTAGGTAGCATCCCACACGGGCTGCTAACCAACGCTAGCCGGAGGGGGGGGGGACTAGCTTAGCTCAGCGCGTAATGTAAACGGTAACCAGACACCGAAGCGCCCGACGACCCGATTCATCCCCGCGGTTCTCCCACATGGACGCGGTTAAATAAAAACCCGTCCAGCGGCTCATTCGGCTGGATAAGTCTCCGCCATTTTGTCTCCTCCTCGCACCAGACACTTCCATGTGAACCGCTCTACCTGCGCCCGGGAGCCGCCCGCGCATGGGGAGGCAGAGGGGGGGGCAGCGGGGCACCGGGGCAGCTCCGCTCGCACCAGAATCTGAGAGGGCGGCTTACCGTCGTATCTCTCGGCTTGTTCGGCGAGCTGTGCCTGGTACACGCACTCTTCTCGTTCCGCCATGGTGCTCGGCTGGTCGTGGCGTCCCGGTGGGAAGCAGGGGGGGAAGATAGTCGGCTGCTCGGCGGATCAGCTACTGCACCGCGGCTCCGCTGATTCGAAGACCCACCGGTGGCAGTGGCGTAAAGATGGCGGCGCCGCTCCATCCGGGAACCGCACGCAAGTCGGTGCTCGCGCCCACACCCTCCCGACGACTCCCGAAACCAGAGCCGGGAGCAGGGCACCGCGGGACCGCACCAGACCCGCCCGGCGCGGCCACACATTCAGCGACAACACCCGGCACTTTAATGTAAAATGACAATAATCCAGTTCATTGTGTTCCACTTGAGCCACTCTTCAATTCGGCATACGTATAAAACCCAGCCGGGCACTTTTATTTATATTTTAAAATGATCAAACACAGATTTATTGTTGGCTCATATCACACTTGCCTTTAAAAAAGTACATCATTATGCAAACTTAACTTAAAACCAAACACCAAAGTGTTTTGTGTATATATGTTAATTATAAGCATGTATTAAACTACAGTTCATTTTTAAATATTGTATACTTTAATTTGATTTTAGTTTAAAACACCTAATCCCTTAAGTGGTTTAGAGTGTTAATAAAGTGAAAATCACAATCACTCCTTAAAGGTAAACAAGTTCTTTGTCCAGTAAATATCTGACGTGAAAAATTGATTAAAAGGAGTTGTGTGTGTATTTCTAGGTGTATTTATAGGACAATGCCAAAATAAAATAAAAATGTGTAATTTAGTTTTTTTAATGATTTAAAATGCTATTTTTTTCCTAATTAAATGACGCAACACGTAAGCAGATTGCATTTAGCTCAAATTCCACATTAAGACAAATACTGTGTGTATTTAAATTGAACTTCACACCCACAGAAAGTAGACAGTGACCTAAAGCCTGGACTTAAAATTTGGTATATTTTTATTGACTAGGTATATTAACACATTACATGCTAGAGAGAAAAAAAAAAAAAAAATGTAACTTCAAATAATATATTTTAATAACACTTTGACATATTGTACAATCTCTCTTTAAAAAAAACCTCATACTTTTTCTTTGTCCGGTCTTCTTCAAAGTCAGGGTGAAACGGCACAAAAGCAACATATCGAAAAATGATCATAGCAAAATAGATAATAACAATTAAACATTATTTGGCATTGTTGAGGCTCAATGTGTTTTTTCTCGAGCTGTGAACTCAATGTGATTAGTTTTCTTGAGCTGTGAAGGAGATAAGGTGCATATTGTAGAGTGATCAGTGTTATTTAAAAAGAAAGACTAGGGGAAATTCATTGGTCTTAATTGCTAAGGGACAGCAGCTCACAATAATGTCTTTCAATGACTTTGAAATGAGAATATTTTCTCTTAAAGGCAACAATTAGTGGGAGGTCAGCGCCAGGCATGTAAATGCAATACCCAGGTAACGCTTTGCATGAAGGCATTCAAGCAAATATGTCAAAGATTAAAAAGTCAGAATGAACTGACCTGTGAAACACAATCACGTCTTTCCATTAGAAGTGTCAGAAGGAACAATCTCCTATAAAATGTCATGTTAAATTATGCAAAAAATCAAACCAAATAAAATACACTTGACAGTTGACATCACATTTTGCATTTTCAGTTTTTTGTTACACAAATTTATTGTTCTGTTTTAAAATATTACCGAACCCCAATCACCACATTTGCAGCAGCACTTTACAGACATTTGACTTTAGTCACCAACAGTCGTTTAGTGTTAACCGGTCACCTAAATACCACTTATACCAGGGAGGCACTCAGGTAGTGAATCGTGTAGTTTCACAAAGCTGACTTCTATCAGCATATTAATCATTAATGTGATCAATTCCAATATTTTTGCTGAGCTCAACAAACAAACACACAAACTTGGGCCTGTGAACCATGGAAAGTGTTTATATATAGAGAAAGAGAGAGAGAGAGAGAGAGAGAGAGAGCTGCATATGACCCACAGACGTGGCTCAGAGATGTTCAACAAATAATGGTAAAAAAAAAAGAAATGGGACATTTATGTAGGATACAAAAAATACTTTCCTTAAATTTGAGCCCCAATAACAAAACAAATTAGTGTAAAATTTCACAACTTATAAATACATTATAAACTCAATATGACATTTTGGGACGTCGACAAATTCTGTGTTCTATGTTGGTATGAAAGCAGAAATATAGATATTCATTCTTTTACATCTGTCTTATAATTAAAAGTCCTGCACCCTTGACCGAATGTGTTATCCAGGAAGTGTTCAGGTCTAATGCTGATGTGTGTGATGTTCTCCTTCTCAACATTCATTATTTGGAGTTTGTCAATAACCATGTTCCTACTGCAGTTTAGCACTGTTAGCATGCGAGAAACACAATTTATGTATTTGTGGACAAAAATTATACATGCGAGTTTCTGACTCGGAAAGTGAAGTACAACCAAATTTTTATCTCATTTTAAAAAATTCTCTCAAAAACAGTTATTCTCACTGGTAATTGTGTTTCAGTGTCATCACCATTTATAATGTTTATCAACCATTTCAAAGCCACCTTTTAAGTGTTCAATAGCTTAAACCGGCTAACACAAAAGATAATGTTAAAGGAGACATATGATGCTTTGTGTTATAGGTTGTTATTGTGAATGTAAAAGTTTTGCAAAGTTAAAAAGACAAAAAGACCATCGTAAAGGGAGCTCCTCTTCCCCTGAAAGACCTCGCCAGTAATCCGAACGGCAATTCTGCATCATCATGATGTCATCACGATAACCCACATGCTTAGCGGCTAGTCTGCCACGCCCCCTAATAAAGTCAGGTAAAGGGAGAGCAGAGGGCAACATGTCCTACACGCGCTGGAACTAGTTGACCGATCACAACAGAGTGAGATTTATCAGGGAGGGGGGGGGAGGTCTTTAAGAGACAGGAGCTAAAACCAAATGTTTCAGACAGAGGCTGAAAAGAGCAGCAATGCACAGTCTGAGGACAGTGATGTGTTTCCTGAACATTAGAGCCTGTTAACCTTTGACGGAATAACATCAATTAAAATTATCAACCTGAATATGAGCAGAATATGTCTCCTTTAATAGAAAAAAACCCTGCTTTTAAGAAAGAGGCCTGAAAGCACTTTTAGCTGAGATATTTAAAAGTGTATTTTAATTTTGACATAATGACCCGTAGACTTGTTTATTAATGTGTAATCATCTCATGTGTTTTCACTGAGGATAAACCTACAGAAAGTGACAATCACAGCATTTTAGTGGCAGAAGAAATGACAGAGTGGCATCATGTCTGTTTTAATATTTTTAAATAAAAAACGAAAAAGCATAGTGTTTCGGGTGGATTTGTTCTTAAAGACATTTGCAACTGATATTCATAACAAAAACTTGCTGGAAGACAAAAATAAAATCCCTCGTTCTCATCTTCTAAACAGGGCCCTCGGGGAATCCTTCCATCCTCAGTTTGTTCTTTCACACTGCTGCGTTTGAAGTCATCCATGTTGGCGCCCGATAGTGTTTAAAAAGAGGAACATAAAATAACAGGCGAGGGAAAAATGTTTTCTACAGTATTTAGCATGTAAGGTGTGTATATTCATATAAAGTCAATTCTATAATAATATTTTCCACTTTTAGTACAAAAAAAGAGGACTTGGTTTGTAGTGTGGGTAGCATGTAGTAAGTTGGTGACGTCGTCTTTGCGAGGCGGACCGTCCTCCTCCACGCGACGTCAGGAAAAGTCTTTGCTCGTTTTGCTCTGAGGTTCAAAGTCTGGCACTTAGAAAAAAAAAAAACTCACTGATTCATGATTCTGTGAGAGAAGCTGAGCGTTGTGTCTCCGGTGTGCAATCAGTTCTTTTTCCCTTCTGTGTATGAATGAAACGAACCATCCGGGGATACGCAGGAAGGGGGGGGGGGGGGGGGGGGGTCGACTCTGCTGTGTAACTGTATGTGCAGTGCAGACTTCAATACTGGGGTGTGTGAACTAGGGTTTGACTGATATCGGTCACTGGTGCCTGATACAGCTGGAACTGTCCGAATCAATATTCAAACTAGAGCCGGACTGAAACATCAGCTGACACAAATCATCCGATATGAATCTTCCACAGACGTATTGTTATGACTTTATGCTCATGATTGAGTAAACAATGCAGAAAAGATGTGCATTTGTGTTTATATTTGAAGAACAATTTTGTATGTATTTGGTTGTATTTTCTTTCTAGCCTCGATTACATTTCTTTGTCATAAGGGTTTGATAACGACATCCTCGGAATCAGACAATTTAAAAAATATATATACCTTTGTCAGCTGATGTTTTGGTATTGAAAGTTTAAAAATCTCAAATATTGGTATTGGCATCAGCCCCCGAAAGTCCACATCAGTCAGACTCTAATTCAAACTATTTAATTTGACAATTTCCATACCTTTTCCACTGAATATCTATCATCGCCATCATACCTGATTAAATTCGTAGTGTTAGAAGCTTCTTTTGAGGGTGAAGTCACTAAGAACCCTGGTCTTTGATAAAGAAATTGTTTTAATGTCAAACTTAATTTTTTTGGTTGCATAGATTTTGATTAAAATAATCAGGGAACTGGTTTCTCTGAGTTTCTGCAGCTTGATTGAAATCAAGGGGACTGTTGGGCCTTGGCGGAGGTGTGTTCTCCACCGAGTGCCCTTCTAGTTGAGACGGCTACTGGATCTAGTGTGTAATAAATAATGCCCAATACGTAGAAACAAGACAAAAAGGTAGAGCCTTGTGCTGCATCGACCAAACACCCAAACTGAAAGTCATCATTAACCAACCAGGTTAGGTTTGAGTGAACCTTAAAACAATGTTTTACCTCTACGCCTGCTCAGCAACAATTACAGAAAAAGTAAAAAAGAAAATGCCTTGAAGTTACTGGAAGTTGTTGACCGCCATGAAGCTACACTCAGCTAAACACCTCTCTCTGTAGTGGATGGACAGAGGTAAAGAATTCCCATGTGTGTTTTCAATTGAAATTTGACACCAATAAATATCGATAAATGTCACCATCTACTTGCTGGAAATGTTTCATTGCAGGTTTTGAAGACTTTCCATGTGGCCACGGTCGAGGAGGAAGAAAAAAACTGATGTGTGACGTTGAATTGAAAAAAGAAGCGAATATAGGCAAACCGATATCAGTCTAACCTTAGTGTAAACTCTTAGTGTGACAGACGACATTAGGCAACATCAGCCCACACACGTGTTGTGCTGGCAGGGTCAGGAGCGCCTCATTGGTTTAACTCGTAAGTTCATATACTGTGTGCTTGTATAAATCTTTCTGAACAGGTCAAAAGAGAAGGGGTGTGCGCAGGTGATGGGAGCGCGTGTGTTTCTCAGCTCTCGTCATCGGGATGCTGTTGTTCCAACAGTCGCACGTGGGTGAAGGGGAAGTGGCCTCGTTTGCCCTTGCACTCGCCCTCCCACTGGCCGTTCACGTTGATCTTGGTCACTTTCACCATGTCTCCCACCTGTGAAACGACAACACCAGGGATGAATGCAGAGATAGAAGTGGAGCTGACACACTGTCTCTCTCCGCTCTGTGGCAGAATCAGTTTGTGCAACTCGAAGCTATCGATACGAGATCCTATCAGATTCTATCAGGCCTGCAGAAAGAAAAGTATTGACGTAGAATTGACTGACCCATCTTCATTTTTACAACTGCAGAACAGCAAACTAGATAATTAAACAGGGAATATCCCTCCCAGTTGTAAATTACTGTTAAATAAAGCACTTTGAATCTTAACTCCATCTACAACTGGGCGGGCGGCACAAATATACTGTGTCCCACTGAAACAACAGCAGAGTTGCATAATCACAGTCTGCTCCATCTCACACAGCAGCACCAAATATACACCGTCTTCCATTATTCTTATATCAAACAAAATGGTGGCGTCTGCGTTTCTTGAGGAGACTCAAATAAACGAGGTGGCACAGAGAAAAAGAGAGAGAGAGAACTCAGAGTTTCAACAACTGACAGCACGGGAATTCAAGAGATGAGGCCGAAGTCATTACAATTATAAAATATAATTTAGCTGTAAATGTATTTAATTTAATTCTGCTTTCTTCTTAATGCAGTTCTCTCTGTGTTTAGAAAAGCCCCACTATTTAGAAAGGATTACTTTATTATTTAATGAGTTATTCAAAAGAAAATTAATTAGCAACTATTTTATTTACTTTTCTATTATGAAAATCCTCTGGGTTTAACTTCTCTAATGTGAGTATTCCCGGGTTTTTTTTTTTAATCAATGGTAAACAAACATTAACTTGAGAAAATGTCCAGAAAATTGGGTCAGGACATTTTGTCTTTCACATATTAAGAACACAGCAGGACATTCTGCGGGTCAGATGTGTTCACAACAACACGAAAATGTCCAGGACACTCAGGTGAGGGGTAGAAGTCTTCGTCCTCTACGTGCATGGCTCCTCTTTTTCATCCTGAGATATTTGTTTTTTTCTAGTTCCGCTCCCTTTGAATTCTCTGGACATTTTCTTGATGTATTCTCACATGACTCACTCGGACATTTTGGGCACTGGCAGGTAAAGTTCCCGCAAATCATTGGAAAATTTAGGGAAAATGTCCGGGGTGCCATGCATGTCTGAAAGCAGCTTAATCGGTCAGACAAAACCACACATTTGAAGATGTTACTTTAACTGTGATGCACAGCTTTTGACATTTTATAAAAAACAACTGATTAATGAAGCCCACTATGAATAAGCCGTCTTTGGCTACTTATTTTTTACTACATAAAAATCCTACTGCTTTGCCGATGTAATCCATGGAGTTTATGTACGGTGCGTTAGCAGTTAGCTCATTATCCACCAAGGCGAGTTGTCTTTGTCAAACTGTCTTTATTAACCTCCACCGCTGTTTCCATTTTATTCTAATCAGAACAAACTGTTTATTTATTTGCTCTGAGAAACCAACTGAAGCCAATGTGCCTCTTTTCATCAGCAGTAATGAATGTACCATTCACATTAATCCAACATAAAGAAGACCCATTATACAGGATCCATGTCTGTCCTTCTATATAAAAGACATCCCACTGTGAGTGTCTTCATGTGCACTGTCAGCTTGCATTTGTAAAGAGACTGTGTGTATGCTCACATGCATGAGTAAGCCATTAAGGACCAGGACAATCTAGGCTGCCTCTACTGTTTCCTAACTGACAACAGAGAAGTGAAAGAGGTTAATAGAAAGACAGTCGAGGAGAGAATGAATGGAGGGTGGAATAGCTACCTCAAGAGCGAGCGCTGTCTTGTCGTAGGCGTTGGGCACCCTCTTCTGAATGGCTCGAGCAAACACGGGCCCATTCTGTAGGTTGGGAAGCTGAGTGCTGACAACAGGCTGAGCGTACTGGCCTGGGTCCCCCAAAGGGGTGGGCGGCGAGGCCCCTGTTCCGTCTGTGCTAGCTGCTACCCCTGCAATTTGCCCCCCCTGTCCTGCCCCCACAGAAGGGGGACCCAGACCGGCATTGGTGGGCGAGGCAGGCCGGTACTTCTCCACGTAGGGCACGGGGATCATTCCGGCTCGGCCCTCCTGGTTCGCAGCATTCCACCATTGATCCTCAGGCTTCTCCAGCACACGCAGAATGTCACCCTTGCGGAAGGGGAGGTCCTCATCATCATTGCCCGGGAAGTCAAACAGTGCCCGGACAAACTCAGCCTCGTCCGGCTGCACTGGGACACCCACAGAGGGGACGAAGCCCTTGGCCTTGCTGACGGGCTCTATGAGTGTAGTGGTGTCCAGATAGTGGATCTTATAAAACTCCAGCAGCGCCGCCAGCGCGTCAAACTCCTGATCCCCAATCCGAAACCGAGGAGGAGCCAAACCTGGCAGAGAAAAAGGGATTTTGTGAATTTGTGGAAAGTAAAACACAAGTGAAACAAACCAATCAACTAAACTGTGACATCTGTGGACAGAACATGAAGGTACATGATGAGTGGCAGCACTGACCAACTCTTCCAGACATTGTAAATGTAGGATTAACCGTCTAATCATGTCCTGTTGTGGAAACTAACGGGCAGACGATAGGACCAAAGGCCCATTTGGCAACTTCTCATTTATACATTTACATCATATACACAAGAAACATGCATGTTCCATAATAATCTGATGTCCCAGACAAGCTGTGGGCCTCGTGACAGCAAGTGAACAGATGGAGCACCAGCATTATCACAGCAGGGGTACGATGAGCCTCCCAAATACCCTGCACACATCTAGAATAGAGTCACAAACAGGAATAATGTTATGTTGTTTTTTTGCCGTTTACCTTATGGGAATGAATGCAAATGTTTGCAGTTTGGGGTAATTCAGTGAGATGCTCCGATAATAGATAATACTGCTGATATTACCGGATAGAGCTTCAGCAGTAGGTGTGTTTGCCAGATTTAGCGAAAATATCACCTTTTTGGCAACACTTCATGCTGTAGAGTCGTGTAACGCACACAAGATTTATTTTTATTTAAAAAAGGTAATTGTTGTGTATTCCTGGATTTATTTATTTGTAAATCCTTTTTCAGTGATGACTGTAAAACTGGATGATTAAAGACGTTCTGTGGCGTCCATTCTCTAATGTATTTGTTTTTCAGAGGGTGTTACCTGAGCCAGGCCACACAACAATCATAGCAATCATCACTTGTGCTTTCCTGGTCTACAAGTTGCTCACAGATTTTATTCTTATACACAAATGAAGACCCTAACATCCACTGTTGGTCACTAACATCCACATTAATTAGTGCGGCAGAACGAACAAGGGATATTCTCCATCTTGTCCTATGTTAGGACAGAGTTTAGTTCAAAAAAGACGTAGAGGTAATGATGTCTGATCTACTGAGCGGCCACATGGCTTTCATAGAACTGCCATACCAGCCGGTAGCCAGTCAGATTCACCTTTAGCCTCCGTGTACCCTCAGGTTCGACCTGTGGCGTTGATTACGAGGCCAAAACACTTGATGACGCTACGGTTATGTCCATAACATCCGCTGGTGGCTGCCAACATCTACCTGAGCAGAAGACCTTCGAACGGGATAGTCACCTTCTTGTCCTATATTCTAAAATCATTCAAAATGCACCGCAAAATGAATCTAACTTTGATATCGGTCCAACACATCCATCACTTAATGTTGTTCAACAATAACAGAATTCCTAAAGTAGCTCACGATTGTTGATTTACAACTCGATGGAAACTACCCGATCCTCAGGACGCCCTCAAGAAGAAGAGTTGTGCAACAGCCACGAGGAGCTGGAGGCACAGTGGCAGACCTGAGAGAGGGGCTGTGTCTGTGTCTGTGCACCAGGGCAAGATCACAGACATTCCACAGACGCCAATCTGACCAGTCATCCTCCAGTTGTGACAGCCCAGCTCCATTCAATCCCTCCAGCAGCAGCAGCAGGACCCAGCCCACCTCCCTGCACCTCTGCCCGCTGAGCTGCTGCTGCCTTCACACGGACACACCACCGCCCCGGGACACATGTATTCAAACCCTTTCCAAAAGTTTAACGGTTTTATAAGGAGAGTGGTTGTTGATGGCTAGCTAGCTGAAAAAAAGTTTCACCAGACTCCATTTAAAAAGCGCCTAACTTTAATGCGACTTGGCTAACACACAATTTCAACGTAACTTTCACTTTCTACACGGCCAGGTTGTGTTTACATACACTACACAAGAGGATCACAATATATAAAGCAACGCGTGGATACTTTCAATTTATAAGTGTTGGAACTTGAGTCAGATTTCTGCTTTAACCAGAGGAGCTAGCTCGTTAGCAACACCGTCCAAAATAGCGGGGGGATGAGGAGAGCACATGTTAATAAAGTTTTAATTTTGTTCAAATTTGTGCAGAACATGATGTTAAACACACGCCGACTTTAAGAATACACTCTGATTAAAAGTAAAATGATATAAACATGTGATAAAGTGAACGTATTTTGGCGAATTGTCTGTGATCATTTTAAAGTGGACATTTTGTCAATGGGGCTTGGCGGGGATGGGGCTAAATCCTGGAAATCCAGACGGGAAAAGGACAAATCTAAGCAGTGAAGTCGACGAGCGTGCGGGTGAAGCGGGCGAAGCAACGGACGTTACCTGAGCCGGACTGTCGGTTGTTGCTGATGCTGTTGATGATGTAGTGGGACACTTTGGAGTTCTCCGACACGGACAGCACGTAGTCCCCGGGGCTGGTGATCGAGTCCCGGACCAGGAACACCCCGTGCCTCTGCCCCTGGAGCAGGGACACCCCTTCCTGGCGGCTCAGCCTCCCCCAGTACCAGCTCCCTCGGTCTTCGGCGTCAAAATTCCCGGCCATGGCTGCGAAATCCCGTCCGAGGCTTCAGGCCTCTGTCTACCCGCGACTCATACACGAAACTTTGGGTTCAACCAGCGCAGCCGCCGGGGAAACGATGCTAACGCGTTAGCAACTTCCGCTGAATAGCATCGAGGCGTTGCCGCGGACCGAGTTGACGCTGAGGCTCAAACGCAGATTCAGTTCGGGTTAAACGTTGAAATCACAAAAATTGTTTGAAACTAATGTGCAACAAGAAACTCCGGGACTGAAATGGCGGATCAGGGGGGAAACGTTGACCTCATCTACCGGAAGTGATGCCCGGGCCACGGGAAGCGCTGCGTTCAAGGACCCTTCAGAAAAAAAAACGCTGCAAATCAAACCCGAACACGAACCGACTTTATTCAACGAGTCAAATGTTTGTTTTGATTTAAATCCTCCTCCGTTGTTTCCTGAGCGTCTGTTAAATAATTTACTTTACCGAGTGTAAATACTTAAATCTAAGAAGTGACTCAAAGGATTGTATTAGTTTCAAGCATCCAAGTGCTGTGAGAGGATTTTCCAACTCGCGCGGAGCCGTAAACGCAGCACAATTAACCAACTAATTAAACTTTTCTGCAGATTGTATTTGAGCTAAATGGGATTTTTTAATAAACATCTCAGAAAAGTGTTTTTCTTTATATCAAACAAAGAGAAAAAATCAAAATGACACTTGTGAAAATAGTCACGATAGAATTATTATTATGATGTTATTATTAATCCCACTATGTAAACCTGATATCAGTTAAAAGTTAAGTCCACTTCGGGTGGTTCGGCTTCTTGAAATAGTTCAAATGAAAGTATAAGTTACAACTTATGCACAATCCCTCCCCTGGGGCTCATAGTATTTTTAGTTTTAATTAAAAATTTTGTTTCCTATTTGGATATTTATACTTGTACAAATCCACCAGCAAATTCCTTCTAATTCCGATTCTGATTAGAAATCGTTTTTTGGTCAGTGGCACTTTGCACTAAACAGAATCCACCAGTAGATGGCGATGTAAACTCGTGGTAGAACCCTGAAGCTCATTTCAACTAATCTTATTCTGAAAATGTGTATACATGATTTTTTCTAAAAGCTTTATTTAAAACATAAAGACAGTCATACCACTGCATAAGTATGGCCATTTTTTTTTTTAATTCTCTTATTTCCTTCCACATTTTCTCAAGACACCTGTCACTGACAATTGATTAATTTCTCAAGTAATAAATTAACTGTATAGCCCATAAAATATCAGTATATTAATATCATCACTCTTTAGTCTATGAAATATCAGAAAATAGACCCTTTTCACTCTATTTAGATGGAGCCTTAATGAATGTGATTAGTAACACCCCTGTGTTTACCTATTTCATTGCATATTGCTGCATCTTTAAATGTCAAAACCCCCAAAATCTTGTGAATCAAAACTGCTTTTTTTCCCATCAAACTGCTTGAAAAACTACCAAAACAGTTCCTGATTATGTTTGAACTCATCAGTTATAACTGCAGACGTGTCATTAAAATGTTAAGATTTAGATTTTTCTTTAAAAGTTTTCTTGTCCCTTTTGTGTCAAACGTTGTTGTGTAGAAACGCCTTTAATCACCGTTATTCAGTGTTTAATATTTACAGTATCACACTTATACTCTACGTCCTGATCGTCGGTCTTTGTTGTGCAGTCGGTCAGAATCATAAAAACATAAAGAATCATTAGAAAACTCCTTTATTTCAAGATTCAAAAGGCAAAACTTCCATTTATTGTTCCTGCAGCATCTCGACACTTCATAAATCTCCCATATGTAACTTCACTCATTCACATCACTGTCGACAGCCGTTTTACAAACTATTAACTTTTTCTTTCACTTCCTTTTATCTTCTTTCATTTCAAAAAGCCTTTTTTGTAAATACAGAAACAATCGGAGCCACACACGTCGTAAGACAAAGCATTTTTAGAATCAGTTGTCTGCAATAAATACTGAAGGAAATGAGGGTGAACACACACACACAGTATAAAACTGATCAAATGGGATTGAAGTGATTTGAACAACAGTGATTTCTTATTGATTTTCATTGTCAGAGGCTGATTTTCGGGCTTCACATTAATTCAGCCGATCAAAAGTGTTCACATCACACTGTGGTTTAAAAAACATCTGGACTTCTTCATCTACTCTGATACAGAGTTATTCAAACGTCTTCAGGTGGCTGTAGAGCGACTGGACGTATGTGAACACACACATGGGGTCTGGCTTGTCTCCCATCACCATCATGTCCTCCACCTCGATCAGGCGGAGACAGTCGGCCTGCTCCCTGAAACAAAGACGCACGATGCATCATAAAGATGAATAAAATATAAAGTGATTCAAATGGAATAAATAATAGATACGATGAAACAATCACTCGTTTTCAGAGCACATCCAGCTTTGTGCTGCAGTTAAACCAGAGCCTGTTAATGTTGTTCTACCAGAATTGGCTGCAGTTCATCTAGAGAGCAGAAGTCGAGGTTGTCAATGGAGCTAAACAGCTAAAATAATGATTTACACTTGCTCCTAGAAGAAAAGGCCATTTGATTATAATTTTGCCAAATAAAGAATCGATTATAGTTCAAAATTTAAATGAAAAAAATACTAATGTCTCGTTTTTGATGATCATCTAAAGAGAGGATGAGGGTAATCGTCATGTTTGACGGCCGAAAGACAGAAAGTGTCTTGTGCTACGTGACGTCATCTTATCTCATTTAACTATATCTACTGTTTATCCTTTATTTCAAAATCATAAACAAAATTGACAGTTTTTTGTAACGTTACGTTTTGGCTAGAGTGTCTCCTACACAACCCAGATGTTGTGAGGGTGGAAGTTAAATACTCTCTGCTTTAACATATCTTCATGTTGTCATGCAGATGTGTGACTGGGCCTCACAGATCTGCTCTCTGTCTGAACTCAAGAAATTCAAGACCTGAGTTTGTTTTGAAACAGTCAAGTTTGTGTCTGTTTTTCGTTAAGACTCAAATACTTTCTGATATAAGTTGTTTAAAGTTTTCATGAGTGTTTTAAAGTTGGTTTTGGCCGTGTCGCAGCATCCCAAGTTCCTCAAATTTCATTTTCCATCACAAAACTTGCATCTGCCAGCAAACTAAACTTCTTTCCTACTGGAAATCTGAATTACCTGAGTTACAACAGCACACACACACTCACACACACTGGGCTTACTCTGCAGTGGTGAACGCCAGCGCTAAGTTGTGTTTGCGGTTGGCGGAGTTCAGTTCGTTGTAGTCAAACTCCAGAGGGAAGAACGAGTGAACCAGGGCACAGAACGCCATCCCGTCGCTCCAGCTGGACGAGAAGTTCTGGATGTCTATGTTCTGAAAGGGGGAATAACACGGCTCAGTGTTCATGTTCGATCTCATCTCATGAACAGGGACACAGATGTGTCTGTGAAAGGCTCATATCTGCTGATGTTTAGTGGCTCATCGATAAATCAGTCGTTCAGTAGTTATAACATAACAGATTTAAGATGTACAGTAACTTATTCCCAGTTTTCATACTTGATATCCAATAGTTTTCGAGCGGCACCACTCCAAGAGAATCTGTTTGATCCCGGTGGCACTGGAGACTCCGAAGCTCTGAGAGCGCTTCAGTTTGGGCTTCGAGTCCTTCGGCCTGTTCGAGAGACAAACAGCTCGTCACTTGTATCTATGAGTGGATCAAGATTAAATGGAGAAATACTTCAGTCCCACTCACTTGGTTGGTTCTGAGTTCATCCTTTCAAAGAGCGCTCGTTTGGCCTGAGCCCCGTTGGAGCGGGGGAGTGTCTGAGACTTCATCAGGTCCTGTTTGAACTCAACTCCTCCGGGTTTGTTCGCTTTCCTGTGGAGAAACAACAAGTCGCCCACGTGGCTTTAAACCGACAGAAACCTGGCATCAGTCAAACCAAAGTGAATAAGAAGTCAAAACAAGACTCATGGTTAAAACTTACTTGTCCAAATTAGGTGAGAAACCAGATTTGATGATGGATTTGGAGGGAAGTAATTTTTCTACATTTGGAGAAAAACAAAAAAGATTTGAATTATTAAATCACAAAAACTAAAGATTCTACAGCGGATTTGAAAAGTTGAAAGCCTCAGTGAACTGTTTCTCTAAACAGGCCTATTGAGGGTTGGGTGTGTTTTACCTGCAGGCTGAGGGAAGCTCACACTTCTCTTCAGACTGGGACTCGGTGTTTTCAGAACTGGCACTGGATCAATGAGGAAAAAACACATTTTTTTGAAGAGATGAAAGGAAATAGAGGAATTGAAAAAATAATCTACAACTTTTACTCCTGAGTCAAATCCTGAAACTCACTACGTTTAAAGGGATATTCTCCAGGTTTCAATGTCGGGTCCGTTGACGCTGACAGACCCGGAGACGACTGAGCTGGTGAAGCTGATGACGAAGACTCTGTGATGGGTTTGGTTGCAGCAGGAAGAGGAAAGTGTGGTTTGGGTTCACCAGCGTCTAACGGAAAAAGAAATAAAGCACATTACAATCTACAGATGAATCTAAATCTGACAACATCAGGATATTGCAGCCACGTGATGTTCCCACCACGTCTAAATGGATATCCTCCTCGCTTTGTCGTCAGGGATTCAGGTATCGAAGGATTCACAGCCGTGAGAGCAAGATGAGGCAGAGCCTGAGATCCAGAGCCCGGCTGCTCCTGGGACACCTGGGACCTGGGGTCCTTCGCTCCAGATGCAGCTGCACATGAGCAGATGGAAAACAGGGAATTTAGGCACAAATGGAGTGAAAAGAAATTAATAATATGATGTAAAGATGTTTGTGTCAAACCTAGAAGTGTTTAAAGTGTCAGTTGAAGTTGACGCTCTGAACAAAATAAAACTATATCTGGAAAAGGATAAAATAATTTTAAAATGTTGGTCCATCCTCTGACACAAAGTAAACTATCCAGCTGATAAAGATGGACGACGTGTCTTCACTTGCTGCCACTATCCACAAGTGAAACTCACTGGCAGCTGGAGCCTCTGCAGCTCTGGGCTCTGCTGCTGGACCCTGAGCAGATCTGCAGCTCAGCGGAGCCTCAGGACCGGGTTTGGTTTTCATGGCAGTGACGGGCAGATGCGGCAGAGGTTCGTCAGCATCTGAAAAAGGGAGAATCTGAATAAAGAGTGAAGTCAAAGTGTGATGGATGTTTAACAGCAATCAGACACTGAGACGAGAGCCTATTAACGTCTATGAATTATATCTACATCTCCGTGGAGGGCGACCACCTGGGACGAGACTCGAGAGAAACAGCTGCATCCATGAGAAACTACAATCCTCCACTCACCACATTTAGCAGCAGACTCCACTGGTTTTACTGGAGCCACAGAGGCTGGAGACTGGGAGAGAGAAGGAGCCTCGGAGCTGCTTTTTGTCATGGACGTGAGCGGAAAGGGGGGTTTGTTCAGAACAGCTGATTCTTCCTGTTCTGAAAGAGAAAATGTGGATTGAGTTCTGAGGAGCGAAGATAAACAGTATTTTGACATTTAACACAACATGTCTAATGATAAAATGAATTATTACAGGTTTTCAGGTATAAATGCACAATAACTTCACTTGTATATAATAAACCATTTGTCTAAATTTGTTTATTTGATTCTGTATAACACTTAAATGGTAACGTGACCTTCAGTCAACCAACCTGTCCCTCTCTGTGTCTCCGCTGCCGTCTGAGGGGAACTCGTGATGACAGGAGCTTCAGGGTTCGGTTTGGTGACGGAGGCGAGAGGCTGATGAGACTGAGGAGCGGCTCCATCACCTCCAGCTGCATCACCAACATCCACTGAGGAGCTTTCTGAAAAAAGCAGGACCACAGGTGAGCTCGGCTCGTCAGGTGACCCGTGTGAAACCTGTCAGACCATCAGCCCACCTCGTTTCCCGTTCTCTTCTGGAGCTGCGGTGACTTTCTTCTCTCCCTTTGCATCAGTGCCCTACTCAGGAAACACAAGAAGTTCAAAACATGCCATTCTTTAAAGGCTGGAGAGTTTTCATGTGTAAGTCCAGGAGTGAAAGAGGAAACCAGAGTAATGGAGGAGTGATGTGATGAACAACATCATCCTCCTATGAAGAGTAAGATGATTTATACTCATGCACACAGAGACGTGTAGGGATCTGTGCTTATGTTGTTTTCTTGTGTCTGTTCACTTAACATCAGCGTAATGTTTATTTCCTTTTGTTTGTATTGCCTCCAACAAAGGATTACGCAAAAACCACTGAAGAGATTTAGTGGAAGGAAAGAAGTCATAACATTTTTATGTGGATCTGAACAAAGCGGCGGATCAAGGATTTTTTATCCCTTTGTGTAATAAGATAAGATGTTTGTTTTACATTTTTAACCAATTTCTCAGAATAAAGAACACTGGAGTGGTCGGGAATAAGGATTTCTTTCAGAAGAATTTTGTATTTTCTTTTATGTTTCTGCTATTTGTACTAGACAATCATATGTAGGATTTTTTGGGGCCCTGGGAAATATATATATGCACTCCATTGAATGAGATGCAAGTACTTTAATATTGATTTCCATTTCTCCGTTGTGCTTTCCTGACTTTTCAAAGTGGTCAAACCAGCTTTCCTTCATTTGGCTTAAGCTTGAACCTGTCGTGGGAGTGAGTGATGCAAAGTGAAAGTGTGAGTGTGTTTGCCTCAGCAACACCGATCCGCTCACAACCAACAAACAGAAGTCTCTTGTCGCGCTGCAGAGATAAAACAATGTCAGTTTCAAATCTGTTGAGTGTGTGTGTGTGTGTGTGTGTGTGTGTGTGTGTGTGTGTGTGTGTGTTCCTCAGCTGTTCCCCGCTGAAACCTTCTCCTTTCATGACAGCTGGGGCCAACAAACCCATGTTCCCTCCGAGAGCCTATTTTAGAATTTGCAATCAGCCCCTTTGCGAGAGTTTCCGTTCAACTCTCCTTACATCCCAATATAGCCCCAAATGGATGCTTTGGAAATCGGGGAGTTGGACTGAGCCGCTCAAACAGCACCTCAGTGTATCAGCCAGAAGCGCCGTCCTGCATTTAGCGCCCCCCCCCCCCCCCCCCCCCCCCCACACCCCCCACACACCCCTCTGCAACCTTTTGCTTTCCAGAGACCTGCTGCAGTTGCCTGGCAGCCTCATAATAAAGCCGCTGCACTCAGTCCGTCAACTCGTCACCATGGAGGAGATAAGCACCGTGGTGATCTGTGGGCTCCAGGAGCTGCAGCATGATATCACCGTCTGACCCTGTTAATCCCGTCAACCTCTGGGTTTACATCCAGGTCACTCGGGCTGCTTAGAAACATGTTAACATGCAGACGTACACACACACACACACACACACACACACACACACACACACATACAGGCACGTGCATTGGTGCAGAAGTGAAACCTAACATTTTAACATTTTAACCTTTATTATTGCAAATGTCAAACACTAAACCAGCATTAACTTTCCAGCGAGTAGATGCACATACGTCGTCCAACCAGACAACCTGGAGACACATAAAACCCCCGACGACCAAGCGTTGCATCTTCTCTAAGCTTCAACATTTTGACATTATCAACAGATTTAACAAGCTTGTTGAAGGAGGGTTGTTCCTCTGCAGTTTCAGCTCTACGCAGCATCTGAGCATCTCTTCATTTAGCTCCTTGTGTCTAAAGGTCACAACTTCACTCTAAGTCCAGATCATTCATGCTCCAGCACCGAGTGGCTCACAGACGATTAGCTGACAGTTTACACAAGCACCTCTCGAGATGTGCGCGAAACATTCGGGAAGCTGCCGTCGCTAATGTAGGTCAGATATGAGATAAAGGACGGGAAGAAACAAGTTGAAGAGACTTAGGGAAACAGATATAACTCAGTAGAGCCCATACTTCTGTAACAAGTCCAACTGTCTCTTTGAATTCAACCAAGTTGCACCGATTTTCGCACGCTGATAAATATGAATTATTCCCTGGAAAATTTGTGAAAATATCCAAAATTCTATGTTAAAGAAAGTGAAAAAAGAAGCTGGATCAGCCCGTTAGAGGTGTTTGTTGGCTTCCACCAAGTGTCATGGAAATCTGCTCAGCAGTTTTCAGCTGAGGTGAAAGTAACATTAACTTTATACGATTCACTGGAGGAGGACGTTGACAGATTTTCAGGAGCTGGCATCTAGTGGACATTAGTGATATGACATCATGAGACGTTTTGGCTTCAGCTTAGTGGAAACACGAGACTTGAAAATTTGTATAAAGGCACAATTTCAACTCAAACACATCAGTGGTGTTGTGACAACTGTTGTCGGTTTTGGAAAGTTACAAAAACTATTGGATTCCCAAGTTAGGTCGACTATCGCTAGCTGAGCTGTGCGGAAAAATATTAACAGTTTAAAAAACACTAAGGAAAGATGAGATCAAATAAAAAAAATAAAACGCTCAGTATTAAATGAGGGGGCTATCTTGTCGTACGTCAGAGTGGGGGGGGCTGGGAAAAGGCCGGGTGACCTCAGCGGAGAGGAATGTTGGCAGGGCGTGTGTTTCGACAGGACAGCTGGTCGTCCCGCTCGGGGTGTGAGACGTAAACGGAAATTTGACTTTCCACTCGGAGATTCGAGAGGTGGAGATTCCTGAGCGAGCAGAGGACAGGAAATTATTTATACACCCTTAAAGTTTACGTGTGAGTTTACGTCATTAAAAAGGCAAAAACAATTAGCTTGACGATTTATCAGTCTGTCGGTATAAATCGGCCGATATGAGCCTTTCATGGACATGTCGGTATCTGCATTGATGTTAAATGAGTTTTATTTGACAGAATAAACAATGCAGACGTATATATTCTTGTATTGTTTCTTGAATAAATTTCAATTTGTTTGTTGCATTTGCTTTTATTTATAATATTATAACAAAGTTTATGCCTAAAATGTAAAATATCAATCAAATGACATCAACTACATTTCTTGGTCCTCAGAGTTTGATAATGTAGGAATCAATGCAGTTTTCTTCTATGTATAGATGGGCCTTGATATCTGAATTGGAAATTCTTTACTCCACAATATTGGTTTCTGCATCGACCCCCAAAGATCCATAGCACTTGGGCTTTGATATAAAGCAGTGCACTCTCGCTGTTTGTGGCCAGTGTTTCAGTACTAACTTAATAAGCAGGTATCGATTATGAATTGATAAGTTAGACTTCTTGCCCCTCTGCATTCACGCAGCGTGTTTTCACCGTATGAGCTGTTTTTAAGATGAGCTGAAGTCGGAGTGCAGCGTGCTGAGCCTCCACAGAGATGCAGTCCCAAATCACTCACCCAAAAATACACGTGGCCTTTGGAGGACCTGTGGTTATAGAAGCAGGTCATAGCGGGCTGCGATGGGGGGGGGGGGGGGGGGGGGGGGCGTTGGTTTTAGTAATTTCAGAATAAATAGAGGTAGTGGTATAATTTTAAAAGTGTTATTAATATTGGTCTCCAGCTGAAAACATTTCCTGGCAGGTGATGCAGAGCCTATAAGTCGGTGCTTGTACAATGTCTCCCCCCCCAGAGGTTAAATATACATCAGACAAACATATTACAGAGTCCTCAGATTCTCACCGAGGCCCCTCGCCACAAATCCTGATTCTTATAGACTGAGGTTTTTATAGAAGAGGTATAGGGTTAGTAGCACGTCTGATCTTTTCAAGGATTATTATTTTATAGGCACAGCTTTCCTTACACTATCAGGGACGTACACATTTACAGTCACGACATTTAGGCCGAAGAATGTAACCCCCCCGTGCTCTGATGGATGAGAGGGCTGGTTTCTTGACGGATGATCTACACGGTGCAGAGCTAAAAACAATGTGCCCAGGAGAGGAAGATGTACAGGGTCAGGTGCGACAAATATTCGCAGCACAAGTTTTAAAAAAATGTCGCCCCTCGAAAGTCGGGTTGGATTTCCTCGGCGTGGTCGAGTTCTCCGGATACTTTGGCAAAGTTCAAAAATATGTGGACACGGCAGCTACTTGATTCATTTCAGTGAGGTCACTGTGTTGATGTCATGTGGGTCAGGAGGAAGAAAGTTAAACCAGGTTTAAAGAGTAATGTGACCGAGGTCATTTGAATGTTAATCTCACTTGTTTTGTGATGGAGGATTAAATGATTTTCACCGGAGCCAGAAGCCGAAAGAAAAACACCTTCAATAAATCTTAAGTCTGTGAAAGGTTCGTATCGGCCGACTCGTACATCGCTCAGACTCCAATTGTCGCTGGGATAATTTAACAGGGTTGTAAAAATGACAGTATAATAAACCAAGGTGCTGAGTGGTGGCATCTGGTAATCCTTCACACTCATGCATGTGTCAGAAGGAGGAAGCTGGAGGTGAACAAAGACAGAGTGAATAAAACAGCAGTGATCCTTTGTTGACCATCTTTCTCACACCCTGTACATCGTGTTCACCTTGTTGATATGATAAATTCACTACCAGTAAAGCGGATCACGCTCGTCTACCTCGGTCCAGGGGCAGTTTGAAACCAGTTCTATTTTGTCTGCTGTAGAAAAACACAAAGTTTACTCACGTTGAGGTCAGCATGTCTCTTTGCTCTCCACGGAGGAGGTGCCGGGGTGTTTCTGGGACCAGCACCATGAGCAGCAGGAGCAGGAGTGTGGCCCGATCCTCCACTGGACCCAGCTGGATCAGAGTATGAAGACAGACTCGACAGGCTGTCTTCGGACCTCCCAGATGAACCCGTCTTGTCTCCCTGGGTCTTGGATTGTATTTGTGCATGTCCATTCTCTAAACTCTTCCCCCCCTCGTTCTTCCCCTTCACTTCAGCAGGACTCCTGTCGACTGTTAGTCCGGCGATACCCTCCACCAGGCGGCTGAGAACCTCCAGCCTGGTTCTGAGCTGCAGGTTCTCCTCCTCCAGCCGGGTCACCGCCTCGGCCAGGGGGCCATTGGAAACGCACAGCTCGTCTATCCTCTGTTCTATACGCTGCTTGAAAGCACTAACGTCCACGTGCACCTCCTTTACCGCAGCCTGCAAGGTGGACTTGAATTGAACCAGGGAGTCCTGAACACCTTCTGTAGTGACATCCATGTTTCAGATCCCAGAGTTTCCAGTTAAGAAGCAGGGTGGTCGACGAGGATCTCACAAACCAAACCTTCCTACTTGTCTTGTCTTTCTTCTACTCACTCCTTCCCTCAGAGTTACCTGCAGTGCTCCATGTCAGCTTTCCAGTAAACTTCAAGATCCAAATAGTTTTTTGAAGGATGGCTTAGGGGGGTGTCACAAGATACCTCGGTCCTAAAGTCCCATCAAGCTCCATGGAGGACTTCTCTCATCGTGCGTATTCTCTTACTCTCTCCTCTCATCTGGTCAAAGCAAGAGCGGCTGTTATTTATAAGCCACAGAAAACTCATGCACACAGTCATCCTGGGAAAAGAGATTACGTACAGCACGGGCAGATCAGGTTCTCAGAGTGTGGAGGAGCAGCGGCGTGGTCAGACTAACCTTCCAAAAGGATCCTGTTGAAGTGGCAGAGACGTTCCTCCGTGCTGCTGCTGTGTCTACTATGTGTTTCCTGGACGTTCACCCCTCCTGCCCCTGCTCACTGTGTTGTTTGAGATATTTGTGGCCCCCCCGAGCCTGGGAGCAACAGGTTCGACTCAGTATTTGGGGACATGACAGCGGCGTGAAAAGAACCAAAATGGGGAGGAGGGGTCGGGATTATTAAAATATTTTTTGGTCTCTTTGCTGAAGGAGGCGCAGCAGATTCCTGGGGTTCATTTAAATATTTAAAATGTACCACAGTCCAAATAAAGAACCATGTTTTCTTTGCTTAAAGACAAATAAAGGCTGTGATTGTAAATACAGCAGTTTGAGTAGTTTAGATTTTATAGATTTAAGTTTTTTTTGAGAACCTGCAGACATAATTAAGTTTTATACCAGTTAAAATAAAACCTAAAACCCTTTAAGGCTCATGGTGCCAACACGTCACGCTGACCTGCTTGTATTAGTTTTCTGCTAATCACTGGTTACCAGACAGCGAATAGAGATGAGACATATTTCCAGTAATGTCAGAATCAGCCAGTATGTTAAATCTAAAATTAAATGTCAGCTGATTTTCACCACACCAAGTAATCTCTTTGAATGTGTAGTGCATTTCTTAAAATAATGTATTTACAGGGTATTTTCATTCAACTGCGACATTTCTTCATTTGTCCATTTTCATTCGTTCTCTCAAGTTATAACTGTGGATCTCACCCGACGTAAAAAATATAAATGTAACTACTCCTAACAGTCGGGAAATAAATGTATTGTACATATGTAATATATCTATTCATAATATATGAATATAAAGGTATAAACATTTCATAAGTAGTCTGTAATGTACGATACAGTTGTAAGCAGATGCTCATTACACCACTGTCTAAGATTCTGTGAACTCTTGGTGTCAGTTTGAGCCTCCAGCGCCCCCATGCGGCCATGTATTCGCATTACAACCGAATGAAGACCTGAAGGCACCACAACCAGACACCGAACACATGTAAGGTATTTTTTATTTAAAGCAACACGAGGCAACTTTTACTAAGCGACAGCGCCCTCTGCAGCCACATGGGGGGATTAATTAATGAGGTGGTTTTCATGTTAATGCGTTTGAACCTAATGAGTCTTTAAGGTGATCTACAGCTTTACTCCTCAACCTGCTGCACCTGGATCAGTCAGTTCCTCACTTCTCACAGGAGCTCGTACCCACTCACCAAGGTTACACAGAGCAGACATGAGGAGGTGAGGAGTGGGAATGAAAGGAAACAAGGAGACATAACAAGGAGACATGACAACACAGGTCAAATAAAGCAGAGACTTCCTCTGAACGGTCTATCAAATCAAATTTATTGAATTTTAAAGGGGTGCTCTGAATTCACTAGTTGCAGCTACAGTACATAACTCATCTTATACATCAATTGTTTTAAGTTAGATTCCAAAAAAACAGTCCAGTCTCTTTTCAGATAGCAAAGTTCCTCAGAAAAGGTCACGCTACAAAAAAAAAAAAAGGACAGATGCATCAAATCTGATCGATAGATATGTATGAAAAAATTAGAACGCTATCAAAAATAATGTGGGGCGGGAAGTGTTAAAGGTTGTGGAGGTGCCGCCTTCACGTCATTCACACAGCCGGAGTGAAAATGAGGTGAATAACGTGAAGAGCAGATTTAAAATCTCCAAAAACTTCCACATCCGCCAAAACTGATGAAAAGCTCTAAAAACAAAAGACACAGTAAACATAGTCGAGACTAGAACAAGTCTATGCTTTAAAGGGTTTCATCCTCAAAATGATTCCATGTAGAAAAACAACATCATGGGAATTTGCGCGATGATTTGAAAATATAAATTAAATGCTACAAAATGTGAAATCCTACTAAATATTATTATAAAGCCTTTAATTCGTATTGTCATTCTAGCAGTAGATGCATAGCGATCTGGTTTT
Organism: Hippoglossus hippoglossus; assembly: GCF_009819705.1. NCBI lineage: Eukaryota > Metazoa > Chordata > Actinopteri > Pleuronectiformes > Pleuronectidae > Hippoglossus > Hippoglossus hippoglossus. The sequence continues at coordinate 3,716,848 of NC_047164.1, forward strand.
AAAATAGTTTCAATCACTGTCTTTAAAATGATTTCATTGCGGCGAAAAAAACCAAAAGTGTCATCGTCCCCCGAAGGACATAATGGTGATGATGGTAATAAACCATTAAATGCAGCCACGACCTGTAAACACTGCCGGCCAGCTTTGCTCTTTCACACTGAGATTTGTGGGGGAGTAGATTTATCACAAGGCACAGGAGACCAGGTCTGGTTCACGGTCCGCAGATCAAAATCAGCCCCGGCAACAGTTTCTATTCACTTTTGTGCGTTTCATGAGTCTAATGGCGCATTCACATCATTTCAGAAGAAAAAAACAAACAGCGGAAAATTTATGCTACAAGTTTAAAAGCAGAATCTGTCTCACTTTTGCTCCCGATGCCTATTTCATGCTAATATTATAATATAGTCTGACCCCCCCCCCCCCATTTAACCCAACATGACATGAATGTAGCATTAAACTATTTCCTTCAAGCGTTCTGTGTTTATACCGAGAAAAGGACCAACTCTGTGCAGATATGTGACGATGCAAAGCAGCAAAAATCATAAAACCAGTGTCTTGGTGGCAGAAGAAAGGCCACACGCTGTTATCACCACCACATCTTTAAAGTATATTAGGTTTCACCCAGACAAAACTGTAATCTGGAAATCCCTACTTTGATTTTTCACGCTGTGTAGCGTTAGCGAGTGCTAGCTAAAATGTCAGCAACGTGGAGATATTTCATGCTGGGAGGGAAAAATTCTATCAGAGCATCTCTGCATTAAATGATGGGAAAAACCACCAAAATTAGCCATCGCTGCTTCACTGGTTAACAACCGTGCTATTTACAGCACCACTCGCAGACATCCTGCCAATGAGCGTCAAAGAAAACACATAAAACAATAAATTTTAAACACGAAACCGCTTCATTCAGCGTTTTTTACTCATTTTAAATATCAAGTCTGTTGATTTTGTAGAGGAGACGTCTGCAGATAATTCCTGGAGGAGCAAACTACCTCTTTTGTCAATGTTTAGATCGAGAGACGACGAAAATGACATATTGTGCATTTAATGTGTCCGTGAAATGTAGAATTATAATCATTATGTAGTTTCAGAAGCCAGAACACGTCCTCTTGTGTGAAGGTGGCATGTTAGTGGAGAAACGATTCAACACCTGATTAGTGTGTATTTGCTCCACCACCTCCTCAGATCACACACCCACCACGTCGGTTCCCCTCCGGGATCCAAACACAGACATGAGGGTCTTTTTTGGGGGGAAATCTTGGGTAATTCGCCGTTTTTTAGGAAAAATCACCTACAGCAGATCTAAAACACGGAAAAATCGAAAACAGATCTCTCTTCCTGTCACTACAGATACTACGATTGACTAAAGTGCCTGACAGTCTTTGGTTTACCAACCCCTGGGAGTTTAAGGATCAGAAGCCGTGTCAGAAATTATAAATAGAAGCAAATCTAGGAACAAAAATATGTTGAAATCACACGTATCAGAAAAAGAATCTGCATCTTCAGAGTCAGTCTCACAATAAACCTCTATACACACACACACACACATGCACACACATGCACACACGCGTCATCAGACTTCATCAAATCCTGAGCAGAGAGGTTGAACTTAAGACTTTGTATGTTAATGAATCTATTGACTGTTAAGATATGTGATCTGTGTTTAACCAGGAAGCGTCCGCACTGTGTTCTGAGGGATTCTCTGTGGCTCGGAGACAATGAAGGGACGCGGCTCGTCGTCCTGCGGCTTTGAAATGCTGTCGTCACTTTTCAAATCACGTAAAGTCCGATTAATTCGTTCGATTTCGAGGTATTTTCTAAAACAAAATCAAAAAAACATACATTGGCCAATCCATAAAATCTGTTTATTTTTTAAAATCAAGCGGCAATATAGCAATTCCATTTGAAGTCTGGACATGTGCCCCTAAAATATGCAACAAAAAAAAAAAACAGGAACAAAAATTCTAAAACAAAATCATGATGATAAAATATAATAAAGCGTTGATGAGAAACAGTGGAATGTTTTATTGTTGTTCTGTATTTATTCCACGATTTTTTTTTTAAGCCAAGAGACAAAAGGCTCATGTTGTAAATTAAAACGGTCCAGCTCACTGAATTTCATTTGTGTAACTGTCAGTCAATTTTGACGGTTTTTCCATAACTGTCAAATGGCCCCGTCAGAATAAGAGCAGAATTGAGATTAAACAAATGCTTTGAAAAGCTTAAAATGTGATTCAGTTTCAGTGGAAAAGTCGAGACGGGGGATTTTTCTGCAAAGCTCAAACGGTCAAAACAGGCCACTACACCTCAAAAGGTTTTTTGCCATGATGTTCTTTCAAATGCAATGAAATGCATGCAGTAAAATGGCCAATTTGAAATCGTGGAAATCTTCCCGAAAAGCATGAAAACAAAGCAGCGTGTGTTTTTCTTTACAGTGTATTCAGTGGAGATTGAGGTCATCCTGGCTGAAATCTGAGATATATGTATCTGAAGGAAGTGAATGCAATGAGAGAGACACGCACACGTTTCAAAACAGAAAAGCCCCAACTACTCCTGAACTAATCCCGATGGTCGTTTGCCTGAGAACTGCTGAGTGGACGAGCAGATAATCCTGACAACAGATGGCAGCAGAGAGGAGGGCGGCCTCGCTCTGCTCCGCACACAGCTCAGCAGCTTCCTGTGACTGCAGGGGAAATCAGACAACAGACCCGGGACGAGCTACCACGAGGAGGCTGGAGCAGATATGGATGGAAGGGAAGAGGCTGGGTGTTTAAATAAATAAAATAAAATAAAATAAAAAGGAATGAGCTGCACCTTTTAATTCTTAAATAAAAATAATAAATGACAACGGTTGATTTATGTAACAACCAATGGGACTACAGTGAGAGTGGAGACTTTTAACAAGCACTTAAATACATCATAAAGTGTAAGAGTAAAATTCACCATATTTTCTTCTTGGTGGCTGTTTTTGCCTTTTTACACTACGCACCCAGAGAGTGGATGGAAGAGGCCGAGCAGAGTAAAAACAGGACAGTAAAATTAAAAAATAAAAACACAGAGTGGGAGAGTTGAGCCGAGAGCAGAACAAAGAGCCTGGGATGTTTCCAGTTACGGCGGCCCAGTGAACCGTGGACAGAAAGAGGCCTGCACTCGGCTGGGCTCGGGCCAAACCGGACAAACAGGCCCATCATTCAGCAGCTCATCTCCCATTACGCCCTCGCCCCCATACTGTTGGTCAGCAAACAGACCGTCTGTCCACAATCAAGACGACTCATCACCTCCTCTGTCCAATGCTGCTTCCAACAGACACACGGCTGTTCAAGTGTTTACCGCAACGACGAGATTTCAGAACAAGGGCACGGGAAACGCGACAGAAGCCTTTCTGTCATTTTATCACACTGATGTTTGTTCCAGTGTTAACTTGTCAGATAAGTTTTCATTTTTTTCTTTGTTATTCGATGATATAAAACCGGGTGAAACATCAACATGATTAACATGATCGGCTGAGTGTGCATATTGACGGGATCCTGATACCGCGGCTCCACTCAGATATCACTACTCTGCACATTCTGGCTCCACGTGACATTAAAAGATGATATTTTTGGCTCCATTTCTGTTCAGTGGGGAGAAGGTGGAGACACCACCCATGATTATTTACAGTCTATGGTGCAGAGAGTTGAAACTTTTGACTTATATCAGGGGAAAAAACTAACACTTGAGACTCAAAAGAGCCCAGAAGTTATGGGGCTGTAACTTGCCATTAGAAATACAAGTTATATTCTAATCATGGGGGGGGGGGGGGGGATTCTAACAGTTCTGATGCGGCTGCTGCTCAGCAAAAAGCACTGGGTTGTTTTATTGTAAAACAGAAGAAACTCAAAAAAACTAAAGAAGTATGTCACCAAAACATTCAAGAAACCAAAGATTCAAAAAAAAAAAAAAAGAGAAAATTCACATATGAAAAGGAAAAGCTGTTAGCCTCCTTTTTTAGAAAAAATGCTACTGAGATAACTTCACCAACTCCCAAAGTCCGTTAACTCGCTTGCGACGTCGGTTTCAGAGTGTTGTTAAGCATTAGGCTTCCGAGTGATGCATCTCGACTGTGTTCAAGCTCGGAAACTGATCGATCGAGTCAGTTTCCAAACAGCAAAACTCGTTTCACATTTGTCGACAGAGCTTAATTTGTAATAGTGTTGTTGCTGTACGCGTCAAAAAACTGTAACTATGCACGTTGCAGTTTTCCGCAGTTTCGTGGGTAAATTTGAAAGATATGTGGAGAAAAAAAAAAAAAAAAAAAGAAGAGGAAAACTTCACACATAATTCTTCAAGCTTTTGTGGCTTGGAGTCCTGGTAGAAATGTACAGTGGTAAATAAATGTAGTTCCCCCAAATATTTAAAAAGATCATGACATACGGAGGCGTGGGTCGATTAGATATGGCTTGACGTTAGTGTTGTATAGATGCACTGCAGCCTCTTTTTGCATAGGTAAAAAAAGGCCATTAACACATTCTCAATCAGTTAGTTCAGTATAAAGCTCGAATGACCAAGAATATTATCCAAGGATTTTAAAATAACAGGGTCTAAGACTGTGTATGAAACAAACCCTGCAGAAATAATATCTTCTATTTAGTATTTGATATGAAGAAATATAATACTCAAAATTAAATGCCTTTAAGTCTAAGATAAATGTCATTATGCAACTGTGAATCCAAAGGTAATTGCTTTGCATGATATAGATATAAGATTAAGGTTTAAAACTAGCTTTATATGATTAAAACATGATGTAAATGTCTAAAAACATTAAAGTATGTACAGCCCTGTGTGAAGTGCATACAAATCTCCGGAGCCCTGGGGAAACTCAACACTTACTGAACTTCATCTTCTAAGTGTGTCACAGGAGTAATTACTCCCGATATCCTCAATTTATATGTGTTTATATCTGTATTATTTTTGCCCTGGTGAGCCCCCCCCCCCGCCCACCTTATTGCTCTGACCTTGACCCTGAGTTTGTCCCACGGCTTTTACCATGTCTCCAGCACCTATAGGAGAAAAGTAATCTTCAACACGTAGCAACGGTCAAAGACTGTCAGCGTTTCTGTGACAGCTGTGACGTTCCAAACAAAGACTGTGGATCCAGAAAATAAACTCTCAGCAGCATGAAGCCAAACTGACCCTCTGCAGAAGCAGGTAGAAATCCTCACATGCTCAGTTTATACTCGTAGTCTGAACTTCTGTAGGTTAGTCCAAATCTGATCCTGTTGACATATTGTGTGGTGCCTGGTCTATATTTTTCTGAAAGTGATTCTTTTGAGGTCTTTTCAGTATCCAGCATGGGGCATATTTTTTTGTGCCAAGCACCTCTTAATGGTTTCAAATGAAAATGAAGAATGGTTCCCCTCAGCTGAGACCTCTCGTCGGTGCCACCATTCTCCAACACAGGACGATATTTCCCCCTAACCCTTGAAAAAATGTCGAGAGTCCACGAGCGCAGCATCAATTCACGGGGATACAGTATGCATGCTGAGCAACAGTGGCTCTATTGAAGGGGATGGATACTGAAAACAAAAGAATCAGGACTATAAATCTGTGCTGGATGCTCCAGTGAGGAATGTGGGGTTGTTGCCGTGATGGCATGCAGTGTGGGAAACTACAAACACAATAAACAGGGCTGAAACCTTAACATTACATCACATTAATGGGTATTAACAACTGTAGCTGTTGTTAACTTCTCTAGTGTTGATGAGGCGACTTGTTCTCTTCATACTTTTTCCTGCCAATACTGCCTGAGTTCACACCCACCGATATTCCTAATCCCTCTTCTTTGATTAGTGAATGGATGAGATGGGAAAACTATCGGACACATAACAGAAAAACCATAAAAATAAATACAACCTGTTATAACAGCCACTCACACACACACACACACACACAAACACACACACACACACACTGTAACAGACCTTTCAAATCAGCAGAGGCTGTAAACACAGTAGGAGTAAGAGATAAGATGTCTGTCCATGGAAGCTCCTCTTCAGTTTTTTTGGTGCTTTTTACTCCACGTTTTACTCTGAGTGAAGCAAACATGACCATGCTTCCGTGTTGAGGATGTAGACAGACGCAGGGTTGCACTTCAACAAGATCCAGGCTAGAGCCGAATCCCCCCCCCCCCCCCCCCCCCCCCCCCCCCCCCCCCCCAAAAAAAAAAACACCCCAGTCAGCAAACTTCAGTAGTTAGAGTTCGATCGGTGGAGAGGTCCATGTAGGCAGCAGATTTGTAACAGAGGAATTAAAAGTGTGCGGAAAATGCCCAGGAATTGTGGGACAACAGCAGGCAGTCCTGGTGTACTACAGTACAATGGTGGGGTTCGAAAAATGTTAAGTCAAACTAGTGCCTCTGTAGAAGTAGTTGCGTTAGTAGCTGAGTGTGCAGCTTGAGCGAGCAGTAGTGAACCGGATATCAATCGTCCTTAGAATTGTCAGTGACTGTGACCGCAGGAGACGGATCGGGACATCGGCTACGCTTGTACAGGCGGTAGCCTTTCCGGCAAAGCAGCACGAACCAGTAGACCTGTGGCGCCAGGATGCAGAAGTTGCCCAGGTTGGTCGACAGCGGCAGGTGGAAGGGCACGCTGTAGAGCGGGACTCCATAGTGGCGGCCGTACATCCAGTACATGTAGGGGAAGAGAGCGATGCGGCACATAAAGAAGGTGAACAGTACCATACCGCCATTGGCCTTGTGCAGCCAGCAGTTCTGGAGGGCAAGCTGGTGGAGGAGAAGAGGGAGGGACGGAGAGAGGATGTGGATGAAATCTTTAAAGTAGTGCCAGAAGACAAAAATACATTTTCCAGGTTCGAACCCTGTTACCAAGTTTCTCTTGGTTTCCCTTTTCCTGCAAGTGTTTTTATTATTATTACTATCAGTATTTATTACTGTTAACAAGCTAAACCTGAGCCAAAGTACAGCCCGATGATATAATGTAATGGTTTTATATCTCTGACACAAGTGAGAAATGTCTGGGCCTGTTACAAAGATCCTCATCTCATCGTTGGAGTGAAGCAATGTGAGGATCCTGGTGGACACAACAGGAATCCATACAGATCAACTCTGCTGTTGAGAGCAGTAAAAAGTGTCCGGCGGAGTTTCTGTTGATCGAATCCAAAGGAGGGCAGCGTTTTTTAAAAGACAGAAAAGAACAGTGCAGCTTTGCTTTGCTCTTTTTCTTTGCTGACACCAGATGTCAGTAAAGACCTGAAAGCTCACGCTCCACTGATTTCACTGCTCCACTCTTCTATTCTTAGATTGCTCCGTTTTCTAAGACACATTGCCTTTGACTATACAAACGCATATGTGCTGGTCTGACTATAAGAAGCCAGGCCCACTGTATGTGTGGAACTAATGAAGGCAGGGACTCCAGTGGCTGGGTGAGGAGCCAGGGAGAGTAGGGAGAGGCCTTTTAGCTGAATGCTAACGATATGTTTTTTGATTGTTGTTATCTGGGGTGAGCCGTGCATCTTAATAATCGATGCTACAGTGACAAGTTGCCTCCCAAATTTAATGGAGATGTGTTTTTGACGATGCAAGGCACAGCTGAGCAGAGACTTTAAAACAAAATGGATGAATAGAGAGTTATAACACTGCTGGATGGCTTAAAGGTCCAGTGTGTAAAATGTAGGTTGAAGGGATCTATAGGCAGAAACTGAATATGAAATAATCCTAGTGATGGTTTCACTAAACATCTAAATTGTACGAATTGTTGTTTTATTTACCGTAAAATAAGCTCTTTACATTTACATCTGGAGCGGGTCTTCTCTACGGAGGCCGCCATGTTTTTTTTACAGTAGCCCAGACTGGACAAACTAAACACCTTTTGAGTTTCTATGACAACTGAAGTCTTTATAAAAAAAAATTTAATAGAAAGTCAGTGTAATACACTTTCCCCAACTGTAATTAACTGGTGCACAGAGGTAAGTGTTGCAGTTAGTGGAGCCAATGACCTAGTCTGAAAATTGTTTTTGTTTTGGTGTGTACTTCAGGGCCTGAAAATGATTTGAGGTAAAACGCTGCTACTGTCTGTAGCAAGCTATTGAGCGAGACATGCTAAAGCTGTGACAAGCTTTAGGACAAGGTAGAAAAAACTATTTATGCAGCTCTTGTGCCCCTTGGTTGCTTAGCTATTTTAGTAAATGATTGTCCAGCTTTGTGCTAACTGACCTGTCTGACAAAGTGATGGTGGCCCTTTACTCTTCATATTATCAAAACAGAGCTTTTACAGATTTTAAATAAATGAGGCACAGACATGACACTGGTATGGCTGCCTGGTCTGAGTCTGGTGAATGCACATGTGTATATTAGGTTGTGTCTCACCTGGATGAGTATCTTCCCCAGGGAGACAAAGGGAGTGCTGAGCTCTGTTAGAAACAAGCAGCCAATGAAGAAATCCCCCTGGTCCTTCCTGAAAAACTGGGAAACAGACAAACAGAGCGCAAGCAGTGTGAGCAAACAAACATGAGCATGGAGACAAACACAGCTGATGTTCAAGGGCAACGCCGACACCTGTGACAGCAGAAGAGGCGACGACACTTGGAGAAATATCAGGCTTTAAAAAGGTTGGTTCTGGTGAAGCCACAATCTTGAGCTTCGAATTTGAGCAAAAACAAAAATATTTTATCTGCCATATTACAATTTGTCCCACCAGTTTCATTAGGAACCAAAACATGTACCATTTTCATTACAACATAACAGATCTGTAAGTTAGTGTTTTCTCCATTGTTTCCTTGTAGAGTCCTTGCAGCACAATCGGCCTTGGGCTCGCTCGGTCTCTCTCTTCCCTGCACGCTCGTGCAATCATCTATAAAGTTTTTACAGTCCACGCAGTCGGCCAGGCCTCAGTTTAACCAGCAGCTGTGTACATACTTGCAAGTGGCTTTCAATGCAGTTCCCTCACACGAGAACTTCCCTTTCGGTTTCTAGTCTGTGTACCTGTCACTCGGGCTCAGTTGCACGAGAGAGCGAACAGCGTGAGGTCGGTTTAGGGTTGCAAAGGGGCGGAAAATTTCCGGTAAATTTCCAGAAACTTTCCATTGGAAGTTAAGCTTGGGAATTTTGGGAATTTTGAAAAAAAAATGTTACTAATTGTAAAATATTTTTAAAGACGATTCCAATTGTTTAGCTAACTATTTATATCTCTGGCATTGCATTAGTGTTTTTTACAAGCTTTTTTCTCATCTTATTCTACAGAACAATGCCACGTGCACTATCTCATGTGTGGAGACATTTCACCCCAGCCAATGTAGAAGGAAAGGCTGTGTACATTTGCAAATACTGTGCAAAGACCTATGTTAAGAATGCCACAAAGATGCAGAAGCATATAGTCAAGTGCCCAAAGTTTCCTCAGGGCTCAAATCAGCTTATGACGAAACAAAATGTTTATATTTATGTCTGTATATGACAAGGTAAATACAGTTAGTATAAATTACCCACACAATTTCCAGTTTATTCCCGTTAATTCCCATGGAAAGTTTCCAACTTTGAATATTCCCGGAATTTTGCAACCCTAGGTCGGTTTGCCAATAAATTCAGCCGATTTAAGTCTTTCCCAGATGTATTTGTATCGGCATTTATGTTTATAATATATTTCATTTCATTGTATTTGTCATTGTATATCAAGTCTCAATTACATTTCTATCAGAAAGGTTTAATGATGACATTTTATGAATCATTGACGTTATTTTCTAACGTGTGTATATCGCCCGATATATAACAGCATTAGGAATATTTTACTAATATCAGTATCAACATTGGTCCCCACAAATCCATATAACTTAATTTTGTCCTCAAAGCCGGGGCAAGAAAATCTGCACTAGGGAAAACCTTTGGTAGAGTCTATTATGATGACATTCAAACATTAGGATCAATGAAAGAACAATACCAATCCTCGAGTCTTTGTTTGAATTAAAAATTTGCTATAGACTCTTTGTGTGCATTTCTAAACCAGAGTCAACAGAGGTGTGGTAATCTCTTAGGAAAGATAGAAGTACAAATATGTACTGTACACATCCGCATGCGCTGACGCACTGATCATGTTTCAATCCTGAACTGAAGATGTTTTACTCGACCACAACTTCAGGATGGAATAAAAGCCCGATAGAGGTGGGCTGATGGGGCGGAGGAGGGAGCGATGTCTTCTACATTAGTAATGAGCTGAAGCTTTCAAATATTGACCAGTGGCGCAGTGCCGTGTGGCTAGAGAGACCGTCCTAGAATAGGTGAGGCGGTCTAGATGGATAAAGACACTCCAGACAAAAGACGAGCACTGTCCGGTAGTCTAGCTTACTGTGTGCTGATGATGAATAAAGCATGAGTGGCTCCAGACGTGGCCTTGCCATCTGCCCATGTAAGAATGACTTAGGCCACAGTGGGGAACACTACACCACCCCCGCGCCTTACCATACCTGGCTACCTCACCCTACCCCCACCTCCCACTGCCGTGTGGGTGTTACACCTGTATACGACTGTATCTCTGTTTGTGTTTCAGATGTAGTACAAAACACAAGTTAAGGTTTACACTACCCACATTACCCCCATGAATAGATATGCATCATCGCTAAACATCGCTAGCCTTTGCACTTTTCAACCGAAATCCTTTAAATCCCCACTTTTCCTGCAGCCACTGAGAACAATGGGTGTATATGAGGTTGCTTTTATCCCTCCAACGGGATTTCTTTAAAATTTTAACAACAACTGGTCGCAAATGTGCAAATTAAAAGAATTTACAACAAGAGAATCATCGTTAGCCAGGAGCTAGAATGTTAACATGAACATAAACTACATATTGTGCTGTTAAAGCTCAGCACTATTGACAAGCTGTTGCTGCAACACCATTAAAACCTGTGTAGTAAAGTAAAATATATACGGAGCAGATGGTGACAGCTAACTACATGTAATTACAAGAGTCCAGACCCGCTTCTCGCAAACCAGCTACAACCCGACTCCCCCCAGTTACCTCCGGTGTATCCTTAAGTGTTCCCAGTTCAGTTGTGATATGTAATCCCTCAGGTGTCCTTGATCCACCCCGAGCTCTCCTCCTGGACAGTATTTCCCCTACCTACAGAGGTATCCTGATCCGATACCCGACCCACCTCAGCTGGTTCAGGATCAGTGGTTGAGGTCTGATATGACTACAGTGGAGTCCAACACTCTGGTGAAGGACACAATGTCCAAATGTTGTGACTATGGATTCATGATAAGACTTTTTCTTTCCTAATCTCTCTCTCAGTACCTGATTAAAGTGCTCTCCTCGTCCAAATACAGAACGTGACCTGCCCAACATGACCAGATGATTGTAACTTGTAGTACACACAGTGAGATGTATGATAACATTGACAAATAACTGTATGATATGTGGATAGTACAGAGGCCTGCATCTATCTGACAGATGCAATCTGTGCATCTCTACTTGTGACCACATTCCGGGATTTGGTTCAGAGCTAAACTCTTTACTTCTGCTCAGGAGGTTATGGATCCACTTATCTGTTTGTTTGTCAGCAGGAACACATTAAAACATGGTCTTGGTGGACGGATGCAATCTCTGAGCTTTTATTAGATTCACTTCAGAATCATTTGCCAACTTACCAACCAACCTTCTTTCTTCCAACTATCATAGCATGAAAATACGGGTGAATGTTTAGTTATCCCAAAGTGCCAGGTCAGTTACGGGGCATTAACAATACCTGGAGCCTGAAACTGGAACATCTAAATGGAATTTTTAAATATCAATAAAAATGTTATTATTTAAAACTGTGCTTTTCCTACCATGTCTTGCCCAAATGCAAACTGTGTACTAAGCTGTCTGTAAAGAGTATTGAACTTATTAAAGTCATCTACACATAAAGGTTTGGTCTTTTCCTCCTCAGGCACAACACTGTTGTGTAACCGCTTGCTGGGTAAATCTACCAGCCCATGTATTACCCAGACAAACCGGTGTGGCAGAAAGCTGATGAGTGAGGGAACAAGAGGAGAAACAGAGGGAGGGGTGGTGAGTTTACAGAAAAGAGAGGATGGCTGCAGCTGAAGCTGAATAATGTAGAGTAATGTGATCTCATATTGCCTCTGACTGTTACCTCAAAACAAAGGGCCGGGTTTCACCTGCACCTGGCTTGCTAACCTGGGATAGGACTTGGAAAGGAGAGTTGGCGTGTTACCTGCTGCTGTAAACTAAACAGGTTGAAGGCAGCCTGGAGCAAAAAGTCTTGAATAACCGGATTTTATAGGTCTTCTAAGAAACCCGAACCACATTCAGGAAAAGGCCACAAACTTTCTCACATGAATTTACAGGAATTAACTTTGCTGCTATAAATGAGCAACGGGGAACTGAGGTTTAACAGTTCAGTGAGCTTCCAGTTTGCTGGTCATATCTGCACTCAAAGGTCATCAAGCCCCACAGCACTGCTCTTCTTTTGTGGCCTGCTTCCTCCCTCTCAGTCCTGTAACACCTACCTGCATATTCATCCATTTAAATCCTTTTTTTCCTCTCCCTGTCCACTCTTAAAGCAGTTAGCCCCATTACAACACTTACAACGCAGGGACGTAAAAGAAAACCATAAATAGTCTTTTGTTGGTATCTCTTCAAAGAAAGTAATCAATAGCTTAGTGTGCTCTTTCTTTTCCTGTTGTTAATTCATTTGAGGCCTGAACACTTGAGCGTGAACGTAAAACTTCCTCCCATGACCACACAGTAAATCAGTGAATTAGTGCATTTTATTGCTTAAAACCGATGACTAGATAGTAACAGTTTGACCAAAGTTCAAATTTCAGGTACAATTAATCAGATAAATGTGTAAAGGCTTATCAATGATCCAACCAATCACCCAACTCTGATAAGACCAAGTACATAAAAGCTAGGGAACGCTCGAACAGTTTACCCTGTCCCTTCAACCCCTGTGAGAGGGGTTTTTACCCTAACCCTTCTCCCACCACCCAAAAAGAAAGCCATACTATCCCAGATTCGAAAACTGCCATTTTGAAGATACATGTACTCAGCCATTGGCAAATTAATTTGACGAGTATATAGACTTTTAAGTTTGGTAGATATTCCATCTACACGAAGGAGGTGGGGTTTAGAACTTATACTGTCGCCAGCTGTCAGGGGACAGTTGCAAACGACTTGGCTTCACTTTTCAGGAGCCGTCATGTCATTAATATTTATATTCAGTCTATAATATCAGCCATTACTCTACGATCGGACAGACGAGCACAGCCATCTTTATCCAGTAAACTACTAATTTATTTCCCATTCAGTGACGCTGATGATTCAGTGGAGTGAGCTCAATCTGAAGATTTCTTGTTGAGAGACATTTGTTTCTACATGTACCTAAAAGCCCCAATTAGTAGAATCTATGAGCTACAGTCAGAAATCTGTGTGTCCTCTATGTTGTTGAGATGATCTGGTTGTGTCCATAATGCTGCGGTGAAATGACGGTGGATTAACATGCTAATGCATCTCTTGTTATGTATATTTGACGTTAATGCAAACCACTTTGCAAAGCATTACTCTTTCAAACCACATGCACTGCGTTCCCCTACACTACAGACAGCCGCTGGATCTCGAAACTGATTTCAAAACAGATTGAAACCTGAGTTGCAGAGACTCGAGAACTACTTGACAGTGAGCACCAGGTCTATTTTTTTTGTTTCCACTTAAACCATTAGGAAGTACTCATTAGGAGATAATGCAGTTTAAAGCAAGGATTGATTTGAAAAAACAATGGACTGCATTATAGCACAAACTAATAATGCATTACTGGCAGTGGACAGAATCAAAAGAGGACATGACGTATTATTTATGACAAGTGACTTTTAACTCTCCTGTTTAATTTTTGTACTGTACTGAAATAAACAAATGGCTGCTGCTTGGAACATAAGAAAGATATACCCAGAAACTTTAAAAGTCACTGCAGTATTCTTTGAAAATGGTAATACACACACACACACACACACACACACACACACACACACACACACACACACACACACACACACACACACACACACACACACACACACACACACACACACACACACACACACACACACACACGTGTGTCTGTGTGGCTCCTGTATGATCCGAAATACAACAGGGCTGATTTTAACAATTGATTCATTATTAATAATGGCCATTTAAATTTGCCAAACCACAAGCTAACATATTAAAAACCACTTGCTTGGTCTAAAAACCTAAAGATGTTCAGTTTATTACCATAGAAAGTAATAAAAACAGCAACATTCGCAGAAATCTAGTTATCAGATTAGTTCCTGTTGATCGGGAAACAGATTATTCTTATATTTCAGCTCTAAGTTTCTATAAACTGCTAAAACGGGTCACTTAATATCACCACTTAAACGAACTCCCAGTCACAAAAATAAAGAATTGGAATCACACACTGATCAACACCGTGACAGTTGTAGTTCTGCCCCAGTGAAGATTGTGATCTGTGATGCTAATGCGTTTAGCTCCAGGGCTGGATGAGGGTGACATCTGCCAGCAGCTAATTTAGCAAGCTAGAGATCCATCACTCCCAGAACGTCCTGAATTCATTCAGTTTCCGTGTCACTCACCAGTGTGACCGGCAGCAGGATGGTGAGCAGCGCGATGTGATGCAGCACCAGCAGGAACTCCCTGCGGACGAAGGAGTTCACCGTCTTCAGCGAGTGCTGCTTGTAGTCGTCGTGACCTTTGACTCGGAAACGGTAGTAGTGACTGAGGTACATGGCGAAGAGGTCGTACGTCATGTAGGGCACGCCGTACCAGATGACAAAGGATGTGGCCAGCCAGTGCCTGATAGAAAAAAAAAAGAAATACATGAAAATATTCAACATCTGCACATTTGGGGATTTTAAAAAAGACAAGAAGGATAAATGGGTAAAGTAAGATTTTATTAGAATCAAAGAGTAACCTAACGAAGTAGCTGACACTGCTGTTTGACTGACAACTGGCACTGGTAGAAAACGCTATGGTCACCATTGGTTTTCAAGCAAAAATTTAAAAAAAGGAAGAGGCCGTTAAGTTTAGCCTGAATTAATATTTGCGTTTGGGTCATGAACATCCGTGTGATGTGCACGGGGTGTCACAACGCCATGACTTTGCCATTTCCTGCCTTCGCACTGATCTCATGGCCTCACTGGAATCCAATTGACGGAGGCCGGCCATTGCGACAGAGAACTTTAATCCCCGCACACACAAACCCTAATTTAACGTATGCCTTCGCCTTCCCACTCTCTCACATGCTTGCACGCAAAAGGCAGGCTTATGTACGTACAGTATAATAAACAGCTTGGATGGCTGCAGCTCACTAATGAGCACCGATTATGGTGATGGTTAATTATGTGGACAGAACGGAGTAAAGCTGCAGGGCAGAGCTGAGCTACTGACCCCCGACCTCTCGCTGGCTCCTTAAGGTCAGCGGATGGAGATTAAGAGCAGTAAGGCACAACAAACAGCTCAGGGAGGAATGAAGGCAACATGACTCAATGCTATAGTGAATATACGTGCTCTGTTACAGGCAATGGAAAATTCATATGGGCTATTTCTGGAAGCACACAATAAAGAAACACTGCTCCAAATCATACCAATACACATCCTATACACATCCTCTGGTTCGGCATAAGCTTGAGGTAAATTAGAATTTTGAGGAGCCCTTGAGCAAGACAGAAATAATACTCCCGGTTCATTTTATACTGTAGGATACAGCATGTGTTGTTTTGTTGGTATCAGGTAGTATTAGAGCATGAGTGTGGCAATGCTTCTTCTGTGTGTACTGTTGTTCCACGGTTTTAGGAACACCTCCCGTTTATTATTTTAGCTTTGTGGCTGAGGACCAAGTGGCATCCTGCCGTAACCTCACCCATTGGTTTGTAAACTTGCCTCGAGTTTCGCTTTAGCACCATCTTGTTGTTTTTTTGTCACCAGAAGTGACCATATTTGGAGGAGCAGGGTGTGAACCCGAGGTTGAGGACACTGCACGCCCAAAATAAAGGTTGGCTATAAAAACAAACATTTTGCACAGGAAAATCAAGCATTCATAACTACAGAAAGCCTGATGGGTCAAATTTGAAGCAGGGAGTTGGTCCATAAACAGTGACGTTGTTTAAAAATGTTTCTCCTCATGTATCTTGGCCCATCCGAGTCAGTAGTTACCTTGGTAGTCAACCTGAATGTTCCTTTAAAGGGGTTTTACCACTGGGATGGAGCCTTCCCTCTCAGCTGTATAAAACCCCTCCATTGTTTTCGCAGGATTTGCGGTTGTTCCGCGGCAACACCTTTGAAAATGCACTGCGGCTGAACCAGGGCTAAACGAATTGACAGATTGTGATGCATTAAGAGTATTCACGGTCTGACTCTGGAGCATGTGTCTGATAAGCTCCGTGCCGTTTGCACGTCATAGGACAGCAGAACTGAGCAGCATTGTGGAGGATTTAAGTCCTGTGGGTGAAGGGGAGCGGTGGTGGAGATTAACGGCCTGAAACTGGGCCTGCCCGGGTCTGGCCGCTGACTCAGTGGGATTAATAGGCTAGCATTAGCTTAGCGTCGTACACTTTCTGCACAGGGAGGCTAACGCTATGCTAACACTGTCACGCTGCCAGGTGGCTGATACGGAGGCAGGCAGGGCTTGGAAGGAGGCAGCTGAATAAGGGAAGTGGGAAGACACTGCTTGAAAAGATATGGAGAGAAAAAATACTTTGTGGAAATTAAGGAAGTTCCTTTTTCTTTTTTTTTTAACCAGACTATGGCGTATGACACATGACACAGCAGGAACCACTGTGCAGCACGTTCTAAATGGACAACGCTGCAGTTTTATGGAGTAAACATCTTTGACGTGAAGCAGTTTTTGTCATATTCTCAAACTGGCCATTTCAATAGCATTGACTTCAATCGCTTACTTGGGGGAAAGTACTGCAGTAGGGCGATGCAAGTGTTTATGCTTCTTCCAGGATATTTAACCCTGGACCATCATCGCATAGACGTACAAAATAACCCTTGTTTCCTCCCTTAAGCAGCCATTCTATATCTAGAGACAAAATGTCTACAAATCCTGCTGCAATTACTCAAGCAAATTGGTGCATGTCTTAAGATCGGTTTACTTCCAATTCACACAAGGAAGTGCAGTATTAGCACATACAGCAATACATTTATGTAGCGTGCGGGGGTGGAAACATGTGACGCTCACCATCTCTAAGTGGTTCTCTAAGAGGACAAAGCACCAGTAAATAACTTGCTAAACATGTGAGAAGATGCAGAACAATGCTAACAGTGCGTTTGCACACTTAGAGCTGATGATTATCACATCGTCATAGTGGATAAATGTAGTGTAAGGGAATAAGAAACAATAATCAAAACAACAACCGTGTCAGGAAATCAGGGGATTCAGAGGCGTAAAGGTTCGCAGCACGAGTGGAAAGTTTCATGAAGCGGAACGGATGACATGGACTCTAACCTGTCATTAATGACGTTGTCCCTGCATGATGTCACAATGATGACTCCTGCAGTTGTTGCCATGATGGCATGGATGGAGGACACCACTCTGAGAAAGAGACAGACACATAAAAAGACAGAGATAAAGAACATTGGTTAATCACATTGTGGATGCTACGTTATGACACAAAATAAAAAGAGACTGGGGTTTATTTTGCGAGTACTTTCCTTTAGCATTGCATTGACTGCTAGCATGACACATTAAGACAAAGGTCTGTTGGCATTTGTGTCCCGAGCGGGAAACTGTAGTTGGTTGATGTAATTATAACAAAGCATCAGGCCTGGCCGGCTTCCAGCATTCAAGCAACGCATACGCATTTAATTGAGCATTGATAATGCTGTTATTCATTAAGTATGATTATGACTCTTTGATGAAACACCGCAATCAAATCCAGATGTAGACTTTCAACATTTTAAAGCTGGGTGGCATTTAATGGGTTGTATCTTAGCTATGGGAAACAACAATTAAATCGACTCACTAACAAATATCGGAAAGGAATTGAAAGGTCACACTGGGCCAACCCAAGAAGTGATATTTGATTCGAAGGCTTGTTGACTAGCAGCTCAATCAACATCATGTTTTGAAAGGTGTCCCCTCAGGGGAACTACAACTTCAGTGAGCAGTCATTGGGATCAGCAGTGCTCAGCCTCGACTTGCCTCGTCTATAAACAGAACTGTGACATAGGAGAACTTGGTGTATCTCTATTTGAACTCTGTGAGGTGGCGTAAGGTATTGCATTCATAACATTCATATCTATCTTAAGACTATACTCACAAGGTATGAACTTCTGATCGGCCATCAGGCTGACTGTAACTTTACATGCTGAAGAAAACCGGATGTTATGTTCGGTGGCCATAGTGAAACTTGATTTATGTTGTGTCGTTAGAGGAATGCTGATTTTTTCCCTAATGTTGCAACAGAGGTTTTTTTGTCCATTATAAACGAGACATTGAATTATGTTACCAATTTGTTCAAACTATGAATGGCTGGTTTTTGCACAGACAAGCTCTCTCCCGGGCTGTTCTCCAGCTTGGCAGCACTGACAGTAAGCTGCTTTGAAATCAGAAAACATGTAATTTATTCCCCCAGCACTTGCTGCAGCCATAATAGACAGTCACCCCTTTAACACACCACAGTGTTTTGGTAAGATTTATAACAAAATGTTTCAGCGTTCTGGAATTACATCCCCACCCACGAAAAAATGAGTGGAGGGAGACACAGTTCATCTCTTGAGACTGCATTCTGCTGGGACAGTTACTCAGTCTTTTGTCTTTATGGATGTGAGGTTTGTGTGTTCTAGAAAGAAGACTAACTTCCAATTTCCACATTGTGTTATGATTTACAGACCTAGTACAGGATTAATACTGTACTTGTACAGTACAGCACACATTTGGGATAAGGAAGCTAAAATTAAAGTCAGAAATCGTGCTTTGTGATATTGGACACCATGAAGTTTGGGTAAGACGTTCATGGTCCTAGGCAACATGGGTGTGCTCCTCACAGAAACAAAGTTCTGGGTTCGAACCGGCCAGCCGACCTGAACTTTTCTGTCTTAAACTTTGCGTGGGGTTTCTCTGGGTACTCAAGCATCCCCAGCTCCACCATAGGTGGGAATGAGAGCCTGGATGGTTGTATCTATACGTCAGACTTGTGATGGACTGGCGACCTGTTTAGGATGTAACCCATCTCTCATCCACTGTCCGCGGGGTCATGCTCCAGCTCCTCCACGACCCCCAAAGGATAAAGGATATGGATGGACTCATGGGTCCAATGAGTTCCTCTGTGCAGCCACCCTTAGGTAAGGCTATACCCTGACCAGCACAATCTCAAATATTGAGTGTATTTCCGTGAACTGTCCTCAGAGATTCAAGCCTAATGTTTTCTGTGAGGCCTTTTCTTCCAAGGCATCCAAATTCAAACCAAAATAAAATTGTGAGATTAGCAAAGTTTAAATGGCGCTTTATGCTCCCTAGTGGATGAATCCTTGTTATATATGGCAATCCAAAAACTACCCTTTAGTTGCGCAACCTCCAACTGCAACAGATTTAAAGTAAATTCAGCTAATTCATGCATCAAAAGGCATTAAACGAAATTATTTAACTTATCATTTTTATAGCAACTGCCATGAGGACAAATTTTATATGTCTTGTTCTATTACTATACAGATCTGAAAACGGCAACATTGACAGTCCAATATTTCTCACTGTGGCGTTGCAGTGCAAGCTAGAGGTCGTGATTTTCACAATTTTGGATCTACTCGTGGATAATTACACCAGATCTAAAACGCAGTCGACCCACAAAGCAGGAGAGGACAGGAACTGGCAGCCGCAGCATGATACTTCATCAATTAACAGGCAGCTTAAGCCAAAAGGGGCAGAATGTTTCCAGCAATTAACAAAACAATCTGTACCTGCCACAAAATATGAGATTTTCCCTGTGAGATGATGACGCATCATGTGATTTCTTAAAAGATCCGAGCCAATACTGCTGCAGAGCTCTAATTAAAGTGTATCCAGAATGCCATTGGGCCCAAAGAGTGTATTAGCGGGGTTGAACCTGCTGTCACCTCACAACAACATCCAATAGGAATGTGGCCATGACACCAACATTGGCAAGGCAACGCAACGCAGGCCGCATGACTAGCAACTAGCAACTGAGCCGGAAAATGCTAACTGGCCTCTCGCTCTCTCTCAGCCCTTCCCCTAAAAACTCCTTCCCGTGCCCCACACACATTGTACCCCCCCCTCGCTGCATGCTAGAGCTGTATGGTCGCATACTCTGTCACAAGACCCAGATTTTACACAGCCCATTCATTGTGTGTCCGTCAGTAAACCTCCACCCCCCCCTCTCTGCTGATGAAAGGTTCAGGTTGACGGGGTGAGGAGCGTGCGGAGGGGAAAAAAGGAAGAATGCTTTGCAGCCTTGTTCGGCAATGTTGTCTTTTCTTTCCTGCTGTGTCAGGCCAGTGAACGACCTCAGTTTCCGACTGACTGTTACGTTAAACACGGACCGCTTGCTCAGTCACAGTGTCTGACAGTCAGGAGTTGTGCTTTTTTTCTCCCTCCCTGCTCCTCCAGTAAATGGGCTACGTAATCTGTAGTTCCACTGGCGCTGCAGCAGGGCGAAAAAAAAAGAAAAGTGACAGCGGAGGCAAAAAAAAAAGGCAACCGGGGTAAAGTGCATTTAATGATAAGATGAAACTCAACACTATCATCACTTATCAATCGGATGCACTGTTCCTGAACCAGTTTGGTCGTAAATAACCAGTTTACCAATTAGACTAATTAACAAAAGGTGATCTACTTCTGTTTATCAATTCACGTGAAAATCCCACGCTTAAGCAAATGTGACGTGTATCTAAAGTCGTTTAATATCTTAATATTGATATCTAATAAAACAAACACTTTGGACTTTTGGAAACGTTGAGCTGCTTTTTCCATTTTAACTTTTCATTTCATAACAGAAATCGACCAATAATGAAATTGACTAATAAAGCGATTACTTGCTGAAGCGCCAAAGGTGGGGTAACTACAGACTATAGTACATGGTCATCATGAGTCAAACAACCTTAAAAAAAAAAACCAAAAAAACATATATATATATATATATATATATATATATATATATATATATATATATATATATATATATATAGGGAATGTACTTGATATTTGCTGTCACATCTAGTAAACATCCATCCTTCACACTGTTCTTATATAACTGACAGTTCAACAATACAGCCTCATGTAACTGGATTTCTATAGGATAAATAGTATAGGTGAGAGATGTGGACTGAACTCTAGTTATGTTTAAGGCTTTAATGTTGGAACTCTTGTATTGGACTGCACCATATTATCAAGTACATCTTTAATGCACGAGACAGGCAAAATGTTAGGAACTGATCACATGCATTTGTTCTAGTTAACGGTTATTTTACTGTGTTCTTGTATAATTATATTAGATCTATATCAACGTTCAGTATTTGGCAGCTGGTCATTTAAGCCTCATTGAATGAGTAAAATGTACATTACAGGCTGCACATTCAGAAAATGCATTAAGAGCACCACTGTTGTATGAAAAAAAGGAAAACAGTAACTGTGGCCTTCAGCCTCTAAAGCTGGTGATGTGGAGCATTACGACGTCAAGTCAAGTAGGTCAAGGGTGCATCTGATACTATACGATAATAGCGTTAGATTGGTGACGAACTGTCGTTATCAAAGTACATTGTGAAACACGTACTGTATGTTTCAGCATGTGCTAAACATCATGTGTTAACGGAGTAATGTGACCCGTCCTTGACATTATTAGTCAGTGCAATTATAATGTGGTCGAACAAATGACAGTGAATGAATCTCTTGTGTGTTTTAACAAACAGTGAAGCACTGGCATGCTAACATGCTAACACAAAGTTAGCAGCACAGTGATCATGGGGCTTTGAGTACAAATTAGGATAAGGTATTAAACAATTAGGGCAATAATCCACCATTGTTTTATATTTATTGAAACGAATTATTAAAAGTCAAATTCTAAAAACATGAATATCTTTAGGTTTTCGACAGTATTTTTCTTTCAGGCCCACTATTACAAGAAAACTTCATTTATCAGCTATTTGATGCAATAACAACGGGCTGAGATGTCATGATTGACAGCCAAGACTGGCTCTTGATTGGTCAAGCATGTGTGTTGGATTGACCTTTAAACTGCGGACCCACGCCATGATCACTACTACGCAGACTCAAGCAACTCGAAAGATGCCAAAATGCAAGATGGCGGCACCAATATCCAAGATATTTTGGCTTCCAAGCTTCTTCACCTTTATTAAACTTGAGGAAGGGGGTTATATTGTGATTTTACTTGGTGACATACTTAACAAGATGGTCTTTGTGCAAGGCAGAGGAAGCCAGATTAATTATTTTATTACTGATAATTGTTGAGTTCATTGTCGGACCCTTTAAAAAATCGTCGTAACACAAACCTACTGAGGCTGCTCCCACAAAATTCAGAGACCCGATGCAAGCTGTGGGATCTGTGCGGCGGAGTGGACCACAGTAGATATCAGGGGCTGGTTTAGTGGTGGGGAACAAGCAGCATGACATCCCCTGAGGCAGAGACGCTTGTAAGAACAACGTTTTCCATCTGATGAGCATTCGTAAATTAGTAGAAGCGTTATTCAGGGGTCGGGCTCTGTGCTTTCCAGTGCATAGCTAACTCAGCAGTCGGCTCTGACCAGAGCTCAGAGGCGGATTAGCAAGAGCGACAGCGTACAAATGAGCATTGAACTGAGCTGTGCACAAGTGGGCAGGCCACACTGACACACAAAGACACACTATATTAAATATTACCACTGTGTAGCCCGATACCCTTGAGATATACAGTTACAAAAGAGAAGATGCACGTGAATTGAGTGTTTGTTTGTTTTTGATTTACACAGATTAACTGTGTTTTTGTTTGACTCAAATCCAAAGTTTGTTCATCTGCAACTAAAATGTCACTTCGGATGTGGAGCAGTGACGTGTCCCCTGGTGGATGCATGGTTATGACGGTGTCACATTTTGTCTCGGGAGGATATGAACCATGGAAAGTAGAAGAGTAGTAGAGTATTCTCACAAGCGTTGTTCCGTGCAAAGACCGAATGGATTTCACTCACACGGACATTGAGAAAACTGTACTTCTTGTTCCATGTTTATCAGGACTCACTGTGCTTTTGTGCTTTGGTATTTTACAGTCCATGTTATCATGAATGCATTCCTGTGTTATCACAGGGACACATATTTGCAAATCATCCTTGTAAAGGAAAAACAACAGTGATAAATCAAAAGCAAACAAATATATGATACATTTAAAGTGATAACATATCAAGTAGATGAAATAAAAACACTGGTATTGGTTTATTTATACTCATACTGTGTTTGCTCACTGATCTATAACAAACTCTAAGTTTGTTCACCTCCAACTAAAATGTCTCTACCTGTGTGGAGCAGTGACGAGTCCCCTGGTTGTAATTGTAGTATTTGCAAATACTAGATCAACTTCTTTCACATGGAGACTAATAAAACTGTACTTCTTCTACCATGTTTACCAGGACTCACTGTGCATTTATGCTCAGATATTTTAAAGTAAACATTATTATGAATGCATTCCCATATTATCACAGGGATATTTGCAAGTCATGCTTATAAAAAGGGAAATACCCCACTGATAAATCAAAAGCACACAAATATCTAATACTTTTAAAATAATAAAAATATCAAGTAGATGAAATAAAAAATACTGTTTTATTTTTTATATATACTGTGTTTGTTCACTGATAATGAACCAAAAAGTTTGTTTCACCTCTAACTAAAATGTCTCGATCTATGTGGTGGAGACGAGTTATCTGAGAGACGCTGGGTTTAGTTGTAGTTTTTCCAGTAATTGCAGTATCTGCAACGTACCATGCAAGTACCACCAAATCAATTTCACTCACACGAACACTGATAAAGCTGTATTTGCTGTAGTATTGTTCAATCCCTGTTATCATGACTGCATTCTCACAGTATCACAGGGACACATATCTGCAAATCATCCTTGTGAAGGGGGGGGGAAACAACACTGATCAATCAAAAAGGACACACAAATATATATATAACACATTTAAAGTAATAAAACATCAAGTAGGTGAAATAAAAACACTGGTATTGTGTTTTAGTGTTATTTATACTGCGTCTGTTCACTGATAATAAACCCAAAGTTGGTTGATCTCTAAGTGAAATGTGTCTCTGTGCATGTGGAGCAGTGACGAGGACTGTGGTGGACGCAGGGTTGTAGTTTCTCAATTACATGCAAGGTTGGCAATTGCAGTATTCGCAACGTACCGTGCAAGTACTAAATACATTATTACTCACATCTACACTGATAATACTGTGCCTGCTCTAGTATTTTTCAGAGGTAACCCCCCCACCACCACCCTCCGTTATATCATGCCTGTATTCCTACAGTATCCCAGGGACACATATCTGCAAATCATCCTTGTAAGAAATGAAACAAACGCGGATGAAATCAAAATCCCGGGGAATCGATCCTCGATCCGAAGTCGTAAAAGGCCCGAGGAGGTGAAACAGAAGCAGCGGCACTGCGGCTAAACGCGGACCAGCAGCCGGTGCGGCGCGGTGCGGTGCGGTGCGGTGCGTTGAAACGGCAGAAAAACACCGCACACACGAAACAAGCTAACGGGAGCGAGCGGGGCACCGTTACTAGCTTAAAGCCCCCCGATGCTATAACGGAGCTCGGCTACGGCAGAGGGAGAGAGAGAGAGGTGGGGGGGGGGTCGTATTTTAAAGAGAAGTCACCGGTGAATGGAAGCGGGGAATGAACGCGGCTTTACCTCTCGCTGACCAGCACCGCGTCGGCCTCGCTCCAGTGCCGGAACACGCAGGGCAGCAGCCGCCTGAAGGCGAGGAACAGCCCGGGGAACACCACGGCGCCACACGCTAGAACTTGCAACATCCTGCCGGTCGCTCTGGCGCTTCCAACCGCGGCCCGGAGACGAGACTGGCTCCCTGCGGCCGCTCCGCGACTTCCAGCGGGTCACACGCCGCGCTGGGGCATGCTCACAAGGCCGGGGTTCGGTGCTTCTTCACCGGGGAAACAGTCCGACATCCAGACCCGAGCAGCACACACTCGTGCATGGATTCTCTCTCACACACACACACACAGACACACACGCGCACTGTCCAGCTAGCGGTGAGGGGACACACGTAACTTCCGGTGGGGACTGTCACAGTAAAAGTCCTGACCCGGCGCCGGAACCACTTGAGTTTTTCACAGCGGGGGAAATAAAAGGCAGATTCGATGCTCTTATTTTGAAGGTCAAAACTTTACCCAGGTCATTTGGATCATGAACAAATTAAAATAAATAGTTTGTCTTTTATTCTTAATTAAACAAATTGTCTTTTATTCTAAATTGTTATAATTAGTTTGTCTTTTATTCTACATTTAAATCAATAGTTTTTGTCTTTTATTCTGAGTTTTATTTTGCGACAAACTTACTTTTACATGTAAATGTTAATAATAAATCAATTGTAATAGTATGAATGATGGTAAAAATAATAAAAATAAGGATAGTGGCATAATGATAAAATTATATAATTATAATAATGATGACAATAAAAAATGACATCATAATAATAAAACATAATAACTTTACATAGCACCTTTCAAGGTACCCAAGGACACTTTACAGGTTAAGGAAAGCATATAAAGTAATAAATAAATAAAAATAAGCCAAGTGAAAATAATGCTACAATGATAGGAAGTACATTCAATCAAGTACTAAAATTTGAGGTACTTCTAGTATCACCAATTGGTGACACTTCACACTTTTACTCGACTACATTTTAATTATTGTAGTCAAATATATAAGTAAAGCTGAAGTGGGTAGTTCATTTGACCTTTGAGTCATTTTACATGGAAAAAAATGCCAAACCTTTGATGGTTCCGGCTTTTCAAACGTGATAACTTGCTGCTTCTCATCTTAAATAATTTGAATGATTACTGATTGAACAATTAAACTATTGAGAAAATACTAAGATTAATCCATAACATAAAATAATAATTAATCCTATAAAGAACCATTCACAGAAAATACTTTTACATATCAAAGCAAATATTAAGCAAACACATATAAAGCAATAATAATCAAGGAGTACTTTTACTTTTAATGCTGGAAATATTTTGTTGATTACTCTTACATAAGTTTAATTCAGTATTTTTTCATATTTTGCAAACTCAATACAGGCTTAATATCATCTTATAAAATCTATAAAATGTGAGCAAATATAAGCCTTTATGCAGTGACTCTGTGAAATATGATCATTTACTTGGAGAAAAACTAGAAGAAAAACCCAGTTTGTGGTGAATGTGATAAAGACAATGAGCAGCAGCAGGAAGTGGGGTTTATGTTTACTGCTGGAAATGACCAGATGGCAGAATAAAGTCTGAAACAAACAGTAAATGTGTCCAAAAGGGGCTGAGTGGTGAAAACATGGCCACTGTTGAACCCACACAGTCTCAATGGGCCTGTCTGTGGTCTGTCTGTGCTCAACTGAGACTATCAGCCCTCAGATCTTGCTATCAGCTGTAAAGTAAGCACTCCTTTCAAAGTCAATTGACCCGGCTTCACTGGTCTTGATGAGGAGTGTCTGATGGCCGCCTTGCTTCGAGATTCACCAACATGTGACAGGACATGTAAGTTACACCAACACACAGCAAACTGCTCTCAACACTATGGATTTTCTAAACATCAGGGTCATCATGGTTTCTTTTCACTTTATTTTTATTAGTTTAGTATTTTAAGACGACACACTTGGGTTAGCAGTGCAACAACAGGTTTATGGTATTTCGATGAATGACTGATAATGCGCACTGTTAGTTCATTAAAGACTGAGAGTAGGTTTTATAGACTTACATTACATTTTGATGGACCAGAACAAAGCTGCCAGACACATATTTCTGCCATGAAGTTCTGTCTTATTGCTTTACAAAGTCCTTTTAACTCACATGTTCAAGAGCTTCTATTTGTTGTGTCCTATTTCCCCCCCTAACT
The DNA here is from genome assembly GCF_009819705.1 of Hippoglossus hippoglossus. Lineage (NCBI taxonomy): Eukaryota > Metazoa > Chordata > Actinopteri > Pleuronectiformes > Pleuronectidae > Hippoglossus > Hippoglossus hippoglossus. Next base: position 3,743,961 of record NC_047164.1, read on the forward strand.
TTTATAACTGATTAATCCGGTTATTATTTCCTTAGTTAATTATTGTTCTCTTTTCTCTTAAAAATGTCAGAGTATTGTGGAAATGGCCATCACTTGTTTTGTGTCACCATAAATTGTATACACAGGACATGACAGCTTATTTGGAGCGCCCCCTGGTGGCTGGCTGCAGTATAGATCATAAAGTCTACCCCCCTCCACGTTAGCAGATGGGACATGGGCCAAACTAAAAACTCAAAGTACACTTTAAATAAGATATTTGGCATTTTTAATTCGTTGGGAAAAATAGTTTATTATTATTGATTAATTCCTATTAATCGGTTTCAGCTCTAATTCTTATGGGTTCTCAGAATACAAGATATCATGTATTTGATGGTAAATCAATGCAATTTTCTCTTCAGGTCTTAAAATAAGTCTTGTTACTGGAAGACTATATATAAGACGTATTCTTATATAAATGCAAGTACATTCACTGAAGGAAACCTAAATAATGAAAAACGTTTCCAATATACTCTGTTGAAACTGTTCAGAGTTAATCACTGACTAAGTTAAGTCTTCAGCCAATCAGTATTAAAGTCTAATGTTGTACACCATGCACCGTGACTCACAGATAACTGTAACTATTGTACATTAAAAGCACTGGGGCATTTCCAAATTTCATTTCTTGGAGTGCATCAGCTAGTGTATCAGTTGCTTCAGATAAGACGTCACTAAGATTTATATGACTGTGGAATTTGCTTCCTGAATATTCATTGTTTCCTCACTGCCACAATCAGAGCATAATTAGCACAATTGTTTTTTATTGCCTTTGCGTGCCAGTGTTAACTTTCTATTTCCAGTAACCTGCTCTCAAGACTTTCATAGGTTTTGAAGGTGTGGTGAGCTCCGCCTCTCGATGTCAGGTGTAACCTCATCACCTTTCACAAAGGCATTGATGGACTCAAAAAACAATAGATTCACTAAAGTCTAAAAGTCTAAGTTTATGTCATCGCTTTTTTAGAACTGCTGGACAGTTACAGGTACATATTTACCATACTGGCCACAGTGCCTCCAGAACTACAGACTCTATATGCTCGATTTGCAAGGACGGTTCGGTGGAGTCTCTCCTCCAGACCAAAGTGCAGTACCATAAAAACAGGTATGGTACGCCCCAAAAAAAACCAAAGATGTCACAAGTATTATAAAGTAAAGGTATCAGTTGTCATAACTGAGATGAGCAAATCCTGCCTTGTTGTCATACACATTCCCTGATGTCAGAGAAATTAAACTGTAGCCTCTTTTACTGTGCATGCTACTGTCGGGCGCTCTCGAGTGCTCTGTCGCTCTGTTACAACTATCTATCTCTGGAAGGTGTTTATTTTCCACGAGGAAGGTGTGTAGTAGCACTAAGGTCAGAAATGTGGAAATCCTACAAACAGGTGCTTTTAAGGGAACTCCACTGATTTGAGACGCCAGCATCTAACAACAAGTCTTAACCGAGTGCTACTGCACACGTGAAAATATTGTTTAAACGTGTTTTTGTGTCCAGAGGAAGTTACGTCTGATAAATTTGACCCACAAGATGTTAACTTGAGGAAGACGAGGGAAGCAGCTCCAATCTGCATCAGCTGCTACGAGCATAATGTTCCCAAATAACCAACTGAGTGTGGGACTTCATTAACGTTTTGGTTTAATCTACACGAAAACCAAAGTGAAAAAAATGTGGACATTCGTCAACTTTCCGATGGTATTGTTCTTTCTGTTTCTATTGCTATTTCTCGTATAGGGGAGTATAGTGGAATAACCCCCCTGGAGTTTGGAAGCTCTGTTTCCAGAGACGTTTTACAAACACATTTACACATGAATGTCAACGGTTTCTCTTTTGTATCGGCCGTCAGCAGGGACAACACTGTTTAGGCTGCAGGAAATCTTTTCTTCTGGCAGGTTGATCCCTGGGAAAAACAGCGTATCCATGTGAATGAAATGCTCATGTGCTATGGCGACCGTGTGTTTTCAGCTACGGTCTGATGGACAGCTCGCCAAGCAGAGCGAAGTGAGGACCATTCAGACAGCAACTTTATTTCTCAGTCTTTACGAGTATATCTTCTTACGCTATATTATAACTAATGTTTCTGACAAGGAAGAAGAGCAATTCACTCAGTAAGTCCTGTAACTCAAGATAGCTATATATTTTATTTATTTATATGTGGATTTGGCTGCTGCCCCTGATGGTGGATTTTCTTTTTCCTGGACTACTTGTTCACTTAAGGTTAATGCATTAATGCAGACAGACAGACAGACAGATAGATATATAGATAGATAGATATATAGATAGGTAGATAGATAGATAGATAGATAGATAGATAGATAGATAGATAGATAGATAGATAGATAGATAGATAGATAGATAGATAGATAGATAGATATTGATGATAAGGGAAATTTAGGACCAAAAGTCCCAGTTGATACCTGTCAGGTAAATAAGTCGTTTTGGCAAAATGACCAACACTGTAATTTCCGTTCGAGGGAATCGTGAACATGCATATCTGACATGTTCAGGATTGGCTGTCACTAAGATTAAGTGAAAAAGTGGAATAGTCTAATCCATCATATGCCAAAAAAAAGGGTGGTCATCACGCCGCTGCAGCCTTGACCTCAAACACTCTCAACTCAGTTTACATTCAGAAAAAGTCCAAAGTCTGTCGAATGCAGTAAGTGTGCCATAAAAAAAAAATAAAGCCCCATGGTTAGGATTAATAAACCTATCAAATCACTATGTGTATTGTATCCCTGCACAAACACCCACACACTCATATGTTCAGGTGGGAGGGCTGCAGCTGATGGGCTGGTGTGATAAAGTGGTGATAAAAGCAGGTGTTCGGAGAATATCCTTCCCTTACAGAAGAATCGCTGACAGCCTCTCAGGTGAGTTGTACCTTTCCTCTTAGATCTAAACAGGCAAAATCATGGTATGCACACAAAAGTTTTTAATTTATCTGAGAATCCAAGTATCTTTGTGCTCGTTTCCTTTAATCTCAAACTCCTTTCCGTGAAATGATCAGGCGGAAATATTTCGTCTCTCTGATGTTCACAAATACATTAGATTTGAGAAATATATACAGATATTAAATTAAGTAAGTCAGGAGGATGAGAATCGACTAAACTCTGATATGTTCTGCATGATTTACATAAATGATAGATCTGGGTGGCACTTTTTTACTAAACGGGGTGAAACTAAATGAGTTTAGGTGGATTTTATTTGTGAATAAGTTTGTCTTTTCACACATGACAATGCAGGGGCGGGTATAATTGACGTGGTGAGGATACTTCTCCAGTTTGCGACGGGGGAAAGTTGGATAAGGTCGAATGTCGCAGACAGGAAAGAGTGAAATATGATGTGTGTGTTTGCACAGAAATGAACTGTGTCTCTGTGTTTGTGTTTCAGAACAGCTCCAAACACTTAATTCCTGTTTTTGTGACGCTGACACATAAATCTGGGACAATGCAACTGAATCACGTCATTGTGACTCTCTGCCTTCTTGGCGCAGGTAAAGAAAAATATCCATACAGACCTTTTAAAAGAAATTGTTGGTACCACTATCAAATGAGGTTCCCTAAAGAAAGAGTTGCTGTACTTGATGCTATTATTTATCCTTTGGTAATAAATAATTTACCATAGCCTGATATATACAAGTCATATTAAGAACATATTTATTGCCAGGTTGGTTGAAATCCCAGGCTACTGTGTTTTCTGCTTGATAAGGATGCAGTACTAAACGTTGGCCTTCCATTCATCAATGTTTCTCACTTTTCTCTAACAGTGGTGTGAAGGTTTAGTCGTTTATTAAGGATTGTACGGACTAAAGATGCTAAACTGATGTTGGTCTAGATTTTAAGAACGTAGTTGAACCAGTTATCTCAACCTGCCAACACAAACCGTGCTCTTCACATTGCTTATGATTGATTTACGAAGCTTTACTTAACTATTTATTAACCATTTATTAGGCCACTATTAAAAGTAATAACCCTTTGATAAATTGTACCATGAGAGAAGGTCAAACCAGAACTTCCCCCCCCCCCCCCCCCCCCCCCCCCCCCCCCCCCCCCCCCCACTGGGAGCCTATAGGAGCTTCTACCATCTGAAACTATACCAGTGGGCTTAGACAACAATACACGTGGGTCAGTGTGAGACCTCTGATCCATAAATACAAAAAGTATAAAAATATCAGCATAAGGTTATGTTTTCTTCTAATCTCGTAAAAATCCCCATGACGCTCTTTTCTATGCAATAAACTGAGATGATGAAATGGAAAATAAGGCGTGGAACAATGAGCCTTTTAATCTCTAAGAAGTCGAAACCGCACTGTTTTTTATTGGCTTGTACCAAACCCAACCTCAACCTTTACCCATGCAACACTCTCATATTAATATGTATAATACTTTTGTTTATTGCAAATTAAATGTATTGCTTTACAACTATTTGAAGGGAACCTCTGGAAATAAAGGAACTTACAGTTGCTGCATTTCCTAATGGTTGATGGTAGAAGGTTTATAGCTTCAGTCATAAATGTTGACCGTGTTTGTTAAAAGGGTTAGACACAGTTATTGTGGCACTAAACTGGTGCTGTTGAGTCAAAGATTAGATTTATTATGGACTACATATCCTCATTGTAAAACATGTCCTGTACTACATTAATTAAATAAAGTCATCCCATGGACCTATCTTCAATATTTTGCCACAAATACTGTTTGATGCTAGATTTGAATGATTCTTTTTCAACCCTTTTCTGTCTTTTGGCTCTTTCTGTCACAGTGGCTTTGTGTCGAGGACAGGAGCCCACCAAAGTACCTACGCTTACATCTGTCGCTCCCTCAAATGGTCCATCCAGCCCAGACCCAGCGACACAAACGGAAGCATCAGGAACCAAAGTGCCTGATGCCACTGCCACTGAGCCTGATGCCACTGCCACTGGGCCTGTTCCCGGTACCCCTGTGACAGACCCTGCTGCCCCTGTGACAGACCCCGCTGCCCCTGTGACAGACCCCGCTGCCCCTGTCACAGACCCCACTGCCCCTGTGACAGACCCCACTACCCCTGTGAAAGACCCCACTACCCCTAAGCCCGTGGAAGAAGTTGACCCTGGGCTTTCCGGTGGCGCCATAGCTGGCATCACCATCGGCTCCATCGCTGGAGTGGCTGCAGTTGGTGAGTACAGTGCACAAGGACTCTGGAGGCCGGTTCTCACCAAGAAAACAAAACTGATGAAAAGTTTTGGATTGGTAGAAGCAGAATACTCCCAATTGGGCCTTTTTTAAAGTCCAAATGAGTCAAACTTACGACCTCATGATTTAGAGACAAGTGAAAATGATAAGATGATACACGACTTACATTCTTTGCCATCTTATTATCATATAACTCACCCTCCATAATTTTAACTTTGTAAAACTCCGAGTTTTTCACTGCCACATAAATGTTGCTTTTCTACTCAGACTTGGTATTTGAGCATTTTGACGAAGTGCAACATTTCATCTAGTATTTCTTAATCACAAGTTTTTATATCGAGCTTTGCTTCAATCTGTTATTTGTTTGTTTAATCTTTGTGAATGTGAATGTGAATCAGCCGTCAGTCTGAACCAGGGTCAGTTCTCCTGTCGAGCAGCGAGCAAACACACGCAAACTAGCAATACAAGGAAAACGAAGTAAAAATGTGGCAAAAAACTAGAATGTAATGAGTGAACAGTTCGTGAACAAACACTGAAAAGCATCTGTCTATCTTTTTTTTTCAGGTGGTGGTATCTTTGGTGCGTTGAAGTTCACCGGGAGGATCTGAGACTAGTTCCAGCCAAACAGCAGTTTAAATAGCAAAGCATAGTAAACAATAACCATCCTAGACTGATTAATAAGTGACCATATTAACCGAATAAAGAAAAGGCCCAAATGTCTGAAAGGCCCAATGAGAGAATATACTTGTGTTTATAACCTAGAGGATGATTTAATGGGCCGGGAGGAAGACATGTGCAGATCGGAAAAAAACATCCCATAGTTGATCAAAACATGTTTTGCTATATAGAAGTTAAGTTAAAAAATTGTACAAATCGCTTTTTGAAAAATTGAAAAGAAACTGCTAAGGTGTTTAATTTTTTTTTTTTTTTTTTTTTCAATCTGTAAATATTAACAATAATGAGCCGGATTTCCTAATATGTATTTTTTTATATTTGGAGCATGTGCAAAGGGGGAAAATAAATTACCGTTGGGATCTTGAATCGAAAGTCTTTATTTATATATGGAGCAAAAGCTTTGAAATCACTATATACCTTTAATAAATGACTCCTTCCCCTTACCGTAAAGTGGCGTTTGTGATTTTTTTATTACATCTGGTTAATGTGCCAATAGCTGAAGATATCGGAGCAAAGTCCAGACGTTGATTGTGTAAGTACGTCCCGGCAAACCTGACTTGTTTGCTCCTTTTATGAGGATATTGAAGTTTCGGTGTGTACGTGACATTCACGATAAAGAGGGTATCCACTCGGTTTCACTTTGATAAAGACCGAACACCACAAGTTAGTTCTTGACATTGGAAATTATAGAAATTAAATATGGACCAAACTTCTTGCTGAGTTTTCAAGTGACTTGTCTTGACTTAATAGTTAGTAAGGCAAAGAATAATAATGCAGCAGCCCAAGTGGTCAAAATGCTAATTCATTTAAGTGCTACTTTATATTGTTACCTCCTCCACCTGATAACGTACGTTAAACGGTTATAAAGCCACTGGAAATCATTGGTCCCCCCCTGACATTATAAAGTCTAAATTCAGAAACAATCAAAGTTAAATGCTTTTGATAATTCTGTATTCTTTATTCTTTATTGTGGACTCTTTGGTCCAGGTCATGTCGGCTTGGCGCTAGAAACTGAGGCATAAAAAGGTAGTTAGCCGTATTTGAACACTCTGTATAATACGATTGTTGAAAAGTGTAATTTTTACCCTGTATGAATTAAACAATATATAAAGTTATCATGTTAACAAGTGAGCTTTAGACAAACTGGGTGGCAGATTTTGGACAAACAGCTAAGCTCAGTTAGCCGGCTGCTGGCTGGAGCTTCATATGTCATGGACAGATGTGAGACTGGTGCTAATCTTCTCATTTAACCGTCAGTGATAAGACGAGTAAGCTTATTGTTAAAAATGTGAAACTATTAGGCCACAATCAAATTATTTAATCTTGAATTTACTTTTTTTCCTTTGGAATTAGGACCTAAACCTCAAGACTGAGACATTCATGGCTTTACTCTTTTTGAACTTCTTTGTACTGATGCTGTAGTAAACTATTCCATATTGCAAAACACAAACCAAACAGATTCCTTTAATGGTCACAAGCCAAGAAGATAAACATACACAGGCACATGTTATTTCAATTAGCATTTGAGTCAGAAAACATTTAACAGCTATACCAGATGATGAGTTAATCTTCAATATGCATAGTGTATTAAAATATAACTATTGAGAATGGGTTATGACAGCAGATATAAACAAGCTGTGGTTAAGTGAAATATATTTTGTCGTAAGGAAAACAATTTTTGTCCATTTGCTCTTTAGGGCAAAAACCATAATGTTAGTGCTACAGTTTTTTGGGGGTAAATGCAGGTAACTCATTGGCAGATAAATCTTTACCTGTTAATAATCCACTGTTAATTAATTTTTTTTAAATTATTAATTGTTAAGATACAAAATATTTGACAGAAAATCAATTAAAACAAGTTCATAATTGATCATTTTTACAACCGCTGAAGACAAAGACGTGTTTTTGGTGCCGCTGCGAGTTGAAGATCAGGTCAAACTCAGGAGTGTGTTTTCAGAGCGGACTTTACCCCACGGGAGGCGGGCACGGTTTTATGGTACGGTCATTAGCTGTGGACGTGTCAACATGGCGAGTGCTCGTTAAGAACACTGAAAGCATCGCTGCCCCCAAATCACTGTTAATACCCTGAGCTGTGTGATTGGCCCATATGGTGTGGATGGGGGCCGGCGGGAGTGTGTGCACATGCTGGGGGAGGGGAGCGTCCTATCGGAGCATATTTGCAAAGATGAAAATGAAATGTTTTTTATTAAATTAGTGTTATATAATCCAATATTTTAGCACAGGCTCTTTCATGTGACCCCCCCCCCAGAACTCACAAGAGAGTGTGAGTGAGTGAGTGTGTGTGTTTTTACTTGTGTTCAACTTGTGTCCACACAACCATGATATGATAAATGAACCCCTATACATCTACTATATCTAAATATTTATATTCATATATCTATTCAAGATTTCAACATTCAAGGTTTTTCTTTTTTTGGCATTTTCTCTTGCACAAGCGTAGAATCAAAAAGGAAACACAGTTCTTTCTCTACCAACAGTTTTACATAATAAGTTAAAAGAGAATAAAAGAGAATCTAACTAAGCAACGTTAAGACAAAGTTAAAACTATAAGTATTGTAAATGTGCTAAAGGGTTCCTTATAACATTGTGGGGATAGCAGCATGTTTCTAATAGACTATAATGGCTGTTTTAATGCTGTATCCTAATTCTCACTATGACAACTAAGTGACCTGAACAATTACACGTTCATGGGTCAAAGGTCCAGTGTGTAGAATTCAAAGGGAAAACTGAATGTATTACATTTTGTGTTGAGATCATTGTGTATCATTGTGATTTCAGTATCTTAGAATGAGCCTTCGATAGCATCACAGGCTCCTCTTGCACATTTCTACATTCGCTGAAGGCCGAGATTCTTCTGTGTGTCTATGAAACTCCCATATGCTCACAACCCTTTTGTTCCAGACTCAACACCGACTGCGTGAGAGGCTCAGTCTGTGTTACAGCTGCAACAACACACTCAGACCTCCGCTGCTGATAACTTTCTCATATCGGCCTTGTTACCAGCAGAACATCTGTCTGAGGCGCGAACACACACACACACACACACACACACACACACACACACACACACACACACACACACACACACACACACACACACACACACACACACACACACACACACACTTCTCTTTCCTCAGGCGTTAGAAAGCTCAGTGGCTCAAGGACAAGAGTTAACTACAAGAGGGAACATGGCGTCCACAGTCGACCCTTCAGTGGTTTTATAATATACAGGGATGTTGTTGGATATCAGATATGAACCAGTTACTGTCTGGTTTTCACCTGATAAACCAGGTCCTTGTCTTTCTGAAAAATATTCCTCATGTCCAACAATGATCTGACAATTTATTCTGTGTGGGTCAAGTGTTTCTTCAGTGCAAAAAAAACACAGCGTCCTCTAGTGGTGCAGAGTTGGACCAGCACCTCTGTCACGTGGCCTTGCTCTATGTAGGTCAGAGGTCGTACTGACACAAATCCAACCTGACAAAAAGCCTGGACGTTATATCACCGATCAATGTTTTTATATAAAGGATGAATGAAATGACTATATGTTATGTGCAGAGAGTCGCTCGCAATAATTGATTCACGGAGAATTATCGCCGATGCTGCAGTTCCTCCTCAGCTTCACAGGTTTCCACTGCACTCTAGAAACACGAATCGATTGAACCACATTCGCAGCAGCAAAGGGAGGTTTCTTTTTAAACCCACTGAACACTACCTGCACGGCATCAAACAGCAGACAAGACAAAGGTTAGTGAATAAATACTGGGATATTTAATATTTTCCAACATATTTTCCTCAGGAGCACAGACAAGAGCTCAAAGACGAAAGAACACAGGTAATAAAACCATCGTGACAATAGAAATACGACATTCAATGTATGTTAACGTTGTTCTTTGTCTCCCTGGAAAGTGCAAATATTCGCTAAAATGTCTACCGCAGTAACTTTAAAGATATAATGAGTCCAACGTTGTGTTATCATCTTATCCCCACGAGCCCCCAGTGGCCGCAGGAATTTGTCATTGCTGCTCGATGTAGTTTAGCAAAGATATCTGTCGGGAAGGATGAGCTGAATGAAGAGCATCTGGTTAAACATACTGTATAAAGCTTGTGTTGTTGGTTTAACATTCCTTCCCAGCTTCCATTCGGTTGCCTGAATAAATAACGGTATGATAAAAATGAACGGATGACGCAGCCTCAGTTGATGTAAAGTCAGCTTTACTTTACTTCCTAGGGGGAAGTATTGCCGATGCATATTTATACAGCTGCTTTGGTATATCAGGCTTTTTCCGCAGTTGAGATACATTCACCTCGCTGCCCATAAATACTGTACAAAAATAAAAATGTGCTTTGACATAAAACATCCCCTGTGCATCTGTGGGTTTCCACCGTTCTCAGCAGAAAACCAGAAGCTGTCATATCACTGGCATCATATTAAATAAAATACATAATATATTGGAGTCAGTGTTGTGGGACATCTTTCAAGTCCATGTGTCCATATTCAAAGTGACAAAGCAAATCCACACACTTGGCAAAAAGGGTCCATGAACAGCTGGAAATGTTATTTTTGAAATGAAAATGAACTAGAATGAAATAAAACATCATTTTCTGAGTCCACTGCTGCATGTGCACCGTGGTGGTGACGCCCCGGAGCTGGATCTCTAAACGTCGTGGCCAGTGGCGGCGTCGTCACGTCACTTCCACCTAATGTGTGACCTCAGTGCAAAGTGCATTCACATCCACCTTCGTAAGGTTTAAGGGTTTCTTTTCTTTTTCCACAGCAACTTTGTAATGGCAGAACTTTCTCCACTAGGCGGAGCTCTCTCCACACAGGCAGAGTCTGCGTTCATAGGCCCAGTCGTTGGTGCAACTCGTTCCTCCTCCTCCTCCTCCTCCTCCTCCTCGGCGTCTAGAGCCGGCATGTCTGATATTTGCCGTGCGGGGGTGTGGCCAGCTCGTAGAAGAGCACGTAGGCGTTGCTGCTGCGCACCTGACTGGAGGACATCGGGCTCACCCTGCAGAGAACACAGAACACACGTGTCGTTAAAACACTGAAAACACACATGGCTTTGTGTTCTTCGAGAATTTTTACGTTATTAATTGACATATTTCTGTAATTAAACGTGGCCACAAAACCAAACAGCGGTCAAGCCCAGCCACAGGCGCACACGTGTACATTTGAAATCATGGTAACACACCTTTGCACCTTGTCATGTTTTTATGCGCTTGACAGCAGGTACATTGTGTACAGTACAAATAAGAACAGTATGAGATCACACAGCTTTCTGCCAGGCTAATAAAATGATATGATGATGTGAGAGTAGATTTGAGTTGCTACCTGCAGTCGTTGTAGCTGTACCACTCCCCCAGAGCCTGGTTCTTGCAGTACGCTGTGTAATGGCCTCCCAAAGTATTTCCCGAGTGGTTGGACACTGCGTACAGGTTGTACACGGGACGCTCTGCAGGGAGAGACACAACGCTCGTTAGTCAGTGCTCATCAAATCCAGCCAACGCTTCGGGAAAAAGTGCAGGACTCGTCCGGGACGCCGGGTACTTACCGCTGCTCTCAGAGGCGAACTCCCGCAGGTCCAGCTCCTTGAGAGGGAAGTTGACGTACGTGGAGAGTTTGCTCGCTCGGACGTTAGAGTCTGAGAAACGCTTCAGGTCTGAGAGGAACGTTCGGTCAAGGAAACCAAACTGATTCAAATTAACATTATATTAGACATTTCAGATACAGTAAATGCATTTAATTATACGTTTAATGTACTTTATATTTGATTGTACTTCACTTTGTGTAGTTGTCAGCTCATCAAATATGATGCACTGACAAGTTCAATAGTAGTTAAACTCGTCATTGAAACCACCTTTGAAGAAATTTCCTGGAAAAGTAATCATCACACACTTTACTGTGTTTGCTGCGTTTCTTTACTACATCCTTTTTGCAGTGGGTGTGTGGCCCCCACTCTCAAAACTGCAGGTCTGTGTGTCTGTGTGAATGAAGACGGAGGCTGAGCTTAAACACAAACAGCAACACATGCACCAGCTACCAGCAGGTCTGTGCAGAGGTACGTGTGTTTATTTATCTTAACAAGCCAAAGTTGAACCAACTAGATTTGACTAGTTACACACCCAGCAGACGTGTAGTAACATTGACAATCACGCGGCATCTTCCGATGAGTTTTTGTTCACCTGGTGAATCTAAATCCTATGATTAGTCTCATTTTAGCTTTGTTTACGGTCTCTGGAGGAAACATCAAGCTCCTTGGCTGTTTGACGCTCCACTAACTGGACTTGCTAGTTGCTGACCATCCTCCTGCAGAGCCGGAGAGCCGCCAACGTTTCAGACGTACGTACGGAAAGCTCTGGAAAGCTGAGTGGAACTTCCTTATGAGAGACACATAAACAAACTCATAAGATAGACAGGCATGACCAGACTAGACAGACTAGATGGATTGGTCAGTAGGTATGTAGGTCAGTAGGTAGGTAGGAAGGTAGTTAGGTAGGTTGGTAGGTAGGTAGGTGGGTAGGTAGTTAGGTAGGTAGGTAGGTAGGTAGGAAGGTAGTTAGGTAGATTGGTAGGTAGGTAGGTCAGTAGGTAGGTAGGAAGGTAGGAAGGTAGTTAGGTGGGTAGGTAGGAAGGTAGTTAGGTAGGTAGGTAGGTAGGTAGGTAGGTAGGAAGGTAGGTGGGTAGGTAGGAAGGTAGGAAGGTGGGTATCTGGAAGAGTTAGTCCAGTCTTTCTAACTGGACGCTCCTTCAACAAAATCCTCCTTTCGTTCCTGACAGATTACTGACTTTTTGGTGGCATGTTAGCCAGAAGACATTCGAAGGCATGTGGTTGCTGTAAGTGTCACAAAGGCGTGAGGGAAAGGATACGAAGCACGAGGATCTGAGGGAACTTCTGGATGCTGAATCGTTTGGTGCATTTCCTTCTGGTTTTGCATTTCTTGCACGTCTGAGAGAAAATTAGACAAACAGTGAGATCAGTGAGATGCTGCTGCTGAATAACATCACATGTCACCTCTAAAAAAGAATTGGGGAGCGGGCGGAGCCTCTTACCGGCCTCTCGTCTCCATCCAGCACGTCTTCTTTAGTAAAGAGTCTCAAACAGTCTTTGAGACTCACTTCGCCTGAGCTCTTCTGTGGAGACGCGGAGAATGTCGGGTTAATACAGTGCAAACATCAAGACTTGAAATAGACTAGCTAATACTTCTTTAACAAGTATTGATGTGTAGAAAACCTTTGAAAAGTGAGTGTGTGAGTGTGTGAGTGTGTGAGTGTGTGAGTGTGCTGACCTGTGCAATAGGTATTGATAAGTCCCAGAACGGATCGAACACAGTGGAGCGGAAACCACAGACGGAGCAAGTCAGGGAACTTTTCAACTGCCCGACGAATAAATCTACAGATGGAGAATTAAATAAAATTAAATTTAACGTTCAATTGTGGTTTGAGATAATTTCGCAGCCACATTCCAACAATTACTCACCCACTACTTTGCTGTCCTCTCGCTCCAGGTACATATTCCACATTCTCTTGCCTTTTTCCTCGTCCCTGTGAACAACAATCATTTTCACATATTAGGAGGAATCCTGAACTCACACGTGCAGCAGTGTTACTGAGCAGCGAAGGTGTCGGGGACTTACGAGAGGTGGTCAAGGTCATGGGCCGACACCTTGGGGCAGACTGTCACTCTGTTCACTTCATTATGGAGTCCGTCCAATAGCATGCGCAGAAATTCCTGTGCATCCTGTTGACTGCGGAGAGACGGACAGAGAAACTGTTACCGTCATTGTTTCAACTGGCATTTTACGTCTTATATTAAGTATATTAAGTAGATTTAAATGAGAACAGAGCTTAGAGTCGGGACGAGGGAGAAACTTACTTGCAGCCGACAAATTTGGGAGCGAATCTCTGGATCTGGTTCCTGAAATCGGACGGGCTGATGGCCTCGTTGTTGACAGACGTCCACAGGCTTTGAGTCAGTTTAGCAAACTCTGAGACAGGAGACGAAGGAAAGAGACCACGGTTATGAAAATTTAAAAAAAAAGGGGAATTGATCCCCTGGAAACAATGCTATTGGGCAACAGATTTCTCAGGTATTCACGAGTGGGTCAGACACACATGAGGACGGACAGCAGCACTAAAAACATACTGCCGCTGTTTCCAGCCTGGGAATATAAAAACTAAACCACATTATAAAACTGCAGCACAAGAAAAACAGGGATTTGTACCGAACATTGGAAAACAAGTGTTTTTATTACAACACAAAAGCCATTTAAGAGTCATTTTATATATTTCCATGTTGAAGGAGGCGATACGTGTCGGGAGAGATCCAATGAAATTTGGTCTAAATCCAGGAGATAGTTTTGAGCGTTTCATTGATTTCTCAGAAAATAATAAATGGATCTTTATGTAAAAAATCTGGCACGTTTAGGGAACTGATATCCATGAGTGTGTGAAATTTGGAACAGCTTGAATTTAAGGAAACTTTCGGGCCTTGGACGGAGGACGCGGCTCCTTTGTGTCTTTCAGTGATCAGGGTACAAAGCTGTCACGTCTTCAGCAATGATTTAGGGCAGCAGAGCAATTAATTCTTGCAATTTGAGACTAAACGACATATAAACTAATAAAATGTCACCTACTGCCGAGCCATGAAGTGACTCATGTTCCTCGTAACGATCTGATAACGAGTTTCGCTCTGAGTCTCGTCTTACCTTCCATGAGAGCTGCGTTCGTCCCACAGTTGTTGTTGAGGTCTGTGTGATGGACGTTCCTCAGGCAGTAGTCCCTCAGCTCCGGAGTGTTGCTCAGACATTGCAGGATGGAGTTCATGAAACACTGAAGATCACAAACACAGGAGAGGATTAACCAAATGTAGATGTGGAGTCAGGTGATGGTGTGAGTGGGTCAAAGTGCAGCGAGATACAGAGTTTATTATGAGGCCACAAAGTGAGGTAAGAGAACTCACCGTGTTTCCCAGGTTCCTCAGTCCCACCAGGCCTTGGGGACTCTTGTTCTGCTCAAAGAAAAAAAACCGAAGAGATTCTTGTTTATTCACGCAAATGTCAGGGAATGATGAGTTTAACAGGAACGACAGAGAGGAGTCACATAACATGAGACACACGGCAGAAAACCACCAGGGACGATCAGGTTGTTTGTCGATAAAGAAAAACTCTGACTGGCTTTGAACAACATGAAAGCAGACGACAAACCTTGAGCTCACTGTGCAGATGGATTCTTTCAACTCTAAAACTATTTTTACCACTTTATCGTCTGAAGGTCGGGTCGGGTCCAGACACAAAAAAAACAGAGTACCCGTTGTGTTTGGTTAGTTTTCTCTCTGGCTCGAACTGGTTCAGACAGAAAACTGTGGCCGCAATTTGACAGAATTGGTTTCTTAGGTTTTCTAAATCAAAAAACCTTCATTTTTTTCAGACTAGCATTTTTTTACATGGCACTTACTGCTTATTTTGTCCAAAATATTTAGTTATATACAGTTTTTGTCATAAAGAAGACACAAGAGGGACATGTTGACATAAAATCTTCATGTTCACCAGTAAGAATGATGATCTGGGACCTAGTCATCAGGTAACTTGCGAAGCGAAGCTTTTGCAATAAAAATAAAACATGTAGTAGCATAAGGCTGACTGTGTGTTGCTATAATTATATTAACATGTCATGCAGCAGTTTTTTAAACAGTAAAGTAAAGTACTTATATTTAGTTCTCCCCCTCATCGGTGTATTCGCCTGCACATTCCAGCAGAGCAGCTTGCACATGACTGTATGACAGCAACTGTGTTACATTCCTGAAGTGTGAATAAGCCTCAGAGGACTGTGGAGCATTTATTCAACAACATGGTATGACGGTCACACTGTTGCCGCAGCAGCAGCAGCAGCGTGCTGTAGACATAAGCTCCTGTTCCACACGCTCTGATGAGAAATGCCACAGTGTGTTCTGACCTTTCCCTGCACCGATGAGCTCAACAGTTAACACACACACACAGACACACACCACGCTGACGTCCCAAACATGTGATGCAGACTGATGGGGAAAGTTTGCCTGAGAATCTGAGAACACAACGTAGAGCTGACCTGAGTCACGTGGTTTCTCCTTTATACCTCTAACCTCTAAGACCCTGTATCCTTCACCCGACCCTCCGAGGGTCTGTCCTACAACCTTGGTTGCTACGGTGACAGGCATTGGGGACTGGGCAGCCTCCTGTGCCGGGTGTAGCTCGCCTCACGCTCAATGTCAGATTGGCTCCTGCCCCCTCGTGACCCTCAAAGAATAAGTGTTACAGATATTGGAGCGATGGATAATATAAAACTATTATTACTTTAAAAAACAAAACTAGTATTGTCTGGTTATCTGTTCTAGATCGAGCTGAACGATTTGGCCAAATTACGTCAAGAAAAAAACTGCAATTCAAATCAGTCTATATCGAGAATTGTCATGAGAAATGTCACCTTATTATTTATTTTAAGTTTAGAGACAGATTGTTTCTCTGAGTGAAGGTTTGAAACTCGTCTTTATGAGCAGAGAATGATTAACACTTAGATCAATTACATCTACACCTCTTCACTGTGTTTGCACAATGCATATTGATGCAGAGTTATATTGAACTTTTGCTCTATTGTTATTGCTGAAAATAACATGGTCATGATTCAGGAGACATTTTATTGCATAAAGTTAAATAACTTTAATTGTGGGTGGCGGCTGTGGCTCCTTCAGTATGCCTGCCCGAGTGTCCTTGGGCAAGGAAACTGAACCCTCAACCCCCCCGACGGCCGTTCTGCCATGACTGTGAAAGATGTGTGACAGAAAAATCCCAGCTTATAGAAGCACTGTACGAATGTGTGTGAAGTGATTTGAGTGTTTGTTACGACTAGAAAATCACTTTCACCATTTAAAAGAAGTGAGAGATTGATCTGAACGTCACAAACCAAATAACACACCGGTAAATAACTGCTGTGAGGACATTCATATGTTTTATTCCCCCGTTCACTTTCGGTGTGTGTGCTCATTAACTGGTGACACACCTCTGACCTGCAGCTCATCCTGACTGAGGGAACATAGTGACTGAGTAACGTGGTGACGCAGAGCAGCCGTGTCACGCATCAGCTCCTCTGCTGACGGCCGAGGAGCTGCAGGCATCAGCGTCAGGGCGGCGGCACACCGACGCAGGAACACATGAGGGCACAACAGCAGAGATGTGCAAACTGTAAACGGAGCAGCGACGTCAGCTTCCTGTTAATCACTGAAATATGGCGTGGTTTGATTTGCTGTTGCCGGGGGAAACAGGCGGAGGGTTCTCTTCTATTTTCCAGTGAACTATACTTGTGGTTATCTTAGCAAATGCATGACATCAGCGTTACAGTGGTCACACCATGGGCTGGACATAAAGACGGCCGCTATGACGGAGCCACAAAAGGGAAGCCAAATCATCTTGATCGCCCCCTGGTGGCTGGCTGCAGTATAGGGCATGAATCCCACCTCCTCCACGTTAACATGGACCAAACTAAAAAGTCAAAGCAGACATTGAACAAGTTGTCTCGAAAGTTTCAGTTATCTTAGGTTGTTCTAATCACAAGCGATTTTCAGGGAAAGAGGGTCGGGACATTTGTCTTTCACATATGCAGAAGGCGGCAGGGAGAAGAACCTGTTGATGTCCTGGTCAGGACGTTCGGTGAAGAGGTTCACAGCCTCATGATGTTTATCACATTGTTCCAAAAGCTGAAAATAGAACAGTGACACTATCAGCTCATAACAGCCGGCTGGGTTGAGATTATTTTCCCTTCTCCTGTGCTCTGTTGTTTGAAGGTGACCATATGGTGCGAGTGCCAACCCGCCGCTGTGCTCCGGTGGACGCCGACCAGCGGGGCTTGGCACGCTAAAAAATCAAGGAGGCGATGCGCTGGGCCGCGGAACGTTATGTCCTGAACCAGCTTTACATGCTCGGTTAAAGCCGACGCACTGGGAGTAAAGAAGCAACACTCCTGAGCGTGCGGTGCCAGCGATGCCACTCCCACAGTAACAGTATAAACAACGTCTGCACTGTTGTAGCAGCGAAGGAAAAGATCCAATTAAACTGTACTCAAACACAAAGACTTCTTTATCTACTGTTGTAAGATAAATTATATCAGGGAATTAAATGACAGAGTGAATGGTGACGTTAAAGGATCTGCAATTATTTTGTGTTTTTATCAAGTGTTTATATTTTTTAATGCACAAATGAAACATCCTCTGACTGCGGCTTCTCAAAGGTGAAGATTTGTTGCTTTCCTTGTAGGAATGTTGCACCAGAAGCACAATCAGAATTAAGTTTATTGCCAAGTACGTTCACATACGTGGAATTTTGGTGCTGCGACGCAGAACGGTGAAAAAACTGAGGGGGAAAGATAAGGCCAATTATTTTTTATTTGCTCAGTACTTGACTTTTGCAGGTACTGAGAGTTTGAGGAGAAAGATAAAGACAAGAGCTTAGAGCACAAGAGCAGAACGATAAGAAGAATGATAAGAATGTGAGTTACAGAGCTCTGCAGTCTGTGCAGGAGTGAATGTGCAAAGTACTGAAGTAAAATAGAATATGTGAGGATGGTGTTCATATGTATCGTGTTCATGAGAGGAGGGAAGATCAAACATGTGATTTCATGATTCTATTTAGTTGATTAATTAGCTAAATAACAGGCCTATTTAATAAATGATGAAAGTTATCGTTACTTTCACCCTGAAACTGAAATTTTTTTGAGGATCATCTCTGGGCATCATGAATGTCCCAATCAATCAATCAATCAATCAATCAATCAATCAATCAATCAATCAATCAATCAATCAATCAATCTGTCAAACTTTATTCATACAGTTTAGCGCAATTATGCCTCACAATTGACTGATGAACTGATTCTGCAGAGCACAGGTTATCTGTGGAAACCAACAACATCACCTATAGTCTCAGTCAAGACAGTGACATGAGGTGTGACCTGTGACCTCAGGCTAACACATTCACACCTCAACCCTGCGTGGACACACACACACACACACTCACACACACACACACAGACACATCTGCGGGCTGACGGCAGCGCTGTGTGTTAAGAATATGTACTGTGCTGATGATAAGGTGACATGTCAGGACACACTTTCCTTATCAGCAGAGCTTAGTCCTGTTACGCAACCAAAGTCACACTCAAATAGTTTCTCTCATGTAGGCAGCTGCACACACACACACACACACACACACACACACACACACACACACACACACACACACACACACACACACACACACACACACACACACACACACACACACACACACACACACACAATACTTTGTGTGCGCTGTCAGCCTGTTCCTTCCACACTTAACAGCTGATAAGAGCTTAAAGGTCAGATGTGGACTTGAGTAAGTTGCAGATATTTCTGCACACACTGACATTTTCTGATCCAAAACCCACACGTCAGCCTCAGCAACAAATTCAACTACTTTTCATTCACTCACTGTTTGAGTCACTGCTTTCTTATTAAATAGAGTCCATTGGTTTTGCTGCTGCAGTGTCACAGATGTGTCTGTGGATGTGAATCATTGTAAAATACAACAATTATTAGTTTTATGTAAATATGCTAAGTTAAGAAAAATGTTTTGTTTCCTATTTTGAAGCAGAATTTGTGCTTTAAATTAGGTTTTTCTTTCAATAAATGTAAAACAACCGAACATATTTCTTCATATTATTCCAGCTAAACCACAAAACTCACTGTTCTCAAGATATGTGCTGACGCCCCCGGTGACAGATTTGAAAGCTGATATGTTCTGTCTGTAATAATCAATGTGTTATATGCAGACGTGAAACTATGGCAACTACTACCAATGGGAATATATTATAATATTCAATATATTGATCTACCTGTGATCCAATGTGATTATCATAAATCTGCACAATGCATTTTGAAGCATGTTGTAGTATCTTGAGTATAATTATTTTGCCAAAAATGCCATAAATCAGACATTAAACAAAGTTAAACATGACAAGATAATAGAAGATATTATTAATATGATTTAAAAGGTTCTATAAATATCGTGATAATATCGTTAAAGTGAAGAATTTCGACCTTGATAACAGTTTAGTAAAAATCTGATATCATGACTATACAACACTGACATATTTATAATATATATAACATGTACAAGTGAGTCATGCATAACAGTGCATGGGCAAGTGTGTACTTACGAGTACAAGTACATGAATGTAAGTTTATAGACAGTGAGGGACATGCAGACGTGATAAAATGTTTCATAGGTAAAAAAGTTGTGTGAATAACAGATATTAAAATGAGGATCTCACTATAATAAATGATAATAATGATAATTAATGATAATAAATAACAATAATGATAATAAATGATGGACAGAAGGAGAGGAGATGGACCCACCTTGGCCTGGTTGATGATCAGACCCATGAACGTGGACACCAGCGCAGACCGGGACAGAGACGAAGTCTTCCGCCGCTGCAGCTCGGGTCTGTCCAGCGGGAGAGAGGCCGGCTCCTCGGGCACCGTGACCGTGTAGGAGTGACGCAGAGACGGCATGTTGTTCAGGGAAGCGCCGCTGCTGCAGAGCCGGAGCCGGTAATCAACGAGAGGAGGAAGAGACGGTGAGTCCAGGTCCTGGTGTGTCTGCAGCTCCGCACCTGAACACTGCTGCTGCTGCTGCGTGGATCACTGAGGTGTGTGAGTGTGTGTCTGTGTGCGTGAGTTTTTACTGCGTTGTGTTTACGCCCACCTCCCTCCCATAGAAAACCTGTGTTGCATTCAAGTGCTGTTGGAAATATCAACACTGTGACAGCTCTGGCAAACACAAAGAAACTGTGACAGAAGATTAATAAACCCCCAAAAATGTATATTTGTAAAAGAAAGAGTAAGATTTTCAATCCCAATCAAAATGTCTTCACTTTATCTTCTTTCATGAGCCAATAAGAGACTAAATAAATCAAAATTATGACAAAGAGATTCCGCAAATTAGATTTTAAAAGCTGTAATAACAATAAAAAGGCCAACAGAAAAAAATGAAGGCCAATAAAATTGCATAAACAACACAAACTAATAATATTAATGGACAGATGAATAAAAAAAAACATTTAAAACATAAATGCAATAAAAATCATGTTTATATTGAATCAAAAGCTGCAGCGAAAGGTTTCAAGTTAATAGATTTCAACACTTACTTGAGTAACTTGATGATATCGGCAGTTATGGGTCTTTTACAGATATATCCCTGTCAGTGTTTATGTTTGCAAACATTTACAGAATAAGAATGTAGAAAATATTTAGAATTTTACAAAAAACAAATATGTTGGTATCCTATATTCAAGTCTTCAATGCACATGAAGTTTAAAAAACAATTTAAGTTATTTGACCCAGTTATTCATGACCTTATCTTATTGTTAACTCTGATGCATCAGTGTGTGAGCAGAGTTTTACTGTTGGAGCTTGTTTTAACTCCTTTTTATATATTTAACAACATTTGATAATTTTACCTCTTAGTTCCTCAAACAACGATTACATAAAAAACATCTGAGAGGTTTAACTTTAACTGACACTCAAACACAACGGCCTCAGGCGAACACTGTACGTGACCAGCTGGACAAACGTTTAATCTTTAACAAACTTTTATGAGATTTTCATACATTTATATTTAATGCAAAATGAATTAGTAACTTGTGGGACAGATAAATACTGCGGCCCCTCTGCATTGATATTAGATTGAATGGACGACTGTACTTGAACGTGTTCTTTTCAACTTGTAATTTAACTTCTTATGCAACGACAATAATGGATTTCTATCGTCTTCTATCCACATTTTATTGACAATATGGTGTTAAGAGCAAAGTACAGTCAGACAATTATGTTCATGTTTCTCTGTTGTTTTCTAAAACCTCCTCTGCAGCTAATAGAAGCAGGTTGTTGTCGTGTGCTGGCACAAAACAAAAAAGCTCAGCTGAGCTTCATTCCACCTCCAGAACCTTCCTCTCCTCTCAGAGATTTGCTGACCCGGCTGGACTTGGATCTTTAGACCGTGCGAGGATCTGACACAGGAACAGCTCTGAGTCTGATAAGAGGTTAATAGTCGGCCAGTAAAACTTTACGGGTCCTTCTGTCCCCATGCGCTCGCTCTCGTCTTTAACAGAGGGAGCATTAAAACCAGCGAGCAAAGTCTGGTGCTGTCAGAGAAACTCTCGACACTCTCAGCTGATGAACCAGGTGTTAAACCTACATAGCGATGCATATTTTCAGGGGTTTTATGGCAGTTTACTTACTCGTAAAAGCTAAAGGCCCTGGAGGCTGTTGGGTGGAGTGAACAGTATGTTTTTGATGTAATGAAGTAAATATGGTTTATTCCTATAGGAGTATGAATATTCACTTATATATTCTGACATTTCTGGCTTGACTATGTGCTACAAGAAAGGTGAGGTTGTCGCTAATTGTTTTCTGACTCATCCTCTGGACATTTAACTCACTGGAACACGTAATTACGTTCACAACGCGTCGCCACGCCATGGAAACGACAAATGAGGAGCACGCTGCGTCAACGAGGGAACTCCTCAAACAAATCATGTATCCAGGCAAACCCAAGAGGAGCAGCGAGCGCGGGAGTCTCTTCACGATGGGCCTCACAATTAACCATCCACATGCACACAAGAGGAATGTGATTCGTTAGCTGAGTCACAAACATTCCTGCGTCGCTGAATCTCGCCGCATGCAGGTTTAACGGGACTGACCTTCTCTGTTGAGGTCAGATTCCAGGTCTAGTATGTCAGCAGGAATTTCTTTCTTCTATCCTGGTGACATCTGATGCAATGACATGAACACCGGAAATGGTCCGGTTGGTCTCCTTCTCTGCAGACGATACGTTGCACGAGCTCAAACAAAGTTTTGGTCGGTTTTATTGGTCACGGTAATTCTGCCACCAGCCTCTGACGTAAGCGATTCTTTCTCCTGCACCAGCAAAGAGTCGGTGTCGCTCCGGAGCCAGCTTTTCTGGCCAAGAGCAAGTTCTCGACAGACAAAGTTAGTCTCTGGGTCGGAACCGGCCTTGAACTGCCTTATTGGAAAAGGGGTACATGAGCTTCAATACAAGAACTATTCTCCATCAATTATTCCCAGAAATCAAAATGTCTAAAAACACCACATCTCAAAAGTTCTTTCTTGTTCCATCCCTCCACGAAGTTTCATGGGAATCCTCTCAGTAGTTTTTTTGTAGAATCCTGCTGACGATGAAACAACGAGCCAACCAACAAACAATTAAACAAACAGAGGGCGTGAAAACGTAACCTGCTCGGTGGAGTTCTAAAGTTAGTTATAACACAGTACGAACACGCAACCATGAAATGTCACTCACAGTTAATTGATGGCGACAGTTCACATGAATCCCTCGAAGGAACGACACACCTCACGTTACACTGTGGAAAGAACTCACGTAATTAGTTTACCTAATGACTAACACAGATCTTTGTATTAGAAACTGTGTCAGTAGGAGAAGAAACATCTTCATCGGATCTATTTCAAATCAGTAGGTTTTTGCACAATCCTGTTGACAAACAAAAGAAAGAGATCAGGATCTTTTAAAAGTGGTTTCATGGGGGCGTAGGGGAACAAAAACCTCTAATGTGAAGCTGAGATAATGTGAATTCATTAAAGAACGAACGGTTTATATGTATCTTCAATTGTTTTTGAGCTACGTCCAAACTTGGTGCAGAATTTAAGGGACGGTTGTTCCTTGGCCGAGGAAAACTCTCTGCTCAGTGACATTATTGTTGTTATTTATTTTTTACATGTAATTCCATGTGTAACATTAATAGACTTGATTGATTCAAATTGAAGACACAGATATGATCAAGGTTGAAGTGTACAAGCCACGATAAGAACATCAAGTTGTGTAACAAGTTAATTCGTGTAATAAAGTTTATCTCGCGGTCACACAGCTCTGAGGTGGTTGCCAAGACATTTACAGTCTTTTCTCACAGAAACTAATTACAGCGATCTCATGCTCCGAGTTCCCATGACAACGAGGCCGATCCCTTCAACACACAGAGACGCGCGCCTCCACCCGGCGCCTCCACCCCCGCGGGCGAGGCCTCCGACCTAGAGGCACACACGTCAGGGAGGGAATACCTCCAGCTGTACTCATGCATGAGCAAACCCAGGGATCCCTCTGTGTAAACTTCAGCTCACCTAAACTCTGCAGTGAGTCATGTTCGATCAAACACCAGCAACTTGACAAACAAGTAAAGAGATGCACAATGTGAGGTCGGAGGAGAAGAGCTGCACGGTTCTTCTTTCTAGGTTCTTCTACCTAGGTTATTTTACTACTGCCACAAATCTCTGTCCGTCTGTATGTGTCTCACATATCTCGGGAAATGTTCGTCTTCTCATCTTCACAATTTGGTGCAATTTGGACACGAGATACATTCAATATATGGATAAACAGGTGACCAGCACTCAGTAGATCAGTAAATCAGTCAAGATCCACAAATTAATCTCGGAGAAAAAACCCTGTCTCGCAAAATTAAAGAAAATAAAAAATAGAAATGTATTTGTGTAAACTCTCTTGATGTGTTAACTCTGTTTAAACGACGCCGATTGGTCCATCCAACTGTCAATCAACAGTTTCATAGCCCTGGTCCTTATAAGAAAAAGAAACTACAGCACAGTTAATCTTTCCTCGTGTATTTATATGATGATACAATCAACACGTGAGTATCTAAGTCAGCCTGTATTCACATTCTTCATCTGGCGTTTAAAGAATGTGAATTATTTGATCTGCTAGGAACTGACCCTTGACCCCTGTGAAGCCTGAAAGGTCAGACACACGGTCACATGAAGGTAAAACCGGTTGTTTTACTTGTTAGTTAGTTATGAGGTTGTTGTGCTGAGCAGAAACAAAACAGATGAAGAGTTGGGTCACTTCAGAAATCTGATTCATGCATTCTGCAATGTTACGATTTAAAACAATACAATTTTATACAATCCTGATTTTATTTTCAGGGTGAAACTTAATTCCACTTGTATTTATAATCCAATAAAAAAGCTCCAACGCAACTACTCACATCAAATCTTTCTTCATTCTCAAACAGAAAAATTACAATGTGCAATACAATCGTATGTGAAGGTAACGAGAGCGTTTTAGTGGCTGATGAAAGGAAGAAGTACAGAAACAGTATTTTTAAAACAATTATTATTTTATCAAATGAGAATTTTACTTGAATGAAATACAAGAATGAAATAATCATTAAAATATGTCCGTTGTGTAATGAGACATAATTAAGTGATGATTAGAGATACACACTTGTACACACAGTCATAAATACACTCACCTACAAATGTATGTAACCACAGAAACACAACAGGCTCAATATTCACCACAAAGGCCGACAAATGAGGCCAAGAGACTCGGGCTTGAACTTTGTTTTCACTGGCAACATGACAACAGAACAAGGTGTTGAATAATCAGTGGCCTGCATCTAAGAGACTGAATGAGTTGATGTGGGTTTACATGTAACGTCTTCTGCTTTTATAAAAGATTAAAACCATCTGATGAACATTTTGGAAACTTTAAACCCTCAGTTTTCACCTCATTAATTTACCTTTCTATACATTTAATTTATGATAAAATAAGATAATCCTATTCATTGTAAATGTTCCATGTTACAGCGGCAGCAAATGGGATACTAGCATAATGAGAAGCATTAGTAAAAAAAAACATGCAATATGTACATGAGGAAATAGAATAAAGTATTGGAGAGGTATTGGAATTGCACAAACAAACATATTGAAGTTGCACTGACAGTGGAAGTATTACACAGTTTAAATGAGACTGATGTAGAAGTATTACACAGTTTTAATGAGACTGATGTAGAAGTATTACACAGTTGAAGTAACACTGACTGATGTAGAAGTATTACACAGTTTATATAACACTGATGTAGAAATATTACACAGTTTTAATGAGACTGATGTAGAAGTATTACACAGTTTTAATAGAGACTGTGTAGAAGTATTACACAGTTTATATAACACTGATGTAGAAATATTACACAGTTTTAATGAGACTGATGTAGAAGTATTACACCGTTTTAATAGCGACTGTGTAGAAGTATTACACAGTTTAAATAACACTGATGTAGAAGTATTACACCATTTAATAGAGACAGATGTAGAAGTATTACTCAGTTGAAATAACACTGATGTAGAAGTATTACACAGTTTTAATGAGACTGATGTAGAAGTATTACAGTTTTAATGAGACTGATGTAGAAGTATTACACAGTTTATATAACACTGATGTAGAAGTATTACACAGTTTATATAACACTGATGTAGAAGTATTACACAGTTTTAATAAACTGATGTAGAAGTATTACACAGTTTAATAGAGACTGTGTAGAAGTATTACACAGTTTAAATAACACTGATGTAGAAGTATTACAGTTTAATAGAGACAGATGTAGAAGTATTACTCAGTTTTAATGAGACTGATGTAGAAGTATTATACAGTTTTAATGAGACTGATGTAGAAGTATTACAGTTTAATAGAGACTGATGTAGAAGTATTACACAGTTTTAATGAGACAGATGTAGAAGTATTACTCAGTTTTAATGAGACTGATGTAGAAGTATTACACACTTTATATAACACTGATGTAGAAGTATTACTCAGTTTTAATGAGACTGATGTAGAAGTATTACACAGTTTATATAACACTGATGTAGAAGTATTACACAGTTTTAATGAGACTGATGTAGAAGTATTACTCAGTTTAATAGAGACAGATGTAGAAGTATTACACAGTTGAAATAACACAGATGTAGAAGTATTACTCAGTTTAATTAAGATTAGACCTGACTTTAACTTTGAGGTCTTATCAGAACGTAGGTTTACTCTCAGTGTTACTGGGTCACCGTCTCCTCACGTCTGTGGGTCACTCTGCCCTCTGCACACACGTCGTATTGTTTCCACTGAAACGGAATCAAAGCGCTGAAGAGATGAAAACAGAAGAAGTTATGTCCACTTTTGATTGAATGTCCATTAAGAGCTTTAAACCCATTCTTATCCCCAGTGCTTTTGTTGCCTCAGAATGGGAAGGGAGCGGCAACATCTGCACAACCCTTTTTACGTACGAGTGCGACTTCAACTTATCTCATATCGCCACTGTGCAAAGGTCGGGGGTTTATTCACCACTGAGGCTAGAGGGGACGTTTCAGTTACAGTTTCAGTTTGATTGATCGACCTCTGACCGTCCAGCTGCAAGATGCCAGATGTGAGAAGCTCGGAGTTATGAAAAGGTTAAAGAGTTCCTCTGAGTGACTCTCAGGTATTTTGTCTGACCTTGGATTTATCCTCTCAGGAGACGTACATGCTTCTCTTTCTCTTTCATGAAGGTAGAGTGCAGCTTTCAGGGCGACCTGCAGACACGACTCAGGGCTGAAAAACATCAGAATATAACGCAGCCCCAGTCAAACACATAATGCATCAAAAGAAATGACGCTTAAGGTGTTAAGGTGGAAATAAAACAAAACTTACTGAGTTTAAAGATTCACAGTTTGATAAAGTCGTCGAAATAACAGCAATTTATACTGTATACTGCAAATGTTATAGTTGTATGACAGCTCATTTAATTATAATTTAAAGTTGCTGATTGCTATATGGTATAAATTGAATAATTACTTGTTGTTGTTATAGTTGGAGACCCTCCCCCACACACAAATACATTTTTTCTACGTGACCCGCTCGCTATCTTCAGGCTGGTTAGTGGCAGGTAGGCAGGTTGGTTAGTGGCAGGTAGGCAGGTTGGTTAGTGGCAGGTAGGCAGGTAGGTAGGCTGGTTAGTGGCAGGTAGGCAGGTTGGTTAGTGGCAGGTAGGCAGGTTGGTTAGTGGAAGGTAGGCAGGTTGGTTAGTGGCAGGTAGGTTAGTGGCAGGTAGGCAGGTTGGTTAGTGGCAGGTAGGCAGGTAGGTTAGTGGCAGGTAGGTTAGTGGCAGGTAGGCAGGTTGGTTAGTGGCAGGTAGGCAGGTTGGTTAGTGGCAGGTAGGTTAGTGGCAGGTAGGCAGGTTGGTTAGTGGCAGGTAGGCAGGTTGGTTAGTGGCAGGTAGGCAGGCCAATTTGTCTCAAATGAAATGATTGGAACGATGGCAATCGGAACATGAAGAGGATTTCAGCTTTAATTAAGCAACCCTACGTAATGAGGTCTTTCTCAGCCTATGTTGCATCCTTCTGCCAAATTTCGTAGAAATCCGTTACATAGTTTCGTAGTAAACCTGCTGACGAACAAACAAACAAACAAACCTGCTTGGTGGAAGGTAGTAGTTCATTTGTACAGTTTTCACATGTGACCAGGAAGCGTCACTGATAGTTAATTGATGGGGACATTGCACATTAATGCCTGGAGGGCGCGTCACACCTCATAGTACACGTTGGAAAGAACAAGGTGCGGAGTGAATGACTCAAATCACTTTGTTACAAACTGTGTTAGCAGGAGAAGAAACATCTGGGCGGATTCTATTTTTAATTTTAACTCCAGACATCCTCACGTTTGGTGCAATGAACACAACTGAACATGAAGGGTTTGCAATTTTCTGTGGTGAAGAAATACGTTTTCTACGATGAAGTGTTCATTGCAAATACTGAAATTTCAAGAATAATGTCGTAATATTACAAGAATAAAGTCTCAATTGAGAAGAAATCATAATATGAAGAGATAAAAGTTGTACTTTGATGAGATTAGTCATAATATTACGGAGAAACCCACTTTACCTAAATTCTGCTGGATCCGAAATCTTGAAAAACTACGAAACCTCAGATTACGTCGCACAAGTTCTGTTCTCTCAGCGCTGAACAGCCGAAGCTTCATTTTGCTGCATCGAGTAAAACTAGAGTCACACTGACTTTGAGAACTTCTTCATTTATTTAGTTGTTTATACGGTGACGCTGCTCTCAAACGATAATACATCTGTTGTCAGGTTTTTGAACAAACACACACACACACACACACACAAAGATACTGATTATTAAAAACGCTCGAGACATAAAACCACCAAAGTGACAGGGACTGTACATTTGTACATAGAAGGTAGAAAAACAGGACTAATAACAATAAACTAGAATTTCAACTGAAGAACACTGAAGGTTTACATCAGATATGTGGTGATACTCTGACATTTATAACACATGAAGGTGGCGAGTACAAAGATACTGTGTGGGGAGTGTACTTATACTTACTCTGCTGACAGTATTATGTCCACAGTCAGTACGTGTGAGGGGAAACTTTAGAAAATAGATGCAGCGACGTGAGAAAACTACAACTGGCTGAATATCTTACAGCCACAACACGCTAACAACGTGGTACTACTTTAAAATATACGAGTATTCATTTCACAAGGTGCTCTCCTCACATATAAATACTCACTTTATTCACAAACTCCACCTCGACATCCAAGATAAACGTAGAATTCCCATTTACGTATTACGAAATATTCTGTCACAGAGATTTACGCGTTCCACATTTTTTTCGTATTTTTGGTAAAAACTGTACCGTAGTTTATCTGGAGGTCGTAGGAAGTGAATAAATTACAGGACATTTAGAGGTTATGTGCAGCGAGCAATAATCTTTCTGGATATGGACAGACACGTACTGCAGGGGTAAATACAGAGTGAGTGTAATACAGTGGCAATGGTACCAGCCGGATCATATCTAGAGCTGGTCTGGATCAGATATTCTCCTCCTGGATATGTCTAATATGTGGAAAAGGCAAATAACTATGACTCTGAAGCTGTTTACTGAAAAAAAGGAAACAGGTAATTCCGTCCTGGGCCAAAGAAAAACCAATCAGAGCCCAGAGATACAGACAGAAATAAAATCAAATTCTTAAAGCAACACTATGTAACTTTTAGTGAGCAACAGCGCCCTCTACAGCCAGGTTTGTAAAGATGGACGACATGACGGCTCCTTACAAGTGAAGCCAAAGTGTCTCAACTGGCCCCTGGTGGCTGGCTGCAGTAAATTTCATAAACCCCTCCTCCATGTTAGTGAACGGGACATGGACCAAACTAAAAATTAAAATGTCAAATAAATGTTTGATTGCAAAGTTACATTTTTTACAATAATTCTGGTTGAATTGAACATGAGTTTGATCCGTGTCGTCTGTTGGCGTCGTCCTCGGCTCTCGGGGTGTTAGGAGAGAAGAGGCGTCTGAGTGCGAGCCAGGAACACGGAGATCCCAGCGCCGGCGACCAGCAGAGGAACCGCAGGTGGAACGGTACAGCTCGAGCTCACGGCTGAGAAAAGACGACAACAATAAATGTGCATTCATTGTTGTTTTTGTGTAATTGTACTGCGTGGATGGTGATTTACATTTCATACGGATCTATTCTATTTTATGTGTGTGTGTGTGAGTTTGTGTGTCTGATTCTTACTCCGGCAGCTTCTCCCGTCCCGTTGCAGCATCCCAGTCACACAGCTGCACACTGGTCCGGTTCCTTTACTGGAGCAGATCTGCTCACAGCCTCCGTTGTGGTACTCGCACCAGTCGGATTCTGAGAGGACGGGACATGAGAGTCGTGAGTGTCCTAAAAAAGCTGAGGAACTCATCTCGGTAGCTTTTAAAAGGGTTTGGAAAACTATTTAGTTCTGGACTCAGAGTGAGACTCACCTCTCCTTCTTATGGGTCCCACACTCAGTATGTGCTCTTGATGGTTCTGGTCCTCTGAGTACATCCTCCTCTTGTGTGGACAGTTCTGGACGGACAGTACACGTAACGTTAACACAGCACACGTCTCCTCATCCCCACTTTGACTCAGGATTCGACTCATGACTTTCTCACCACTTTGCAGGCGTTTGTGTCCGAGTCGCAGAGCGAGACGTCGCAGTGGAGGTGGACCTCGTCGTAATCCCCGATGAACTTGAAGACGGTGACGTGGAAGCGGCAGGTGAGCGAGACGCCGTTCTCTGCCATGCCGATGGTGTTGTCCTTAATGTTTGGACACCTAGTGACAGACAGACGTTAAAGAAACACATCTAACACACACACCCCAGCCCTACTTCCTGTCTATACTCTGTGTGTGTCTGTGCCGGAGCTCCTCGCCCTACCCCCTCTCTATGATGATGTAGCGGAGGCGGTCGCTGCTGTAGCGTGACGGCGTGGCCCAGCACATGTTCACGATGAGGATGAGCTGGTTCTCATCGGCACCCTCCACGAAGACGCCCACGAACAGGACGTCCCGCGTGCTGAGCACCACCTCCCCCTCCCTGTACGGCTGGCGGTACGAGCCGTTCTTATACAGAGCCATCTTTGTGATGAAGTTTCCCTCCTGGGTTGGTAACGTGAGGTTAATCACACTGGAGCATGGAGGGGGGGGGGGAGATAAAGAATATGAGTCAAGTTGTTGAATGTTTTAGTCTCTCTGTGTCTTAATGACCTCGGTCTGACCTGAGCATGGGTTTGAGGACGGTCTCCAGGGAGATCTTCAGGTCCAGTTCGTAGGCGCAGGAAAACTCCACGTTGATGGTTTTGTCTCTGGTGATGACGTTCCCCGTGTTGTTCACACTCTCTATCCAGACGGTGTTTTTGTACATTATGTGTGTGCTGTTCGACTGTTGGAGGGATAAAGTTATAATTACAACAATCGCCATCATCAAACCAAAGCTTGAATATTACACGTAGAGTTGATACGTAACATTAGTAATTATAATATTTCATGTTATACTGTTAAGACGGAGATATATTTGCTTTTAACTGCATGTACAGATCATGGCTGCCTCTCATCGGACGTATCCTGTTTTCATTTGGTTTGCCGGTTGTGCACGTCCTCAGATGCATGTCCGCAAGATGCAATATGCACATGAACAGTAGGGGGCAGTGTAGGGGCAGTACGTGACTTGGTCAGTAGGCACAACGCCATCATCACAACGCTGTTGATTCAATGTCCTCACATACCATGATGGCACTGTGATTGCTTCTTCTGCTGTTGTCTCAGAAGTAACCAAACGCTAACCTCCTATTGTGTCACCATGTTTTTTATTTATGGGATGCAACACTCTGTGGTGGGCCCTCTGGTGGATTACTCCAGTATCATGTGTAGTATGTATCTTACTGGAGTAACATGAGCAAGTTTAGGATATAGATTAAAAGCTTGGCATCTTAGAATAAAAGGAATAGAAGCACAAAAGACTTTACTGACATTCTTAAAATCATTTAGTTTGAAATACGGCTTCTCATTAAAGGCTGTAAAATGTTTTATTTTCAAGAAAACCAGTGAACATGAGATCAGGACTCTGCCCTGGTGCCAGTTCACCGACCTGCACGATGGAGCCACAGTGTCCCTTCGTGTTGTTGATGCGGAACGAGATGAAGTCCTCGCCCTCGATGCCGGCGCAGTGCTCGTCGTTGACCCGCACGTCCTCTCGCTCGAAGCCCAGCTGGAAGAGTTTACACTTGGAGATGGAAACCTCCATCTGCGCATGTTTACACATCACCTCTGCCTGTATGATGTCATCATCACCTGCCGCGGGCAAACATCACAGTTATTCCAGGTGAACTGCAGGTTCACAACATTATTACTAATAGTCAATGGAAATGGACGAACTCAATACATGTTTATCTTTTTTACTTCTAACTGTGATAAGAAAAAAATGGAACTGAATTATTTGATGTAGTGCAACTATTTCTAGAGGTGTGGTGTCTTTAATTAAAAAAATTAGACATATTTTTAATCTAAAATTGACAATATATAAAATATGTGTAATATTTAAAAAAAAGTGTTTCTTAAAATAAGGAAAGCAGTAAGATTTTAACAATAAAGTCCCACTATAGTCCTACAATAACCAGTCAATTTAAACTTTTCATGAATATCATAGTATTGGAGTTTGCATGTTCGCTAGTAAAATGCAAGAATCAGTCACATGTCACATCATAAAAGCTGAATGTGCTTATCAGATTTCTTTAACTCTCAAATATCAACAGCCTCAATCCAATGTGAGACTCAAATAAACAGTTCAAAAGTATCAGGACCAACAGGATTAAAGCTTGGATGAGATCACGGTGATGTCCTGTGACGTGCTCACCTCCAGTGCTGGTGGGTAACTCTGGACAGCCGCACAGGTCGCCTCCGTTCTCCAGCTCACAGGTGAAGTTTGTGCAGATCTCTCCTGCACAGGGGTCATAGATCCATTCTGCTAAAGACAGGTCCACACACAAGGTTAACTGTCACACACAAGGCTTTATTTGCCATGAACGATGCACAGTGAACTTCCTGTAGCTTTAGGAATGTGGCTGGTGTCTCGCGGTGCCCTTACAGCAGTTCTCCTGGGTGATCCACTTGGTGGTGAGGGTGCCCAGGGAGCGGCAGGCCTCGGCGTAGGCCGCCAGCGAGCCACACACCTGAGCCTTGCGGTGGTTGTAGCAGCCGTCCAGGTAACAGGACTGGTAGAAGGGCCGGGGGTCCAGCAAGCCATGGCACGGCTGGAAGAAGCCCTTCACCTGAGTGAGCTTCTGACAGGCGTCTTCACCTTGCAGCGCCAGCACCGCTGTGTTGTCACATGACTGGGCCAGAGCCACGTACTGGGTCTCATCACAACTACAGCAAGGAGACAGATATCAAAGGTTGTTGTCTCGTTGTGGAATTTGTTATCATACAATGTGCATGAACTCCTCAGTAATGTCAAATATGACGACAGTAGCCTGTTTCTGAGTTTGTGCAGGTACCAGACTTCTGACTACAACTTATGCTCCATGCTAATGGGCAACCATAGGTCATCAAGGCTAGTAGGCTCCTAGTTTACATGAGACCACAGCAGAATTAGAGAGTATACACATCCCCCCAAGAAGAAATATGCTTCACAAGAGTATTTATACATGCACGGTTCACAGTATCTGTACGAAACCCACCTGTTCTGCATACCGTTGGTCTTCCAGCTCTGGGCCAGCTCCAGGGCGCTGACGGCCGGCTTGCCTCTCGAGGTGATGTAGTCGTCGCTGGCGTCTCCGTTGAAATTCCCACAAAGGCCACACACCTTGTTCTGCAGCCGCTGGCCCATCGTGATGCTCAGGGTGTTGAAGCGGTTGTACCGAACCTGGATGTCCTGCGGTGTGTCGATGACGATGAAACCTTCAGATGTGGACAGACGTGTCATCAGCCCTGTGAGGAATGGCACCGACACCGGTGTACCATTGACCTGAGGAAACACAGAGAGGTTTAGTTATTTCAGATTGGACACAACAAGAGTATCAAGGTTTGTGTAAGAATTATTACAATAATCTGTATTTCTATGCTTTAAATATATTAATTTCCTTTTCTTTGGACCTATTAAAACCGAATGTGCAGGAAAAAGAACGACGTGAAAACCTGGTTGTTGCATAAACTGATTTAATATGTGCAGATATCACTGAGTAGTAACATATAACAGAAAACAAAGGAGAATCTGAGATGGTCCTGCAATTGACACTTCCACCGTTGGTAAAATAGCTCTTAAGGCATTTAAAAATAAATGAAGTAGTCAATGGCTCAATCAGATCAAGGAGGATTAAGACTCACTGAAGACCCACAGTTAGAGTTTATCAGTAAGTCATTAACTGCTGCTGTGAGTGCGCTTTCTTACGATGATGTGGCCTCAAGCCAGATAAGGAGGAGATCTGTCAGGCCATTAGAACAAAGGGTGGTTGGTGAATTGGACTGTGAGAAATTAGATAAGGGGAAACAGCTCATAGGTATAAAGGGTAACTTGGTAATAATCATGAAAGAATAGAGAGAATTGTTGGATGGGTGATGTTTGATAGAAGGAAATAACACAATATTTCTATTTGATTTCCGTGCCTGTCACTGATTTTGGTGCTAAACGGGGAGGCAGCTTGTTCATAGGAACTTCTTTGGCTCCAAACTGCTGCCTCCTCTCAATAGATTAGAAGTCGAGGAGAACTGTGGGAGTGAATCTAAACAGTAAAGTTTCAGCCCATAGAAGATAGAGAACAGAGGGAGGTGAGAGGAAGGTCTAAATGATGCTCAGCTTTGAAGGAACAAACAATATTACACAAGAATTTAAATGAAAATGGAGATAACTGTATAAGAGAATAAATCATTTATTATTACATGTACAGGTAAAGCTGGATTCTTTGCTACTAGGTGATAGTAGAAAGTTTTTTGAGATTTTCATGGTTTGGATCTATCTTGTTATCTTCTTTTTAGTCTTTGCATTGTTTTAATCAGTGGGCCTCTCTTACGACACAGTACACAGACTAACAACATCACCCACATTCCCCTCGTATTTGTGTTATTGGCCTTTTTCTGTTTAGCAGTCGCTGTGGGACCCAAGGTTGAGCCGGGAAGCCAAATAGATAACAACTGGAGGACTTTACAAAATACCTCAGATAGTCAGATAGAAAAGACACAACAAGGGTTGGGAAAGACGAGCCAATGATTAGACATTCATCCACATACACACTAATGATGTAGGACCACGCTAGAATTTATAATTTTTCAAGGAGAGGCTAGATTAGGGGATAGCAATACATCTGGTAACATCTGTATCCTTGTCTCTCTGATGCATCCGGCATATTTCTGATTAAAACATCATCGGTCTTTTAGGATCTTCAGTCCATCACCCTGCCAGATTTCCCTCTCAACATCCACTGTAGAATTAATCAATTCAATAGAAATAACTATTCTGACTGCATTAAATAAAACATGCCAAGCGTTAGTGGTTATTTTCAATATTTGGCTGATATCACAACAAACCGATGGCGGTCCAGGGATTCTCTCACCTTGATTGTGCTGCCAGACACGAGTATATTCTCCTCATTGATGTAGAGGTAGACATGAGAGATGGTGGTGAGGTTGGGTGTGCTCCACTTATCGAAGTTAGCGATGAGCTGGAAGGAGAGGTCGGGCAGTTTGTGACAGTTGGTCGACAGGACGAAGGAGCAGGAGGCCGGGAGTCGCAGCGACGCCCCATCGAAGGTCCTGAAGACCCCGCCGCCCGAGGCCACGCAGTGCTGCAAGCGGCGCGCAAAACAGCCCCGAACTCCGTACCGCAGGGTGCACTCTTCCTCCGCCTTACAGCGCCTCGGGTCGCACTGGATCAGGTTTCTTCCGATGCACTGGCAGCGTTTGGTGCAGTCGCTGTTCCAAAACAGCTGCTTGGGCTGAAATAAAGAACATTTTCTGTTCTGAAGCAGTCATAAGATTTGTTGACAGAGAGAAAACTACTGTTTTACATTTAGAACATTTTATTACTTTAGATTTTTTATCAGTGAGTGGAGCTTTAAGAAATTGTGATGGGTATTTTCTACATTTCCCAACATTACAGAGCCTAAATAATGAATTGATCAATCAACAGAAGATCAATGACCTTTAATTGTTAATTGAAGCCCTATTCAAAACAGATTTTACTGCCTTCAACTGTGATTCTGATAGTTTTGGCGTAAACAATTATCTTTATCGACTGAATCAGATCACTTTTATTCTATCGTTACCTTTTCTGTACTTTATATAAATCAAATGGCAAAACATGAACCAGAGAGGTTTGTTGAAATTAAAATATATTTCCAGTCAAGAAATATTAATGCAAAAATATGTCCGATTAAGATTAAAAGTAAAGAACAATTCTTTTAACGAGCCTGATTAAAGTGTTGATTTCATGTACCAACACTGAAGACCTTTGATAAAAAGCCAGTTTGGCAGCACATTCGTCTTTGAGTATATTCCGTGTGGTGCTGGATGTGAGACTGACCTCGTAGTACTTGCCATCGGTGTAGCAGCCACAGTTCTGAGACAGTATGCAGCTCTTGCCGTTGAGCACGTAGCCCTGGTCGCACTGGCAGCCCTCCACACACTCCTGGCTGCAGTCCCTCTGGCCACGGGCGGGGGCGCACTGGGGCGGGCAGACCGACACGCAACTGGAGTAATGGCTGTTTGGCGGACAGCTCTGGACTGGGAGCAGGTAAGTAGGCAAATTGAATAAATGTTGACTGTTCAGTGATAAATAATTGTAGACGTGTGTCTTGTGTAGCTCTGCAGCTGCTTCAAGGAATAGTTCAACATTTAGGGAAACACTTTGACTTCTTGCAGACAGTAAGATGAGATATCGATATAATGTCATGGTTAGCCTAGCCTTCCTCGGTTCCTCTAAAGTTTTGCACAGCTGCTGAAATGTAAAAATAAGAATTTGTTGTTGCATTAGTGAAAACTTCTTGCTTAAGTTGAATCAAATTTGGTTTTAGCATTCAATATATTAAGAATTATTATATAACTGCATTACATCAGTGTTTGATACCTTGTGATCATCAGTGTTCAATGGGATTACCACTGAAACAATTCATAGTAACCAAAGACATTATTTCTGGAAAGACTAGTTTTTCACCCTCATGTGGATGCAGGGATTTCTGATACATATTAGAAAACCAGGGCATATATAAGTAAAACTATCGACATGGGTAGATACCACTGGAGGTAAATATATTTTCTTGTAATGCAATGAGAGAATTTATGGATAATCCTCTTTAAGTTGAGCCCAGACTCACCACATGGTGTATCGCTCCTCCAGCCGGGTACAGGCACTCCTTGGGTCTGACAGGTGCTGGCATAGATCTGCAGCCAGTTACATATTGTATCCCTGGCCCCCTGGTCCATGCAGGTGTCCTGGAGGCAGCCTTGATAAAAGAAGGCTGGCGCCACCTTGCTGTGACAGCGTGCAAACGCACCTCCTCGATCCGCAATTAGCCCACACAGCCTCACTGCCTCAGGCTCCACAAACACATACAGTCCATCTCCCATGTGGAAACGTATGCCTGTGTTCACCTCATTTGTCCCATTGTCTGTGCCCATGTTCATGTTGGCATTAGCCACCATGAGTGGGGCGTCGTTTAGGACACTTTTCTCTCCCAGGCCACAGCGCTGGCACGAGTCTCCACAGCCCACCTGGCAGAAGGTGTCCCTCTCTGCCCACGCCATGCCCCAGTCAGTGGTGGTGAGGGTGGGGGGGGATAAGGGCATGCCCTGGCAGAGGCCGCAGGATGCGTTGTAGAGGTTTCGGGGCAAAGTCAGCAGGAGGAGAGTGTTCCAGTCAAAGGCCACCTTCAGGCCAAAGTCTGTCTCCAGGATGAGCTGTTTGCCCAAGATGAAGACGCTGACCTTTCCTGGGCCCAGCTTCAGAGGAAGGTACAAACGCTCCATATTCACCTGAGTGAAAAAAATAAAATAAACACACACATATTCCCACAGAAGTGGTTTTGTTTCTAAACCAACTGAACTGCCATTTTTCAAAGTATGTGGGGAAACCACATAGATACCACTAGATAATGTTACATGTTTCTCATGTAATCTTATTGTAAGTGAGAGGAAAAAGATAGAAACACAGAGAAGGAGAAAAATGCATGTGTGGGTGGCTGCATTGGATTATGTGTGTCACTCCTGCTCAGATCTTGTAGGCGCTTTGTGAACCGAGTCCAAATGTCGCTCAGGGTCCGTTTTGTCAGAGCCAAATCCAGCCTGATAAAAGATGCCCATTGAAATTAGATCCACCTTAAGCCAATCAAAGCAGAATTCACCCTCTGGCTGGTTATTCTATCAGCTTGATTAGAAATAACATGTCCTCACATATAAGAAAAACTATGACCTTCACAGGTCATGCAAATAAAATGGTGTAAAAAAACATGAATATTACTAACACAGGCCTGGTAATGGCATTTAACTCATTCCACAAGACAGGTACTCTTTAATAACATGTTTACTGTTATTCCTACTCGTGTACTCACCGTAACCGTGTTTTTGTAGGTTCGAGAGACTTCAATCTCATACTCATAGACCTCCAGTACGAAGCCCGTCACCCAAATGGCCGAGCCTGTGTCCCTTTCCTCGTTCCGAGCTGCCAACTTGAACTGGGGAAAAGTTCCAGAGACGGCAGTATGGTCCATGTTCTCCCTTCCACAGTTGGTGGTGGCCATCCTAAGAGTACAAGAGCTCTGCAGCTCAAATGGTACACCACCAAAGGGCAGAAAATGTCCATAACCAGCCGCCACACACAGGGCCTCAGTGCGCGGCTGGCAGAAATAAAGGCCGTCGTTCTCCTGGCAGTACTCCTCAGGGTGACAGGGTGCGAGCTGACAGTATACACTGTTGTCAGAGCCATTGCAGTAGCAGCGCTCCTGGCATTCCCAATCTGTCCAGAAAGTCTGATTAGTGGCCAGCTGGCGCCCGTGGCTAATGCAGCCACAGTCACTGCGTGCCACACACAGGCCGTCCCGCAGCGCAAAGCCTTCCTCACACTGACACCCCTCCTGGCATGGCAGAGGACACGGCTCTTCAAGTTCATCCAAGTTGGCACAGGTCAGAGGGCAGGCGTTGGTGCACTCGTCAAAATGACTGTTCTCTGGACAGGGAAGAGCTGAGACAGAAGAGAGACATAAGAAGAAGCTAAAGAGGAGGCACAACAAAGGCTAAATCCATGAAATCCAATGAACATTTTTGTTTTTAGTTTGGGAGCCACCACTGTGATGGAAATTAAAAAAGAAATACTGCGTCTCAGTGTCATATTTGTCCATCACACATAAAATCAGGAAGTGGGGAAACTTACAGATGTTGTGTAGACTAGCTTGCTTGCTAACAGGATACAGTATATTAGTGAGACATATCTGGATATCTTAGAGGGCCTATTTTAATTTATGTCAGAGCCAGGTCAGCTATTCATCTCTGCTCTGGACACACATACATAATCCCACATGCCAGCTTTTTCCTTTTGAAGTACAGCTTTATCTACTCACGACAATTGGTAGCACTCCTCCAGGAACTGAGGCCTATGTGAGCATCCTGACATGCAGTGGAATAAGCCTGCAGTGAAGAACACAGAGCTGAACGGTTCCCCTCCTTTACACACATGTTATATAAGCAGTTCCTGAAGAATGGTGATGGGTTGACCACTGCATGACACGCCAGAAATGAACTGTTCCCAGGGTCGTTGATGTTGCCACACATCCAAGGACTCTGGTAGAGACGCAAGTCTGTGCACATGCGATACAGGTCATCACAGTCACCATTACAGGTGAGGTCATCAGCAATGGCCCGCCAGCCGTCTGTGAACTGTTCAGTAGAGTCTGCCAGGCGTCCATTAGGGAGGCGGAGATCGTCAGTGGCATTGCTATTGAAGACACCACATAGACCACAAGTAACATTGTAGAATATGGTGGAGAGGGAGATGTTGAGGTATCCCTGGCGGTTGTAGTGAACACGAAGAAGACCACGTGCCTCCACCACTGTGGCATTGCCTGGCGCCCTGTAGATCATCATTGTCTCCATTGGATGGACGTAAGGAAGTGCAACTTGTTCACCATTCACCTGAAGCACAAAAGGGAGGCATAGTCGTCGGCATTCAGCATTCAGCAAAAATAGAAAACAAAAAGGTTTCGCTCCGGAGAGAATATACTGACCTTTACTGTGTCAAAATCCATCCCTCCGATCTGAGCTTCAAGGTTAGCCACTGTAACTACAACAGGTCTTTTCCAAGAGGGGCCTTTGTTTACCAGCCTCCTGCCTATCTTCACCTCCACCATGGAGCCATTAGCTGGCACTGCACCACACAGCTTCAGAAGGTAATAGGAGCTGTCATCTGGGAACAGCAAGAAGGTGCCATCAAAGGAGGATGACACTGAGGTCTCGGTGATTGCGCACACTCCCTCCCTCCGAGGGTAGCAGCCCAGACGGCCCACTTCTGCCACACATACTTCACCCTCCTTACAGGACGCATTGGCGCAGGAGACCTCCCCAGCAGGCCCACAGGTGCAGTGGAGGAAACATTCACCTTCTTCACCACTGTGCCCTGCCCAGAACGTCTCATTAAGGGGGTAATAGAGGCCATTACTCTCACAGCCACAGTCCTCACGCTGTACACAGCGGCTGCCACTGAGAACATAACCTACATCACACTGGCAGCCCTCAGTGCAAGGGTGGGCACAGTACAGGGGAGCGGTGAGGTCCGAACAGGAGGCCGGGCAGGCACTTGTGCACACTTGGTAATGGCTGTGCTGCGGACATGACAACGCTGAGAGCCAATGGGAGAGAAGAGAGTATGTCAGATGACACAAATAAATTAATGTAAGATGAAGGAACAATGTAAACTGAATCACACAGAATCTCACCGCAGAAGGTTCGAGATCTCCAGGATCGTATCGTGACGCCTAGGGCCTGACAGGCAAGAGCATATGCCTGGATGGCCTGACAGAGTGTGGTGATGTTATCCCTGTTGCTGCACATGTCGTATACACAACTATACACGAAGGCTGTGGGGTCCACTACTGCTCGGCAATCCCTGAAAGGTCCATCGGTTTTGTTGATGATCCCACAGTAGTCTGGGCGAAAATAGAAGGCTTCTGTCAGAGGGTCACACACACTGCAGTTTTGTGTGCAGCCATCTGTGCACCTCCAGTCTGTGTCCTCTGCTCGCCAGCTGCCTCCCAACTCCACCACGCTTTCTGCTAAAGAGCCATCAGGAAGTACAGGATCATCCGCAGGGTCATCGTTGTAGTTACCACAAAGACCACAAGTGTTGTTGAAGTAGGAGCTGGGTAGGGAGATGGATGCATAATGTTGGCCATCGTACGTTACCAAGAGGCCAAAATCTGTTTCCAAAGCAACTGCAACGCCTGATTGATACACCCTGATAGCACCAAGCTGGAGTTGGACAGGTAAAGTTTTTGTCAAGCCATCCACCTAGAGAGGAATAGAGGAAAATTCAGAAATGTAACAATGGATAATGGATAAATAGTCAATTCATATCTAGTGGTCCTAAAATGAAGGTGTCCATAGATTCACACCTGGACTGTTCCCAAACTGCCTTTGGGTAACATGACGCGGTGACCATAGACTTCCACTGTGACATCTCTGAGCCAGGAAACAGAGGCAATTCCCCTGTTCTCATTTTTTGCCTCCACACTGAAGAAGGGCAGTCCTGTCACCTCCCAGCAGGGTCGAGCCAGCAGGTAGGAGCAGGTACCCTGGAAGTGATAGAGGAAGCCATCGAAGGTGTGGTAGTGAGGGTCGCCGAATACCACACAGGTGCTGGTGCGGGTCGGCTGGCAGTAAAATGCCCCTTCCTGCTGCTCGCAGGTCTCCAGCTGCCCGCATGGAGCTTCTTGGCACTGAACCTCGTTGTCAATGTCGAGGCAGCGGCATCGCTGTAAGCACTGATCAGACAACCAGAAGTTTTCCCCTCGTCTGTAGAAACGCCCTGAAGAGGATGAGGACAGGCAGATGGATGCAGTTCATTACAAAATGTCATTGACTACTCCTAGTGTTTGATGAGCTGAAGAAGCTGTAACAACCTATGGGGACATAATTATCAGTGTTGGGAGTTAGAACTTGCCATTGTAGCTGCAGCCATTGGCAGGATCTATCAATTCAGTATCAACACGGAAGAACCAGCGTCCAGGAATGTTTACATTGGTTGATTGTTCAATGTTCACTACTTCATTTGACCGGGATCCTGGCAGGTTGAAGAAGTGACCAATGTCTCCACCATTAAAACCTGACTGGAAAGGGGAAAGGTGTGAGCGCCAACAAAGACATAAAGAAAAATCTCAAAGACAGTGGTGAGATTACCTGAGCTGTTGTCCCACCAAGTCCCGTTAAAGGATCTCCACCACTGGCTGTTCCTGTGCTCCATACGATTTCTCCATAGTTGAACATGGTGAAGAATGCTCCGCCATCTGAGATTAGTACCGTTTGGAATGTGTTCACCTTTTAATCACACAAAAAGATTAAACTAGTTTTACAAGGATGAAAATCAGACACATACACAAAGCACAACAAACCAAAGACAAGAATAATTATTTCAACTACTGAACAAATGTTCACTTGCAGTAATATTAATTATGTTTCCAATAATTCATAATGACAGTGTATCTTGTCAATTCACTGTCATTTGTGATTCCTGCTAAAATTCAATACTGCCTTTTGTTTAAAGTTTTAGCACTGAAAACTTTAATTAATGAATTGTATTGTATTTTATGTGACTTTACTGGGGTTGTCTGGCTTCCTCCATAGAAGGTGACTTGGTGCCATGTTGCAATAAAGACCCAGGTAGCGGTGAAGGTGGGCACATTTTTGAAGTACTTCCGGACATCTTGCGTTGCCCTTTCCAGTATTTCTCGTTCAGTGGATTCTCTGTAATAGACATCTCCGCGGATGCCGTTGTGCACATCTGCCCAAAGTGGAGCAATGAATGATCTGCTGTCGCTCAGCGGAAAAG
This sequence comes from Hippoglossus hippoglossus, assembly GCF_009819705.1. Taxonomy (NCBI): domain Eukaryota; kingdom Metazoa; phylum Chordata; class Actinopteri; order Pleuronectiformes; family Pleuronectidae; genus Hippoglossus; species Hippoglossus hippoglossus. The sequence continues at coordinate 3,787,134 of NC_047164.1, forward strand.
CCTCTGGTGTGAACTGGCTAACCTGCACGTTGAAGGAGATCACACCGTTGTTGTTCACCTGTGGACAAAGGAAAAGGTTTTAATAAATCATGTTAAGATAATAAAATAACAAATAACAAGAGAATTTCAATCAAGACTTACATAGATGGAACGGTAGGGGATGTTGAAGAAAACAAAGGGAATGAGCAAGCTAATTTCTGGAGAACTCCCATCATCCATCTTGGGGGTCTCAAGATCCCTATGGCCGGGTCCATATGGATACAGGATGTCCTGAGTACTAGCTAAAAGGAGATTATTGCATAAGAAGTGTACACAATAGAAAAAACAGACTGTTCTGAACAATAAAAGATGAATTATTGAGTAGGACCTAATAATTATATAATGATTGATAATGGGGTACAGCATATTAATGTCATACCTGTTTGTGCAAAGATGGTGAAGAAGTGGAGCACAATGATTGGACAGCCTAGCCTGACCATTCTAAAAAACAAGAAAGACTGAGATGAGAGGTCATGTTTTACTATCGTGACTTTCTTTGTCTTGCACTTTCATTTAAGCTAATGGGATTACGGGGAAGACGCGAGTCATACTCAATCAACAAGTAAACTTCTCAAGCAACAAGGCTGTTAGAAAGGAGAAGAGGGGGAGACATCAAGCTAACGTCACGTTACTTCTTTAAGATCAGGCTCCCAGGTCTCCCCTGAGGAACGCTGAAAAGGCCCTTTTATTCATTCCAGAACAATGCGTCAGGATCACATTTGCCTTACGGTCCCATGTGAGACGACAACAGTGAACTACAGGCCTCTCTGTGCCTCGGATCCCTGCAGCTGACCGAACTGGCCGCTCTGGTCCAGCGTCTCTGTGTCTGAAGCCGCGAGGCTGCTCCGGACCTCATTACCACTCCTGTTTGGGAGACATCCATGCCTTGTTGGCTAAAAGAGGGGAGCGTAAACATTGGGGAACTAATGGCTTTAAGTGAATAGATTTGAATTGCCAGGGTCCTTGCAGTCCCCTATGGGCTTGTTCTGGGCCTGGTTTGGCGAGCTTCCCATTGACAAAGAAGGAGTGTACAGCCGTGTTGGCAGATTTAAGAGTCACCGTACAGCTTTTACATTTACTTGATTATTAGAATAGAATTAAATGTTACACAAAACTTAGAACAGGTATTTTCTCTAAGAGCTGGTGTGACACAGACTTGTGAGACTGACACCCACCTACTTATAAATTCATATGACTATCCTACCATACATTTAATGTCAAGCAGCAATAATGGCAAAGGACTGTTTGCTTTAATTCCTCAACCTTAAATCATTCAGCTAAATTTGGTGGCAAAGTTCAAATAAATAACAGTGGTTCAGCCATCTTAGTTTGAATTACTGACCAAACCAACCAACTAAATCAACTAAACAAAATGCTTTAAATGGGCTTATGGCCTTAGAGATAAGATATGTCGCTGTGACATCTGGTGAAAGCTCGAGGAAGAGCCAGTTGAGGTGGTTCAAGAACCGTGATAGGATGCCCCCAGGGTGCCACCTGTTTGGGATGTTCTGGGCACATCCAAGTAGTCTTTGACCCTGAGGTAGAACAAAAACACATAGGAGAGACTACATATCTTATTCAGGTTAGGAACGCTTCGGGAGCCCCCAGCAGGTGGCGCTGTGTGACCTGTGACCCAATGAATGGATGGACAATGGATGGATTTGGGATTGTAGAGTTTATAAATGAATACAAACAGCTGGCAACTGACATTGATACTGTTTATATGAGGTATTTGAGGTTGATTGGATTTCTCTCTAAAACCTTTCATCTCTGCAATGTGTGAACTCTTATAATCCTGGTTGTAAATTGTGTTCAGGTGTGCCAAGGTTAGTGGGCACTGCTGAGAGAGGTCTGCTGTAATGTCAGCAGCCTCTCATCATACAGTTTCAACAGCAACATTACAACAATTGCTCTTCTGACTCGTGTTACTTCAGCATCTTATCTGACTGGCATTAACTCGAAGCCTCTTAGCGGGGCAATTAAGATAAAGCCCCTGGGACATGGAAGATGAACAAGACCCTTTGACATGTTTATCTCTGAGATCCCGCTCAAAGCGACACAACTCAAGAGCTACATGCTTTATCAGAGGCTAATTAAATCACTCAAGATGATTTTCTTAGCATTTGACGCTTGAAAATGAGGTTGAGTCAGAACAATATTCAGCTGAGACCTTCAATCCAGAATTGTACTGTAATCTTAATGTTGTAGGCCTAATTCTGGCATCAGTGGAAAGCGTATTAAACATCATCATCAAATCATCAGTGGGCTCAAAATTGAGGTTCAAGACCCGACAAAGGTTTCCAAGATAATCATTAAGGGTCCCAAAATGATTAAAAAAAGAAATATTAAATGTAATGCTTTTTTAAACATCTTTGGGTCTTGAGAAATCCTAAAAATGAAATAGACTACCCATGAACTGTCTTCAGTTTAGCTGAGTTCAAATTCACACTTTTCACACATCATAAACTGTGATGAGTAGATTCAACAATCAAAATGATAGGAATTAATTAAATCATAACAATGGAGCTGAAATATCTGACATATACACAAAGTCCATGTTTCCATCATTAAGAATTCCAAATGAGGAATGTTTACATTCACTATCATATCATTGAAGAAATCACGTTGAGGAGGAAACGATGCACCCACCTGCCTTCAGAAGACGGACATTTAGCACCAGTCTAATCTAACCTGGCAACCTCCTCACAGCTGTGTCCCATCCAGCAGAGGACCATCCAGGAGTGGCCGTGGGGATAGAGGGAGTAGAAGGAAGCAGTGGGGGTGAAACTTGCTAAAGTGATGACAAGAGAAGAGAGTTTTTAGAGGAGTTGAATGAACAGAGAGATGGGATCCTCTCGTCCAGATCCAGATCCAGAAAGATTTCCAGCAGGAGCCACAACAATCCAGAGTTTTGAGTTGGGTGTTTAAAATAGTGAAGCCCTGTGGAGACTGAAAAACCCCTGTTGGAGCAGTGGAAGGAGCTTTTTCCCAAAGAAGCAGATGGAAACTTTACCTGGGATAGTGTTCAACTTAATCTGAGATCAGTGTTTGGGGAAGGGGGTCGGTGGGGAGGAGAGGGAAGTGGAGGGGAGGGACAGCACAGGAATCTGAGGAAGAGAGGGAGTGGAAACAGAGCAATATGTTCTAAGGGTAGAGGGGAGGTCAGATACCTGGTAAAGATGGAGGGAAGTGGAAAAACTAAAGAGAAATACTATTTGTAGAAATGTTTTAAACACAGGAGAAGAGGAATGTGTTGCACAAAGAGAGGCTCTCATGCAGGATGAGTGTCAAGTCTTTCAGGCAGGATCTGTCGTTAGCACCTGCAATGGGCCAAATGATGATAAAATGTCTGGTGGAAAAATTCGATGGAAACACTGTGGCCTTTATATTTTTGGAACAATGTTAACCCTCGTTATTAATATTTCTCTCAGCGTCTCTAGCAGCTCTTTTGGCTATAATTTGTCTAAAAATTGATTAATTTAAATGTTTACCTTGGCAGGTGTAGAAAAAGGTTGACATAGGGCTGATGCCCTTTGATTTGGCATTCGTTGTGGTATCGGCTATTCCAGAGTTCATTCAGTACATTTAAATCTCAGGGCACCTGAGCACACAAAGTAGTAGAGTCACTTGGGGGCATTTATGGACAAAACAGCAGAAACACACACACAGTCTGAAACCTTGCTTTTCAACCTCTGTGGTAGGTTGAGTTACAGAATTAACATGAATCACTTTGGCCACTCTGTGTACCCCCTTTTTTTTTTAATTAGGCACAGCCTCATTTACAAGGTTACACAAGACACTTCATTACGATAGATGGTGGACAGATAGCCAGGGGAAATCTCAGGTGGATCCACACTGATAGGGTCTGGGAAGGAAAGGGCAGTCAGATGGGTCTTTGTTGCAGTCGGACAGTGGAAGTAATTGGAGAGGCAGGGAGCAAGATGTGTGAAAGGCTCCAGGTATGAGGGCAGGCCCCGGGCTCCCATTAAGCAGCACCAAGACTCTGTGTGCAGGCTTCTTTTATACGTCCCACGCCTTGTTGTGTAAATGCTCACATACTCTTAAACAACCTGTGAAAGAGAGTGTCGCACAAAGAGGGACAAAAAAATCAACAGTTACAGATGACCTACTGGGTCGGGGGAGCTTCCTGGTCTCAGGGTTGTGTTTTGGGAAATGTTGAGGACGTAGAAGTGGGGAAGACCAAGATGATACACTTGAATTTCTCGCACATGCACCCTTGCGTTCCCATTCCCTATGACGCAGGACAATTCAACCGGAAAGTAAAACATAATGAGTATATTGCTCCTTTTCTCTTCTCTGAACTTGGGTGGTCAACTTGAAGCCCCGTTAATGAGTCTTATCAGCATATCAAATGATGATGTGTCATAGGTCAAAGGAGTCGCTTGTCGTGACTAATCCACAGAGTCATCACCTGGCAACACAAAAACTATTTTGGGATTGAGAGCATCATTTTGATTTAATGGGAAAAAGATGTTCTGCACCAACGGTCAAATAAGACATTGGATAGCTAGAGCCAATCATAACTGCGGAAACTTAATAATGAGATGGCAAAAAAGTTTGATTCCCTCGATAGTTTAGTCTGCTTACAAGTGATTGTTAGACATCATGGTGTCACAAAGTCCCAGAATGCATCACACAGTGTGATTCAAACTCCCTTCCTTCCATCCCTGAACTGGATTTGTCCAATGAACAGTGAATGGGAAGGACCTGCCACCTTGAACTCAGTTTATATAAACACGACTCTTGAGCCCCATTGATTGGGGAGCCACTTTTTAAATTGTTTCCATGAAACAGTAAAATTGCATCAAAGGTTTCCCTGCAGCAGGACGGTACTGTGTGGGAACAGTGGCACGCTATCACAAGTTCTGGAGAATCCATCAAGCCTGACCTTCACAAAGAAGGTCCTGGACTGGAAACCAGTTGAGCTCTGTGCGGCCGTCACCTAATCCGTGGAGTGGACCACTCTAATTCAACCCCTATGCCCAGCGGTTGGCTCTGCCCTGCCCTCCTCTCCTTCCATCCCATTCACAAGGTTGAACCTGCTTCCAGTAACCCAAACCTTCTTGCCCCAACGGCCCCTTCACCTCAGCACACAATGGGCGCTGTTCAGCCCCCCTGCCCTCAACTCCCACTTCATAATGCAATGGGGCAGATCAGAGTTCCAACTGCGCAACCAGGTCCTTTTTACGTAAGAAGGCGCTAGGTGTGATTAATACAATGCAACCACATCCATCCTCCTAGATAAGTCTGACCTTCCATTAGCGAACACCTCCAGGCTCAATGACAGTTGGGTTATAGCCATGTTCTTGGATTGACATATTGTGAAAGTGGTTGTGGTCCAGACAGGAACTGCAGTGGCTTTTGAGGAAGGCTCCATTATGACCCAGCAGTAAAAAAAAAAGACTAATGCATCGTATTTATATACAATGTCCATAACTCTCCACTGGGGTCAATGTCTATGTGGAACCTGCGTGGTCAATGTGTGTTAAGCTAAATGCTAAAGTCAACACGCTCAGGTTCATCTGTCATCATAGGACCTGTCAATCTATTGGTGTTTTTTGAATAAACATTGTGGCTTGAAATCTGGATTCATTTGTGACTTTGTAAATATAATGCTGCTTTTGGAATAACAAAAATATAACCAATATACATTCAGATTCATTCTCTTAGGATGAATAAAGTCCACATAAATCGAACTAAGATATTTCACTAAACTTTGTCCTGTTGGTGGAGCTACATCAAAACTGAAAAAAGTCTAAACTTGAAGGAGATATTTATTATTCCAGACCCGGGTGGTAACTGAAGAGCTTGTACTGTTTTCCTGAATCAACGTCAGATCTGCTTCTTAATACAATTAAAGTCAAAAATGTCAGGAGCACCGTCGTGACTGAACGGTCCGTTGGCTCCTCAGCTCCCGAACTGGGTGCTGCTGTTGACGGTGTGCTGAGGGGTGGGTGGCATAGATATCGCACTCAGGATTAGAGCTATGCTGTTGGAAGAGGAGGAGGGGAAAAAATAAAGGGAATGCCCCAGAAACTCAACACCGCCTGACACGTATGGAATGGACTCTTTGCGGGGCGACCGAATCACGCCTGCCAGAAAGAGAGAAGATCTGCACAATCCAATCTTCTCCACAGCCAAGCATTCAGTGTGTGAAACAGAGCTGAGCATTCTGGTCACAATGCTGCCTCCGACAAGAATTATTCTGTCACCTGGTTGTCCTACTCTACAGCTCGTCTTTCAATCAGGTCTTTGAAAAGATCTGCAGTGGTTGACTAAAGCAATTTTTGCAGCAATTACGCATTTGATACGTTTTAAAATAACGTCACGAGTGTAGCTTCAAACCTGATTCGTCAACCAGGTTAATAATGTCATTTATGTCATTTTAGATACTTCTAGTTTTACAGTAAATTTGTAAAGTAGCTATTTGATGTAATAACGTCATGATTGACAGCCGAGACAGACTCACGATTGGTTGAGTGCATGTACCGGCTTGAACTCAATACTGTGGCTCCACCCCCGATCACTAATGTGCAGGCTCTGGCTCCAAATGACGTCATCGGCGCAAGATTGCAGTGATCAAATCAGGAGAATGGCTTCATTTCTGGACAGTGGGAGGAAGTGGAGAAGCATCGTCCATCTTTATTTACATGTCTGTGCTCCTGAACCATAAAAATACAACAATGTTGTGAACTGTAATATTTATTATTTTAGGAGAAGTGAAATCACCAGGACACAGTACAGGTGAAGAAACGGCCATATAATCTCAAGAAAGATACACAAACTACAGAATGAAAACGTGACATAAATTAAACACCATGTACTAAACAGCACAAACCCAGCAATTATTTTATAGTCTTTTTCACGAGCAATAATATTTGTATTTGGTATTAACGAGGAATAAAGCTGAGGATGAGAAGCACAGATATTTAAAAAATGTCAAAATCACAAATAATGCCCATTAACAACTTGTTTCCCTGAAAGGACGCATCTCACACACAATTTAAATCAAATACCGTATATCAGGAAATATCAGAACATGCAAAACAATCCCATAATTTCCCATGTATCCACTCTGTCATAATATAGTATCGTACAAGTGAGTCAGAAAACACCCAGAAGAGATCTCCAGTTATCTACTACACCAAGAAAGTCTGTTAGAGGAGTGATAGCGACAGCACTTTCAGGCCGACACAGCATTTCAACATATTTTCACGTGGTTTTGACACGAGGCAAAACACTTGCTTCATCTGGACAGAAAGATTTCATCCTGGCACCTTCGTGGCCTCTAAACATAAACGCCGGCATTTAAAGCTTCACGACAATTCACATGAACAAACGCAGTTGAAGCTCACAGTCAAGTTTGAGCTACGCACATCCAGGTCGTTGCTAGAACACATCTCTGCATGCACGAAAACACCTTCAGTATACACTTCATCTAGAACCTCGGATCAACCAGACCTGTCCTACATTGGACTGAGGGAGGAAACCAGATGTTTGAGACATACAACCCTCTAGAAAAGAGCTCAGGGGTTTGTCAGTATTTGTAATTTGAATTTCTTGGTCTAAAACTCGATTTGTGTTTTCATGTACATCGAGTCCCGGCGGGCTGGGTGAGGTTGTGCAGGTTCAGTGAACTGGAAAGTGGTTTGATCTATTTACAGCCACTGTAAATGTTTATTTTTTTGTTTCCACCGTTCACTGCCTACTTTGGCCACAAGCTCAGGAGAACACATTTCAAACAGGCTCAAGAGGTGACAATGACGAGCAACCGTCAGAGCTGTGGTACATCACACATCTGCAGTCGAGCAAATACAGCAAACACAACAGCAGTCAGCTGAGTCGTGATGATAACCAGCTTTACTGCACTTTCATCATGCAGCGCAGGTGGTGAGGGGTTTATCTACATATTTTTTTTACTGTTATTACCTCAGCCATGCAGGTTATGTTTCCTCCCCTGTCTATTTGTTTGTTTGTCAACACAATTATGACAAAACTAATGATTTCTTCTCATATTTAGGGGACCGTTGGGTCTTGGCGGAGGTATGAGCTCTACTGAGTAACCTTCTAGTAATATTGTATGTTTTGCCTGTATTCCGTGCGGTGTAACGATGTTCATGAGTCAATAAAGCTAAAAAGGCCGGTGACGAAGAAGTTCACGAGCTCACCTCCTGTGAGACAGCGAGTGTCAGGTTTGTGGGGCGGACGTGAAGGACACAGTGAGGTGAACGGCCGAGGGTCAAGAGCCTGTTGGTTGAACCCATTCTAACCTAAATACGGCGGAAGTGTCCGTGACACAGTGGCCGGTGTGTGGTTACCATACCGACGGGGCCTCAACGTTTCTCAGCTGCTGGGACAGAGAGCCGCTCCATTCATGGGCTGGACAGAAGAGCCAGAAGACCTGAGCGGTAACCTGAGCGTCACCGCTCCTTCTGTTTCTCTGTCCCGGACCCAAGACCCCGACCTTCTGCCAGGGTTCCCTCACTGAGCGGCAGCAGCTCCACGTTATCCCCAACGTTCTGTGTTTGTGCATGTATAAAATTATTTTTCTTGCTGACCTAATAGTCTGTAATGTGAACTGAACCCTATTCACAGATTCTTGGCCATAACAACATCCTCATCTTGAAAGTTCTCATGGAGACGCAGTCCGCAGGCTTTGTCGTTTTCTGGTGTTTTAAAGAGCAGATATATTCAAAAATGATTTTTCAGAGTTCGCAGTAAACCGGCTAAATCTTCAAACCTACAAAAAACCTAATAGAAAACACGAGTTGCCGATGACGGTGCAGAAAAACTCGGCAAACGGTGAAACTACGGAACGCAGCAACTGATGTTTTTAAAATCCAACTTTGTAGCATACATCTTTCTTTTAAACAACAACAAAAACAATTTCAACATTTTCCTCAACACAAATAATTATTAAAATGTGTGAAAGGGAACTCTGGGAACTCCATATTCTATAACACAATATTTTCATCAATGATCAGGTGATAAAACGTGGGGGGGGGGGGGGGGGGGGGGGGGATTAAATCCTAACTGGACAAACACCAATTATAAGGTTATAAAGTGGTTTTACTTTCAAAATGAATGTGCAATTGTGCGTTAATTTGTCATTTTGGCAGCTGTGGTTTCTTTTAGAAAACCGAGGCTTTTGTATAATGTTTGTGATAAATGAGATGTTTACTGCTTTAAAGCTACACACTGTGTGAACATGGAACTCCTACTGTCTGTGCAAATATATGACTGTATGAACTCGTCCATCGTGGTGGACAGCAAACATCTTTACATTCAACGCTGAAAAATATCAACCAACCAAAAAGGCTCAAGTCGAAGCTTAGTATCCAGGAAGTGTCTATTACCCCAAACCCACAAAGTCCTACTCATTTGAAAACCGGACTCAATCTGAGGAGCTGCAGCGGCTTTCCACTTTGGGCACGACTAGAATCTCGTCTCCGTCTTGGATGCGGTAGGAGTGGAGCGCCCGGCGGCCCCACTTCAACTCCTCCTGTCCCAACATCTCCCGCTTGATGTAGAAGAGCCTGATCCCATTGGTGGGCAGCTGCAGCACCGCTCTGAGGTGCTTCCTCAAGTCGCCGACTGTCTGCTCCAGGTGGAGGCTGACCGTCTCCACCCTCTCCCCCCAGCGGACATCCACCACGGTGCAGGAGGGGCTCAGGTCCACCTCTGCCAGCGGGGCCAGCTGACCGTACTTGGATACGAGGATGTGGTACCTGTGAAGAGTGCAGGGCTCAGGTTAGATCGGTGAAAGGGTTTTGATCATTTGACTTGTTTAGACTATTGGTCAACAAGTGGGTGATAGGCTGAAAGTGAAGCCTAATCATCTGGATCGCCCCCTGGTGGCTGGCTGGAGTACAACTCATAAACCCTGCCTCCTCCTAGGTCAAAGTACACATTAAAGTACATCTTATCAAAGGTTTCTGTCTTTTTAGGTCGTTATTATCACACTGATGTTTGTTCAAATGTTCCTGTTTATTTGTTTTTGAAAGGGGTCGTGATTGACAGCTGACACAGACTCGCGATTGAAAATTCACAAATATAGAAAACTGGAATTAAGAAGATAAACATGTTTTTAATGTAAACTGTAAACATAAATGTTTTCTGCTTAGTTAATTCTGTAAAATAAAAGTTTTTGTATCAGCAAACATTGACCCTGACTGTGAAAAGTTCATATCAGCAGATTTGTATTGACCAACCAACAATCAGCCTTTATGGCATCATCTCTTATCCGATTTCCAACGTCAACTTGTGATTTTCCCCGAAATCTCTGGTGTTTCTACTCAAGTTGTTTTTACTAATAAGTGAACTAGAATGAGCAAACAGGTACGAAGAAGCAGAGAAACACTGAGTTGTCCGCCTCTCTCTTGCTGTGAGAAAGCTCTCAGCCGCCTCCAGGGAATGCGTGTTTGAGATAAGGACCCAGGAACGATTAAATAAAATCCAGGAGAAAAGGCCTGTGCTTTCAGAGCTACGGTAACAGCTGGGTCAATCAAAGCAAGTTCCCCTCCCTCCCCAGAACTCCTCCACAAAGCCTGTCCCCGACCCGGAGTCTCTGGCAAAACCTCCTGCTGCGCCCTGGGAATTCTCCTCTAAGGCCACGGTGCACAAAGTGCCATTCTAGGGAAAAGCCATTTAGCTAAAAGGCTTCATTTAAAGGTGGTAAGCTTGGTAAATAATGCTACAGGTGATAACAAGGTATAGCCTGCTAATTGTTTTTCCCAGTATCCTTCGACAAATGACATTTTGGAGCTAATTCAGAAACTATCCGGGCCAGATCTTAGCCATTTCTCCGGTTCCCCTGGTGAAAAACGAGCTGCTTAAAAAGTTTAAATGTTGATATCCTCTCTTCCCTCCGAGACTCGGTATCCCCTGTTTCCCTTTCACTCCCTCTCTACTTATTCTCCAGGATACGCTCAATCTCAAATTTCGTTTTTTCAAAACCGCTCCTTCTTTTTCACCCTTTCCTTGGAACTAATCCTTCCTGTCCAGACGACACGTTTTCTGTTTCCTCGTACGGCAGCTTCGAACCATTTCCCAGTTTATCCACCGTTCATATTTTGAGGTACATCTGTCTCTACAAGTCGGACAAAGGTTGTATATTTGAGCCATGTTTATAGTTTATCATATCCAGCATCAGATGTGTTCACCTGAGAGGCTGCGACCTTCCCAGTAGAGCTCTGATCTTTCAGGTTAGCGAGGCCACGAAAGGAAAGCGGATAGCGGTGTGTTCACTGCTTACCGAGCGTGTCCGACACCCCCACAACACCCACATGCAGTCACGGCGATCCCTAACCTCGGGAACCTTCCCTGAGAATCTGGCTCCGGACCAAGAACCACTAACGTGACATTTACCGACAGGAGGGAAAGAATTTCAGACACGGAGCTGAAGGTGGAGAAAGAAAACGTCTGAGGCCGTTTGGACGTGGCTTAAAATAAACACGGCACAATTATAAAATACACCATCATCCAAAGACGGCTTTTCCTTTTCCTCTTTTCCAGCATAATTCATCATTTTAAAGCCGTGAGAGCTGCATCTGCTCCACATGATTATTAATCAATCTCTCATCTTAAGGTTTGAGGTTGACATTGTACCTGTGTATATATATATATATGTATAAAAAAATAAAAAATCTACTTGCTACCTCATGTTTCAGTTTTCCAATCAGAGAATTCCCGGCACAAAGGCCTCATTGAGGAGACAGAGAGTAGCGGCATTGTCTCCCAAAGGTTAGTGTTCCTCAGCCGGTGACTACACCTTCCTTCACAAATCCCTCTCCGACATTCTGCCCGGGTTAAGTGGAATGCAGCCGGTGAGGAGCGTTGGCAATTATTTCACCAATGTCGGCCCAGAGGAGGGCGGGCACTTCGAAATGTATATCACATATTGTAAATGTATTGAGGATAAAAGGGGGAGGTCGTTGCTATGGTTACGACTTCACAGGTGATGACAGAGACACTTGAGTCATGTTTTGACTGACATGTGATTTTTATGGAATATTGTTATTGATACGGACCAAGAGGCGAATCCAGGTATTTTCCTTTTTCATTATCCAAAATGTTTCCAACAATATTCAAACACAGAGAAAACCACAATTTGATTAGAGCTAACGGGACGTTTAATTGTTCCCTTTTAATTGCATACTTTCTACTTTACCTGCGTCCTCGCCCGTCTCTGCTATAACTTCAAATGACATATGATGAGGGAAAATCACGCTGCTTTGACAGTTAGCAAGAGCTGCGAGATCATCCGCTGTTCTCGTCACTACGAGAAGTAAAACATTTTCGACCTGACGTCTGTGTTGTTTTTACTCCACCCCTGCAGTCGCAGTCAGACCAAGTCCATCTTCAACGCCTATTGTTTTGATTGAGACACCCCTAGTGGTCGAGGTTACATATTGCACGTTTAAGGGGACCATTAAAGTGCTTTGGCAGTATATAACATATAAATACAAATACAAATGCATGATTAACTACTTGAGATACTGATAAATATGTGTATAATGAATGTATACTGTGTGTCTGAGTACCTCTCGGGAAGCTCCTCTTTGGGACAGTCCTGGTAGAACCTGATGAAGAACCTCTCAGCGTCCTCCCTCTCTCCGTTAGACACCGAACCCCCGTTCAACACCACTACAGATGGCAGCCTGCAGGCGGGAGCAGCAGTGGAATGTTGTAGTATAACGATAAGACATTAAAAACACGTGTGTAACATGCATGTGCACTAAGGTATCCTTCGACTCACTGTGCTAAGACGAGGCTGCGTCTCTCTTGCGTTGTGTACGGCTGCAGTAAAGGAATCCCCATCGCTTTGACTTCCTCCAGCTTAGGGAAGAAATTCAGCCTCTCAATGTCCTCCCATTCACTAAGCCCTGCATCACACAACATCACAGAGCTGTCACATGCGTTTGCAACGAGCACTGACAACTGCACATTTTCTCTGTTCGCCCTCTCAGACCTGAGTTGTTGAGGTTGATGCTGCGCAGGTTGGGGAACAGGCGCTGCAGTGTTTCCTGAGTGTCCCCCACAGATTCCACGCTGTTATTGGCCAGCACCAGCTTCGTCAGACACGGGTACATCGGACCAAACTTCCTCACCTCCGTCCAGGCCTGCAGCTGATTGTCTGTGATCTGCAGCAGACGTAGCGACGGACAGGACGCCTGGGATTCTGACACGGTGTTGTAGCCGTTCAGGCACAGGAAAAGCTCCTCCAGCCTGGAAGACGAGGCGCAGGGTCATTGTTAAAATTGTACAATCTCCTGCTGTCCGTTATAATGTCCGGATCAAACTTTCTGTACATTTTCATATCTGAAAACTGAGTCTGATTCCATCAAAGACACAGTTACAGCGATTTACATGTTTCACTTACTCTGGTGTGTGTTGTGTGAGCGTGTGCACGGTGTCCCAGCTGACGTTTGTGTTGATCAGGACAAGGTGTCGGACCCTGAAGAAGATCTCGGCCATGCTGGGCTCCAGCTCGGCGCCGCTCAGAGGGTTCATGCTCAGGTTGAGGAAGTCCAGGTGGGGGGTGTTGGAGACGATGGTGCAGATCTGGCAACCCACGTTAATGAAAAACACAAACGAATATTAAATATGTACAAAAATTGAGATATTAATTAAATCCGTTCACTAGTTTTTGCGTAATCCTGCTGACAAACAAATGGACGAAAACATAACCTCCTGAGTGTGAAAGTTTCATGCAGCACAAACAAATAAGATCGTTTCTGCTCTACTTCGGGAGAAATACTTTTATCAGTCAAACTCCACCCAACATCTTCTTCTTTACCTCTCCCCAGTCATTGAGCTGATTGTGGGACAGGTCCAGCTCGACCACGTGAGCACAGAACGCTGCGACGTCCGACTTGTCCCCGGCTTTACTGATCCCACAGGAGTTCAGAACCAGAATACTGGGCAGGAAGACGCGATCTGCAGACAGGAAATAGAACAACACAAAACGATGGTGATGTGGTACTTTTGACGAGTGGTGTCAGATCTCATTAACACAGTGGGGGGGGGGGCATCACAGCTCCCTGCATCGTCTCTCACCCTTGACCGGAGATCCTGAAGGGGTGGACAGAACCACCACTCCCAGGCCTTGGCCAAAGGGGAAATTGTCTGGGTTGTACTTCTCGCTGACGCCCTGGACGAAGGTGCGCACCTCCTCTTCATCAGATGATGTCTCCATGGCTCCAGCCCTGAATGAGAATTTACAGAAGAGAGAAAGTCACAAGGTGTTTTATTTTTATTTTTTTTATCTAAATCCGAATTTTTGTTCATTAACACTTATTTATTGTGAAGTTCATGGTTAAAACTGTAAAATATCAACCCTCAGTCACATTTCTTTGCCATAAGGGTTTGATGACACCAATTGTTTTTTAGTATACAGTATGCATAACGTTATCAGTTTCTCTGGTTTTACTGTTTATATGTACAGAATACTTTAAACTACTGGGTTAGGGGTTAGGGGGAGGACAGACACTGGAATAGACTGCTTGCATGTAGAGATGCAGATTTGAGAGAAATTTCCGCAGGTGTATAAAAATATCTGCCAATATATCAGAAGTTTTATCAGCACAATATAAACCACAATCAGATCAGTGTCAGTCACTTCAAACCATTTCACTGAGTCTTTTTTCTCCTGTTTGCAGTAACTTTTCATGTTTTTCTGTGTTTGTATGTGTGTTTGTGTGTGTGTGTGTGTGTGTGTGTGTGTGTGTGTGTGTGGGGGGGGGGGGGGATTAAAGAAAATAACCCACGAGACACAGAAGCAGAAACGTGAGAAGTGACGCCGCACTGACAAGAGCAGGTGCTTATCAGACTGATGCCCTCCTTAGTGAAGCTGCACCGCCTGTTCCTCCTGAAAGTCAGTTCCTCCAGTGCTGAAACAATTAGTCCACAAACTGAACACAACATCACATGAATGTTCGGTCAACGTCAGGCATAGACTTATACCTGATGTTTCACAGGTTGAAAATGGACTCTGTGCCCACGTATGATTTATGGTTTAAAAGGGATGTCAAACACGTTACACCTGGAGAGACTGAGAATATATAATGAGGATAGAGGAGGGGTGTTTGATAAGGCATGGGACCCCATACTCAAATTTGTTCAGGTCGAGGACTAGTGTGTTATGTTATGTCCGATGTAAAGCACCCTTGCTGTGTATTATCCTTTTAGATTATATTTTTTTCTATGTATATATACACCTTTATACTTAAAGAAAAACTGCTTTGTATTTAATTTGACTATGACTGTGGCTACTGTTATTACCCAAGATGGGCCGTGTGTTTTTATCTGTTTAGATTATTGCTAAAAAAACACTACTAAACAATAAATAAATAAAACGAAAAACAGCAACAACAACTAAGAAAAAAGAAGAAAAAATAATGATTACAACATTAAATCATTGAATTTTTTTATAATCAATCAATCTTTGAAGTAAACTTAAATTTAGCTTTTCCAATTTCTGGATATGCTGCTTTTTTGTTACAAACAATTTACAGATCAAATACATATACACTTGCGCGTTTACATTTCTTTCTCATTAGGATTTTTTTTTACGCCATCTTGGGAATCACGGCCAATTATATATTGGCCAATCTGTATAATTTCATTCCGGTAATATCGGTATCTCATCAGCCCCCAAGTGTCCTTATCGGTCTATTTCTAATGTCGTGGCTGATTGGTTTCTATTGACACTGGTTGTCTGTTCTCACACAACGCCCAGGTGACCCGGACTCGCGACCCCTGATCAGCCCTATCAGTTTCAGACAAATGTGATCGGATCATCTTAAACTCAGCCCACCTGAGGTGCTGCGTTTGCCAAACGTCCGAGCGTCGCGTCCGGAGTCTGTCTGATGTTTCTGTCAGGGACAGTTTCTCGTTACACAGATCTTCAGTCTCTTACCTCTGATGTAGCGGAGACCAAAGCAGAGCCCGTTTTTCAGCAGCACATCACATCACATGCCTCCACCCCTGATGAGGGAACAGATTGATGAGAACTTTGATGAAACAAGCAGAGGAGCATCCAAACTGAGGTTGGGAAGCAGAGAAAACTAATTTCTGTTCGTGTAGATTTAGAATATCTTCAAATGCACAGAGAGAAAGATCTCGAAAAAGAAAAAGGACGAAAACTGACAGTCGTGGATCTCTAAGGATCAGTCCGACTTCCTCTTCTCTAAAGCTCTGATTAACATAATGTCAGACTTTAGTGATGAAACCATCCATTCAGCACATATAGTGTTACCGTGACCTCTGATAACCTTTGGACTTTACAAGAAAAAACTGGGACATAATAACTATATTTCTATAGCACCTTTCATAGGAGCTGTTACAAAGTGAAAGATCAAAAACTAGAATACAAGCAAAATAACACATTTTAAATCCAAAATGTTTTTACATTTCAAAAAAGTTCAATTCTTCACATTTATTTTTTCTTTAAACTTCCGGGTTCCTAACAAGAACAAGAAAACCACTGACGGCCGAGGATCAGTCTGATTCATCTTTTTTAAAACCTCTGATTAACAAATTAATATTAGTAAACTTTATTTATTTAGCACTTTTTAAAAACAGAGTTTACAAAGTGCTTTGACAACAAAGCAAGAAAAGTAAATAGAAACTTGAACACTTAAAAGCAGTAAAATGACAATTAAAAATAGGTGAACATGTCAGACTAGAGTAATGAAAACTATCCATTTAACCTGAGTTATGTTACCGGGTGACCACTGATAACCTTCGACCTTTCCAAGAAAAACTAGAAAATAATAACTAGATTTCTATAGCACCTTCCAAAACAACTGTTACAAAGTCCTTCACAAATAAGGACACATCAGATACTAGAATACAAGCAAAATAACACATTTAAATATATGTTTTTACATTTCTAAAGTCGCATCTTAAAACCTTTCCTCAATTCCTCACATTGGCAGAACAGCTGCTCGCTACTGCCCTCTGTGGTCTAGTGGCAAGAAAAGAAAAGAAAACACCTCCAAAGACCTGCGGATTTCTGGGAAACAATACGTTTTATTTACTACTTCATTGATGCCGATTTTAATTGTGACCCACGGGGACTCGTGGGGTATAAACACGATCACTGTGGCCCTTCGTTACATGCGATGCACAGCGAGGAAACTTTAAATTCAGAGATCTTTCAAGGAGGTTTCGGTGGAACACTGCTGGCAGCAGGTTTCCGGGGGGGTTGTTTG
The DNA here is from genome assembly GCF_009819705.1 of Hippoglossus hippoglossus. Classification (NCBI taxonomy): domain Eukaryota; kingdom Metazoa; phylum Chordata; class Actinopteri; order Pleuronectiformes; family Pleuronectidae; genus Hippoglossus; species Hippoglossus hippoglossus. Next base: position 3,804,410 of record NC_047164.1, read on the forward strand.
TGTCCGAGGCCTGGATGCGTGGATGCGTGAGGTCGCTCGTGAGCAAAAAATAACATAACAAACAACAAGGACAAAGAGCACGTGCATTTATTCACATCAAAGAGATGAAAGACCGAAGTGTCAAACGTGTAAAAGTGCAACATTGTAGCGAGTTGTCGGTTTGTCGCTGCAGATCGTGAAGGCAACGACGATTTCTGACGATGTTAGAACCCGACTGGTTTTCACCGACACACGCAGAACTCACCACATGTTGTGATTAGTCACCGACAGCTTGTTTTCAAACACTCACCTTCGCAGGAACCTCCTCCGCGTTCTGTTCTGTGTTGTTGTTCTTCTGTTAGTTGACAAGTTAAGACACGCCCCCTCTACCGGAAATGGCGTATTTTAAACGACTCTCCCCCCCCCCACACTTCTACTTACTGTACTTTTAATCAAAATTAAATTAAATTAAACAGACGCAGGATATAATTGAGGGCTTCGTGTGCCAAATATACATTTAGCATGTATTTTGTTATTTTGAGAATAATAATAAAAAATAGTCCAAAAGATGTTGGAGATATTTCTGAATACAGGCAATAGGACATGACATCAAACAAGTCAATAACATTAATAATGATAATGATAACTTGATTTACATAGCACTTTTCTGAGCACAAAGCAAGTCAATAAAGGTAAATAAGTGTTGAATAAGTAGTATAATGAAACGAAACAGCTAAATTAAAATGTTTTCTGGTAGAAGTACGGTAAAGAAGTAAAATGTTGCTCTGACTCTGACAGTCAGATTTTCTTCGGGCGAGTTGTTCCAGAGCTTTTGGGCCCTGAAAGCATGAAGGACCTTAAATGTCCTTCATGCTTTCATGCCCCCCCCCGAGAAGAGCCAGTGTAAAGAGACTAAAACAGGTCTGATGACCTAGTTCCAGTTCGAAATCGAGCAGCGTCATCTGACGTCAAATACAAAGTTCCAATGACTCTGCAAGAATTCAGTCTTCACTGCTATTTCTAAACCATATTTAATATTATTTCATTCTGTATATGTAACTAATTATTTTATCAGTCTTTTATCATTTACTTAATTACTTTATTTGTTTTAATTTTACGTTGTTACTTTTGTTTGTCCAAGTTTTTACCCCTCTATTTTGAATGTAATAGTTTTAATAGATTAAAGTAGGCTTACCTTATGCTGCCACCAGATGGCAGTCATAAACACCTCTTGACTCCATAAATAACTATGTTTCTCAACCAGAGGGTCACATGGTCAATCTGAGGGTCTGTGATATGAGACATTGAAACATATTTTCTGTGTTTGCAAATGAAGTATGAGGAGATGGGGTTAATTGGTAAATGTCCAGATATCTGATGTGTTACATTTAGGACCAATATACTGTTTGTGTTTAGTGAAATGCAGTTTTGCATCGTGTTGTAGTGTTTTTCCATGTTGCTCTTTGTTGCTGCAGATTGAAAAGCCAACTCACAGTGTGTGCGTGTCACCTGGAGTCAGAGCTTTCACTGTGGGCTCAAGTGTTTGTGGTAAGATTGATTAAAGAAATGCTTTATTAGACAAAGTAGTCAACATAAAACAATCATTCATTTCCAGCATTTAATTTTGCAATGAATGGGGTGTTCAGGATGAAGGGATGGTTGAGGGAGAGGAAGGATGAGAGACGAGATTAGGACTAGCTCCGGTGTTTAAAGCGAAAAAAGGGGAATATCTTCCAACTCACTCTCCCTTCCCCCTCCTCCTTCTCCAGTTGCTTTCTTTTCCTGCTTCTTCTTCTCCCTCTTCTTCAGTTATTTGCTCTCCTTCTTCTCCAGTTGCTTTCTTTTCCTGCTTATTCTTCTCCCTCTTCAGTTATTTGCTCTCCTTCTTCTCCAGTTGCTTTCTTTTCCTGCTTATTCTTCTCCTTCTTCTCCCTCTTCAGTTCTTTGCTCTCCTTCTCCTTTCTCTCCAGTTGCTTTCTTTTCCTGCTTCTTCTTCAGTTATTTGCTCTCCTTCTTCTCCAGTTGCTTTCTTTTCCTGCTTCTCCAGTTGCTTTCTTTTCCTGCTTCTTCTTCTCCCTCTTCTTCAGTTATTTGCTCTCCTTCTTCTCCAGTTGCTTTCTTTTCCTGCTTATTCTTCTCTTTCTTCTCCCTCTTCAGTTATTTGCTCTCCTTCTTCTCCAGTTGCTTTCTTTTCCTGCTTATTCTTCTCCTTCTTCTCCCTCTTCAGTTCTTTGCTCTCCTTCTCCTTTCTCTCCAGTTGCTTTCTTTTCCTGCTTCTTCTTCTTCTCCTTCTTCTTCAGTTATTTGCTCTCCTTCTTCTCCTTCTCTCTCCAGTTGCTTTCTTTTCCTGCTTCTTCTTCTTCCTCTCCAGTTGCTTTCTTTTCCTGCTTCTTCTTCTCTTTCTTCTCCTTTTTTACCTTCACCTTGTCCGAGTCGGTCTCAAAGGTGAGTTCCTGAAAAGACAGACAACATAAGTGTCAACACTTTCTTCCTCAAAGTCTAAACATGAAACAAACTTACAATCCATATAATTCAAATCTAAAATGATCTGATTTAACGTACCTGAAGCTCAATGTTCTTCAGTATCAGGGGTTTTACATCCTTGTGCTCAGGAGACAACTTCTCCTCTGTGCAGCATATCTTGTTTAAAAGATCCTCGCTCTGCTCAAAGCTGGCCTCCTCTTCCAGAGCAGCTTTCTCTGCCACACGCTCCTGTATAACTAAGTTCTTAGCAGTCAGCTTCTTTAATGTAGTTTTCTTTTGCCAGAGCTGAGTTTTCAGCAGTCCGCTGCCTCTTCAGATTACTTTTCACTGCAGCCAGAGCATGTTGGGCAGCATCATCAGACTGCATTTGTCCAAGCGACTGAAAGACACAAATTTACATATAAGAGGAAAAACACAGTCCCATCCTAACTTCAGATATATTCAAAGAGACAGAGCTGAATGAATTTTAGTCATTTACACACGTCTGATTTTATAGTCTGTAAAACTACTGTCAGGTAAAAGAAATAAAAGACAATTGTGTTTTGAAGAGGTTTAAAACTAAAAACAGTTTAACCTGAAGTCTCTCCTGCTTACAACAAAACCTACTTCGTCTCTTGAGCAGTTCATCCTCTTCATGTTGGATGAACGCAGGTGATCCAGTGTAACAAAGTTGTTGTTAAGTATTTTTGCCGTGAAGCGCTGGTCTAAGTTAAAGGACTTTGTCAGAGAGAAGATTCCTGTGTAGCTGTCGTCTACTAATAAAATATTAAGTGCATTCCATGATTTAAATGTACATGGACAACTGATATATGGGCAAGGATATGGGTGCCTGCGCCCATAATGTGGATGTTTTAACCTATAATGTTTAAGTAACTGGCCCCTAGTAAAAGTCTTTGAACTGCAACCTTTACAGTGCCACATTCAAATCTGGGGGGAAAAACAACCAAATAGAGATATCAGCAAAGTAAACCTCAATTGTAAAACTATGGGGCCATGATTGCAGCAAACCTATTTGCAAATGTGAGTGGAGAGTCTGTTTATCAATCCATGTAATGAGATTTGTAAATGTATGAAATAATCTCTAAATGTGTACTGAGATTTGTGAATTTGCCAGGAATCTGCAAATAGTTATTCAGATTCGGTGTGCGAAATCAGAACCCCCCCCCCCCCAAAAAACAGGGTATTGATATTTATGAATGTGTATGCAAATTAGTATATGTGTAAATAGATCTGTAAATTAAGAAAAAAAGACTAAACAAATGTGAATGATTAAACACCAGAGCACCTGAGCGGAGCCAGAGGGAGTGAGGAGTGTGAGTGGTTGGACATTTGTAAATATTTTTGCTATAATAATGCCCCATTATATAACAGTTTTCTTAAGAAAAGTCTAACTGTTAACATACCACATGAAGGCTCAGCAGTGCCAGCTCAACGAAGGAGGGAGAAGATACAGGTTGTCACAGCTACAATCTGAAATTCAACATAAAAAAGGAGCCATCAACTAAATGAAATTCATTTCATTTTTCTGTGAACCATCTCATTAACGCATAAAATAAGCCCCCTTTAATCCAACATTAAGCATTGTAAAAAATCATTTTGCATATACATTTTCACATAAAATAAAAAACGGATAGTTTACATATAAAGTTGTGGGAAGTCGTGCTAAAAAAACACATATGGTTGATGATAAATGTTCACCTGCAGAAGGAGGGGGAGTCCCATTAGTTTTTGAAAAATAGTTTTCCCTGAAATACTTGTGATAAATGATATTATTGTCATCATTTTGAAAGCATTTCAATACCACTGATATAATATTATAGCATGATAATAAGAACCCTTACAAAAAACAATAAACTTTGAATTCTTAAGAATATGTCTGTCATTTTCATTAGAATTCAAAAATATTAAAATAGGGGTGCAGCCTGCCACACAGAGACTAGTGCCACCGAACGTGTTTGTGCCTTCGCGGAAGCGCACGTGCGGGTGATGCGTTCCAGTGAGGAACCTGTGAATGGAAGACGTTTCAACTAAACACAACATTATATTTATATCATATTTAATGACACATGTCATTCATTTAAGCAGGAGGGTTTCCCACATCTTTTGTCACACAAACCGGCCGTGTGGGAAAATACTAAACGAAGACGTGTTCCGTATTTAACTGGTGTCCAATAACGGGAACGATTCACAAGTTGCGTTAGCATACAGCGGTTAGCTAGCACAACTTTCGGCTATTAGCTTTTCATGGTCGTCTTCTGCCCCGGACTCACTGGCAGCTGGGATCACTAACTACAGACACGGGCGGTCTAAAGCGGAGCTGTTACATATAATGGACAGGTGAACGATGGTGCGTCACAGTGGTACGTTGTTAAGGGATGGCGGGCTCCACCCAGGGACATGTAGCTCACTTAGCTAGTTTAGCTCACTTAGCTAGTTTAGCTCACTTAGCTAGTTAGCTACATGTTAAATATGCACCTGCTCTCTGAAACTAAACAAGCAAGTATGTGGTATGAGACACATATTTATCTCATATAAGACCCATATTTACAATATAAATAATACTGCAGGTTAAAAAAGTTAAAAGAAATTTATCTTACCTCTTTCCACTTGCCTGCCGCCAAAAATGAACTCCGGTCAGATCCTTCTGCGCATGCGCAGTGTAGAGTTCTTCTTCTTCGGGGGTTTACTGCACCTGGCATTGCATTACTGCCACCTTCTGGATGTAAGAAGTATCTCGACCCTAATTGGCTTGACATCATTTTTTCGAGCTTGTCCAAAACATTATTATTTTGTAAAGATAACTAGAGGCACAATTACATTGACTTGATTTAAAAAAAAGTATTTTAACTTAACAAATTCATGTTTTTTAATTAAACTGAACATAAAAAATATATATAAAGTCAACAACAACCCGGATTAATTTTTTGGAGTGCATACAAACTAATCTGAAAGTGATTTAAACTCATGTAAACCTGAAATACAGTACTGTCTCGACGCATCTATTTCTATACTTCTCAGAGTAACACTGTCTGACCAGATAGTCACCTTTGATGGTAATAGTTTGGCCCCTAGCTCCACTGTGAGGAGCCTTGGCGTCATGTTTGACCTGGACATGCCATTTGACCCACATATAAAAACAAGGACAGCTTTCTTCCACCTGTGCAATATCATGACAATTAGGAACATCCTGTCTCAGAAGGCTGCAGAGAAACTCATCCATGCATTTGTTACCTCTAGTCTGCGTGACTGTAATTCTTTATCATCAGAATGTCACAGTAAGTATGTGAAAAGCCTCCAGTTGGTCCAAAATGCATCATCCACTGAGCACTTCTCCCCTTCTCTCTGTCTCTCTGCCCCCACATTCAACAATTATTATCATAAATATTTCTTTTTTTTATTATATCAATTGTTGCTGCTATCATCGATAACATCTTAACACTCTTATTGTTTTCATTATAACTAGTCAGAGCTGAAACCTGATGGTGCACAGCTGTTCCTGGTCTCTCTCTCCTCTCTTTCCCCCTCTCCCTTATCTCTCTCTCTCTTCTCTCCCCTCTTTTCCACCCATCTCTCCTCTCCTTCGCATTTTTCCCCGCTCACCCAAACCGGTCGAGGCAGATGTCGCCCACACTGAGTCTGGTTCTCGAGGTTTCTTCCTGTTAATAATTCTGTCCCAAAGCAGCGTCTCACCCTGGAGCAACTACAGCACCATCCATTGCTCCAATAATGCAGCCCTGCATCTCAACCACTGGATAAATGAGGCAATCCAGATTTGTAGACGATAGAAAGGTTAAAATAAAATAAAAAGTACATTACAAAACTTTGTCTCTTTCATTTTTGGGTTTGATGCATGACTACAAATGTAAGAAAATCATGGTTCTCAATTAAGACCTTTACATAATCAAGGGACTGGTGGACAAGAGAAACCAGTCTTTTCTGTGGGAGCTGCAAAAGGAAATGATGTCATCAGTGTTTCACATGCAGGAAGTCAGAGAAGACTCATAACTGACCTGAGACTCAGGCTAATCCTCATGTTGTTATTTCAGTATTATGAGATTAACGAGTAAAAGCAAATTTAGAGAGAGCTGCACATGAATGAATTGAACTGTGCTGACATGAATTTGATTTATGAGCATATAAATACAAGGATTTTAGTAAAGATGGTGTGAGGAGTCAGGAAGAGTCCGGAAAGAACGACAAAGATGAGACGGGAAGAGAAGGCGTGGCCAAACACTGTCCTAATCCAGAATGATCCTGTGAGTCAACCAGACTAATCTACCACTACCCTGCTGTCTGAGGGACGCAGGGAATAGAAACCAGGCCACAGGAGGCCGAAAACAGATACTGGATCATTTTAATTTAGCAAACAATAAAATCTAAATTCCGTATTTTACCACTTCTGGATTATCATTGACATCATCATCGTTGAAAACTGGGAGAACAAATGACAATGGTGCTCATGAGGTCAGGCTGGCTGTGGAGACAAAGTGAGTGAATCCAGGGTTGTTGTTTATCTATTATTAATATCAACAGCTATCAGGGGATAACGAGTTGGATAAGGAACAAAAACTTAGATGTATGTTTATGTCAATTATTGAAAGCAACAATCTTATAATCAGTAATTAATTATTTACTTTTTATAGTTCATTTTAGTTTTCTAGCTGATTTTTAGACAAAATATACAATCAGCAGGTGACAGCTTGGGCTCAGGGAATTTGCGAAAGACATTTGCTCACATTCTTCAGTGATTTATGTTGTAACACAAAGTGGACAGAAGAGAATAGTGAGGAAATGAGGAAGAGGAGAGTAAGAGATGAGGACTGATGTGCAACAAAAGCTCCAGACAAGACAGGAACCAGGAATGTTGGGGTTCACAGACAGTGACACATAGTCAATATTTATTATTTGCCTCCAATATGTGCAACTATTTGCTCTGGTTTTCCCCACATACTTTACATTATATTTTACAAACTACAAATTCTTATATCAAGTTTATCGTTTTGCATCAATTCTTGTTTGAAATTCAAACAGAAAACACAGGAGCATTGTCTCGAAGCTGAAAAGTGTAACTGTTACGAAACTCTGTCATTTATAATCCCATTAATTACCCCTGGTCATGTCTTTAAGTGGCTTAACGAGGTCAGGCAACAATGACAGTTTGTATGTGCTGAAAAAAGACTACACACACACACACACACACACACACACATGAATTCCTATTAAGTTTATTGATCTTGGCACTGACTCAACAATTACATTATCAGCGTTCAATCTGAGGTCAGTGGACGGTCCATTTCAGATATCTACTTATTTGACTTCACAGGCCCAAAACTCAAAGACAGCATCACATAACCTTGTGTCTCTGCTCTGCAGCGTCTGTCCTAAAACGCTGGAAGTTAAACTGGTGTGACCTTTGGATCGACGGGAGCCTCTGCTTCTACAAGGCCGAAAGCCGGCGTGAGCTGGAGCACCGCGTCAGCCTGAAGACGAGGTGTGTGGACGTGCGGTCTGGCCTGGAGTGTGGAGGTAGAGCACAGGAATAATGAGGCCATTTTACATGAAGTCATCCTCATGGGACAAAATGCCAGGATGACAGTTGAACCCTGACCCTAACCTACAATTCAACAGTTTTCAAGAAAATGACAATAAACCATTACCTTATATGAACTAGAATGGCACTCGGTAGAGCACATACATCCGCCAAGGCCCAACAGGTGCCTTGAATTCAATCAAATTTCACACACTCATGGATATCAGTCCGCAAAATATGTCTGGTAATATTCATCAAGATCCATGGATTATTCCCTAGGAAATGGTGAAAATAACAGAAAAATTTGACAATATTAAAGAAAGTGATAAAAAAACTCCAGGAGCCACCCATTTGTCTGGATCATTTCAAAAAATTGAATGGGTTCTTTTCTGACCCATATCGCATTCGTCAACCAAATTTCGTGGAAATCCTTTGGATTGTTTTAGCATAACCCTGTTCACAAACAAACAAATCATCAAACAAATGGACAGGGGTGAAAATATAACCTCATTGGTGGAGGTAACGTCCTATAAGGTCCTGCATGTTCTCAATTTCTCACTTTGTGCTTGTTGAGGTGAAAGTACCAAACACTACTAAAATACACATTTAACAGACTAAACCATTGGATAGAAAACTGTATAGGCAAAAGTCAACGTAAGATCTAATTCCGCTACAACAAGAAGTGAAGCAGTGAGGCCAATTACAGTTAATTGATTAGATCAAGGAGAAAATATTGTAAAGGTGATGGCGATTTGTTAATAAGTGAGTGAATAACTGCTTTACCTTGTCTGTATGTAGGTGTAACTCCACCAGAGAGTAATCCCAGAGACAACCTCATCGTGGTTCAGCTCAGAGACGGATCAACGATCAACCTGTGTGCGAACAGCGAGGATGAGTCAATGCAAGTGATTTCACTTCCCTCTGGTCGGCTCTGCCTCTCTTTACCTCCGCTAATATTTCTTCATCCATTGTCGTTTCTGTTTCAGAGCATGGAAACTGACTCTGCTTGAGACCAGGAGAAACCCGGTGAGTGATTCACAATCAACGGCTGTAGTCAACCAAAGAACAGAGTCTGTGATGAAGTGATCGAGGGGTGGAGCCACGGTATCGTGGTCCTATTGATACATGTGCTCGACCAATCACGTGTCAATCTCAAATGTCATTGTAGCATTAAATACTTAATTAAATCCATCAGAAACATGAACACTTGAACAAACATCAGTGTGTTGAGAACCAACAAAAATGATAGAAAACACCTTTGAGAAAAATTTACTTTTTGGAGTCAAACTCTGAGGAGGCGGGGCTTATGGCCTGTACCGCAGCCAGCCATCAGGGGGCGATCAAGATGATTCAGCTTTTGGAATCTGGCGTGCCGTCTATCTTTATATACAGTGGTTAGGGTTACTCTACTACTCTAAGTCAACGTTGAGTAAACTTCAAATAGTAATGGATTAATCCTGAAAGTTGACCTTCTCTTTATGAATTTAATCACCGCTGACAGTCCGACAAATGAGAGGGAGGCTTCTCTGTGAGGGCTGAGACACAATCAGTGGTCGTTCTCAGTCAGTATAAAAACACTGCTTTCTTCCCGTGCTGTAGGTTTTCACATATGACCCCTATGAAGACTCCTACCAGGCCATCCCGATCAACGGCTACCACACGGTCTACATCACGCCTGGAGCAGGACCAGGTACTTTTATGTGAAGACACATGTTCAACATTAGTTAAAGTCGTCCAGTGTTTCGTTGAGCAGTGATTCCACTGTAAACAGTTTTTTGGGAGGCTTATGCAATTCAATACCTAAGGACTATATTAACATTATAAGTAACAAGTGTTCAGTGTCCCCTATTTCTTAACATCTCTCAGGACACCACTGTACAATCTGCATCAATAATTATAATTTGATGATCCCCACAAGCTGTTTGTTGTTGGGGTTTTTACCTCTTAAAGGGCCCATATTGTGTAAAATACATTTTCTGGGCCTTTACTATCCGTAATGACTTGAAGGGGCCAGTAGGTGGCCTCAAAGTATGAAAACAGGCACTCCGGGGACTTTTTCACTGAATCCATTCTAAGAAATATGTTATTGAAACGTCTCGTTTCGTACTTCCTCCCCCTTATGAGTCATACGGGATCGAACTCGTCTCTCAGCCCCACCCAGCTGGTACCAGTCCAGACTCCGAACCCACCACCCCCACTCTCCTTCACCTCCACCACCCCCCCCCCACACCGAACGCGACACCAAGCAGACATGTTGCTGAGCTAGCAGCTTGTTAGCTACCACAGGCTAACCACAACGAACAACACTGAAGAAACACTGCAGCGTGGAGGGATGCAAGGAACAGAATGTGTCCGTGCACATTCCTCCTAAGAACGTTACTGTTTGAGACCAGCGGTTACGCTTTATTTCTTCTGATGTGCTCACACTCCGTTGTGAAACTCCGTATTGAAACTCCATTGTGAAACTCCGTACCGTAACTCGGGACGTTACTCCTACATTGGCCGACTGTCCTGCTAAAACTTGAACAAACATGAGGACGCTGTAACTTGGCGTTCAGAAACATCCTGTTGTAACCAACTGTAAATCTGTAGCTGTTCTTCTATAGCCTGCAGCTCCAGAGAGAGGCAGAAGAGAGGACAGGGAAATACACATTGCAGCAGTTCTTTCGACTGTAAACCACTGATATATCATCTATTAAATCCGATAAAGGTGTAAAATATGGGCTTTTTAAGACTTCTTCCCTTTTCTCCCTGCACCAAATGGAAGTAGCTGATGTGTCAAACTCTCCAATTCAGCAAACAACATAAACGTAAACACTACGTGCACCTTAACTCGCTCCGTCTTCTCTCAGGCACCCATCAGGTGGTCGTCCAGAGGGACCCGTTTGACGGAGTGGTGGAAAATATGGCTCTGGGATTACTGGCAGGAATGGCAGCAGGAGCAGCCATGAGATCTTTCCTCTGGATGCCCCTGTTTCTCTGCTGAGATGATCTCAAATACTGACGTGGACCAGAGCTGACTCGCCCCACAGACTTCACCTGACCGCAGCGTTTTTTTCTTTTGTACCATGTTATCAAACCATATCTGCTGAAACTATGGTTGTTATGTTTTATTTCTTAAGTGCAAAACTTGCATGTGGCACTTATGCTGAAGAGGATGGTGTGTACTTGTACACAAGGATGTATGTCTTTCTGCTTGTATATGCAGCATATTTTATCATTTACATTTTTGTATGTGACAGAATAAAACCGGAGTTGTTTCCTAACATTTAATGCAAGAGAATGGGCTGAAGTTAAGCTTAAGAGCAGACAAAATAAACTTAATACATTACGTTTTGTCTGGTGTTTTCTTGGAGGATGTGTTTTTATCCCATGAAATCCCATTAAGCAGCGTGGGAGTTGTTGTCTTCTCCAACATTGCCAGCGAAAAAACAGGAAGCGCCTCAGATACAAATCGCTTTTGGACTTTTTAATCAGGAATTGTTACATTTCATAACTCAGCCACAGTGATGAGACTTCTTAAAAATACCACAATTTTCCTTTATTGCAACTTGTTAAATCAACCTTTAAGTCAAAGTCGATCTTTAATCATGAGTCAAACTCAGTTAGTGTCAGTCACTGAATGTGTAGCAGCTCCTGCAGCTCTGAACTTTAACTCGTAATAAAACTTCTCTCCTGTTGTTTCTTCTTCTTCTTCTTCTTCCTTCTACTTTCAGTGTTTAACTCTTGTATAAAAAAGTCACACGGTCACAACCTTCAATTCCAGCCGTTGACATGACAGATGACGGTCAGAGAAATGCATCGTCCCATAGTTCACCTCGGATGATGTCGCTCCAGGGGTTCGGCCATCTTACAGGCACCTTTTTCCACCAAATTACAGATTTCACATTTGGCAAGTTCACTCACTCCAATTATCCCCCGATGTGTTTTCCAGCTGAGTTTGTTGCAGCACATTGTCTTTTACAAAAATAGTGATTAATTACAGCCATTTATTCTAAACTCCCCTCCACAGTTACTCCTCCTTAAGTGTGGCTCCTCTCGGATTGTGTCCGTTCACCTTCACCCTGTCGCCTCCCAGCTTCCCCTCTGCTTGAAGTTTGCGGATCAGATCGTGGGGGCCCTTCCCCATCAGCGCCGACGGGTGCCTGTAGGAGCCTCCCAGGCGGTCCCACAGCGTGAAGTACTGGCCGTAGTTGTAGTCGAAGAAGAGGTGGTGGTCGGTGTGGTGGGCCGAGCCGTTGATGACCTCTGTCAGGGCGCCGGGGACGCGGTAGTCGCCGTCGTGGATGGAGATGGTCCAGATGTTGACGAAGACGTAGAGGGCCAGGTAGAGCACCTTGTGGAGGGGGAAGAAGAAGGGGTAGATGTGGTAGGGGAGACCCTGCATGAAGCCGTCCACCGGGTGAAAAGCGTGGCTGGCAAAGGGACTGGGGATCTTCCATATGTGGTGAGGCTTGTGAAACAGCTGTGGGGATAAGACAGGAGAGAATTTATTAAACCATGATTTCATATTTAAACTCAGCATTCTGAGGACCCCTCCCCCTTTTCAACGTATTAACATTATTTTATGAACCCTTATGAAAAAGAAATGCAATTAAGGTTTGATATTTTAAAGTTTAACCATAAAATGTATCAGAAATACCCAACCAAACATATAGAACTTGAAAATATACAAATTATAAAGCAATATATATTAACATTACTAAACATCTATTCATTGTTTATTCAGTAAAATATTTTCATATGAGCAAGAATTAACGCTGATGTGTCTGTGAAAGCTCGTATCGATTTTTATCGTACAACAGATAAATCAGCCGGGCTCTATTTATTAGCTGATATTATCATATTTCAGTATTTTTCCATATTCTGTCTCGTAGACGACAAGAAAATGCAGCGTAAAACCGAAATTTACCCCAGTGATCAAAGTTGTGTTAAAATTAAAAGTCATTAAACAGCCCTTTATTTAACTGGAGAGCTGCACCTGATTACTTATAATATAAAACCCACAGTGACCTTATAAATGAGCTTGTGATGGAGGAAGCGATGAATCCAGTAGATGCACATGTCAGTGAACAGCAGGAAGGAGATCATACTGAGGACGAGTCCGGTCCAACCTGAAAACACACAGACCAGCTCAGCAACGAGAATCTGGAGCCCGGAGACAAACCCACTGGAAACACGACGACGACAGAACAACTGTAAACCGGTGGAGGCTCATCGAACGTACCCAGCGGAGATTCATCAACGCTGTCGTACAGTTTGCTGTATCCTCGGACTTCAGCGAAAAACAAGGCCACAGTGGGAAGACTGATCACGGGAAGAGAGGTCATCGCATATTTGATCTCCCTCCGCACCTGATTCTGTGAAAGGAAACATTTTAAATACATGTTTGAAATAAACACACATGTTGCCCACACTATAAAATGTCATGTGATAATCAGAGCTTTATCCTGACAGTTGTCTGGACTTCGCTAAAAATATAGTTCCCTCCCATTTTAGAAAACGACTGAATCTTTATATAAGACAAGTAAACAACAGTTTTTCTTGCATATATTCATTGTGTATTACTACTTTCTTGTGTCATTTTGTTTCTGTGAAGTACTTTGTGACAGGGGCTATAAATAAACCTTACTAATGTTTATTCATTTAATTTTGTAAGATTCACATTTTCAGAAAGAATGAGGTCACTTAAGGCATCAGCTGATTCCCTCCAAGCTGTTTTTAGAAATATCCAACAACATTTATTATGGATTTGAAGTTCTCTCTCTCTTTCTCAATTCTTCACATGACTCTGTTCACTTCTTGTGAGCAGAACCTCAGAGCTCAGTCTGAAATGATGTGTCAACTCCATTTGGAAGATGAATCACCCGGAATGAGGATCATTTATTGAATGTGACCATTAAGGCCATTAACTGGGTGTGGGGCCTTTAGGTAATTAATGTGGTGCCAGGCACTAATGACACAACACGGGGTGAACACAGTAACAAACACAACTGTAACATACACAATACAAACCTTGTCATTAATCCTAGTGTCGGAGACCATACGTGCAGGATAGTAAACTGCAGCTCCGCTCTTTAAGAAGTTCAAAGTTCAAGTTGAACAGAGCCAACGCTCAGATTCATCGCTGCATGAGGCTTCGTACCTGTAAGAACTGTGGGTGTTTCATCAGCGTGTGCTCGAAGATGAAGAAGTAGCTGATGGCGCCCAGGCCCAGGTACAGGACAGCGGCCCCGAGGTTCGTCAGCACCAGCAGGCTCATGATCTGCCGCAGGGCGCCATCCTCAGGCCACGACGCGGGGTACACGTACGGGGTGAGGACGTAATAGTCGGCAACATTCAGCACAAGATCCATGGTTGAATCTGAAGAGTATAAAACACAGAGAGAGGCACCATCTCTTTATTTTTGCATTTATAAAAAATCTACTAATGGTTTGCATGATGTCACAGGCAGACTTTAAAATGTGTCCATTAATTGTATTTATTTCAAACTTATTTCATAGAATAAACAATGCATCTATGAGTATAGTCAGGAAGCTGCAGAGGAAAAAAAGAGCCTAACTTTTATCTTTTGTAAAACTACTTCCTCTGAGGTCAGGAATGAAGCTTGTCATGTATTAATTAATCTTAAATGCTTTTAAAAACAGTTTTCAATCCATTTTAATTGTTTTTTTTACTCTACCATTAACAAATATTTGATTATACATAATCAAATAAAATTACAGCTGCATTATACTGTGTTATAAATAATGCTGTGACTATTCATACACCTGTTACAGAAGCTTTGCAGGGAGATTTTGTGTCACTTTTATATCTTCTTGTAAGGAGATTATAGTTTGTATAATAAACAATTTATCACATGTTTATACAGCAATCATATGCATGTTAATTAACTCTGTATGAACACATTTGTGTAACTAACTTTTATGTAAACTTAATGTACAATAGTTTTATAGTCATATCTCAGTTGTCCTGCAGATAAAATACTTAGCACCGATGCTACATAACAATAAAGATATAAATCAAGCAAAATAAGTTAAGACACTGATCAGGATAGATCGTTAGAATAAGTAAGATATACAATAGAAATATATACATTAAATGTTATGGCTTCATCTATGAGGACATTAGACATTGGGCATTATTAAGGACATTTGTGTATTTAACATTTAATAATTAGAAAATAGGAGCACAAACCTTTAGGACATAGACCAACTTCCCTTATGTAACAATATGTTACAAACTGTTATATATGAAAACCGCACGAAAATAGGAAAATAAACATGTTTTATAAGCAGAAAGCAAATGCAGTGTTATATGGTTATATAACAGAATATCTGAGCTGCCCTGACACTCAATATAACGTTATATCTATGAAGTTATATCTATATTTATATCACATACAGCGTGAGAGGACTTTACCTTGTGTCTGCTGCGCGAATCCGGAACAACAGCAGAGGGATGTGGACTAAACTAAAGGTGACCGAGCAACCAATCAGCGACGAGCTCCCTGTTACATCACAACCAGGCCATCCAATGAGCGCGAATGATCTCATCACGGCACGTCTGTTATAAAATCCCATTGGCCAATTGGAGGATCTGCTCATGGTGTTACAGAAACCAGGGCAGCGGGGCTGCTGCCGCATCTGGAGCAGGTCTGTCACTGCACATCTGGACTATGACCCGCAGCTCTGATTGTGAACTATAAGAAATATAGTTTAACATGTAAGCTTTAATTCTTTAATATCCAGCAGTGATTTAATCTAAAAATTAAACTTCCTCTTCTGGTCCTGGTTTATTTAAACAACAAACTTTGCTTCATAGCATAAATTATTATTGTTATTTTATTATTATTTTTTGATGTTAGCAAATGTATTTATTAATTAATTAACTTTGCAGCATACAAGGCCAATAACATTTTAACTCACTGTATCAGGTACTGGCTCCATTATAGGAAAGTTAGTTATTTGCAAAAGCAACTGTATTATATCATATATAATTACACAGGCCCATAATGATTGAATATTACATTGGTTTGATTTTGTTTTGATCTGCACTGATTCTTCTCCTTCTCCTTCTCCTTTTCACTGCCAGTAATCGTAAATTAATGTTTAATTTTGCTTTATTTATTTATTTATTTATTCTGCTTTTATTGTTTGGTTTCACACAGAAAACTCAAACTACTTTGTCATGAAACTGAAACACTCATCCAGCCACAAGATGTCACCATTGCTCTGAGATGGAGGAGACGGATCCGCCTCCGTCTGTGACACACTGCAGAAATACACAGGAATATTATAGCAACACAATTATCTCTATCACCTTAAATTGAGGTATGAGTTTAGGTGACAAAAACTGAGAAATCTGGTATATTTCATAGAAAACATGTATTTTTCAGGGACAGAGTACCAGGTTTGAAGTAAATTCAGGTATAAGGGAATATTAGTATCAGTAGAAGTGGGATACTACACTGTCTGGTGCATTGTGGTTGTATTGTTCTGCAGGAAGTAGAACCGTTATCAGAACGGTGAACAGATGACGATGAATAACACACAGACGTTGGATTGTGAACATTTAAATAACAGCTGTCAAATGGAGGTGTTCTAAAAACCTTTCACAGGAAGTTTATAACGTACATAAATTAAATATTAGAGACGTGATATAATATTATGCTGCAGGAATATTACAGGAGTATAAATCTGAGGAGAGCTCATCACAATTTCCCTCGTTATTAACATGTATCAGACGTTATCAGGGGTTGAAATATAGAGTCACTCTCCTGATAATAATGTTAGGGTATTAATTTTTAAAACATTTTTAAAGTCTGGTTGTTTTGGTGCACGTCCTTTTCAAACCGAGTCACAGATGAGGACGTGCTGCAGATCTGTTAACCTGCGGGTCGATGAAATGTTTGCAGGGCAGGAAGAAAAAAAACAGCTCAGATGCTGCTGAATAACATGTTTATATAAAAAGTCTTCATTCCCTAATTATTATTTTTGTTCTTCTATTCTGCAAGAGTCAAGATCAACATCAGCAACAGTCTAAGGTCAAAGTTATTTCCATGCATTGACTTACAGAGTTGTGTACAAGTCGAACTTATGAAAGTTGCTGCATGAATTAATTGACTTATTCACAACTCTGTCTTTTACGACACTAGTTTTGTTTGGATGTGAACGACCCTCCTCCAATAATGTCCGGTGGCTAAAGGCGCTTCTTAAAACTGGGGATAAATCATAAGACGACAATGACTCTGCACGTTTCCAAGTTTTCAAAATTGAATTGAAGATCAACATTTTTTTATTTACAGGGCTTAAAGCTCATTAAGGTATGTGTCGAATTCTGGGGCCACAAAGAAGATTCATTAAAATAGTTTGGGCGTCCCTGGTGGTAATATAAACATCATAATGAAAATTGATCTGAAAGAAAATTGCCAATGTCTCCTACTTAAAAGTAAAGAATGAACAAAGTGAAGGAAAGAAAAACAGTGACGAGACAAAAGAAGAAGTGAAGAGTCATTCTTCAAATAGTAACCAAATAGAAAAAGACTGTTTAAAGGTGTATTTTAGTGGCTTCAGAGTATTTTTCTAAAGTCAGTGTCCAAATTTACTTCAAAACCAGAAACGTTGGAGCAGAAAACACAAGAAACAACCTTAGCGTCACCTGATGAAAGTCATTCAGGTCATGAATGTAAAAATGAGAAAACTTTCTCCGTGCAAATTAAACCATTAAGCAAGAAAATTCTATTGTAAGCAGCAAAAAAAACTAAATATTTTAGAATTCCTGTGTAAAGATAAAATAGAAATTCCTGAAACCATATGTCACATGACGTCGATATGATGCTTTTCTTTACACACTGACAGCAACAGTTGTTAAAGATCCTGTAGGTGCCAGTAAGTGGTATTCTCTCAGAGTTTGTTTGTGCAGGCTCGACTGGAACCGTCTCCACTTTAGAGGCAAGTTGGTGTTTGGGGAAAAGAGGCGTCTCGCAGACAGTGGAGGCATCTCCCTCTGAGCGCAGACACACAATCAGGATATCTGCAGAGAGGCAACCCTCACGCTGAGCCCCAGATAACCTGCTGCTCATCATCTCCTCAGTAGGCAGCAACACTGGATGTGGCACTTTGGGAAATGTAATCAAAAAACTGGAGAAAGTTGTCGCGACTGCAGACACGGCGGCTGTTGAACTTTTTTAAAACGTCGCATATTGGATTATCTGGGAGTACGAAGCTTCATCTAAATAACTTTATCAGTATTAAAAATATTGTGTTATCGTGACCAACAGAAATGGAATGGTAATTGTTTTTATATTTTACAGAGAAAGATTTGTTGTGTTTCAGTTGCTCCCAGTTTAAGATTTTACACATATTTTATATATATTTATTATTCTGACACACGAGAGCTGCACCACAGACAATAATCTGAATATAAATGGTTTAAATATTCATACATGCAAACAACTCAAACTGATTTAAAGTCCAATTGGTAGCAGAGAAGTTGTTAAAATCTTTTAAAAGTATTTAAAATAAAAAAATGACAACTTGTTTACAATAAAGAGAGAGAAAGAAAAGAGAGGCGAGAGAGAGACAGAGAGAAAGAGAGGGAGAGAGAAAGAGGAGATATAGAGGATAGAAGAGAGAGAGAGACAAAGAGAGGAAGACAAAGAGAAGAGACAAAGAGAAGAGAGAGAGAGAGAGAAACAGAGGGAGAAAAAGAAAGAGACAAGGAGAAAAGAGAGAGAGCGAGAGAGAGAGAGAAAAAGAACAGGGAGGGACCAAACACACAGGTTGGTGCAGCTATCCTTCTGAGGACATTGACGTCCAGTAACTTTAACTCGAACTTTACCCACAATTCACATCTGACCACCAACTTCAACCAGAAGCCCTGAAACGACGTTTAGCCCCGTTAGACGAAGGCTCTGGTCCCAACGAGGTCAACTAGTCCTCTCACAGACTCATTAACCAGCTGATGCATCATCTGGTGCTAATTGAGGAACTCGGGCAGCGTCTCTGTGGTCAAACGATCCGTCGCCTCGTTCAGCCGCCGTTTGAATCCCTTCACCTCCTCCTCACATGTGAGTGTGTTCGCTGCTGGAGCCGCATCTGCTCATAAATAACCAGTCTCATAAACTTTCATGAAATGAGAATTAATTCTGAAATGCAGATCGTGTTGTGTTGCAAAGTTAATTTCCCTCCACCGTGAAGAGGTTCATGTGGCGAGAGCACAAACTGGAGGCTCATTTTCTGGTTCAGGATAAAAAATAAAAAACAACTTTGTGATTCTGCAACTTCAAAGCTGCGTTCAGCCGCATTAACACACCGTCCAACAGCGTTAGCTAACAACTGACAAAGACTGAGCTGTACCTTTGCTGCAGACATCAGGATTTCACCTTTGTTTGTTGGCTGGTTTCGTTTTTTGCAGGATTACACAAAAACTACCAAACCGAATTCCACCAAACTCGGAGGAGTGAAGCTCCCTGAGCCTATAGAACACGTGGGACTGTATCTAAAGATGGACGATGCGTCGCTACTTCCTTCCACTGCTTCCTTCCTTCCACGAAGACAGATTTCTTACACTCGAAGACGTCATTCGGAGTCTGAGCCGTGAAGATCAGGAGATCGAGGTGCCGCCGATAAACAAGCTCGACCAATCCCAAGCCAATCAGGACATTTCACCCCAGCATCAAATAACTCTGAAACCAAATAATAACTATTCCTACAATCTTTTAAAAACGCACGTTGACAAGTCGTCCCCTGAGGAGCCAGAACTAAAATATCTCCCGAACATCAAATATTGACATCCACAGGACCTCGTGGTTAAAACTAGAATCGTGACATTTCCATGACACACAACAATACTTGTCATTCTAGAAACTCAAGTGTCATAAAAGAAAGTGTTTGAATAAATCCCCACATATTTCTTTATCATTGAGAGGGTTTCAGGATTGTTATTTCTTGTCAGTTTTGCTTCCTGATGCTGCCGTCAAACAGAAAACCCTTGCCAGGTTGTGTTGCTCGACACGAAGGAGTCAAGAGCAGAACATGTTTTGTATTCAGGCAGTTTAAGGTTTTTGGAGATCGCCGCTCGCAAGGTGACTGACAATCAAGATGCACGTCGCCTCCTTCCCGTCTCGCGGATGATGAATGGTTTGACTTTTCTGCGTTTCAGGAAAAACAAAAAACAAAAGTGACTGTGAAGGAAAATGTCAACTCGCACAATTTGTAATGGAGGTATTAATTTGTCAGCTCGGTAAATTTGGACTAATACTCGACTCCACTCATTCCATTTAGCAGATGATTATTGGTAATTGATCTCCTCTGTGATGTCATCCTCCAACGGCCTGATGGGATTCTTCTTCCCCACAGACGAGTAAAAACAAATGCTCCTGCGGTTTTTTTTAACTGCTTCCTTCACTTTGTTTCTTACTTCATCACTGTTGAGGCGGCGTCATCGGCCAAAAGACGCCGGCTGTTACTTCCAGTTCACCTTGATGGGTACAGTTCATGTAAATAAGCTGTAGATGGTGTTTCTAAGGTTCGTGGATGTAAAAGTTAAACTTTGGAGCTCAACGAAAATATGGTCCTAAACATCTAATACTAAGATGCTTCTGCCAATGAGAGGAGAGACAACCTGAAGCTGATATTGATCGATTCGTTTCTTTGTCACATGATAGGTGACGTTATCAAGATGTCACAATGCAGTCGGACCACTAGAGGAGGAACTCAGTAGAACACAGACCTCCACCAACAGGCGCTTTATACATGAATTCAATCAAGCTGCGCCAAATTAAACACACTCGTAGATCTCAGTCCACTAAAGGTGCCTAAAAGGAAACAAAAACCCTTCTCTCTAAATGTTAAAGAAAGTAGGAGAAACATCTGGATTGAGCTTCGGATTAGCATCTGCACCAAAATCGAATTCCTTTAATTCTTCCCTGACCACATCCCGCCAAGATTTCTGATTGCTTGCAAACCAACCAACAAATCAAATGGAACTCCGAGTTATCGCTGCAGACACGACGTAAAGCTTATTAAGTTAAATAAAACTTAGGATCATATGGTAGGAATGACATCTCAGTAGATCAATTAGCTTTGAAAGGCTAAAAACACAGGGTCGCCCCTCGAATACTTTTCATCTACAATCAGAACTAACTAGCAAACCACAAGTTTCATTAAATAAACCACAACTGGAATCTCTAGGATTGTCCCACCCACAGTTGTTATGTTTATAAAAATGTTCAGGGTGGTATTGTGTGTTGAGTTTTGCGCGGCTGCGTTCCCATCACACACCATTCTCTTTTCCTCTAAACAAAACAACGACGAAGAATGCGGCGACACGGCCAACTTCGCAATCTGCTGATTTAGTTTCACTGAAGTAAACGCCACTCGACGGCGTGTGCATCGCCGTGTTTTGTTTTTTTACAAAGGACACTTCACTTAAGAGCTACAAGAGTCACACAAAGAGGGAGAAAAGCCACAGTGGCAGCACATTAAACAGCTCGTCTCTCTGTGATGTGCCGGGTCAGCTCACAACAAAGGTCCCGAGATGAAACAGACTCATTTCGCCGTCGCTGTGGCCCCGTCCCACTTTCACAGAGTGAAAGTTGGAGCCTTCTTTTTGGTTAGATCTGTAATCACTATCCAATCTGCCTGCAGGAGAAAAAGAAATTTAATTTGACAAGGAGGTAATGAACCCGTGCAGCCATTATCTTATACAACCCATTTGAGAGACTGGTTGAGCACTGATGAAAATTCCATTAAACATAGCTGGCTGATTTCTCTATTTTGCTCAGTGGCAGAAAGCCTTTTTTAACCTTGCCAATTTACTTTGAACTCTCAGAGTTGCCAAGGATCATTATATCAAGGAGCTTCAAACACTCACCCTTAAATGATTCAAATGCAACAACCTCAGACTGTGGGCTAATAACCTCTGTGATGCATACACAAGGCACCTGCCTCTGCACGTCGGGGCAGGAATCTGCTCCTACACGCAACTTTTTTCAGCTCTCAGAACTTTCTCAGAACTTTTTCGGGGCCAGACTTCACTTTTCTTTACTTTTCCCAGTTAAGCCCCGGCCTCTGAGGATGATCCCCGCAATGCAGGCCATTCATTTATTAAGTGTGACATACAGATATGATGACACGCGTCATTTGGCGTCCACGGCAGATGCCCCATAAAGACGAGCGGTGCACAGAAGCCAATCGAGGGAGCAAATGTGGCCTAATTACGCAGAACAATTGCTGTTTTTCTGGACTGTTGATGTGTGTCAGCTGACGTGCGCCTGTGATGCGCTGCATAGAACACATGCTGTGTTTCGATTCCTGCTCTTTTGATTGTCCGTGTACAATATTCTATGAGGGATGCTCAGTATTCATGTTTTCCCTATTTTGCCATTCTCACACACACACACACACACACACACACACACACACACACACACACACACACACACACACACACACACAGTGTGTGCATATCACAAATCACTCACACACGGTTATTCAGCTATTCAAGGACAATTCCGCACTGGGAATGGAGAAGTCGGGGATCGAACAATGTATATACAGTGAAAAGGGACAAACTGACCTTGATCGTCAGCTACAACTGTGCAGCACTGATTGCTCGGTAACGGCTTATTTACGTGAAGTATTTTTTATATTTATATTCTGTTCAATAGCCTTAATATGGTTCTATGTTTAAGTCAGTCTTATGTACAAAGTCACACAGCTGGTTCCTCTTCTGTGTGCGTTGAGCGAGTGTGTTGCACAGATACGGTGACGTACAAACACTGACGCGTTTCCATTCACCTCCTCCTACACAGCCGAGCAGAATGTGAAACATTTGCCTCTGCATGTTGTCCCTCGGTGGAGGTTGTAGAGGTTTTCTCACAATGACACACTCTTCCTTTAACCTTCCATGTGCAGTGTCACCGGACTGGAGATGACGATGGACGAGATAACAGCTCCACAAAGAGCCCAAACATCTGGATCGTCCCTGGTTTCTGGCAGATGGGACATGGGCCAAGTTGAAATATGCGTTATATATATTTTTCTAAAAGATTGTTTCTGTTATTATACCTAGTTCTCATTACTTTGATGTATGTCCAAACCTATATTTTCACAGTAAGTTTGATCTTCATTAGTACTCCATGTTCTATATTATTTATCAACCACTGACAACGACGGGGGAATAAAAATAAAAAGGTTGAGAAACGTTGCAACAGCAAACTTGAATTTCAGTTGGAGAACCACGGTACAAAGTTGAAACCGCATATTCTTGTCATCACGTTTTATGTCAATTCAATGAGATGTCTCGAAAAATTTAATGAGCTCTAGAAACAGAACCCCCCCCCCCCCCCCCCTCTGAAAAGTGCATGACGATCTTTTTAGTCTGTATTTAGTCTGTAATAAAGCAGCACAATTTCAGTTTGAAACATAAAGACTATTATTACTGAGACAATTAAGAGTCTATTAGAAAACTAGGATTCATTAAGTCCAACTCAAGCACAACTCTGGTGTTTGTGAAGAAGATTTTCGTCTCCGCGCTCGGCTGCTCAACCTTCTTACACCTCAGATTAGACCTTGGCTCCGGGTCCTCACAGCATGAACGCTCAAATTACGAAATGGTAAAATCTGAAGCCATGTGTGCTCCATTTAATATTTATCAACTCCTGAACGCACGTCAGTATTTATTTGTTCCGTGCCTCCTTGTATATTCATGACATGAATAATGCCGTGTATGTTAATCAGGTGGCAAGACCAAGAGCAAAGTTTCAAAGCATCCTTCTGGAAAATCAATCATCTGCACGGCCTCCTTAGCACCAGCCGGCTCCAGCGCTCCCCAGACAAGATCACAGCTGAGGAGTGCAGCGTCTCCGTCTTACATATTGCTGGACTTACCACAGGCGCTGATTAGCAGCCTCCCTCCCCCTGATAGATGCTTTGTGCTTGATTTTAATGAACTGATTTGCATTAGCGAGCCCTTCTCCCCTCCCTGTGCACTTGCCTCTACTTGCTCTCACGCAGTCTGGCAAACCAGGGCAGAGCTCTCGTGGAGAAGAAAAAAAAAAAAATC
Organism: Hippoglossus hippoglossus; assembly: GCF_009819705.1. Lineage (NCBI taxonomy): Eukaryota > Metazoa > Chordata > Actinopteri > Pleuronectiformes > Pleuronectidae > Hippoglossus > Hippoglossus hippoglossus. Next base: position 3,828,474 of record NC_047164.1, read on the forward strand.
AGTCAACACATCCATCAGTAAGCAGCCGGCCAGGCGCACTCCGAGCCAAGACAGAAATATTGACAAAATGTCTGCTAGCCATCTTATTATCTTGCCCAGGGTTGCAGTTGGCAAAATAGCACATGCTGGAGGCAGCAGTGGCGGCGATGGTGGTCGGGGTGCGAGTGTGTCAGCGTGTGTGCAGGTTCCACGGGTAGAAAATGAGCGAACGTTTGTCGAGCTCGCGACCCCGACGTCCTGTTGTTGTACCGCTGAGCTTCGAGGGCTGCGCCATCATCTGTGGCATTAGTGTTTCCTGGCTGCGATAGCGAAGCTGGAGGCAGATACCAAATGAGAGCACGTCGGGTAATGAGTGATTCAGTGTCCATGTGTCTGCTCTTGGTTTATTTTGATGGTAACATGTGGCAGCAGGAGCCGGACACCGGTCCCTCAGCTGAGGCTACGTCCAAAAAAAACTAAATGCCCTTGTGAACGGATGGAGAACAGGAGATGGGACCAGAAGCAGGAATGTAAATGTGATTTTATCTTAAAATATTCTTTGGTTTCTTAGAACTCTGACCAGGTTGTGGCTCCAACACAATAGAATACTGGATTCAAATTGGTCTTTGTCTCACCTCACCATGTGTTTTTGATTCCAACATTTAATTCTCCTGTTACTTCTATTTTTCACTGACTTTTTGTTACTTATTTATCGTGCATCATAACTTTTATGGGGTCATTTTATTTATGTGAAGCACTTTGTGACTTTGATCTGTGAAAGGTAGGGTTGGGTTCCGTTCACACTCTAATTGATGCAGTATCAGTACCTGGAATTCAGTGTCGGTACCCAACGATACTTTAGTTTTAGTACCTTGCTCGTTCTACAATAGCAGAAAATATAAAAAATGCATATTGAAAAAAACAGGTACAGTAGGAGGCGGTAAACGATCCGCCAGTAAACCGAGAGAATAAAATGCCAGTGTACAAGCTAACAACAATATTTTCTCCGGCCATAACTCATCCAACTGGTGAATTAATTACCAGAAAGAGAAAATGTAACTCGTTATCTTATCCAAAGTTAGGACCAGTCAAAAAGGTACCAAAACTAAATTAGCAGTACACACGTATTATAGTGACTCCAGAGTACATGGTACACAGATAAAACAAGGTTTACAGACACAACATGATGGAGTAACTTTGGTAATTATCAGCTCGACACGATTCCGCCGGTCACACATTAGTGCAACATGATCTGAAGCAGCAGCTCACACCGACTCAACGTGGCCGAGGTCAATGTTACTGCTGACTCACGTCACACTGACTCAGCGGTGGGATGAGATTCTCTGCTCTGGACGTGGGCCACACGCTCAGACAGTGACTAATGTGCTGCATGACTATTGTTTGTCGTCTGTGGTTTGATATCATAACTTTGTGGAGAGAAAACACTCGTTGATCTGTCACTTCTTTTCTTAAGCTGTACGCCGTTGTCTTTTCCAAATTGTCAAGAACCAACATTTCACAAAACAACAATGTGTTTTGATCAACGTTGTTTTGTGCTGTTCAATTTTGTTAAACACAGTGAAATGTTATTTTTGAAAGGTTTTGTGAAATGTAGTGTTTCATGTAATTCATCGTCCTTCATGAAATGTTTGTTCAATTTTCTTGTTATTTGTGAAATGATGTCGTGTTTTAAGCAATGTTGTTTTGTTAAATGTTGTTTTGTGAGAGTTAGAAAAACATATTTCACAAAATACATCTTGAATGTATTTAGGTTTTCGCCGTTGCTCCTCCAGACTTAACGTAAAGTTAAACTTGTTCCAGTCTGAGGGTGGATGGATTCAGGAGGTCATGATCTCACTGGCTTCAGCTGAAGAACATTTAAATCTCATACTCATAAATCCCACTTTAACTTGAACTATGGCGGATTTTCCACGGTTTCATTCTGAAGGGAATTGAAACAACATTCCCTCAACATGCAAACATGACAACACGTACCACGATGTATGTTGGTCTGTCAGTGGAAGCATCTGAAAATGCTGTTTTGACCGATGACCTATTTGAAAAACGAGCGCCGACTTTACGTTGCCTTCCCACAATGACCCTGGGTTAGCAGGAAGTGCAGCAGAGATGCCCTTCACACTAAAAGAACTTCCTTAGGCTACAACTGAATGGGCAGCATTATTATTCACAGCCGCTATTATAAAATGTTCCCCTCGTCCTCCTTGACATCTTGCACCGTCCTTTCATTAAGACAGAGCCGAGGCAGCGGGAGGTCAAGGCAACATCCAAACAATGAAGGGGTGAAGTGTGCAGGGGGCCAGAAATAGCCGAGCGTGGACTAAAAGAAAAATGACGGAAAAGCGAATTTGCAAAATCAGCTACGAGTGTTTTGCTGATCCAATCCACAATCTGGCTTAATAATTGAAAAGGTGTCAGCTAAGGTCAGAGTTTGCTCACTGGCTGAACGGATAAAGTGTTGGACAAAGAATACGATTAAAAACAAGTGTTTTTAAGTATAAATCTTTAGAATAAATGGCCATAAATATACAAGCAAAACCGATCTTAAAACAGAAAACATGTTCTGCGTATATGTTCTATCGAGTCATTGTCAGTTAGCCTGTATCTGACTGAAATATGTCTATTAATATTAAAGAGATTGTTGTTTATTTCGGCACAAACGCCAATGACCAGAGGATGAACTCCACAAGTTCACATTGTTGGATTCAAGACACACGACGAGTAAATTTTCCAGCTCCTTCCAAATGCTTTGTGATTTTAGAAGTTTGGCAGAGAACTAGAACGTTTGTGTGTGTGTGTGTGTGTGTGTGTGTGTGTGTGTGTGTGTGTGTGTGTGTGTGTGTGAGAGAGAGATATTCCTAGGATAGTGGTGGGGGGTCGCACTTCAACTTTAATGTAGGGTCCCCCAGGTCCTGTTTGCCTGGGGCCCCCCCAAAAAAGCCTTGAAACGCTCCTGACAGCCTCGGATGACGTGTCATAAAACTTGGAACAGCTCAGGTCCCCTTCAGGATGAACTCGAACCGTTCTCATGATACTGTGACTTTCCCATGTGCTGATATAAATCACTGTGTTTTATACCTGTCAGGGAAAAAAAACTGTTTGTTGTCCGTTACAAAAGAGACGAGGGGGCACGAGGAGCACGTCGTCTGGAGCCGAGGAACTGCCGCCCTCATCATTCTGCCGTGATGCTTATCAGAATATCACTTAGGCAGAAGTTTTGCTTCGGTGCCTCTGTCACAGTCAGCGTCCGGTCAAAGATGCAGCATCATTCCTGTTTAACTTCCACAGCCGATCACTTTTTACACGAGGCTTTTTAGGGTCAGTCTGCTCTTGATTCAATATTTTCACACCCTTGACTTTCTTAACTGCTGCATATCCTCTCTTTTTTTTATACAGAGATCAATGAATGTGTGAATGTCAGTGGGTTATTAACCTCAGAGACCGTCCAACGCTCGCTCCCGCTGCTTCCTCTGCAGAGGTGCACGATTTCAGGCCGTCGACTCCACCGTGCGAACTCCTCGTCTCTTGAACCCAGACGAGTCTCTGGCAGCAGCGAAAAGATGGAACCTGCAGTTGATTTTACGACGGCAGAGAGGAGCAGCATTAATTAGGGAGATGTGACCTGAATGACTCTCAGAACTCTCCTCCATTTCCTCTGGACGCCGGTCACGCGTCACGTTCTTGTGCATTTTGGGAAGCTGCCAAACGCTGTGGGCATAATTGAAAAATTTAGGGCCTGTTTGATTCCCTGGTCAATGCACGACTGTTGTCTGTACACAGCCGAGAGCCGAGGAGCCTCTACGTCAAACAAATGCAATAAGATGAAAAGCTATTGATTCCTAATGTTGGGGAAGTGGTTTGTGGCAACAGCTACAGTAATGTGATACAGCAGGGAAGGAAATGATGTAGAAGCTGCTTCAAGGACATTAAACCAAATATAAAACCTGATTATGAACAATTGATATTTTTCAGCTGTAACATTGGACATTATAGATTTGAATTATATTTTGCAGATTAAAAATAATTAAAGTTTATAGGGTCATTGCCTGTAACAGTGAATGCTGTGTAGCTGTTTTCAGATATGCACTGAAATGCAATGGAGGCGTTTTTATGTGAGATCGCAAATGTCCGACTCATTTGCCCCGGACATTTTCCTGCCAGTCGACTAAAATGTCCTGAGAACATCCAAGTGTGAGAATCACGGGTGAGCGGGTGTGTTGGTGACGTTTCTTAAAACACAACGGACATAATATATCGGGATGAAAAAAAGGAGCCATTCACGTAGAAGACGCAGACAAAGATGTCAACTTGGAAAGACGACGAGTTTCGAGAGCTTTTGATAAGAGCCAACGCCGGTTATAATATATACTGCCTCCTGCATGCTCTACCCCTGAGCTTGCAAGGATGAATAAACGCAGATCTCTGGATGAGTTGCAAAGACGAATGCACTCGGATCAAGTCGATACTCAACTCCCAATGAGCAGCTTTCTCATTGTGACACAGATGTTATGCAGACATGTTTTGTGGTGAAACCTCATTCAGAAAAATATTAGTGAAGGAAATCCTTGTTGCCGGTGTGGAACTATGAAAAATGGATTATCCTACCCTGCAAGAACAAAATCCTGCTAAGACATTCACCGGTTTGTTTGCCAAACTACTTCCCCTAAAGGAGTTTGGCAAAATCCCTCAGGTCATGAAACGTCAGAAGGAAGTGTACACATTAACATGGAGTGTACTGTGGAACCAGTCCGACAACCGACACAAAACCATTACAACCGTCTGTACTGAATCCGTTTATCCTGAGGAGTTTCCTGTTCTGAGAAGACGAGCACGGAAGTTTGCATCTTTGTTCGGGACGAGGTTTCAAAACTCGACCTGTAACTCAACCAAAGATAAACAGTTCTGGTTAAAACCCAAGAGGTGGATGTGATAAAGATGTTCAATCATTTAGTTCGTCCCTCAGAGGATGTTCTCAAAATGAAATGGTCTTGATAGAAGAAGGTTCTATAGCCCTGCCATAAAATGTTACATGGGAATGAATCAGAATATCTTGGTTGATTCCTTAACTTCATCTGACTATCATCAGGCTATAGGTAATTTTAGTTTATGACCAAATATCTTCTAAAACTACCAACATTCCAGGAACCTGAGCTACCTTGGTTTAGCACATGTTAGCATGCTAACATCCTTAACTAAGATGGCAAACACTGTAATCATTACAAACTCAACATCTTTGAAGGGTCCATGTCCCATCCACTAACAGAGGAGGTGGGAGTTATGACGTATACTGCAGCCAGTCACCAGGGGGCGATAGAGATGAAATCAGCAGTGTTTCCAGAAGTCTCTTGCTTCATTTCTGGGACAATATATCATCCAACAAAATGTTATCGTGACAGGCCTAGCTTGATATTTTTAATAATGCACCGAGTGAGAGGTTTCCTTGCACTGTTACACATATCCATTCTTTCTTTATTAGGATCCCATTAGCACCAGCATAAGCATACGCTAATCTTCCTATATAGTCCAGTATATGGAAACTGTCAAGAAAAGATGTAATAGGTGTTTTGCTGCGGTGCTAAAAGGCGCAGTGAAAAATGTTTGGTGCCCCTAAATGAAAAAGTGAGGAGCCCCAGTGCATTGAATGTAAAAAGTTATTCTGAAGCCCTGTTGTGATGTGTTAATAACAAACTATAGTATAGAAGCTACTGCAGATGATGGCCACAGAGTGCGTCTACATCCAGTTCCATCACTCACACACACACACACACACACACACACACACACACACACACACACACACACACACACACACACACACACACACACACACACACACACACACACACACACACACACACACACACACACACACACACACACACACACACACACACACACACACACAACAGTGACTATATTACTTCAGACAGCAGGACGACGCCAAAACAAACACAGGTTAACACACACGGAGGAAACGCAGCCGACAGCGAGACGAAGCTGCAGGTGATGAACAGCGAGGCAGCAGAGCAGTGGGCGGGGCTGAATCCTGAAGATGGAGAGTAGCCAGATGAAATCCCCCCCCCCCCCCCCCCCCCCCCCCCCCCCCCCCACGACTGCCAGAGAAGGGTCTGGGATGAAGAAGTGAATGACTGGTGCTTTTTTTTTTCCTGTGTGTTTGTATAGCAGGCAATACAAATAAAGCTCGGGATGAATTGGACCTACTGTGAAATTTGATTGGGATGAATGGACCTTGATGTTCTTTCTCTCCGTCTCCGATCTCTTTTAATTTACTGGTGTTGTGGAGGATATGGTTCTCATCATTAATCAGCAAGACAAATGAATCCCCTGCTGCCTCGGCAAGCAACACACACACACACACACACACAGGGAGAGAGAGAGAGAGAGAGGGAGAGAGCGAGAGAGAGAGAGGGAGGAAGAGAGGTGGAAGAAGAGAGGAAGGGACGGGGTATATAAATCAAGTCTGCTTTGATTAAATCACCTTTGTCTAGAGGACACGGCTAATAAGATCCATTAGGTTGATATTGGGGGATTCTCATATATTGTGCTAAAATATCAATACAAAAAAAAAAAAAAAAGAGGCTAAATCATTCAAAATGGTTAATTACACCCAGGCGATGGAACTCTTTACATTAAAGTGACACTAATTGGTCATATTCAATTCAAATTACAATCATTTAGAGAGAGGGAGGGATTTGAGTGGACTTGATGAAAGCTGTCAGTAAACAAGAGGAAGTATCGATCACATGACAAACGATACGTTAGTCTGAGGGTGTATTTTTATTCTTACGTCAGTACTGGTGCATTTTTAAATGGGGAAACTGAAGATGTTGGTCAGTCCCACCAGTCAATGTCATTTTCAAAGTTTTTGTTGCTGTGATCCTTTTGAAATACTGTATTTCCTTTAGCTGTCGTTATCGTGCACTTCCCAATCTGTCCACAGAAAGGCGCTCCGGCACCTGTTTCACTGCCGGTACAGTTGGTTATGAGTCACAGAAGCAGAGGAGGCTGTTTTCTGTGGAGGTCTAACTGGCAGAAGTGGGGCTGCAGCATGTACAAACAGGATTTGCATTTCTCATAGATAAATCTGCAGAAAAAAACACAAGTCCATCTGCAAACGCCTTTAAAATGCAGTCGACACAGACTCATGTGTTTGTTCTTTAACACAACATGTGGCGCAATTCTCCTGAGATTGTGACTCGGACGTTTTTAACCCTATCAATAATAAAGCAAAAATTAACAAGTAGAAGTATTAAACCATAAGTATATGTTTCTATTTCTGCAGATTAAGACAAAACTATAACTTGAAGAGAATACTTTTTGAATATCCCACACAGACGATCTGGACCTTGTGCTATGAAGCAGGATTCGTGGTTATCAAAATAACAACTGGTTCACTAACTATAATTACCATGGTAACCCACGCTGATCCTTCACTAGATCAAGTTATCAACTTCCCTGCATGGAAGCAGAGGAGTAACCAGCTCTCTCATGACCTTCGACCTTCTTATACAAACCTACCCCACCACTGTCACTACCAGTACTATATTAATAACTTTGTCAACTCCCCCCCTCACCTGTTACCAACTTCAACCCAAACAATGACTGTGCTGACCTGCACACACTGTCCAGCTGCAATAGACGACCACTTCCACTACCACCATGCTTTGTCTCCGTGCACCAGTTGCACAGTCTAGGTGGGAGGTCATGGGAAAGCTGTCAGAGATCTCTCCTCTCTTCTGATCCCACATCTTCAAACTTTCATTCTAAATAGCATTAACCAACTGTTTAACTTGAAAGTCGGAACAAAACCAACAGCGAACCATCGGCTCAACCCGTTAACTGACCACTCAAACCTGGAGAAACTCATTTCTCATTTCATCAACGATTATTATCACTTTTTGGGCTTTGGTTAATTAGTTTTTTGTTATCTCTCATTTCTTATTGTCTACATTTTGTGTTTGTTGTTGATCTATAAGTTGACTGACACTGTCAACAGCCCAACTACTAACCAATCACATCATCAGGAAACTAGAGCTGTTGATCTACAGGACACCGACAGGGACAAAAGAGTTCACAGTAAAGTAAGAAATAAGAAAGAGCGACATATCTTTTTGCAATTCCAGACTTTTTGTTAGACCCAAGCTTAAGACAGAGTTTATCACACTAAATAAATACATCATCATTATCACAAATCCTTTGGGGGCCGTGGGGGGAGCTGGACGCCTCCGGCTCATGAAACGCCCTCACAGCTGGATAAGATGTTAACTTTGAGAGAGTCCACAGAGACGAGCGATAACCAGCTTCGTAGTAAAGATTCTCCGGGACGACAATAGAAACACATCCCGGGTATGTTGAACTTGGTAGTACAGGCCCCTGATGTGCAACAGAAACACAACAACACTGAGAAAAAACAAGAGCTGCCGTTTACGACATGCATTATTTAAAATCTCTCATGGGAAGATAAACAGCTCCACGGTTGCATTTAATTAAAACAAAATACTGTATATTTTTACTCTTATTGCACTTTATTACTTGCATTATTTATTTATTCTGTTGTTTGTCGTGGTGCCACTATTCCTGGAGGGCAACAAAACAAAGCAAAATATTTAAAAAAAATGAACTGAACAGTGGGTTGAAGTAAAGAAAATGAGCTTTGTTCTGCGTTGAAGAGAAAATCCCATAAATTAGAAAGTAGTGTTACTGCACATAAACAGAAACATTCAAATATGGATTATGTGCATCATCATCATCATCCATGTGTGGGTCAACTAAAGGAGCTGGAGCTGTTCGCCATGTTGTGACGGCATCTGATGCTCATGTTGAAATCAGATCACTGCTCTTGAAGTAAACATTAAACTTCATTTGATTTGATTTGAGATACAACAGGTCTCATCGTAATCACAGCCTTGAGCTTCCTGCCCGTCACCTACAGCTCGTAACATGATTGGCGGCTTTGGTCAAACGTATTTATGGATTCAACACGTTGACATCTACCGCACGGACACTATGTACGTTTCAGTTAGCAACGGCGCCCTCGTCATTCATTCGTTTATCAGTTATGTGCACCACTTATACTTTGAGGGTTGATGGATTAGGCGAGAGGTGGTACAGGTTGAGATATTCACACCTACGGCCAATTTAGAGTCTCCAAATAACCTGAATTCAATCTGCACGTCTTTGGACTGTGGGAGGAACCTTGAGAAAACTAAAGCCAACACAGAGAGACCTCGGCCGAACCAGGATCCAAACTGGGAACCTTGTAGCTTTGAGTGGCACAACTTTATAGTCCCACTCACTGAGCTGGAACACAGCTGAACGGTGGATATTACCCATGATCCCCAGCTTCCTGAACCAGAAGCGCTGCAAATCCACCAAACCTCTTGATATTTTCAAAGTTCCCTGCTGAATATTTGAGAAAGAAGTCATTAAAACCCAGAGTTTACGTCTTTTTAACTGATCTAAAGTTCAGCTGTGCTCTTCAACTTGCTGGACCTGATTCTGACAGTTGAAGCTGCGACTCAGAGTCAGTTCCACCATCAAACTCATTTTCAAGCAGTTTTAAGGTTTAAAAAAGTTGCATATTGTTATTTTAAAGCACATGTACAGTCTGACACACAACACACAACGTAATTACATTCAATTGCAAGATGCACCGGAAGAATAATCTCTGTCACTGCCCCCTCACACTTCTCTATATAAGAAAAACAAGAGAAGACATTGGGTGAACCTTGCAATACCACACATCACCACCATCACCGCCAGCTCTGACCTGAAGATGACACTTTTCTGACAGTGTCAACAGGTTTTTGAATTTTTGGTATTTGCTGCAGGGCGGCTGGACCCTGAGAGCTGGACCCTGTATAATATTTATCCTCCATAGGAACCAGCGCCTGGTTTGTTTTTGAAAAGCCGCCAGATGATCAGAAACGGTTTAAACGAACCCCAGCTCGCCCCCTGCAGGCGTCTTAAGACCCTTTTCCACTGGTCAAAAAAACCTACTTACTCCCACTAACATCTGCCTCTGTGTCGACGGCCCAAAGATCTGAATCCAAACTTCTCAGAGCTTCATACTTCCAGTCACAAACAACAATTATCCGTCACCTCAGGAATCAGGAGATGCTGCCCACGTCTTTAAACCAACTGGTGCCGTCACTCAAGCAATCAGCACATATACGATGTAACCTAATCAAGACGAACAGAGATTCAGAGACTCACAGAGACGCCTCCTGGAGAGGAAGAACGTGCCGTGAACGCAGCAGACGACCGGAGGAGGAGGACAGAGCAGATAGTGAGGAGGTGACATCACACGAATCCTGCATCCAAAATATACGGATATGAAATAAAAGGCTCATCTCCATTCAACTAGCGAGCAGCAATATGAGGGTCAGCACACAGGCCACATTTTGGTTTCACATTGTAATTAAGGGAGGTCACTAAAGACTTTTGTGTGACACACGAGCTACTGCCCAGTCAAAGTCAAGTCACAGTCAACTTTATTGTCAATTCTGCCACGTACAGGACACAGACAGGATTCAAAAGCCATTTCTCTCTGATCCCCGGTGTGAACATAATAAGTACTCAGAACATAAGGCGCACGGTGGATAGGATGAGAGTAATCGAAACTGGAATAGTGCAAAAAGTACATTACTAATGAAGTAATGTACTGTATATCCACAGGATGTAGTATAAAGCAGTTAAATATAGCGAGAGTTGTAGTATGATAGAAGCGTTTACAATAAAAAAGGTGAAATTACTACAAAAAGTCAGTCGCTCCTTTAACAGAAACAACCGGAAAACCCACAAGAAAATAAAACTTGCAGGGCCCGTTCAAAAGTTAGTTAAAGACACATCTAATAAAACCATAAAACAGTGGTCGGCCACACTAATGGTGTCTTTGTTTAAAAGACGCACATTAATATACAAAAGAAAACTTTACAAACATTTAACAAAAAACATAAATGTAAAAATATGAACTGTACCTGGAAAACTGTCCTTTCCTCCAGTTGGAGACGTGAAGCCGACTGGAACCTATAAAAATCCATGTTAATATCATTTTTAAAGGGAATGAAAGTCTCTTTAAAAGGAATCACTCCCAGTTTTAGTCCCTCACAAAACATCACAGCATCAGAGAAACTCAAATCTGATCCACTGAGCTAAAACATGTATTTAATATTCTACAGTTTAACTATTAAAATCATACTAAACAAAAAGGGATCCAAACAAATCAAACCTGAGCTCATGTGCTTCCTCTCTCTCTCTCTCAGGTACAGGTGAACGCCCCACCCCTTTTATAGACTCCACCCCTTTACCTGGACTTCCTGTTACCTTCCTCACCTCGACGGCTGCAGCTTTTCTCCTTTTATATTTTGTGTTTTGAAAACCTGTGTATATTTATTTACGAGGGAATAAAACCAACACCCTTGATCCATTTCACTAATTAATAATGTCAGGAGAGCCGATGATAATCCGACTTATGCTATTAAATTAAAAACATAAGAAAACAGGCACAAACACAGAGTTTTCAGGGGGGAAATTACGATCGTATGAAATTAAATAAACGTAGAAAAAAGTCAAATCGATCCACTGAGCACAAATTGCTGTTGACAACAAGACCATCATAACACACGCTGACGGCAGAGAGCAATTTAATGCTGGAGTCAAACAGACAAATGTCTCGGTGCCGTTCTAAGTGGCTGTGATTTCACAACAATGACAATGACAATCAGAAAGGACGGAGCCGCGGCTGGAAGCTGATGTTTGAACCGAAGAGTCAGGCACCATCGTGACAGAGACATGTCGCATCGAGACAAAGAGGGATGAATGTTAAATAAGGAACAACACGTCAATTCTTCACGAGTTAATTAGTTTAAAGGTTGTAGCGTTACTCTGCATGATGGAGGACCTGGTTGCTTACAGGTGACCTTATTTCCAGAAGGTCAACCTTAAGGGACGCCATCACCGCGACGCTTCATGGGTCCGCTCCTTCCTGCCCCTTCTGATGTCACAGTCAATAAATCATTGGACTCACTGTGGGTTCACCTGTTGACATCCAGAATGTGGAACAACACCAAGTTGTTCCACATTCCTCATTTTAACGCAGACAAGCTCATCCACCTCTAAAAAGACACGTATCTTAAAATTATGACTTTAATCCTGTGATATGAATTTTTCTCTTGTAAAATTATGACTTTATTCTTTTTAAATCACAACTTGACTGAATTCTTATAAAATTCATCATCAAATCCTGATTTATCAAGTTTATTCTCATAACATTTTAACTTTTTTTCTTGGAAAACTACAACTTTATTCTTGTGAAATTACAATTATATTATAGTTATATCCCGACTATGTTTTTATTGAAATCACAGCTTTTTTTCTTGTAAAATTACAAGATTATGACTGAAAAAAACTAAATTAAAAACATTTTTCTTGTAAAATCACGACTTTATACAAAAAAAAACTTTATTATATAATTAAAGTTTTGGCAAAAATATTCATTATTATTTTACTTTATTCTCATAATATCACGATGATGGCTTTTGTTTCTTGTAAGATTTGACTTCATTCTCATAAAATTATTAATTTCTTCTCAGAGAATTGCACCTTTATTCTCGTTAAATTGTGACTTTATTCTTGTGAAAAGGGAACTTTATTTTTTATAAATGACTTTATTCTTCAAAAACATCTTTGTTTCCCTTTAAGTAGCACCGACGGAACACAACAAGGACACGTTTTCAACAGCGCTCATTGGCTCATTGATCAAAATCCCGGAGTCAAACAATAACGTGCTCCCTGTGCGTGCGTGATGGTTAAATAATGGACTATTCATTTCAGCATGTTCACGCTTTGACCTTCTGAGCTCACAAGGTTAATGCACGAAGGCCAGACTGCATCACTGACCTTTTCATTACCACAGATAAAACACCAGCGCCAAGGACACACGCTCCGCCTGCACCGGGCGCAGCCATTTTCTGCTACTGAGTCGGTTAAAGTGTAATGAATGTGATTTCTCTCTGTTTAAGTTATTTGAGGATATTGACGAATGGGTCCATAAGAGACCGACCGGCATGTCCATTAAACATGAAGTGAGAAGTGTATTTTCTATGACTGATAGCTCGCCTCAGGTCTTCGCTCTCTAATCAATAGCAGTATCACCTTTACTTATTTAAGATGTTGGCTCATTATGTACAGCACTTGAGGTATAATGAGAGCCTGCGGCGAAAATGTAATTAAAAAGATAATATCTTCCTCCATTCAACTCAGCCGCTGAATTTTCTGAACATTACGAGTGTGTTAAAGTAAAGCTTCACTCACGAGTGTTGAATATGAGACGGAGAAATACATCTTTCCGTGACAGGTGGCTCACGTCGATTCCACCTCTCCATATTGGAATCAATAACCCCCCCTTCTCCATTTATTTAAGATGTTGGTTTAAAAGATTCACCGCGCTCATCACGCACAGAAGAGCAGATTGATTTTGAGCTAAGACCTTGTGGGATTTATGTAAAACTTCGTGGTGCTTCTGAAGGTACGACTCCTGATTTGTGTTAATTAAGAGAGCTTGTTTCATACTGCGTGTCCACACTGACTCATCTGTGTGATTAAAGGTTTCAGGACACGGGTTCAAATCAGGAGATCCACAGCGGGAAAAAAACATCAAAGTGCAATAATTAGGGTTTATTCAGATGTCCCCTATTTCAGGGAGGATGATTATATTGAGTTTTGTGTTGTAAAAAGGTAGATGTATATAGTTCTGTTCAGCAAATTAAAAAAAACATGTTCTTCTAAGTCCATACTGCGCTTATTTGGCTGCACCTCTGTCCAGACGTGAGCTCAAACACAACCACAAACACACAACGCAATTAATTCTACATCGACGATCCATCAAACACCAGAGACAAACGCATGTGCTGCTGTGATGCAAACTTGAAATCAGACCTCACAGTGTAAATCAAATGGATATAGCCGCCATTGTTGTTGTCGTTTCTTACCCAAAGCAACAGTGAAGTACAAGTACGTGCTTTTCAAAATATAAAAATGTGTTTGCAAGTGGATGAGAGGCCCACTTGTGGCGTTAGTCTCCAAAGTCTGAATCAAACCAACTCAGTGACAAAAACTTAACTGAAGCAGAAACCTGGAAAAACAATAGTGTATTTTGTGAGATATTTCAAAATAAGAGCCCCCTCAGTGTCTGTATTGCTGCAGCCCCTCCACTCAGGTCTGCTGTTGTAACTATTCCCTTCATGTTGACATGTACTCAACGCACTCTTTGCATTATGGGGGGGGGGGGGGTGTACTCACGCTGTCACTCACTCTGCTCTCTTGCAGTGCTCAACCTGAAAGCGTCGCTGAAACAGATAATCACTCGCTGATATTGCTGCTGCAGCACATGAAGCGTTTTCATAAGCACAACCTCAGTCTATGTTCCTCCGGGGCGGGTTGGGCGGGGGGGGGTGATTATTGTCACTCCCCGTCAAATCCCTGCTGTGTGGATCTTGGTTCTTTTCCATATGGAGAAATGATGTCAAAGCCTAAACGGCAAATAGCAACTCACAAAGCCGTGTGTCTCCTTAAAAAAATGTCGTGTCTATAAAAACTATATAACTGCAACAGCAAATATGTTTTGTAAGATTATGGCTGGATTATGTTCAAAGGGAACGTTCTGAATGAAGTGTGACATTTATTTTTTTTCGGCAGCAGAGATGCCAGGAGGCGGTGGAGGTTTGTGTCGGGCTGCGCAATCAACACGACTGTCACACCAGAGACCGGGATTTACATCTGTGTGGTTAGATTTCGGCAGTAAAGGCACTTTGCACCTTAACCGGCTCCCGAGTGTGTAAACATCACAGTGTAATAATGCTGAGGTCGTAAAAGGAGGTTATTGGGCTGAGAGATTGGATATTGTGGTGGGAAACAAACACAATATCGGCAAATTGATAAACTCTGTTTGTTTTTTGATTTGCCAAACATGAAATTTGAACGTGTTCCTATGTTTACTAGAACGAAAGTATTGTGCATTCCTCCGCAATGATTGTAACGTTCATAAAACGTGATTAAGGAAGTGAAATAAAAAACGAGGTTGCTGGAAGTCACTTTAGTAGTTATTGTATAATCTTGCTAACAAATCAGAGGAGCACATGTTCTCCTCCAAGGACCAATAGTCTCCTTGTGAAACCTTTTGTAAATTCACTATATCTGGATTTTTATGTGGATCTTGGATTTTGAGAAATCAACAGAAAGTGAAAAACAATCCTGGATCTGCACCAAAGATTTCCTTCCTGACCCGTCCTGCATCCTTCCACAGAGTTTGGTGATAATCCTTGGAGGAGTTTTGTGTGAGTTTTCATGATTCTGCCCACAAACGGTAACATAACGCCCCTTGGCTGAGGGGATAAAACATGTATTTATGCAGTTATGTTTTGTAAAAACATGTAATCACTGTTGTATTCATGTTATTTTACATAAAGGTCCTTTAGAGATCTTAATACACCAGGGTTCATTCTACTGGGGCAGAGTCTCTGAAGACTTTCCTGAAAATGCACTTCGGGTTCCTTAAACTTAAAAATATCTACATTTTAAGTCAAAACAAGAAGTGTGTTGTTCTTTTAAGTTTGTCAAAGGATTTATGAAGGAAGCAAGACGGACATTTTCGTCAAATAACTCTTTCCTCGTCACACACTCTCTCTGAGTAAGGTTGTCTAACTGTCATTTATTTCCTTAAACATTTACTTTGGATTTTCCTGTCAGAGCTATGAAAGACGCCATGTTCACAACCCGTTCAGATGCAACGTTTGTTTGGTGTTTATATCACGATGCTGCATATTCATCTTCCTGATTTACCTGTTGCACCTTAATATATTCAGTCAAAAACAATAACAACACTGATTATTTTGGACATTAACATCTTTTCTTTTTTATTGACAAGAACTCTTCATTGTTTTGTAAAAATGTCTATTTATGAACCAATACAAAATATGTATGGGAATGTGGAACTCCTTTTCTCCATTAATGCACATTAACATTTCCCAAGAACAGCAGAGAGACAAAAAAAGAATAAATCTAAAAACAAGAACTGGTGAAACAATCAAATCTTTTTTTTGTTGTTGTTGTTGTTGTGGGGAATGAAAGGAGTTTCTAAAGGCGGCGGTGTGCTGAGAGTGACAGAAGTACAGCCACAACAAGTTTCTGATCCTGCTTCATTCCAATAAACAAGTGCTCTCTTCATGATCTATGCAAACACAAAGTAATACTCAACACATCTTTTACAGTGCACCAAATATTAAGAAAAACACAGAAAACATGTACAACATAGATGCAAAAAACGATCTCAGCAGTTCTGCCTCTCGGATCTAACGTGTGTGTGTTGATTGGATGAGGATGCATTGTACTTGCTGTCGTGTCACTGATGGGTGGGGCCTAAACTTTGCATTCTACCTGAGATGCAGTCACATCAGTCAGCAACGCATGAACCTGAGACAGGACATTATCAAAAGAATTTAATGTGAAGAAAAGTACAACAGTTACACTGTAAGACCAAAAATTCCATTTTTCTTTTACTTTACCGGGCGTGAAATAGAAAATAAAAACCAACACATACAATGACATTGAGTATCATTCTTGCTTCAAATCGAAATCCTCATCATTTCTGAATCATCTCCATCAAAATGTGACGTTTTGTTACTTTGTTAAAGTGGAACTTTGGAAGAACAAAAACATTCGGAGGACCACTCCTGCAGAACCGAACCCACGAAAGGGTTTAATATTCACAAATAAAAAATATGAGAATGCATCAGCCTGTAGGGAGAAGACAATATTCACTTCTATTCCTTTATTGGCAAGTACATGTTTTGTCGAAGTCTGATTCAAATGGAAGCTGCCACATGTCACTGAAGCGAAGTGTAGTGTAAAACACAAATCACACAATTCTCAGTCTAACAGATGAAGTGACACCTGCTCTGTGATTCATAAAGCAACGGGAACAAGTCAGTTAATAGTTTAATCAGAAACCATGACCGTAAAACATCGAAAAAACCTAAATTGATAACCCCCCCTCCCCCCCACCACCCATCCACGTAACAAACACAAAACAGTGTCATCAGCATACAGTGTTAACTTAGTGGTGATTCCTCTCAGAGTACAGAACTTTAAATTAACTCAAGTTTCAACAGAAGAAGCAGTTGTAACTTCCATCTACAAAAAAAACAAACATGTCCACAGCTCCGCGAAGCCAAACCCCTCCCCCCCCCCCGCACGCCTTCTCAGTTAGCAGAAAAAAATGTGTGATGCTGAGGAAAGTGAAAAATCCGCACGATGCATTTCACTTCACGGAGAAACGACTCTCGAACGACTCGGACGAACCTAAACCAACATTCTTTGATATAAAAAGACTGAACGCTGACTTCGTGCACGACCATAAAGCTATTACACTGCAATCTGAGTTGCACATTCATAAAAATTCCAAATCGAATGTTTTAACATGGCGGAAAAAAGACAAAAAATGATTGAGTCTTAGATGGCCTCGTGGTCACATGGCAAGCAACTCACCTGAAACTGAAGAGGGGACATGTGAGTGTTTCAGTTATTAGAAATTAACTAAGATTATCAACAGAATATGAAAAAATTGAATAATGTTCTTTACGATATGTCAGAGACGTCTATTTGTTGTGTTGAGGAAGAAAGCGCGGGAACATGGACATGGGGGGGGGCACCAGGATTTGTCCCCTTGTGCCCGATTGGCCGGTCCAGCTACTTCACAGGGGAAGAGGGGGAAGGACAGAAGAGGGAAATCCCGTTTCCTATGATAATGATGGACACTTTAGTGTTTTAGTTAATATGCTGCTCATTATATGTTTGTAGGATGAAGTCGATAGTTGACCAGTTCTTACACATTGTCCCATAAAGTGAGAATATCTGCAACACATGTCTATAAAGTTTTTAGTGTCTGCTGTAAATTTTAAGTTGTGTCTGGTACAACTTGCAGAATTTCTGCATTTACTTGTTTTTCACTGTATTTTCATGGCATTTCCTTCTGCGCCAAGTTACCTGTTGACGAAGTTATTTCAGTGTTTTACGTTTTATTGATTTTCGCCACCTAAATTCCGACGACTTAGCTAAAACATTACACTTGTGCCTTTTTTGCTAATTAACATGTAATGAAAACGTTTGCTATCTAAACGACTGCTATGACATTTATATGAACTATTTCATGTTCATAACATTTTCTATTGGTGTTGATTCTGCATCCTAATCTGATATTTCTAAAGATTTACCATCATCAAATCATGATATGATGTATTTATATATTTTATTGGAGGGTTTGGATTTATGCTGTAAAATCATGTGCATCACTCATCTAGTTTTATACTCCACACAAAATGTATCGTCAACAAACCTGTGGGTCAGGATTCTCGAAATGTTCAAAACATAATTTGTTTTGTTCAGTTGATTGTAGCTATTCGCCTCAAGAGGAACTTTGATTTGAAAAACCACAGGAAATAAGAGCATTAAAACATCGTACTTGACGACCTGCAGCTATTGTTGTGGCTGATGACGAGTCAGAATCGTTTGTATTGATAAAACGTCCAGAACGATGTGAAACATTCAGAAACGTTAAACATGCGCTCCACCTCGACCTCCACCTACACCTGTCACAGGACCCACTAAGTGAGCTGCTTGCTTTGTGAACACACAACTGTGACAAACATTTGCCATCGACACGCCCTCGTTCCCACGTTGAGAAGCCGAATGCAAACCGCGGATTTAACGCCGCCGAGCACAACAACGTGTATTAACTTCTCTTACAAACAATCAATCACTTCTGGCGTCCCTCAGGGCTTCCCAGCTGGCATGGCAAAAAACTGATCCTCGTTCAGTTTTGGCGCGTGACACGTAAAAGCGAGATAGAGAAGCAGAAGGAACGAGTTTCAGCACGTACACACATGCAAAGAATATCGAATGTTTACGCACTTGAGCTGCTGAGTCCGAGCAAAGACCACAGGCTGTGTGTGTTTCGGGAGGTGACACGGAAGTGGAAAGACGGGACTCGTCTCTCAGAGCGTGACGGTTCGAAGACATTTACTTTCCCAAACATTTGCTTGTTTTTTTTACAGTTTGACAGAAACTCACAATGCGAAATGATAAAATCCACAAAAGGTACTCCATCATAACTCTAGTAAAAAATATTTTCTTAGTAAGGATTAGTGTACAATACAGCTGTGATTCCATTGGATTGATTTACATTGGATTGCGTGTCTACGAAATAACATGAGCTTTTACATTTTTATTTTATTTTGTGCAGCTTAAATATTCCTAAAAGTAAATTTGAACAAGTTTCGTTTTTTGGAGTTTGGTTAAGGCCGTTTCTTTTTTTCAGTCGAGTTCTGTACATGGCTGCTGGTCGACCAATATCAATGCCAAATATATTTTCAACAGCCGTTTCAAACATCTTCGCTGAAAGTCTCTCCCCCCAGAAACAATTTGAAAACAATTTACATTTTCTTACTTTCCCCCATTTGCATGAAAAAAAATATATTCAGGAGCGAGAACAGATGGAAATCACTTAAATCTCATCATTACAACTCAATAAAAGCCGGTGGGAAAAGAGCAGGCTGCCATTAAGCCAAAGAGAAGAAAAATAACACTAAACAGAGGAAGGAATTACTGTAATGAAACAGTGAGGAGGGATAATGTACGACATCACTTCACTAAGGAAAGTAATTGAAGAACAAAACTCCTTAAAAATGAATTTAAAAGCTGACTTGGCCAAATTAAATGGGAAGATCATTCCCATTATTCTTCACTGGCTTCATTCTGATTCTCGTCTGAATGCGGTGTTGTAGAGGACGGGGCGGGGCGCGGGGCGGGGGGTGGGGGGTGGGGGGGTAGATACAGTATATCCAGCCTGTTTCTCATTTATGTCCTTTGTACAATGATATGTAAAGTATTTCATGCATTTTTGGAGCCGTCAAAACTTCAGGGAAAGAAAAATAGTGGGAAGTAATGGCTTGAGACGAATCACAGTATACTGGAGAGAGTGTGTGTGTGTTTGTGTGTCTGTGTGTCTGTGTGTGTGTGTGTGTGTGTGTGCAGATACATTAAGGGGAAATGAATAAAGTGGCTGTGTAATTTTTACCCTCATACAAAAGCCAACAGCACATCGATTTTACAAGTGAGGAGGGGGAACAACAAGGTTTTATGCAAATGAGGATCAACACAAACCCAAAGTATGGATTCAAAAACAAAGAAAAAAAAAAAAAAAAAAAGAAATATTCAGAACAAGGCACAGAATTTTCTGCAAATGGTTGAACTAAATAAAATTCGTACCAGCAGTCAGGGAGGTGTCGAATGGTGAAGCTCTCTACAGTGATTTCTGGCAACGTCTGGCGCACCCACCCCCCTCCCCTCCCTCCCCCCCCAACCCGTTCGCAGTTTACCGAAAATCCAAACCCTCCCCGTTTTTTTTTAACCTCCTTTTTTGATTTTTTTGTAACTTTTTTTAAACACACAAAACATTCCATCTACATCTGCAGACTAGAGACTAAACAACGGCTTAAAACCAGGCCTTTCTTTTAAAAACCCATTCCTCGTCTACGCGTTGACCCCTCGACTCTCACTAAAAGTGATCCTGAACCAACTCCAGCCCCACCCCCGCCTCCGCCCCCGGCCCCAAAACCAGCTCGGTGTCCCAAAGAGGACACCAGAGTGAGGGGTCCTGTTTGGATTAGATGTAGTACTCCTTCTTTTCGTCCGAGTTGGTGTGGCCACCCTCTGCGTTGATGATGGCTGTGTCTGCGTCCGCCGCGTCGTCTGCTCCTTTGGCTTCGTGTGTGAAGTAGGTACCTGAGGAGGAGGAGGAGGAGGAGGAGGAGGAGGAGGAGGAGGATGAAGGAGGATGAAGGACAGTGTCACAGACTCCATTACAGCCTGACGCTCAGATGACACAAAAGATTAAAATGTGCCGCTACATCCCACAGCACCTTATTATGCAAATTCTCTCCGTGTGGTCACTTACACAAACCGAACACCGGCGAGCTCTAATATTCTGATTATACATCATTTCCCCCAGTTTTTCATTCGAGACTGGCACATGAAAATCAGGGTTTTGAAATAATCTCGAGTGTGGGGAAGAGCGCGGCTCACACCTTCAAATTAACCTTGTCAAGTTCAGCAGAAAAAGGGAACTAGAAAGCCACTTCAAACCTAATTTAGAGGATTTATTCATATCCTATCACAGTGGAGTTTGATAACGAAGGCGAGGCAATATTCCAGAACGAATGGTGAAGGGCACTTGCACATGTGGAAGAAAGAAAAGCACAGATTCTGCACAAGACGACAGAAAAGAGACGAGAATGGTGACACTTTACGAATACGTGTACTATTTCTTCTTGTATCTGACTTGTACTGATACAACCTCAGTGTAAACACTCATCTCACAATTATAGTTAAATCTAAACTGGGCTGGGACGGTTGTATTTTATTTTATTTTATCTTCAACGAACCAATCAGAGAGCGTTTACAGGGAAATATGTGGAAATGCTGGTTTCTTATTGGCCGACATATTTACGATGCTCACACTCGGTGTCAGAATGTAAATAAAGATGGAAGACGGCGCCAAAAAGTGAAGCCAAAACATCTCGATCACCCCCTAGTGGCTGGATACAGTATAGGTCTTAAACCCCACCTCCTCCATGTTAGCTGATGGGACACGGACCAAAGTAAAAAGTCAAAATTCACATTCTAAAACTTTTTCTTCTCGTATTTTAAGTGGTTCTTCTCACACTGATGATTGTTAAAGTCTTGACTTGTGATTGGTCAAGCGTGCGGGACCTTGATTAAACTCAGAATGACACAGAAAGCGCCGGGGGACACAGTTTCTATGGAGCCTTGGTCGTTGTCCAGCTAAACTGTGAATCACAAGGCTAAATAAATCTCGTGTGTTTTCACCCAGACAACGAACTGAGGACTGGATCATTCTCGGAGCAGCGTGCGTTACACTGCTAAAGGGATAAAACGAGTCAAATCCAGGCCATGAATTTGACGACAATGCCGCAGCTAAACTTTATCACCGGGTGTGAGCAGTTGTTGACATGGAGAATGAGAAGCTGGGGTTGATTACCCATAATGAACGGTGTGGGTCAACTTTCCCCGAACGTCACTGCACTTTAACACAACGTTTTTCATCGGAGCCACAAAAAAATGTCCACTGATTGGAAATCAGAGGAGGAAACGCTGAGTGCAGCATCATCATAAAATAAAACGTCTCTTCCACACATTTACTTTGCCTCATTTACACTATTTCCCCTCTAAAACGGTTGATGTATCCAATTTCATTTCCTCGTGCATAAGAAATATCACAGTGTGAAATTCATTATGGATTGTAATTATTTCTGCGTTATGAGGGCAGCATACGAGATGCATTATACTGTGCGGCATGAAAAATGTAATTTTACTCACCATCGGTAACCCATAGCCTTAATAGCCATATTTCCATTATTTAAACAGCCTCCAACCAAGGATGTAAAAATAAGTTTTAACAGAAACAAAGTGAAGAGGCGACACCTGATAAACTTTACAACCGGTTTGTGTTCAAAGGAAACCAGTTGCATTTAACGATTAATGATTAAGAACAAAATGTAGGTTTTAAAATATCCACAGCAGTATTTTAAGTGCATATTTTTGTTGAATCATTTACCTTTAATTCTGACTTTATTAAAAAACCTCTAAATGTTCCAAGATGACACAGGAAAACCTGGTGATAATAATTTGTGACTAAACCAAATCCCAACAACCTTCCATTGTAAATTTAACTAATATCCATTATATTTATATGCATGGGTCAGTGTACTTTTGATTTGTCAGTATTGGTTATTTATCTCTATTTCCAGGCTCCGATACCTTTGTGTCTTGCGAAGTAGCGCCCCAACACGATGAGTAGACACAGCATCGCGAAGACGACCACGGCCACCACTCCTCCAATCACGGCGTGGTCCACCGTCCTGGGCGCTCCTTCTCCGGCTCGAGAATCTGCAAGTAGAGAAAACAACAAAACCTGAGCGTGGACACACAAACAGAGACCGACTCTCTGCTGCCTGACAGTCAGATGTGATGCTAATTACACTTAATGTAAGGACTTTGAATAGAGGAGCTTTGGAGCCGCAGAATAAAGCCGACACGTTGCTGCCATGAGCCGAGATGATCACATCGAGTTTTGAGCATATGGTTGACTTCCTGTTGCCGGGGGTGTAACCCACATACTGGAACGTGCAAAAATAAATCTGGAAGCATGAATGTTGCTCCATGGAAGAAATAAACATGTTTAGATACAAATTGTATTATTCAGTGACAAGGTTAGACTGTTGTCACTGTCTAACCAGTGAGATTTCTTTAATATCCCTAACAATAGATACACATAGCAGTAATATTACAGAAAGCAATTAATCGACTTTTAATTGAGATTTAAGTTCTTCACTTGTGAGCAGCATATACATATTTGAATAAGAATGTTAAGAAAAGGCAAACCTGGCCTTTGTTCTAATGGATTCCACCGTAATATCAACGAGATTATAACTGAATCAAATCCCAACAATCTTCTAACAGAGATTCAACCAGTTTCAAACCATTGTACCGCAACTTAACCGTTTTAAACCAAATACCTAAACTGAACTGTTTTCCAAAACCAACGTGTCTGTGTAGGTTCAACTTCTAATGTTTGAGCTTCAGATCTCAGAGAAGCTTGTTGTTGTGATTAAACGTTGAGTCCTTGATCTTGTACTTTGTTGTTTTCATTTCTATTTATCAGTTTTTCTGACTCTTAGAAGAATTACACAAAAACTACGGAGATAGTTTTTCTTAAATTTTTGTGACTTCCTAACGAAACAATGCAGAGGTCTTACTGAAAAGTTCTCATTCCTATGAACAGGAAAATATTGGTGCTGATCCAAGATAATGATCCAGATTAATCTTATCTGAAATACTTTTATATGCAATAAGGTGCTAAAGTGGCCAATTGGCATTGACGTGGGTTTGCACTCTCTGATTCCCCCAGATAAAAAATAAAAAGATATTTTACTTTGTTCCCAACTAAAAAGATATAACAAGACAGTCTCCTCTCCCGGGACCAGCCTGGCTCCTTCTCATCTGGCCAACATTTTAATAATCACTCCCACAACAATAAGAGTTTGGACTGCGATCAGGAAGTGATTAATCTGAGCAGGAGAAGAATTAACATACTCCCGTTGCGCTGTGAGACATCAGGATTAAACAATTAAATAAGAATCTGTTATTTTACAGGTTTTTGCTTCATCCTGAGGTTCAGTGTTTAGAAGAAGAAGAAGAAGAAAAAGCTTTGCTGCGACCACGCAAACAAGAAAACACCTGCAAACTGCTCATGGGATGGAAATGGTTGATAATGTCTTTAACTTCCAAAACACGTGTGCAGAAAAAAACCCAAAACCCTGAGGCTCTTTGCTGTAATGCTTTGTGAAAGGTATTGATCAGGTGAAGGGATCCATGACAACCAAAGTTAATATCCATTTGCAGACGTGATTGGTTCTTCTTGGTATAAGAGACGAGCAAATGTATTCACCTATAGAGAAGCGACTGCGAGGCGGTGGAGAGATGAGTCATGAGATGTGACCTAAATACAACTCGCGTAGTGTTTATAGTACAGCTGCATGTCTGTGATTTTATAGCTTATTTAAATACTATAACACCAGATCCTTCACTTTCAGGATAATGGCTTCTTTAAAGACTCATTTTTACAGAAAACGCCATAAAAATTGAAGCAAGGAGACTAAACAACAACCTTTCTCAGCAATAAGTGGAAGTGGAACCGACCTTCAGCCCCCGACCATCTATTACCTGGAGTATCTCACTAAAAACACGCACACGCTCCCCCCCCCCCCACACACACACACACACTCAACAGATGTGCTGAGCGAGCTCCAGGAAAAAGAAACGAGCCGGAAATTTATTAACGAAAAAACACAAACAGAGAGAGGAACACCTCGGAAAACATCACCTGCCGCACACCTCTGCATTCCTGCGACCTGCAGGAATAAAGGAGAGGAGGTGGTGGTGGGGGGGGGGGGGGGGGGGGGGGGGGGGCCGCTACCTGTCAAACTCAACAAAACATTACCCGAAAGATCTAATAGGTTATTTTGACTTCAGATTTTCTTTTTTAGTGCTGGGCAGATTCAATTAAAGTGAGCAGGAATCCTTCTGACATCCAATTCGCTCTTGTCAGGCTGCTAAAGCTGTGCTTTAACACACTTTCCTATTACGATGTTAATGTGGACTTTGGCTTTGGGGGAAGCGGGGGCGGCGTGTGCGAGTGCTGCGGTCAGGGTGGCTTAAATTTCCCCGGTTCAAATTCATTCAAGAGCGACGGGAGATGAGAACATCCACAATGCACCAGTCTTTTCATTATGCGTTGCTACGTATCGTAATGAGCTCTGGCTTCTGGATTCACCTGCGTAAACACAGCCGTACAACAGTCTGGCCTGTTGGTGGCGCTAGAGAGAGAGAGAGTCCAGGTGTCACCACCAACTTCGTCTTATTTTGAAAAGCATGAAAGATCCACAGCAAACTGCATTGGAAATCCCCCCCCCCCCCCGGGCCAGTTGCGCTAAGATTAGAAATCCGTACGTCTGACAGCTTGTTCCAGGCTCTTCACTGAAGTTATACGATGTTTACAGAAAATATTCATACCCAAGAGTTGTTTTTTAAGACTGCAACACTCCATCAAACAGGAATATTCTCCATTATGCATCATTTTGTGGCCGTTTCACCAGAATCCAGCCTGAGATATTTGTATTTCTGGAAAGTGTGGGACCTCGGCTATAATTTGGAATTAAGTAGATTTTTTCTAAAGTACGACAATTTTAGAAAAAACTATCTAAGGTCCAACAGAATCTCTTCAATGAGCGATAATGAATATGAATATTTCATGGCTACCTGGTGATGACTGTCGTGCCAAATGATTAATGACATCGTAGGTGCAGGAATAGCCTGTGGAAATTGTAATTTGAAGGATTTAATACAACCTGACTCTTATTTTTATAGCTTCTCTCACCTTTTCTATCATTAATAAAAACACTGTGTACTCAGTAAGTTAAAAGCTTAAAAGCTGAGATCTCAGCGTGTGGGTGCTAATGAATCCGGTCATCCTTCTCTTTATTAGAGCTGACAGATCCGATGTTAATGTGTTCAAATGTTGATGTGCGTTTTTATTATTTCATTCTGCAGCACTTAGTTTGAACCCGGTTAAGTTAATGTTTTAATAATCAGGGAAAGTTCAGCGTGGCAGGTTCAAGAAAAACAGATTTGTTTTCCCAACTTGACAGAAAACCACTAAAAGAGAATCTCATGAAATAACTAACAGCACCGAATGTGCTCCGGCGACGAGCAAAACAACAATAATTCATATTCATCTTTCTCACAGGAGGTAATGCTGTGTGATTTGTCATGGATTTAGCTGCGCTGGTGTGTTTTGTCATTACATCGGCGACCGTGCTTTCCCCCCCCCCACGTCGCCCGTTTCTCATCCGCGTTTGATTGCGACAAAAATCCTCTTAAAGAACTATTTGATTCAAAAACTTCTCGGTGGCGACACAGAGTTCCTCGGGTGGAGGGACTGAGCAAACAATTTCCATCTTAAACCCAACCGAACCCCCCAAAAAAATTTAAATAAAAAGTTGGTCTCGGTTTCATATTTAATGAGCCCCTGTTTTGTGAAGCCCAGAGAAGTGTCTGAGTGTGCTGTCACTTCCTGAAAGCACTCAGTCCCAATGACACCACCAGAGCAATTTGCATGTCATATCAGCCAGTATCACTTTAGAGCAATTACTGTCACCAAGTGAAATTCAGTACATTTGTCTTATTATCTCACATGGGGAGTCAAAGCTCAAATTGCATGGGTGATTGTTCCAGCAATCAAAGGGAGAGAGCAATTTCTGTTATTGCCTTTCCTTAAAAGTCACTTCTGTCGTGGAATGAAAGCTCCGATGAGATCCACATCAGACCGTTTCCTTTAACTGCGGGCTCTTAATTACAAAGCAAGAGGGGAACACAAATTTAAAGTAAGTAGCACCTTTCAGACAGAGATCCTGAGGAAACCCCCCCCCTCGTTACGCTGCCTCAGCTCGTTTACACCGAGGAACTAAAGCTCGCTGCTACGTCAGTGGTTGGATTTCACAGCCGCGTCGTGTCATCGTGGCTTTTTAACACATTCATCAACCGACGCCGCATTTAATAAAACAACAAAATCCCTCCATAGAGAAGACTGAAGGGGAACAAAGCTTCCTCCTTGAATGGGCTCAGCAAAAGTGCTTCAAAATGACAAGTCCAAACTCCAATGTGCCGGGAGACACTTATGAAATTATGCGAAAAGAGCCAGATGGCCATTAATTTAATGACCAGGGCTCAAGAGTGAAAAACCTTTGTTAGTTTTGAAAACTTTCCATTATTCGGTTGTTCTTATTGTCAAACAGTGACACACAGCACAACTTCCTGCAGCTCTTCTTGTTTCTGCTCATTGTGTTTTATTTTAGGGTCATTGAGCGTTTTCTCTCATTAGCACAGCGGAGCAGCTGCGTTCAGCAAACACACCACGATTAACTGACAAGTTCAACAACTGGCAGGTGAAGAAAGTGGAGCAGCTACAGAACTATGAACTTCTGTATATGTCTATATGTCTATTTATAGATGTTTGGTGGAGACATAAACAGAGAAGAAATACTGGACTTTAATTCAAAAAATAATAATAATAATAAACGTTGCCAGAAACATGACAGATAGAGTTGTGGTTACTTTTATATCACAAACAACAGTGTGATGAATACAATGATCATGTGTTTTAAAAAAGTCAAGAAGATGCCAAATACAACCAAGTAGCTGCAGCATAAAAAGTTTTCATATTACGTCGATGGCCTCTGGATTTATCTCGACACCAACACTCACTGTTTCTCAGCCTCAGTTGCAAATGTGCCTCAAATATAATGATTCATCGAGAATGCACTGTAAACCAAAGTGTCCACAGGGCAACGCAAACAACGCACGAGTCAATCGAGTGTGTGGTCATTCCGACAGGAGGAGAAACACCCATGTTGAGTGCGTATGTGGAGAGTATCTCATTTTCATAAGACATGTTGACAAAGGCCTGATTCGAGACAGAGGAGATCTCCTAATTGGATCTTCTAATCTGCTAATTAAGCATTAGTGATTTCACTGGTGCGCCCGCGCCGCCGGCAGATAGAGGTGCAATCACAGCGGCACTATGTCGGTGGGGTGTCATAAGAGCACATTGGCTTGTCAAGATCCACTCCCATTGCCCACAACACTCTCGGTTAAAGAGCGAATGTAATTAAAGTCCCAATGAACCTATTCATTGAACCAATTTGAAAATGTCAGTTATATCTTTTGCCTCTCGGGTGGCGCACTACACCGCGCACATACAGAGAGACTTGAGACCCGTGGAGGTTTTTTTTACACTTCACACAGACGCATTCAAAACACTGAGAGAAAAGGAGCCAAGGGTCAATAAATGCTAAAAAAGGGAAATTATAACGAACGAGGTTGTAGGAGTTTGATGGAATAAAGCCAAAAACAAGATACTGATCAAAATCTATCAGCTACATTCTGAGATATCTCGACTTTGAGTCCCAAGTGAGGATGAAGCTTTAAAAAAAACGAGGTATCCTACATTTCCCATGATGCAACTTCATCATAATCCAACCGCTCTCCGAGAGCCCCGATTGCATCAAGGTCATTTTACGTTGCTTTATGGGTAAAATTCACGGTCTGGCCTATTAAGATAAATGTTTCGACTCCGGGGCCGCCACAGGCAAGATCCCTCTTAATCAACCTTTACCAAATCCATTGACTGTGTGAGATAATGTGAACATACAGAATTAAAAAGTCATGTTAAAAAATAAAGTTATGAGCGGACTTTGGGTTATAGAGTGTGACAATGTCCTCATTTAGTTGTGTGAAGGGAGAAGAACAAAGCAATAAGATGAAAACTGACATAAAAGTGCATATTTTATTGTTACTGGATGAATTAGAATTTTAACAAAACAAATACAAATTGTGATGTGATCCAGACTTGAACTCTGAGCTCTTGATTTTTTCAGACACAGCAGAATATCGGCGGATTTTCCTTTCCCAGTGTTGAAGGCAAACACACTGAGAGACAACAACACATTCTCTCTCTTGTTCACTTTAATGTTTGGTGGCCTCTGGTTCACCGGGCCTGCGGGAGAACACCGGAGGAAAACACAAACACACACAACATGTAAACTCTGCCTGCGCCGCGGTGCGAGCCTGGGACCCTCTCGGTAAGAACCCTGACTTTTACATCTTCGGGATATCCTGCCTTACTTGTGCTTAACTTGAGGAAATACTGGTACAAGCCCCGTATTTCACTGACTGATCTCAGGTAACATGATGATCTTAAAGGTTTTGTTTAAGTTATTTGATTCTACAGCTGACTCGTATCGATGGGACCTAAATACTCCAAAGAAGCGCAAGATGGCAGCGTCCTTATTTAAGATATATTGGCTTCATCTTTGTACAGTGGGAGGAAGTGGAGACACGACGTCCATCTTTCTTTACAGTATAATAGTCAGGATGTGTTGTAGCACGGCTCTTTGCTGCCGTCACATCAGAACATCCCCGTCACTGCACCTTGGGTAATTCTCTTTGTGTGAAACGAGTATAACCAGGATGACCAGGTAGTTTGACTTGTCTATCGAGGATCTTACCTGATTTAAAACAGTGGCTTCATTGAAATTGGCTAAATTATGTGAACCCTGTCATTGTTTATGGTGTCAATGAATTAGAATAAGTTGGAATAAACCAAACAACGAGCCAACTACGTCTTTACCATCACCAAAACTGACCATTTCTGAACACTCTGCAAAAGTGAATAAATAGAGTAGAATATAAATGTGTTGAATTTCTATTTTCTAAAACCACGTTGTTTAGAAAGTCAACAGGAGGCAACGCAGCTGAAGAATCTCAGCTGTGGGTCATTCAAGTTACACGTTGCCAAGAAACTAAAACTTAGAGTCAAGCTACAACATAACAGAAATCAAATCAGACAAACCAGTGAAAAGCAGTGAAACTTAAGTTTTCAGTCTCTCGTTCGCAGCGTAGCTTCATCTGGAATGAACACATCACTTTCTGGCTCCGATTCTTTCAGCTTTTAAAAACAGAAAAATCTCAAACCCGGCTGAAACACACACAAGATTGAATATCGTGAATATAATATACACCTTGTCTAGGTGCGCTCTTCCTTTCCTCGGCTCTCCCCCGTGTAACATAAACCTTTCTTCACCGTATTGAATTCTATTTTTGATGCCAAACCTCATAACACTACAACGCAGTCTTGCGAAAGGAAAGCAAATGTTCCAACTCCTCGCAAAACTAAGCCAGTGGGGTGTCATCTCCTAAGGAACCTCGCGCCTGCTGCTTTTTTTCCTCCTGATGGAGCTATTCATCATTTATCTAATCGAGGCCTGTCTCCATCCAAAATGTAATATAATTATGGGCTATAACTGTTCTCAGGATATTAAGCTGTATCTAGGCCACGGGTAGGCTCGATAAACACCTTCTAATAATGGCTTTTAGTGGTCTCAGGAGTGACTTCTCCTAACACATCGAGGACTCTCTATGGCTCCCAAGGCCAAATGACTTTGCGGCTTGTTGTAGAGATGCACATCAGTCCTGGTAATGGGGACAGCGTTTAGAAAAAGAAAAGCTGCAGCCCAGTGGAGCTTCTCTCCATCCACCACCTGGCCCCTTTCTTCTCTCATGCCTGATTATCGACACACCTTCCCACACCCCCACTGTCACCGAGCCGCCTCCAGCCTCGGCCGTTTCAGCGGCATCGGAAAAAAACTCCCGTTGATTTATGTTCGTGGATGTGAAAGCTGGTTTGCATGTGCGTGTTCTCATGCTGACTTGATTTTTTTTATCGTGTGACATCAGATATCTGAGGGTGATCTTGTATTAAAAAAATGTAAAACAGAGATAAGGTCAAAGCAAGAGTGATAATTAGTGATGTTTTCATTACAAAGCGTCAAAGAGTAAAATTAATAAAACTCTTTTAAGTGCTGCAAAGTGAGAAATCTCACCAAGGTCAAAGTCACAGAAATGTCAGGCTTTGATAAGAAAAAAAAAAGAAAACGGACCTTAAATCAAGTCCTGTGTCTCCTCGGCTCTCGGCCTAATAACAACAGAAGAGGCTGTGCAGCATCCCGGTGTTGTGACACAGAATAGTATCAGTGAAATGACATCAGGGGCTGTGAGTGGGTCTGTGTACACAGCAGACACAGCCCTGGGTGACGGAGCCGAGCCAAAGACAACGAGCGGCTAATCCCGCGAAAGGGAAGCCCGAGACAATGGCTACATTTACATACATGCGGTAAACAGACGACGGCACATTCTCCGGTCAAGGTCGCACTCGAGAGAGGAGCTGTTTACACAAACCTCTCTTACTGTAGCTCACCTCGCTTGAAACTACCTATTTACATAAATCAACAAGATTACTGGGTTGTTGTGACTATTTGCAGCTTCAGCCTTTCGCCTTAGTTTTTGCAACATGGCGAAAAAAACCCTGAAAATTGGTTGTAGGTGCCTTTCAAGAGACACATCGGAGAAGGGATGGCACTTATAGTTGGAGTTCGTACTCAAACTCAGGGCAGATCAATGGAAAGACCCATGGAGGACGACACTATACTTCGTAAACCATTAATTAAAAGGTAAAAGAAAGAATATTTCCAAAATCCAAAACACCCCCTAGTCCTGGTCAGCCATGTTTCAGCCATTAACCTGCAATAAACCAACCAACTCTCCTCCTGTCAACGACACTAATTGAAAAGTCTCGGGATCACCTCTTCACGTTATTACAATCCAACCTGGTGGGGGGGCCTTAAATTCTTTCACCCCCTTAATTTCACGAGGATTCATCATCAAATATTTATACATGCATCACAGTGTGGATCGTGATGTGTGGCTTCGCGGAGGCTAAACGAATGAAATATTCAAACCAAAAGGGCAAAGTTACGTCTCGTAGAATTGGGGCGAACTTTTCGTGAACTTTAACATGCAAATATCTTCAACTGACCAAACGGCAAATCATCCTGACACGGCCGACCTTTGAGGGAATGCAGGGTCCGAAATTGAGGAGTCTACTATATCAGCACGAGCCATAACTAAGCTCCAGCAAGGTTCTTCCGCAAAGACGTGCAGATGACTGCCCATGCAGCTGTCACAGCGCAGCATTGACAACCCAGTTAGTGCTAAGTAAGACTGCAAGCTACTGTACATAAAGCCGAGCTGTCACCAGAGAGGAGGAGGAAGCATGTAAACAATGTCAGGAAGTCTCGAAGGACAAACTGTGTAATCACAGCTCCTTGAAAATAGCTCAAAGACGTTCTTGCGCTTCTAAATGTGCTTGAATCGCTGTCGGCCTTAATCTTCCACTGAACCAGCAAAAGTTCCTCAATGGACCCGGTGACGTTTGACCTTTTGTTGCACGGACCCCGTTGGCTGCCAGCTGACAATAAACGGGACAGAGCCGGGAGATAAAAATGGAATCCCGCCATTATGTAAAGATGGAGCCCTAGCAGAATATTTGACTTGTTATCCCCCGTGCGCCTGCTTTGTCGTGCTATTTCGTCCGTCTTTGAGAAGCAGTGTTGTGGCACAATCTCTGTCAGGTGAAGCAATGCTGACAAAAAAGAAAAAACCCGGCAGTGATAATAAAAATCCTTTAGCAGAGCTGAGTGCATGGCGCCGGCCTCTAATCCAAGCCTTACCTCAAAGGAAATTCAGACCAGCTTACATGCATGGATGGTGTCGGGGAAAAATAGGGGAGAAAATCTGCTGTATTCCACATGAAGCTCATATTATAGCCAGAAGTTGTCGGTGCTGCTAAAAGTGAGCAAAGCCAGTGACAATGGGAGATATCAAGGACTGGATTTGTCTCATTTACACAAAACACTGAAGGGGAGAAATATCTTTACAGTGACAAATCCCTGGTATCGTATCTTCACTGAATCAAATTGGGAAAAAGATCTACTCTCAATATCGTCGCCAACGATCCAGACCAAGAACCACCTACGTGAAAAAAAAAAGAAGTGGCACAAGAAAAAGTATCCGAAGCCCTGAGAGAATTTGCTGAGGAAGCTGGAGCTGCAGGCACAAATTAGAGGGGGGGAAAGGAGCAACACACCAATTATTGATAATCAATTCAATTTCCTCTGTGTTCATTTTGGGATGTGGCCCATAACCCGCATCACAGAATAAATGTTTCAGCACAAATTCTGGTCAGAAACTAATTTTCTCTTCCCTTGTCCTGTTGGCCCCGCTGCCAAACAGCCGGCCCAGCCGAGGTAAGAGCACAACTCCCTCAGAAGGAAGTTGTGAGACTTGGTCGCTGTCATGGCAACACTGAGCCTAAAAGCGAATTAGAATACTGAGTATTGAAAAAGCAGGGAACATGCAGGTTACATGCTTTGGCGTTCTGTGCGTTGCACTATGTTCCAGTGTGGTTACAACTCAAACACGAGAAACCATTCCAGCTTTTAAGCCCATCAGCCTGTTTGTAGCTGGTACTGGTGAAAGTGATCGTTCCTCTATGCTGTCGGCTAACAGATCAGATCAGGGAGATAATAATCAGCTGGAAGGTCCCACTGTTGCTATTGGAAGGGTTTCTATTAAACGTTGTACAGATATTACAAGATAATCTTTTATTATAGATATTCATGGTTCCCAGAGGGTGTGATACTTATGTTTGTGGCAAGCCGTGAACTTTGTTTTGTGCTGATTTGAAGTTTACATAGTTTTTATCGAAATGTCTCAACAACTAGTAGCCTTCGCTTTCACATTTATTCATTATATAATTATTTATACTTGATGCTTCATTCTAATAAGTAAATATCGGCATAGCAACATACGTGAAAGTGAAAGTAAAAGTATATGAAAACAGTATAAGTGCTAAAAACCTTTAAGATTCAAATGCAAGATAATACATTTGTACTTGAATCTGCATTACACAGATGTTTCCCTTATCCACCATTACACGGTTAATAAAATTAAAAAGAAAGGGAGAAAGAAAATTGAGATGAAATCAGCAATGAGGGTCATTATTAAAATAACTGAATGAAATGGGAATAAAACCCAAATGAACAGTCTCTTGGTTTCTGTTCCTGCAGTTGTCAGCACTGAGGCGGCTGATGAACTCATTGAGGACACGATACATTCGATCAATAAGCCTCCACCGTCATATTTATCAGCAATCACACCAAAGTTGATTGTTATTTTATATGTAATGATGATAGGAAATGTGCAAAATTGTTCTGGCAGGCGATTTAAAAAAAAGGTCTAGCGAGAGTTAATGTGACAGCAGTCGGAGCGCGGCTGCTCCGGCGGTGCAGGTGTTATCGTTTCAGCAGGTAGCGCCGCGACAGATGGGGATGATTGACAGTTTGGATTAACGCGATGTCGTCTCTGTGGTTTGTGCATCTGGTCGCTGAACGCAGACACTTTTGGTGAAAGAAAAGGACACACAGAAAAACAACACAGTGATATCACAGATGTAAGGTTAAGAAGAAACAAGTGAATGTACATTTGAAATGTAGAAAAAACTAAGCGTGTGTTGCACAGGACTTCTAACGGAGGAAGGACTCACAAACTGCCGGGGCCTGATATCTACATCTGCTCGGTGTAACGATTGTGCGACTGTATTAATTGTACGATGAGTCAACTGAAAGTAGAGCTGCTCGACAATTCTGCCCTCCACAAGTATCACTCTCCAGCAGAACAATTTACATAAGAGATGTGCCCCTTGTTGGCGCACTCCACATTTTTAAACTGTTGTTCAGTCTGATTAAAAGCCTCAGATCTATGTCACAGGCAAAAAAACAGTACACCTGCGTGATGTGTCATCGCTTGCGTGTGCATTTCAACACGTGAGGAGCCGGTTGGACGGTCGGAGGTTCACTTAACTTTCAGCAGGTGGTGAGTTAGGAGAGGAGAAGGATTTTTTTGTCGCGTTTGTCACCTGTCGCACTCATTTACGAGTCTGAGTCGAATTAATGCAGCGTATGTGGCTCATTCGAAGACGAACCCCAAAGGGTGGGTTCAAACCGCCGAGATCCAGCCTCAAACACAAACACGTCTATCTGTGTGTGCACATAAAAAAAAAGCGCACACGCGTCTCGAATGAAGAGGTTCTATCACGGCCCTGATGTGAGATTCTCTATAATGGACTCACTAAATCACAGCACTTTCCTGGAGCTGCAAAAATCCATCTCTTCTTCTCCTAAAAAGGTGAGAAGCTGCTCTGCACTCACTTAGAATCACGAGCGAGCGGAAGGCGAATGTGGACCACGCGCGCTGGAAACTCCACTCTGTTGTGTTTCTGCAGTGACTCAGTCGAACCACCCCGTTGACTCCGGTGCCCTCCTGAGAGGATTCATCACATTCTGCAACTTTCCCTTTGCAAAAATAAATAAAAAACACCTTTCAGATATTCCACACATTTGTTGACCAGCTGGGACCCAGGAAATCCGGCGTCTGTGTAGCTGAGGCGAAGTGTATTGACCGAAAAAAAATCTTTAACGCTTTCAAACCCCTGACTGAGAAGTTTTTACTCTATTTACAGGTTTGTCATGGTCACTTTGAGCCTTGCAAGCCATATGTCATTTAAAGATTGTGATGCTACTTAGAAATGCGAAAAATTGTCATGTTTAGTTGTTATTACCTTCACGGTTATGTTTTCACTCCTGTTTGTTGGTAAGTTTATTTGTTTGCCAGCAGGATTATGCAAAAACGACTTAACGGGACATGGGCCAAGAAAGATTTCGTTAAAATTTTGCGGGAGATGAAAGTATTTGTTTCTTCTTTCCCATTTCTCAGAAACTAATTCATCGACCTTGATGAAAAAAAGTGTTTGATATTCTGTGATTTAATTTAAAAGGACTGTTGGGCCCTACCAAAGGTATAAAGCTTTACTGAGTTACCCAAGTGGTATAGCACGTCTTTATGAACAGATGAAGGTTGATGTAAACACAACAAATATAAATGAATAGAGGAGATTGACAGTGTTCTATTGACATCAATCATCTTATTTGATCTCATCTTATTTTAAAATGATCTGTTTGATAGATATCAGAGAATATGCAGCTTTATAGGCTCATTACTTCCACCACGATGTTCAGTTTATCATTGTGTTTGACAGAGATATGATTTCAAGGTGGGGAATAAGGTTTATTCCATGAAAGGGGTTCACCGTGCTGAGGTGAAGCTGAGGCCAAAGTCCTCTCATCATTATCAAACGGACAAATTCTTTTGTTTGCACGCGATCATTAAACCCGTGTTGCGTCTGTCAGGAACACAAAGCTTCATCCCTTTAACCTACTAATATGTCACGTAGCCAGAAGCTGGCAGCGCCATCTGTCCCTCTGATAGCAGCTCAACCTTAAGATCACCTGAGCTGCGCCGACTCCACGCCTGACGACTCCAGTTTAAAAAAAAGGACGACATTAGGAAGTTTGCCAGATTTGCCAAAAACAAGCCTTTTTTCTTTCCTTCCTACACATAAAACAAAAGACGGAGATAAACTTCTCCATTAACTGAATACTTTCCAAAGTTGCCCCGATAGCAATTTGGCACATTGTGGCCTTAACATTTAATGAATGCCTTGTCTCTTTAATGACATCCAAATGTGACAGCTCAGTCCTTGGATTAAAGTGGAAAGTCCTGTGACTCACCTCCCACAGTCCCACTGTGAGCAAAGTGGCCATTAAAGGGCCGTATTCCTCTCTACTACTAGATCTCCGAGGCGGCTCAATTATCCCAGTGCTTTCACACGCTTGCTGACAGCCGCGTTGGCAGGTGTGTCCTTTCCAGACGTGCTCTCTTTCCAGATGGGAAATTAGTCAGTGCAGCTAGCCATCAGCTAAAGCAACTGACACCTTCCGCCAACGTGCCCTTTCATTAAGAGTGAGAAGATGGGAGGCGAGAGGAGAAGAGCAAACACCGGTGGACCGCCGCGATGCCGGCTGCGAGCGGCCGACCACATTTGTGTCTTTTCTGTTTTATGTAGGATGAGGCGACGAGCAGGGAGTTGATTGACCTCATGCATGATGACAGACGACTAAAGTCCTATATAGAGCGTTTCTATGATGACCAGTCAAAGCCCTTTACAGTCTATTCACACATTCATACAGAGCATCTAAGGGCAGCACTTGTTCTGTACAGTATCTTGAATCACATTAACATTAACATCAGGGCTGATGACCCGAACAAATCCAGAGTCCAATACCTTCAATTTCTGTTGTGAGAAAAATATCTGACTCTTATCTGCTCCCTCGCTTTGTGGATCTGCTGTTTGTTAAATTAGCTTATTATAGTTTTTTATACTGTGGCCTGAAGCGAAGCACATATCAACAACAAGGACATTTAGCAACACGAGATAATAGAAAAGAGGCTTTAAGAAAGAAAAGGACTCAATTTAATATAAATACATAAACTAATGAATTCATTAGAAAACAAGAGTAAAAGTAAGAAGAAATTTGTAAGATATTTTTCTCGTGGTTGACACCAACAACAGAAATTGAAGGTACTGGTCGGGTCATCATGTCTGCTGGGGGTTTATCAAACTTCAAAACTTAACAGGCCTTAAATATATATATATATATATATATATATATATATATATATATATATATATATATATATATATATATATATATATTATATGTGGCATAATATGTCAAACATGAATTTGAGCTTGTTTTAAGAGGAAAAAGATTAATTTAGCTTTTAGAAAACTGGCTTTAACATTTTAAAAGATGTGAATTGATCTTAAAATAACTTCTCAATGTTTAACTTGTGTGTTATTGTAGATTCTCTTCTCCTCTTTCATCCTTTTCAACAATAGCTGCAAACCTGAATCGTCTATTTTTGTTCTCAGAGCTAATTTCACTGAGATGAAGCCGGGTTGGGTCAAAAAGTGTGAAGCCATGATTGTGCAAACTTGTTGTTCACTTGTTGTTGTGTTCTCCTTCCTGCACAACGACATGGAAAAGCTTCAGTGCTTTCCGAGCATATGAACATTTACAGGATGTGCTGATAAGTCTAGTTCTTGTTTTTCACAAACGCCTTAAACTCTGCGGGTCTCACAAGCCAAAATAACTTTATCGAGCTTCCCGGGGCCAAAGTACAGTGGAGTTTATCCTCATGCATGATGATAAAGTCCATCACTAAGTCGGTGTTTCTGAGACGCTCTTATTTTACCATCAACTCTTTGGGAATAAGACCCAAACAAAATGTTTCTCCTCCAGATGCAGTTCATCTCAGAGCCTTCTTCCCCCCCGTACCTGGCCTATTTCAGAGGGAAATGGACAATATCTTGGGAAGAAGAACCTTCCAGCTCAGTCGAGTCCCGGCTTCCTCTTTCTTTTAGTCACGACAAGCGGGGGGGGGCATCGCTATGGCAACAGCATTGGAGAGGAGACCGGGAGGCAGCCGGT
Organism: Hippoglossus hippoglossus; assembly: GCF_009819705.1. Taxonomy (NCBI): domain Eukaryota; kingdom Metazoa; phylum Chordata; class Actinopteri; order Pleuronectiformes; family Pleuronectidae; genus Hippoglossus; species Hippoglossus hippoglossus. The sequence goes on from NC_047164.1 coordinate 3,867,032, forward strand.
CAGCGCGGATGCTTTCATAACAGGCTCCGACTCGGTGTCACACATTCACCGCCGAGATGCAGACGTTAATTAGCACTTTTTAAAGACATCAGAATGATTTTTTTTGTGGTGGTGGGGGGGGGGAAATTGCCCTGTTGACACTAAAAGGATTATTTATAAAATTTAAAGGACACTTGAAGGAAGCGGTGAATGAAATGCACTCAGCTCTCTGAGTCGATTCAGCTCATGTCAGTGATGGTGTCGACACCGAGGATGTTTTTGAGGTCGAGAAAAGTTCCTGGTTGTTTGTTAAAAAAGACACAAAGGACGAGAGCGGCTGGGAAAACACAGTGTGCTTCAGAAAGCTGTTCAGATTCCGTGTTCGTGCAATTTCGGGGGAAAAAAAAAATCACAAAAATGTCACTTTGAAGAAACTTTAGTGAGTTTTGCAGCTGGTTTGTTTCTTCTCTGTGAAAAGTGCAGGATGTCTAATACATGAGGAAATAAAAGGAAATGAAGAGTCGGACCGCTGCTCGCACGTCGGACTCTTCACGCCCGTGTTCCAGGTCCTGAAGGAACACGTCGCTCTTTGTATTTAATCGATTTTAAACAACACAGGACGTCTGCAGCACAGAGAATTACACGTCATACAATTTCTCTGTAGATCTTTTGCCTTTTCATACATTTTCTATTAACAGTGAGAAAAGTATAGAATAAGGGCTTATCCTTTGATGTAACTGCTATAATTGTAAATGTGTTTGTTCAGGGATAATATTGTTGTTGGTGGGAGTGAAATCTCGGGGTTTCATGGCAACTGTGAAGCATGTGGACACATTCTTTGATTCCCCCGGCTACCTACTCTCCCTTTTTTGCATATAAACATAATCACGGTGAAAGCAGGAGTCCACAGCTGCAGCTAATGTTCAGTTATTTTAAGGCTTCATTTATGTTCATGTTTTATACAAAGCTTTTCTTTCGGCCTGTGATGAGTGGACGACCGGCGAGCCACAGCCGCCCTCTGGTTGTTTTTCGGTGCTCCAGGTAAAAGTAATACTGTTTGTTGTTAAAGCAAAAAAAACATTAACTTGATTTAAAGAAACTTATATGTGTTATTATTATCATTAGCTGCTGCTGTTTCCATGGTATCACGGCAACACTGGGGGAAAGTGCAGCGGTGGAGAAGGTAGTCAAATGTTTTGCTTAATTAAAAGTATAAATAAATACACAAAAATGTCCTCAAGTATTCAGGAAAAGTTGCAAATTAACTTCTCTACTTAAATATAGCTATTAAATATACTTAAAATATTAAAAGTACTTGTTGAGTGTATCCTATCATTGTGGTTGAGTCTCGGCTGTGGCCATGTCTGAATTTTTAAAGATATATTTGGATGCATTTTGCCTTTACGTGATCAGATAAAGTGCGAAAGGTAAAAGTACCGTAAACAAATCTTCTTAAGTGAAGTACAGACACATGAACAATGTAATAAAAGTACAGTTATGTACCTTATTACATCCCACCTCTGTAAATGTGACAAACAAGTTAAACATATACTTTAAATGTGTGGTTACAGCCTGAGAACACTTTGCTCAATTACACCAACTTTCTTCATTATAGTGCAACTCTCTGTTTTATCATCAGTGTCAATATTCATCGAACCTGGACTTGAAATCCATGTCATTACGCAGCGATTCAGTATTTATCCAATCGATGTCTATATTTACTATTCATGCCGGACTCCCACATGGGGACGACGTGTGGGTGTGATTGACAGCGGCGACTCTCCGGTTGGTTTTATACCTGTTAAACCTTAATGCATTAGCATATGTGAAAGCAATATACAATTTTAAAGGCGTTTTTCTAAATCTGTGTGAAAAGTTTTAAAAATCTAATATTAAAAATCAAAACTTTCTGCATTAAAATCAGATTGCTTTGGGTCTCTCAGAAATATAGTGAGCATATATTTAACTATTTAAATGGCGCTACCAGGTGAGGTCACGTACGTCGTCCTGCAGCAGCCGCAGGTTCGATTTCCACCCGGCGCTTTGCTGCATTTCTTTCCCTCCGTCCTTTCAATAAAGGTGAAAATGTCCCAAAAACATCTTTAAAAAAAGGAGTTTGTATCTTACGAGCTTTACAATTAAACTCTGAACAAGACTATGTGATCTAATATTGAGATCACTTGAAAAAGCATCATATGTTTCCTAAATTCACGTTTAAATGCTGACCTTGGTTACTTTTACAGTAAATAACATGAAATCTGTGTCTCATTTTTACAGTGAGATAATTGTTGCGGAACTGTTTCGTCTTCTGAAGAAATAAAAAAGGTTTAATAGCTTTAAAAGCAGTTTTAACCTCCAAGGAAAAACAATCTGAGAATAATCTGAGGTAGAAGAAGTGATCGATACGTGTAGAGCTTGTATATCTACATTGAGAAAAAGGGATTTCATGGTTTGTCGACTGCCACAAAAACAAACTGCAGTCGCACTGAAAACCCAATTTCACATCAGAATAAGCCGTACGGAGTAAATGAGCTTCAATTAAAATGAAATATTCGCTACGACACCTGAACCTTCCGCTAATGTATATTCACCGAATACTATGTGCATATTAATGAACCCCGTCTCCACCAATGCACCGTGCAAATCCATTAATCTGGTTTAAGCACGTCTTCTTTTGCCCTTTTCAAATATTTTATAAGAGAGCGAAATGAGCTGTGGGTGAATATCAGTCTATTCTTTCTTTCTGAAAACAGACAAATCAGAAAGACGTGGATGTAGTTATTAGTGTCACTTGGTATTTAGACAGCTTAAAGTGCAAGTTATGAAACTGTCTAATACCTTCCTCTCTCTTGGCTGTTTTGCTGTAAACATGCAGTGAGAGGTTACACAACATTTTACTTTTTTTAAAGTTGTAATTGCGATTGTAAATCTTCTTCTTGCTCTGTTTTTGGGCTCTACCAACTCATTTTTAGCTGCTAGATGCTCCACTAGTTAACCAGCTATGTCTCTCTCTCTCTTGTTTTGTTCTTGTCAGCGAGTACACAGTTGTTTTTCTGAGTTTTCCTGTCAGAAAATAGCTGTTTGCTGCGGCCCGAGAGTTCTGCTGTGACACAAACATCAACCGACACAGTGAAATTTCGGCCTCGACATCTGAACAACGAGCTGAGACTCACTGTAAAGCTCCGTGAAGCCGAGTGCAGCCACAGATTTGAGTAATAATTAAGGTTTATCACTACGAGCGACGTCTTTTACATGAGCAAGTTCTTTTAACTTCAACTAACAATATATGGCATCGATAATAAGTTGACATTTTAATTTAGAAGATGCAGAAGTGATTTCCTCAGATTATATTGACCCTTGCTAAATAAAGGTCAATCGCCCAATACAAGCAAAAATAAATGACCTGTAACAGTTACTTTTAGCAGTTTGATGAATTCAGGTTCCAGATTATTACTATTTTACACTGTCTATCAATGTAATTTTAATCTATATATATTGTATTCCAGGCAGCTGAAGGTATTTTGCTGTATAAACCTGAGGTTCCTGCTTCAAACAGCTCGTTATTAGCTTTGCAGTCTTGGTCCTGTTCTGCATTTGTGTCCAAAGTCTTTAATTTCCAGTAAAGACGAATAAAATATTCATGATGCATCACCGCGGTTAATTACTAACATTTAAAAAATGATTATGAGCCAAGACACAACATCTGGGGCAACCATTCAAAAACTCATAAATGCGTCTCAAAGAACAGAAGAATAAAGCATCTGTGGTCCGGAGCCGGCGCGAGCTGCCAGCATCGTTTACGTGGAGGAGACGTGACGATGCTGCAGCCGAGCCGACGCCACGTTAGGAGCCACTGACGTCCCGGTGGCTCTGCTGCGATCTATTCAACAAGCCGATGCTCATTAAATAAACTCAACCATGCAGAGGAAATACTTCAGATACCAAGATGAAATTACTATTTTAAAACCTTAATATGTAAACCTATGCAACAAGGCACTTTAAAAGCTAATTAGATATTTTCCTTTTGACCTGGTACTGTTCTTTCTTTCAAATGAAAATTGCATGTATATATATATATATTTAAAATAAACCAAATCAAATAATGCATGATGTTGTGAGATGATGTGATAATAAATATCTATATAGATATGATGCCCACCCACAATCCAGAGGAGGGACCAGAATATAGTAATGTGCTGCATAATGTAAGACCGTTCCCACACAACCGCAGTAAACACGTCAGAATGGCATCTTCAAACAGGTAATATCTGTTATTGATATTCTCCACTGGGATTGTTTTCTGTATTCATGTATAGTTCTATGTGCATCACTCACGTACAGAGACTCACTGCAGTAAACATCATGAAATCATGAGGAGGGCAGGGGGGCTCGGTCGGTCTATCGGCTCGTTTCTTTTACCATTTAGCCTCCATGGGAAGAACTTTTCAGAAATATATTCTTAGAACTTCATTGTAAAATCCTCAAAACACGAGTCCCATGATTGTAATCGTTAAAATATTCAAAGTGCACACAGAGAGGAAACAACTTTCCCCAATCTAAAAAAATGTCCTAGTTTTAAAATCATGCTTCTGTCTTACTGCCAGACGTGAAACATCAGAAATGCAGAATTCAATAAGATGTGTTTTCTTCAAGGCAGTAATGTTGTTTAACCCCCGAAACCCACACGGTCCAATCTTCTGTTGATATCAAATCTAATTTTCTGAGGAGAGAAGAAACTACTGGGACAAAAAGCTGCTTTTGCCCTTTTTCTTTAAAGACACATTATCGCAACCTCTTCCACCTTCGTCATGTTTGTCGCTGTCAGAAAATCCTGCCCTCTAGTGGAGGTATTGCTTCACGACCACGCCATTAAAAAGGACTCATGGAAGTATTAACGGTTACATATTTTGAAACCGGCAAATCTCTTAAATTAGTTGATCTAATGAACTTGGTAACAAACACGTTGTTTATTTGCACATCCATTAGTATGGATTATATTATTAGAGTTATGTCTCTGGTCGTCTTCTGATTGTAAGTCCAATATTATTATAATATTAAAATACATATTTCGGCTCTTGCAACACCTGAGGAAAATATAAATTCCTAACGAGTCTTAAAGTCAGGTGTCAGAAAGTGAGCCCTCTTTTTTTAGACTTCCAGTGATGACACGATCATTATCATTCACACAAATTACACGGTAATAAATAAAAAAAGGTGGGGGGGGGGGATGCAAATTACACAGAATGAGAAAATGATGCGTATCATCTCCATTCATATTAATGTAAACGAGAGTAAATTGAGTCTATTTTGCGTCGACATAGAATCATTTCACGCTGTTGATATAATCAGTCCTGGCCTCAGAGAGGGTTTTATTCCTCTGTGGCACCTTCAGGGAAACAGAGTAATTGGTTAGTTGGAGCATTTCACAAGAGCAGTTCTTTGCAAGAGGAATTTATGGGGGGGGGAGAGATGTTTATATTAAGCTCGCCTCTATGCAGTGACACTAAGTGAAATAAACAGCTTTTTGGCACAATTAGCGTAGCAGAAATGTAAAGAAATAAAATGCAGCCTGGCTGTTTATTTGGCCCGGCTGCTGTGTGGCATCAGAAGACATTTCACTATGATCAATACGTGACTGATAGCAGGGGCACAGCTTACATTCCCAGAAACAATAACATCGACTGTGCGACAGTAAACAAAAGTTGGCATGCTGCAGAGACAGGAAACACTTTAAAGAACACAAAAAAATAAATAAACAAAAGAGGAAAAGTAGAGATACGAACCATGAGCTGCAGGTTCAGTGCTGGGCGCAGAGTCTGAGCACACAAGGAGAGGACATGGCAGTTGTGGAGGGAGGTGTGGAACAGGAGGAACAGCATGCAAATAAAGGAGAAATGGGGGAGAGGCAGGGAGGGAGGGGAGGGGAGGGAGGGAGCGGGGCAGTGGGAAGAAAACAAATGACACCCATAAGCAAGCATTCGGAAGACCAGAACATGACAAAAGACATAAGGCTTACGGGAAATCAAAGGGAACCAAAGACAGTGCAGAGATAAACAAAAGCACACACACACTCGCAAAACACACACTTTCCCGCTGCACACACTGGACGTTGCATACAGAGGCGAGTGTGGCTACTGCTTGAGGAGATAGCGATGGAACTATTATCATGTAGCCACTGTTGGCAGCGAAGACAAACTATCAGGAGGAAATAATTGTGCAGCTGCTCCGGTTTAACAGAGCGTGACTCGGGAAAAAAACACTTTGCAGAGGGGAAGCTTCCAGTGGCAGCGACTCGAGTGAAGTCGTGGAGATGAGTCGGCGAGGATAAGGTTTTTTGACGTACGACTTTTCCCTCGTGATCGGTCACCTCGCCTCACATGTGACTGCAAACGCCCCCTGATGCTGCTTGTTTTCGGCAGCTGCAGACCTTCCCCCCTGCAAAATCCAGTGAGTGTGCATCGCAGGGAGCGTTTCGGAAAAGTGGATATAACCTTTGATTCCAGCAGCAGATAGTGTGTTCCAGATGCTATTAGATGATCTGATAAGTGGCTGGTTGTAATCGTATAGTTTCACTCTGCCTGTGACCTCTGTGTGTCCCCGCTTCCATCCTTCCTGCTGCTTCAACCTGCATCAGCAGTTTTATCAGCGGCTCGGCTGCTCGGGAGGAAAATGATGAATAATGAGTTTGGTGAATTTGTCTCTGTTATTATCATGTAAAATATGTGTGTGTATATATAGTTACTGTATATTAAAACAGTGGAGAAACACTTTCTTTGCTTGATGATTATAAGATCTAAATATACGTTGCACAAGTATTGATCAACAAGTTATTTAAAGATGATTATATAGGCCTACAGTTATCGGTTGGATGATAAAAATAGAGATAAGTACATATATAGACATCAGTGTTTATGTTTGCTTATATACACTGACATGAAAAATCATACAGAATAAACAGTGGACAAAAATGTAATATATTTGGTTGTATTTCTGTTTTCTTTCTATTTATAGGTTATAATAACATTTTTGGTTGAACAGACAAATATCAAGCTGTAATTTCTTTGATATAAAAGTTTGATAAGGACATTTTTTGTGAATATATAAATAAATATATATGTAGCAGCCGATAAATGCGAATAAGAAATATTTTACTTCCTTATATTGGTTTTGTTTCATTGGTTTGTTTCTAATTATGTTTAGTTTGTGGTAAATTTTGTAAATTGTTATATCTTCGCAGGTTCTGAATCTTGAAAATGACTAAACCCTTGTGCTAAAAGAAAATTTCACTTCACCCTTGTTTCCTCAACCTGCTGCAAACACAACCACAGAGACCAGTTGCATTGACCGAGTTGATTTGATCTGAGCCCCGACACAGACACACACTGTAACTACGATGCAGACTCCTACTGTCCACTGTTTTATAGCCGAGGTAGAAAGATGCACCTTCCTGTGCTGCAGTGAGAACACAGTGATGCTCTAAAGACACTTAAGAGGGAGACGCTACCACCAACAAATAGGACGTTTATCGTTGCTTGTGTGCATGAAAGTTTGAACATTTCAACACAGTCAAAGCACTGAAATGAATCTGAAGGGATAGAAACAACATTTGTTTTAGTCTGGAAGGATAAAACACACACAAAGAGAGATTAACTAATCGTTACGCTGCTATTGGAGCGCAGCCTGTGAGCCATCAACTCACAAACAGATGTTTGTGGACGAGCTCGGCTGATGTTCAGGGAGCAGCAGGCCGACGCCACACCTCAGCTCCGGTGCCAGAGGCTCAGGGTGCGAGGGACACCGACAAGGTGAGACGGAATCAGGTCCGTCTTCGAACATCTGCAGCCTCCGAGGATCCATTTGTCCTCGTTGGGTAGCTGAGGCCTGTCAGAGCCACGTGAAGCCACAGGCCGGTCATTAGACAGACGATTTCTAAGCCTATTGGGTTCAAGTGTTCGTCAGTGAAAACACTACGACGGCCTCAGCGTTATGTTATCTACAGGATTAGGTTTTCTGTTAAGCTGGCAGGTTTTTAAACAAGGGCTTGTAGGTGACAGTGAAAGTAGTGAGTTTGCAATTCAGACTTTACAGTATCACACACGTGAGCTTGTTTTAAAGAAGGTTCAGAGGATCTTTCTTTAATAGCATCTCATAGTTGATTAAAACCAAACTTATCAGAAACAGGAAACCATCTTTGAGAAAAATGTATTCAACATGTACTGTGATTTTTCTGTTTGGTTGATGTCCCATTAACTAACATGGAGGAGTTTCTGGAGTCGATCTTTAAATAAAATCGACGTGATCAACCGAGGGCGACCGTGGCTCGGGAGGTAGAGTGGGTCGTCCACTAATCAGAAGGTGGTTAGATCCCTGGCTCCTCCAGTCGGGATACAGAAATGTCATTAAGACTCAAGACAAAGAACTGTATTTGTGTTTAAGTGACTCGTAAAGAAGATCTCACACTTTACAAAAAGAAGATAAAAGAACATTTTCCCCTCATCTGCCTTTAATGAAACAAACAGGAAGCTACTTGACCAGTTATCAGTAATGTGTGTGATATTCACAGTTGCATATTAATTACTCTGATATTTGCTGAGGCAGAACAAGGAGCTTGACATTTTGCATTTGGTTTATTTTTAGTCTGGGTTCTGCTTCACCGCAACCTGAGAGGTAATATCAGATTTTAATTTTTAAAAGGAGCAACTGGTGATTACAACAGGCACATTCGCTGCAATGTAGATTTACAATAAAATAAACCAAAATCAAATTGTGAAGATGTGTTCATCTTGGGGAAACAAAAATACAAAAGGTGCCTCCTGACTGAACCACAGAATTATAGTTTCTGATTAAATTACTCAAATTGTCACCGGTGGCCAGTCGAGCAGACGTTATCGTGTTAGATCTAAATCATTAATCAGATCAGTAAATGGGCAGAGAAGCTTCCCTTCGGGGCATTTGGACCGAGTACAGAGGAAGTGGGACAGTATATTAGCACGGACTGATGACGTAGCTCAAGTCCGTTTTTCTTTCCTCTTATGTGTTTTATAGGTTTTTTGTGTATGTAACAGCCCAAAGTTAAGTAAGTATCTTGTATCGTCCTCATATCGTCCTGATGATACAGGTCGGGCCACAATTTTCTGTCCAAATTTGACCAAACCTAAGAGAAAAAGAGACGAACCCGAACCCAACGAGCATTTACAGACACGTGCGGGGTAAAATATCACGTAGCTATAGCGCAGTTAACGTGACTGAACCCGAAATTAGCGCCAGAAATTTCTGTCCGAACCCGACCGGACATCTACTGACGGACTCTATTACTCACATTTGCACTCAGCGGCCGGTCGAGTATGCCAACACACTGGAAGTTGTTGACCAATCACAACAGAGTGGACCAGCTGGCCAATCAGGAGGGGGGGGGGGGGGTCTTAAAGAAACAGGAGCTGACACCAAGTGTTTGAGACAGAGGCTGAAGGGAGGAGCTGCAGCGACGGACAGGATGAGTGTGACCTGATGTCTGAACATTAGAGCATTAAAACCTTCAAGTAATAATTAAAATGATCAACCCGGCTATGAGCAGAACACGTCTCCTTTAAGAAATGAGCGACTGGAGGATTTCCATCTTTCAGCTGAGCAGTTCACACGGGGTCATCTCAGAAGGCAACAAAGGCCTTTTTGTGTTTTATCTCCGTCACTGCTCGAAGGCAGTAATGTACTCGAGTTCATTAGTGTAACAGAAAAGGCAGCGTGGCCTCATTACACTGTGGGTGGCCGCCATGTGGGGCCGTTCAATATGTCTGCCGCTGAGTGATTGCCTGTACATTTTTGAGCAGCCTCCCCCTCATTCACCGTCTTCGGCGTCACCGGTCAGCTCCTCGCGGGCCGTGTCCTCGCCGACAGCGGACACGGCTCCATGACGACTGGCCACGCTTCCCATGAGCCCTTTGGAGACTGACTGTGACGTGACATCCAGCTCAACATGCAGAGATAACTGCATGTCAATCATAATTATATTGGCAAAAAATGCATTATGTGGAATCCTGCACTATTGAAAATGCCAAGAGACTGCTGGGCGTCCCCGCTGGCTGCATGATTACTTTTTTTTTCTAGTTGGATCCACTTTTTCTGACCTGCCTTCTCTGCTCCCCAGCTTTAGTTTGTGGTTTCTCGTATTTCCCAGAATTTTGCTGTTCCCAACATCGAGCTCTGTCGATAAAGAAACTCTCTCTTTCCTTTCAGCAACACATTTCTCCCTAGAAGAACTTCTGCATGTTGGTTTGAATCCAGTAAGAAATTACAAAATCCTAATTTGCAACGACAATAAATTTAAACAATATCATGTTTTTATTTTTGCTATTTGATAGGAACTAATGGATTTACTATAATTCAAGCTCCTATTGGACACTAAGTCTGCAAAGTGTTTTGACTCGTGTTCTGATAAATTAAAAGTTGATCTTATTGTGAAAACCAATGTACTCACACTTAACGAGGGTATATTTGAACATTCTTCCAGCGTCCATTGATCCATTACCACGGGGGTCAAGAAATCTCACGTACTGTAAGTGCATCAATAGAATACACAAACGCAAAGCCACAACAAAGCCACACAACAGAAACACAATCACAACAGAAGTGTGCGTCAACGTATGGTAACAAAATGAGCAGAGTTACTTTCTGCAGTCAAATGAGCCATCCTATGTAAAAAAGTACGAATGCTTGTCTATTTGAGACATCTCTGTAAATAACCGACTTGCTGCTCTGTTACTTACGGGGGCGCTATATAAGATTGATGCTCCTTTATTGGGGGAAATTGAGGTATTACATCGGGTGTTAAATAATATGACATCCTTTATATATCACATGGTCCAAACCTCCACTGACGGCTCTTTATCTTCTATCTATAAAAACCTTTTTGTCGATGTGCACCAAACTGCCTCTCAGCACATCACCTGTCATGAGTTGTAACAATAAAAATGTATTCTAACACATGAAAACAACAATAGAAACACAACTTAGCAAAGTCCACTATTCAAAAATACATCAAATACTGTACAAATAATATTAGCCGACACATAACAAGCCATAACAACACTGTACACAATACTTAAAGGAGTTTCTGCAAACACATGGACCCCAGAGGAAGTTAGATGATCCTCTAGTAACCATCTTTAGTTTTTAAGTCATGCATTTACTTTGTTTATGACCAAAAACCTGCAAAACAAATGCTGAAATTTCCATACTGATGTTAAACTTTCACCTCAAACCACCTCGCAGAGCTGCGAGCGGAGCTGAGGAACATTAATCCAGTTTGAAGCGAGAGGAAAACAAGTCCGTACTGTACAGGCGTTCTCGTACACACATACAGTATCTTCTGAATCTTTTATCTTTGAAACCGAGTAAAACTAAACTCAGACACAAGGCAGCGTTTTTGTGGCTGCACCAAGAGATAAAAGCATCTTTTCATTCTGACAGACTGGGGCTTTTTGGGGGAGTTTTGTCCTTAAAGATGTGCATGTACAACTTTTTAACTAAAATAAATAAAAAACACAATTTACTTGCACAACACGGCCCTTATTTGAACACAGTGGGACACACACTATGCAGTGCAGCGGCTGGTGTAGTGTAAATATGAGCGTGTGTGTAAATACCGAGTTGAATGCGTCCAAATGTGTCTTCACTAGTGGTACTTTCCCAAATGTTGTGTGCTGCCTGATTACCTCCTGGCCCCTGCTTTACGAGCTTCATCTCCTTTTTTTGTCAATGTGTAGAACAGTAACACCTCCACGAGACAATATACTCCCACATTAAGAAGATGTGTTGGGCTCCGGACTCGTGTTTCCATGATGCTGCCGAGTGCTGTAATATCACTGATGCTCTCTTGGGGCCGTTATTCTGCCGCTATCGACCTTGATCCAATTAGTTATAGCCGGCTGGCTCCACTCTTAAAATGGACAAGGAACCGGGCAAACAGGGCAAAGTGGGAACAACGCACAGAATCTGACACTGTGAGCACGTGTTAGTCAGGAGGACTGAATTCATAAAACTCTTTACTTCACTAGATGATGTTCATGTAAATCTAAATCTCCCTTGTTGTCCTGTCTATAGTTTGGGTTTTAAAAACTTTTTTTTTACCATAAAACAGCAGCTTTAAAATGAGTTTGATGGTTCACTGACTCTGACTATGGAGAATGTTCCCACTCCTCACCATGAACGTCTGTGTTTGCTCTAACTTTGGTGCGTGGGTACGATTCCCTGAGTAAAGCGTAGTAAAAGAGTAAAGCTGACCTAAGGCTGATTCATGCTTCTGCGTCGAAACTACGTACGTGGCCTACGCAATTCATAGGCCGAGCATTCATAGTTGTACGTGAGACGCGCTGCAATTACACGGCCGAAGCGGCAATACTGGCGTTGAGTGTCTTCCGGTTTCTGGTCCGCTTATTTACAAATTATCCGGCGTCTCTATTTACTTCAGAACAATGGCCAGTGTTACTGAGCTGATCTGCATAGCTCCGACACAGAATGAATTGGGCTTCAGAAGCCATTCAAAAACAGTGTTTATCTCCAATATTCAACAGGTAACTTTTAAAATATGAAGAATTCCAAGCAGAGTTTGATGGTTTTGTTAAAGCAGCAGCTCTTCTGATTCAGGAAGCCGAGGATCATGGGTAATATCCACCGTTCAAGTTGTGTTTCAGTTCAGTTCTGGTCCCCACAATTGATGGACTTTGTTTTTTCTCTACATGAAAACCACTTCATCGCTCGGACAGGGATCCCAACAGAATGAATCCCCACGTGTGGCTGCAGGGGGCGCTGGTGCTCAGTAAAAGTTCGAGGTCGTAGCCTCATTGATTTGCATATAGGTCCACATGTATTATCTGTTTTCAGAGATCAAGTCGCATTCTTTTTTCATCCGTGTGTTGTATTAGTTGTATTATGATCAGTCATATTATATTAATGGGGGAGAGACAGGCGATGACAGATATAAAATATGTAAGAGGTTGAATGTTGAATCGCTACGACAACAGGGGATTTGTACAAAACCAAAAAAGAGGCTTTTCAAGAAAAATGTGTCATCCACACTGACATGGAAAGAATAAAAGAATCTAAAGCAAACAGGAAATGAAACTGGAGGATTGCGACGGAGGAGAAAAGGAATATAAAAGACTATTTAGCTGCCTGTCCTAATTACAGGAGCTGGTCAGCATGGGTTTTTCTTTAGTAGTGAAAATAGCAATTTAGTCATTTCCCCTTGTCACTCTCTAAACTTAAGAGCCATGTGTTGAGGCTCTAATAGATTTTTTAAAAGTACTCTATTCTTTTCCTCTAATGTGGAATTGATTAGAAAAAAAGAGAAAGAATTCAGCCGGGCTCTGATAGATTCATTTGGCAGAGGGTCTCTGATCTGTGTGGCACGCCGAGGGTAAATGAAATCAAATGGCAGAACGTATTACGGCCATATGAGTCTGCTGCCTTCAATCTATACACACAGTAATGATGGAAAGCCCCTGACAGTTGAAAGCCACCGAGGAGACGACAGCTGGCAGAAACTGTAAGTGGGTTGTTTCAATCTGAAAATATTGGCACTTATCAGGTGGAGTCCTGTTCATATACGGGACTGCAATAATCTGCCAATATACTGTAGTTATTTGGAGTAAGTGCAGTGACTGCCATGCATTGTAATTTTCCTGTATTTCAGTGAAAAGCTTTTTCCCCCCGGAGGGCTGTGACTTTCCTCCGCATTTCATTTCCACTGAATTATTTTGATGTTACTCTGTCGTGAAATGTGCAGGAGAACTTGAGACAGCAAAGTCTATGAATCACATCCGGTACGATGTATGACTACAAGGGACACAGTTGAAAGCTCCAAACTAAATTAGTGGGAAGAGACTGAATATATCAAATTTATAGAATTCTTTCAAATGCAATTAATTTACTGAATAATCATTTTGTCTATCGTTTCTATTGGTTACGATCATATTGTGCTTATTCTCGATATCTGGAAACATACAGACATTGCGACAATTTTCATATCTTGACCGTAAATAAAACTGGATGATGCATCTCCACGTCACTGGACCAAAATGGAGCCAATATTTCAGATACGGAAGCTGCCATCTTTAGCTGGTGATGTAATTGACACGTTTCACCCCAATTTTTATCGCATCAAATAACTAATCAAAACCAAACTTATCAGAAAAATGAACACGAACATACATCAGTGTGATAAGAACCGAAAATGACCAAAACCATCCTTAGGAAAAAGTTATTTGATTTATACTTTGAGTTTTTTAGTTTGGTTCCAGTCCCATCTGCTAACGTGGAGGAGCCAGTGTTTATCACCTCTATGACAGACAGCTTCCAGGGGTCGATCCAGATGATTTGGCAAACGTCACATTGTGTTTTTCTAAGTACACATGATCAAAGGTTTTGTGAATCTGCTTCCATGGCAACATCGAAACGTTTGCTCAACAGCGGCCTCTGTGGGGACGCAAGTTGCAACTGCACCTTAATGACACATTAACATCCCCTTTAAAGATTCCACAGGGTCATTAGGTTTAAAGACGCCATCATTAGCTGATCTACCCGAGACTGAGTATAGACTGTTTTTTATTGTACCCACATTTTTCCACAACAACAACAACATACAGGTGTTCCATGAATATAAAACATTATAGAGAAAATCATCCGGCGAGGACGACCGGCACAAACAATAAACCTGTCTCCATGGTGAAGTATGCTGTGTTTACCTCGTGTTTTATTTTTGTTATAAACCCACTGAAATATTTATGTAACAGTAGAGTGCAAGAACAAATCTATAAATCTGTCTATTATAGGCGATGCCACAATTAACTATTGGCCGGAGCAGACCGAGTGAGGCTGCAGCAGCAAAATCCACATGACCCTGCTTTGCATTTCCAAATCTTCTCTCCGATATATTCATCTCTAATTTTTGCACATGCCGTTTATATGAATATACGTCCCTATTAGTGTTATTTACCTATAAAATAACTGTATAATTCCCAGCAGGCGCATTCAAAATAAATGTGATCATTTTGCAAGTCAGCGGAGATCTCAGCATGAATCAGCCGGGATGGCTATAATCAGAACGGGCCTGTGCCGACGCCGCACTCCTTGATCCGAGGCAGAGGAGCTATCAATCAGCCCGCATAGATAGGTATTCTCTTTAATCCAATCAGATGGCATAATCAAGCACAATGCCTGTGATTTCTGACAGCCTCGTGAGATTTGTTCCCATCGAGTGGTCTGTCAGAAGAGGCTTTGATTGCGTTTTTGGAGCTCAGGCTGATTTTCTGAGTCGAGGCATAAAGTGATGTTTTCTATCTGAGCCCCTTCGGAGATTTAGATTCACAATAGTTCTGCCGCCGAAGGAGCCAGATACATTTTTTTTTGTTTATTTTCTAAAATGGGCCTAATTTTCTAAAAGCTCTTGTTCTGTTGTTGCTGCCGCTTCCCTCAGTCCACCTCTGATCCATAATAGTGTTTTATTTAACGAACAACAAATTAGTTTTATATTAAAGGATAATTCGTGAGTAAATGTTGCAGAACAATAGTCATGGAGCAATTATTAACCATTGTTTCAGCATTTATGGCGTTTTTACTATTTGCTTGTTTTAGGTTTTCCCATCGTGCCAGTTCAATTGATATCACACCTCACGGTCACGCTGCTATTCACAACTGTTTAAAACTGTAATTCGTGATTTGTCTTGTTCAGTTTGAGAAGAAACACAATGTCATGTTTGAAAGTGTATCTGGAAACAGAGCCGTGAATAAACAGTATTGACGACAAGCAAAGCCTGGGCCTATAGTTGTCCTCTCAACAACTGCACCCCCCCCCCACACAAGCGTTTGAAAAGCCAGAGAAACTCATGGGGGCATATCATAAAATCATTTTGTGCCGCCGAGCGCTGTAATTACTCATAATTCCTGACTGTGATAGATGAGGTCGTATAAATTCCACCAAAGTCTATTTTAAAGAAGGTTTCAAGTTTCCATGTTTTACCAATATTTGACAGAACATTTTGTGCATGTGATTTGAGCTTGTGGATCATAATGTTCAACCGTGACACCGAAAGTTTGAACAGAACATTTTAAAGTTCAAAGAAAGATTTGAAACATCCTCAGACGAGTTTCTTAAATGACCACATGAACCTCATCTGCACAAGGCGCTGCTTCCTGTGAGTCTGTGGGCGACGGACAACATGTTGGGGCTGGAACTTCTGGTGTCCTCTTCCAGTTTGACCAATCACGTTTGAGCATCGTGGAACAAAAGACGCTTAACAAATTGACCGAAATGCATCAGCTTTCTGACAATCAGTCATGTTCCCTGATATCTGCCGTCTACACCGGAAGCCCCGAAACATCGGCAGCTGCCCCGAGAGGCCGAACCATCATCGGACTACAGCCGATTACACAGAGGAATCGTGAAATCAGGGCATCATTAGCCTAGCTTAGCATAAAACGGGAAACAGAGGGAACGAGTTGGCTCCGGTTAAAATTCGAAGTCATTAGATCTGTACCAAAGTTCACGTCTCACTCTCTGAGTCGCATTTTCCACAGTGCTGCACTACGTCTGGGTGCGAAACGTTTGTTTCTGACCTCGTGACCAAACAATCTCAACACAATATCCACTTACCAGCTTTTCCTGAACTTTCCTGCATCTCCGGCTTTTCATCAGTGAACGTGAAATTAAGCGTAAAATGACCAAGCTTCCCCCCCGGTTCAACTCTTATTTAAAACTCATTACAGGAATCAGCGAGGAGGCGAGAATTTGCCGTGTGATGCGACTCATTCATTTCCACCCGTTAAACGATGATAACATTTAGAATCAACTGTAAAAGCTGTGGCAAACCTGGGTGACCTCAACCGCTGGGTGGAAAAACAAGCCTGCGGATGTGACTGCCGCCGTGTCATGAAGATGGAGATATATGGAGTCAGGGAGCGCTGTGGGTGAGGGAGCGCACACACACACACACACACACACACACACACACACACACACAGATAAACAGGTTGTGTGAGGGTTGATACTGTACCTTGATTGGCTTCGGGGTAGGAGATGGTGGTGGTGATGATGGTGGTGGTGGTGGCTGTGGTGGGTATAGGGGTGGTAGTGGGAGCATCTGGATGAGGACAAATACATGACAAACACGGAGGGTGGGGGAGGGGGGACAAATGAGTAAAAAAAACAAAACCATGAAGATAAAGTAAAGTCACTGGGGAAGCGATGGTATCGCTGGTTGATACACGACCAGCAGCTCATCGTGTGGGTTTGAGATCGGCTGCAGAGCTTTTGATGAATTAGCCGGGTGACAGCACATTAAATACTGTACACGCAGCGGTGACACGTCAACACATCATCCCGTCTCGGGCCGACTGCGCTGATCAAGGATCGTGTCGGGAACTTTCCTTGCGTCGCCGTCGATTCACGGGCTACACACTGCAACGCGAGACACTCGCGCCGCCGGCGAGCACATGGTTGTTAGAAGTGATTAAGTGTCTAATGAGTAACACGTGCTGCTGTTGCACTTAAGCTGTCGTTGTTATGCAGTGAGCCGTCTCCACAAACAAACGCGTCTCCTCCTCGACATCTCCGAGGAGGAGAAGTTGGCGAGGATGATGACAAAATTTAATGTGATGTATGAACTCAAACATAACGAGACGATAAATGGCAGTGGACGAAAACACAGGGAAGGAAATGATAAACACATAGTTACCACATTATATGTCATATCAGTCAAGTTGCAGTTTACATCCATGTGTGTTCAGAGTCAGTGAAGATATGTAGGAAAGACTTTGGAAGAGGAAATAAGAGGAAGAAGGAAGGAAGAGGAAACTGAATAAAAGAAGGTTTTGAGTGTATCTTGTCAGAGTTGGCGTATGAATGCTGGAGTTATAGTGACTGTGACCTTTCAACAACAAAATTCATCAGTTCATCCCGGAGGTCAAGTGGACATTTGTGCCCCCTGCTGTTACTGAGATATCGAGATAGAAAGACGTAAATACTAACCGCATGGATAGAAATATACGGAGAGAAAGAGAGACAACTCAAAAATATTATTGAAGCTAGCATATGAATTCTCGAGTTAGGCTCAAAAACAATAACAGTGACCTTGATCTTTAACGTTTTGACCAAAAAAACCTGATCAGTGTTTCCATCAATCCTTGTGGATGCATGTTCCAAATATTAGAACTGGCGTACATATGGATCTTCAAGAGAATTTAATAAAAGGTATTAAGTGCATTATGTCATAATTAGAATGTGGATTAATGGATTCAGGTCGAAAATATGTTTTGTGAGGTTATATTGACCTTGAGCTTTCCCCAGTAAATTGTTATCAGCTCCATCCCCGAGTCCATGTGAACGTATGCACCAAATTTGAAGGAATTACCTCATGAGAGTGGGATGGACCGAAGGACGACCAGGAGACATAACGCCTCTAACCACGGCTGTCACTGCCGCTGAGGCATAGAAATGAAAAAACATAAAATAAACAAAGAGCATCAAGCTGGGTCCGTTTTTCCTCCCACAGCGTTTCCCCTTTTCCTTCATTAGCCGGGTTAGACTCCCCACCCTGACAATGACCAGGGGGGAGATATCAAAAGTGACATTTTCCCTGTTGAAGTGGCAGGGCTGCACTGATATGAGGCCGCTGGCAATGCTGCTTGGTTAGAAACCTCCCATGCTGCTCTGATTGCCTGGGAACGGGCTGCAAAACCTGTTGGGGTTATTAAAAGGTGCTGGGAAAAAAAATAAGTAATTTCTGGCTGTCGATAAGGAGAAAGGCTGGTCGGCCCCTTAATGAAATAGGCTGTTATAAGAAGGTGAGGAAAGGAAATGTGTGTGGACGGAGAGCAGGTAGGAGAGGGAATTTAAGGAGGCAGGAGGGACGCTGTCTAACTGGTTGCAAACATTGTGAATCTATCGAAGAGAAACAGAAAACACTGCGGCTATTCCACTCATTTCCTGCAGGTGGCACTCATGACAACATTGCAGCAGGTATGACTTTCCTTATCTTTAAATGCTGAACGTCACGATATCAACATTTGGGTTTCTAAAGCTGCAGCCGCTCTACAAAGTCAACTGTAGGGAAATGGAAACACAAAGGAAATCTCATTCTCGAGCTTCTTGGATGAAGCACATGTGCCAAAATAGCTTTTTCTCTAAAAGCTAAGGCCACAGCGTCAGAGTTAGGAGTGAGCTTTAAAGAACAGCACGTCTTGAAATTTCTGGCACAGTGGATCTGCCATTGAATGATTTCTGTCTGGTTTTAAGTGCAAAAGCGTGAATGAAAGCAATGCGAGAGAAACTGAAGTAGCTAAATTCTAAAAGGAAGCTGGACCAAACCAGTGGACAGTAAATCTAGTGGCGTTTTGGCAAAATCAAGATATTAGGAGGTATTAGATGTCTTTGGAATTGTAAAAGAAAAATTCCCATGAAAGGACAAGAACAAATATTTAGCCAAAGCCTGTTAGATCCTATCCCTCTTTGCCAAATAGCTCGGTTTTTCGGTGGAAATAAATCAAATACAAATAAATTCAATCACATCAATGAGCCACACTCTTGCTCTTCCCTCCTCCATCGCTGCTACTGCAGCCACTTGAGTTTACTTTGAGGTGATTCCCCAAAAAAACATCCTACAGCTGGAAATTATCAACATCCATCCATTCTTTATCAATACTGCCTTCCTGGATCCTGAGGGATAAGCCAGGAAGGCTGGAGCCAACACTGGGTGAGAGGTGGGGTAAACTCTTGGCAGGTCGCGAGCAAATAGGGCCAAAACACAGAAAATCGTTTGTGCTTTACAGTCTCCAAAATTATGTTTGAACCATGGACGATATATAAAGATGGACGACATGACAGCTCACAAAAAGTGAAGCCAAAACCTCTTGATCGCCACCTGATGGCTGGCTGCAGAAGGGCCTTCTTCATGTTAGCAGATGGGACATGGACCAAACTGGGAGCGCCGTGTGTGATTGAAAATAAATCCAAATAGAGTCAATAATCCACAAGTAAATTAACTGTTTTGAGTAATGTTTCCTAAAAAGTACGGTTTTGCTCTTTACAAAATGACACCAGCATCAGTCTTATTCTCCAAACTGACCACGAGCAAAATCAAAATGACCGTTTCAAGCAAACACAGCTAAACAATGAAATGAGAGCAAATTCAAAATTCAAAGAGTAAAGAGATGATTGAAGTCCCCCCGCTGTTTGTAATGTGGTCCCTACGGGCACCAGTGGTTGTTTATCATTTAAAAGTCGTCTTCCCCGAGGGCATTAGATGTTGACAGACACTACAAAAGTCTTTTCACAGTTGATTCTCTGAAAAACATCCTCTATTTTCTTCTACCTGAGTCAAATAACACACCTACAAGGCAGAGGAGACCTGGTAGCCTCTCAGGAACTCAGCCTGAAGCAGATTTTAAAATGCAAAATCGTGGCCTTCGGGTGATCCGGGTCCGTTTTCAAAACTCCGCCGGTGTACAGTACGTTTTCAATCCATCAACCGTCACCAGCTCCTTTAAAACAAATAACAAACAACCTTGACAAATATACAAAAGGCTGTTTCAGGACCAATGTGGAGACAAAAGGCGGAGAGACGCGATCCGTTGGGGAAGTCGGCTGGCAGGCGAAGCCGGAGCTGATGAGTTTCACACATGCTCGAGAGCCAACTGACTCCGGCTCGGGGGTGGTGCTGTCTAATTGGTTTTATCCCATCATGAACAGTGAGCGTCCAGCAGATGTTTGAGATCATCAGTGTCAACAACTCATTAAAAACTTAACATTGTAAAAAAAAACAGATTAAAAGAAAGAGTGTTGGTATTGTCTGGTTGTACAGTCCATCCGCCCCCCCCAATCCAACACACACACACACCACCCTTCCCTTCTTCTAGTGGATTGCCGATGTGCTGTATCAAAGAAACAGTGGGGCTCATTGACTTTCAAATGTGACAGGCAGAATGTGTTTTTCCTCCCACTGAGTCACCGGGCCTTGTTTACTGATGAGGTTTATGAATCAGTGTTTTTCTAGTCTGAGCGCACGGAGCCGGATTTCAAGAAGCTCCGAGACGCGGCGAGCGAGAGGAGTCGACGAACGTGTCGCGTAAACGTACCGGTGAGACTCGTTTCCTGTTTTAAACAGAGACACAACCTGCCTCTTTAAATTAGCATGAAAAGCTGCGTCAGTGATCTCAATAAAGAGCTGCCTTTTTTAATCTGGATTTTAATTTGAAATACACCCAGCCTCATCCATGTTAGCCAATGGGACATGGACCGGACTTAATCCTATTTCTATAAACTATAAAGGGCTAATGTTATTCTATTGTCGTGATTTCTTAGTTTTCCTATTTGTCATACTTTTATCACTCGTGCTTACTTCACAGAAAGATTGTGCAAAAAGGGAAGAACACCATTTGTCTTTTGACTCTAATCAGATCACTTAAAATCACCTTTTCAGATCAGATCACCTTCGTCTATCGGTCTTTATGAATCCCAGTTTCATGTTGAGAATAAAAAAACACACTTTCTTGCTCATCATAGACGTCTGAGAGGCACATTTTCAGCTATAACAACAATAAGTGATGTATCGCTAGTGCAATATTCTGCCTGGCAATGTTCGTAAGCGTGACTCATAGCAGTGTAGGTGTTGAACGACATGTTCGACGCTGCCTTGTGTCGTGCTGCGACCTCATCACAAAACTTTCCTTTTATATGCCTCTTTTTCCCCCCCCCGACCTGATACACTGACAAACCGTATTGTTCATTTGTTTTTCTTCTGCTTTTTTTTGACATAATATCCAATTAGCACCTCTAAGCTCTGTCGGTCCGATGAATTTTCCCTCGTCGTGTCAGGGTCAGGTCCTCTCGTCTGTTTCTACCTTTTTTCTCTTCGTTTTTTTCCCCCCCATCGTTCTGTCTTCATTTTTTCCCGTGTGTGTCTGTGTGTGTGCGTGTCTGTGTGTGTCTGCCGCTGAGTGTTGTTACCTGGTGCATCTCTATAAACCCAGACCCCCCCAGCCTTTGCCAGATTGTTCCGTGTAGCAGTACAGTAAATCGAGACGGCCACAGTCTATTTCCTCTCGACTGTTTTTTTTTGACCCAGTGGTTTTCTCCCTCCTGCTCTGTGCTCACGCTCACTTTCCCTGCGCCTCAGATACCGGCAGCTGCTCAACCTGCCGTCGAGCGGCGTTCGCCTCCGTCCTCGTCTGCAAACCTGTTTGGATTCAGCTCCAGTCCGCCCGTCCTGCTCAGCCACATCTGCCATTCCCAGTCCAACTCTGCCAGTCTTCCAGACTCGCCCGCTCCGCTTCATCGAACCCATTACCAGGCTGCCACTCCGCCTGGACATCCCAGCACTCGCCCCTTCATCCCATGCCTTTTTTTCATGTTTGCAATAAATTACTTTTGAAACTTCTACCTGCCTAACGAGTCTGTGCCGTGCATTTCAGGTCCGAGAACTGAATTCAACCCACCTCTTATTAAAGACAGTTTCGTTATTCCCTGTCAAATCTGAGCTGGTGATATTCTCGACTTTGTGACTGGGTGTAGCTCGATTTCCAAGAAGAATTATTAATGGTTATAGCATAAAAATGGAAGGAATTGGATAAACAAACAAGAAACCAGAGAAACAAAATGTGTGACGCATCAAATGGAGTAAGTTTTAGCAAATCCTGTCGGTCATACGGGAAAAATGTCTGTCCTGTCAACAAATGTAGTTCTAAATGCAAAAAAGCTAATTCAACAGAGTTCTCTCTCCAGCTCAAGAGCAGCCATCTTGGTCGGCCCGTTCAGTTTCAAACAGAAGGAAATCGGTCCTGAAACTGAAATCTGTTTGTCTCTAAGTGTCGGTCCCTGTGTAATCTCAGCAATCTGCACCCCCTCTCAATGCTAACTGGGATTGGCTCGCGATCTCAGTTCTGTGGACATTTTGGGATTTTGTTGTTCTCAAAGTCTGGACTAAATTTTGGGAAAGAAAGTTTTTAGGTTTTAGTTTTTCAGGCAAGTTAAAGAGTTATTTTCAGCTTCAAAACCTGGTCAAGTTGAAGGAGTTTGAAGCTCTGGTAAAATCCTCTGAGTCTGTGTCTGTTAACTACTTCTACTCTTGTTAATCTCTTTGGGACAAACCTGGTCCAATAAAGGCTACTAAAAAATAAATGATAATAACTATATATAATCATCAGCTGCCTGTTTGGATAAAAACATGATTAAAAAAAATTTCCATGCATTGGATTTGGTTCAAGTAAGTTTTTATTGAGCTTTAAATGTATCTCAGACCTTTTAATTCACTGCAGAGTCTCAGAATAAAACCTGGGCTCAAGTTTATCATCTACTTGCTGATATGACACAGTGATCTGCAACAGCAACAAGAGACAGATGGGTAGTTTCCGTCACAATGGCTTATTTTGACTGTTGAAGTATGTAAAAAGTATATGTTACACGGCATTTTGGTGAATTTGAGAAATTTTAGAGTGTATCAGATAAATTATGGAATTCGAGAACGCACAGACTGAATTCAAAACCTCCTCGCAAATTTGTTTTGGGAGTGATGAGTTACTCCCCCCCCACACCCCACACCCCCTCACAACACAGCAATTTCACTTCCACTCAAGTGCAATTACCGCAAACGCGAGGCACTTACAAGCGGAATGTTTCAGGACACTTTGCTCC
Organism: Hippoglossus hippoglossus; assembly: GCF_009819705.1. Classification (NCBI taxonomy): domain Eukaryota; kingdom Metazoa; phylum Chordata; class Actinopteri; order Pleuronectiformes; family Pleuronectidae; genus Hippoglossus; species Hippoglossus hippoglossus. The sequence continues at coordinate 3,890,691 of NC_047164.1, forward strand.
TCCGGAAGACGAGATGGAGATGCCACTTAAAGCGCTAACGGTGATTTTCTGAAGCGACTCCCATGTGTTCCGACGGCAGAGGAGTGTAAAGCAAGTAGGAAGATGACTGAGAGCAACAGGGTCACTACACATGCTGCTCGCGTGCAATAAAAGCCTGTGGTGGCGAAGGAGCCCCGGCTCGGAAGAGAGACTCGGCTATTGGGTAAGCGTCGGCCTGTAAACAACTTCAAACCCCTCGGCGCCGGGTCTCACTCGACTGCGAGAGGAACACCCTGATGGTTGTGTTTTCTTACCCTGTGAAGTAAGAGCAGCAGTGAGAGCTGTGCACACTGCATCCTTTTTTCTCTCTGGTAACATTGTTAGTGTCAGCCAGGCTCGTGGTGTTCTCCATCACTTAGGGTCACAATACTCTGGAATCGGATGTATTAAGAGGGGATGCTGGTGGAGGCTGCATTTGTTCTGGCTGTCGAGCATTGAGCCGGGGATTGCCGGGGACTGCTGGGGGGGTGGGGGCACCATGCAGACTTCATCATTAAGTTACACAGCTCTAATGTTCAGTTTGGGAGCTTGTGTTGATTTTATTTCTTAAATTAAAAGTTAACAGTTACGCACATGCTGGATTTTCTAGTTTTTCTTTCTTCTGCTGGAAAGTTTTAACAAAGTTATTCGACTGACGTTTGCTCTTCATCACTACGTCATCACTTTCCAACACCGCTGGGAGGTATCGTGGTTACCTCAATGGACCTCGTTCTTCACGAAACTCTTTAATTCACTTTAGATAGTCCAAAGGGTCTGTTTGGTCCGGACGAAGGAAAAACCTGAGACCTTATTGCCTCTTATTGTCGTTCTAGGCCGTTTAACTTGATAATGACTTATTACGAAAGATTTGTAACGTGGAGCCAAGTGGGGGACATCGAATGCTGAAGACTGACAGACCTCACAAATCCTTATCAACGGTGATTAAAAGACAGAAACGGGACACAACAGAGGATTTTGTAGCGTATTATAGATATAGACCGCACGTAAAGATGAATGGCTCCACAACAAGTGAGGCCAAAGTGACTTGATCGCCCCCTGGAGGATGTGGGACGAGGACACAAATTCAATTTATAAATACATATTTCTACAGATACATTTTTTCTCACATATGGTTTCTGTTGCTTTAGGTGTTTTTTATTCGATGCTGTAAAAACAAGATGGCACCTTTTGTATCCGGGATATTTTGGCTTCATAGCCGCATAGCGGGAGGAAGTGGACACAGATAAGATCCTGTAATTGGTCCATTTTGCTTTCAACACCTCAAACGAAAACCCCACCAGAGTTCAGCTGGAGGCCCCCGGGGACCCTGACTCAATACATAAGCCGTGAAAGGATCCTATATTACACAGCTGTGTATGATGCTGGTTTTCTTTCTAGGGAGCCTGTTTGTTTCTAGGCACATGCTTTTCCTTCAGCTTCTGTTTAGGTAAATGGTGCACTGCGGTGGTGCATTAAGGACAGTGGTGTCATACGAGCAAGGGGGGGGGTCTATATATGTGTGTGTGGAGGGGGCGTCTGGAACATAATGTGAGAATCAGCTCAGCCCACAACATCCTGTCTTCCCATTAGCAAGGCGAAGGCTGGTTCATGATTTTCTGTTGAATTACAGCGGACATTAGTTGTGTGGGGGCCACAGACACATCAAAGTCATCAAAAGACCGTCTCTAAAAGGATGGAGCCCTCCTGTGGCTTTAATGGTGGCTGTTTCTTTTTTTTTTTTTTAGGTGCAATGCTTTTTCGTCGTCCACGTGTTGCGTTACCATGCTTTTCTTTGTGTTTCTGTCACCGTGGGGGCATGTGTGGGCGGATGAGACAGGGGCAACTTGCAGCCCACATCATGGGGATTTGGTGTTTCAGGCCTGGGGAGAAAGACGCGCAACAAAGCCGGCGACAATTACCGGAGCGTTCATCGGCATCTTCGAGCAAAGTTACACTGTGTGGATCACGCAACTGTGGGCAATAAGACGGCTTGAAGTGACAGAGTTGCTTCTTATCAGCGTCGTTAATGTGGGCTGTAATTGATCTGATTAGAAACACATTTGCATACACACACACACACACACACACAGACACACACAGCGGAATCTCCATGACTTCAGAGGACATTGCGTTGACTTTTCTTCATTTTTCTTTCACCTTAACCTAAACTTAACCTCGTTCAAACCTGAAAACACGTCTTCTTCTTAATTTTAAAAAAATATATTTTTGGCAATTAAAAGCTGAATTTTGATAGGACAGAGTTAAGTGGGGGAATAAATGCAAAAGTGGGCGTCCCTTCATCTTAAAATTTAATGCTCTACGTTATTAGCACTTGCTTTTTTGTCCCCATGAGGAAAACAACAAACGTCCATAATGTGACTGTGGAAATAGATTCATGTCCCCACAGCATGAGCAATACCTGGACCACACACACACACCTTTTTAGATCCGTCACTTAGAAATTACACTTCTCATCTCATCTCGACTCTATAAACTACATATTTAATCTCAAACTTTCTTGGATCTTCAGTTTCATAAGATTCCGGACCTTGTTTATTTGCTGACATATCAGACTATTGGTGGTGACGATAGCTCTTTTGTCCCAGACGAGCCTGTTTCATGGATTTATTAATCTCTGCATTCAAAAATCATTGCCAGCGTCATGTATTCTCCTGGTTTCCTAAAATATAACGTGTATATTTTGTATAATGCCCTGTGCAGCTTGTCAGTGCAGCTTGTCAGTGCGGACCTGTTGTGACAGGTGGGCTTGGACAGGATTTGGACGACTCGTCTTCAACCACAGCACGAACCACGCGCTGAAGTACAATTGCAGTTGTCAGCAGCGTTTTAGAGGATCAGTGTGAATGCAAAACATCTCAGTTGGAATAAAATAAACTGACGTCCGGCTATACACAGAGCACAATGGTTTTAAATTAGCAAAGGATCAGAAATAGAGCAGACGTCATATGCCCGATACGTATTAATCAGAAAATCCCTCGCAAGCCGTCTCGGATTCAAACACAATGATACTGCACATCTTGTAGATTAAATACCCATTTCCTGACTAAAGGACTACGGATATACAAGATGTTCTACCTACCATTACTTCAGATAAAAGTAATAAGCAGATAACTTCCTATCTATCAGGTGCTGGGATCTGTCAACCCAAAAGATCTACGTGTCAGAGTGATTCCTGCAGAGATAAAAACCCAGAATCTAGACACAGCCCCGGCACTGTGGGTTTAAACTAACAGCTCTTATAGAGCAGGTGGCAGTAAGCTGCTCCGTTGTTTTATTGCACTCATCATTAGCACATCAGCTCTCTCCCCTGTAAATAACATCCATTCAGCTGGTGTCCGTTAGCATCCATTCCATCCCCCCCGACGCAAAAACTACTCTTCTCACTCGGCTAATTCCCTCTGACAATAGCAGCCAGATAATTTCTCTGTGGGATCGGGGTGTCCCAAAAGTGATAGTGAAGTCATTTTGGCCGAGGGAAAATTACCACATTAGAGTCTAATGCTGTGCTCTGGGGGAGAAAATGTTACTGGTATCAACAGCATAAAAGCATATTTAGATAATGCTTATGAGGGCCAGAGAAATCCGTGGGGGAAAGAAAAGAGGATGGAAGGTCGGCGTGGAAGCCACAGTTATAAATAAACCCGGCAGAAGTTCGGTGGAAGCAGGTTGAAAGAGAAACCCCAGGTTTGTGGAAGGAACACTGACTTTTAGGCGATTTATTTTAATCCTAAATACTTCATGTCAAATTCTGCCAATATCTCCTCATGATCACACTTGTGGTGCGTTTTTGTACGTGCGCTGAAAATAGATACGCAACATTCATTTTCTTTTTCACACATTTGCTCAGTATAGCGTTTTGTGTGTGGTGGCTAATTCCAATTTATAGAGATCAGTGGTTCGCCTTGGCAACGCGCGTGGATGAACTTGGGGAGGTGGAGCTTCTGTCAGGGGGGCATTTGTTGAATCACCAGCTGGGTTTTCTATTTAGGTTCATGTGGATACGACGTTCTCCCTTAGCAGAGTCAATGGTCTAAGCACAGGAGGTGTTGGATGCAGCATCTGAGGCCATTTTGTGACTTACAGCGTGGCACATGAATCCATATATTCAAAATGAAAGGCAGTGACTCATTGGGTCTGATGAAGTCCAGTCTAATCTTAGACCTAACCACATACTGTATGATTCCCCATGGCAATTAAATGCGTGGCAAGATAAAAATACTCTGCACCTGTACGGAAACACTACAGTCTGGATTATGGAGTGTGTTGTTCGCTTGCAACACACAAATCTTGTAAATACCTAATTTCAAGCTCGATCTTTTGACAAATTCTGGTTTAAATGTTCATGGGACAATCCTCCAGAAAACTGAAATGAAACTTTTGATCTCCAAAGGGGTTTAAACTGCCAGGTTAATGATTTTCAAACACGAGAATATCTCAGACAAACTGTGTACAAGCACATGACTGTATATCTTGAAGAGTGAACATCTGGATGAAAGAAGGGAAGAGTTACAAAACAAAAGGAGTAGAGAAAGAAAAGCAGACACACGATAGAGATACAGAAGAGAGATGGTAAAGCATGAGATGGTGAGTGTTAGCTCCTCGTACCATAGACATAGAGGATGTAGTCGTCGAAAGACTCCCCCACCGAATTGGACGCCACACAGCGGTAGGTTCCGTTGTACGACTTGTTTAGGTTTTCGATGTAAAGATCGCCGCCGGTGATGACGGCGTGTGACGGCACATCGTCGTCCACCTTGACCCAGCTCACCCGCTGTGGCCTGAAAAGCAGAAGAACAGATGGAACAGTAAGATCTCAGGGATCAGAGGAAAGAGCTTGAGGATTTTTAAACCTGCTAAACCACAGACTGTGTATAAAGATGGATGACACTTCTCGACTTCCTCCCACTATCGAGGTCCCGCCAATATATGTGCTCGACCAATCGCAAGTCAGTCTCAGCTGCATGTATATAACTAATGAAAATCAAGCTTGCAGTAAAAATACATCAGTGTGATAAGACCTTCCTAAAATGTCAGAAATCATCTATGAGAAAAATGTATTTCACGTGGATTTGACCTTTTTGATGAAGTAGAAATCGCTCCATGGTCCCAAGCCTTGTTCTAATACTGAGGCCTATTCCCTTACCCCGGCACACATGTATTTAAGCTGCTTGCCAGAAAAGAGGCTAAAAAGAGTGAGGATCTAAAAAAAACAAAGCAAGACATGACATCCTTCCCTTTGTGTCGAGTTAAAGCAACAATAACTGTACGGTGGCTTTGTCTTGAAAATTACAGGCTTTCCACGCTTGTATACTTATGAGTGTCTCCGTGTAGGTGGGCGTCCACCCAGCGTCTGTCTTTGTTCTTCTTTGTACCTTGACGGAGGTTTACAGTGGGGTGACAGATTCCATTTTTATGACAATGAGCTCGGGGCGCCCGGAGTCACGCAGGGTGGAGGAGAAGAGAAAAAGACAAAACGCTTCTATTTTGCCGCTGCAACTTCCAGCGACCACCGCCAGCTACTGTTATTTCCCCTGAGCTCGTGCTGATGGTCTCTCTTGTTGTGTTTTGTTGTGGTGTTTTAACTTGTTTCCCTTCATTTGAAAAAACATTCGGTGTGGAGGGAGCAGGCAAATAGGGGGGGGGGGGGAGAGAAAAATATGAAATAGCAGTTGGAGCTCAATGGCAAACACAAACAAACAAACAAACAAACGACCACCACCGTGCTTTAACGGCTGTTGTGGACAGCTTGACATAGAGCATTACAAGTGTTCTCCAGATGAGCTAAATGAAAAGATATTTTCCAAACATCGCACGGAAAAGACATGACCTCGAGAAAAAAAAAAAAAAAGATGGTTTCTGTAGGTGGATGGGATGTTGTGAGGAGCGAAGGCAGATAGACGGAGATAGACGAAAGGCTGCAAGGAGAGAAGGAGGGCAGGCGTCTGGAATACAAATGGCTGCCTGCAGCCGGGGCCCCCTGTGCTATCTGCTGGTAATGACTGCACAACTCTCAGCAGCTCTAATGAAAATGACTTCCAATTCCCGGCTCACTGTATTGATTGTGTTTTCATCTTTATAAAATGAATACGGGTAGTGCGCTTGTCTCTATGCCAAGTATGAAAACTGTGGGGGGGCTGGCGGGGGAGACGAATTTTAGAAGTACACAGTGTTCGGTACCGTGTGTGTGTGTGTGTGTGTATTTGCATGTTTTTGTACTTCTACCCTTCAGAGATTCATAAAGAGTTTTAGAGCCTCACAAGGAGAAAACTTCCTGCCAAGTGAGGACAGTTCGAGATTAGATTTTAGATTGAGCTTAAGTTTGGGTCAAGTTTAAAGTCAATTCAAAGTCCTGCATTGGTTCTGTTTTGTAAACACATATCTTCATCCTCCTCCTCCTCCTCCTCACCCTCATACTTCAGAAACACATTTGGCCTATAAATGGAAAACCCCGACCCCAACTCTACAAGTAAAGTCGTCCAAGGAGAAAGATAAACACAGGAATTCAAAGAACTAGAGCAATAAGTGAAAAACTGAAGGCTACAATAAAATTAAATATATGACAATAAAAGAAAAAAATCTATATAAAAATATGTACAATATGAAAAGCAATATTGCTGTAATTAGTGAACTGTGAACTACATTAGCAGCGGCACAGCACCTGCCACATAAGTGTTTCCATTCTGACCTCTGTGGTTAAGGAAACAAAAGCTCTCTCGTTAAAGTCGGGGAAAGATCATAGTCGCCTGGGTTTTCATTATGTAATATTCTATTATACTTCACTACTTTCAGAGCCACTAATGAAACCTACGGTTTTCATGCATCACTATATTTACTTGCACACAGAAAAGAAAACCCAAGAGTCACAATAATGATTCTAATCTAATATTCACAGCTTCGTCTAATGATTATTTTCTTCAGTTCATGTTCGAACGGCCTCATCAACACACTAATGTGATTGATACCAACAACAGCAACTGTATTGATGCTGGGACGGTTTGTGTGGAAGCTCCTGCACCTCTACTCACTCCTGCTGGTTCTAATGGCTTCATTTGCACTCCATTACATCTCATTTCAAAGACCTGTCATCCAAACAAAGCAACACCTGTGTTTACAGACACAGATAACAGACTCTGATGAGTGACAGCCAGGAGTTTTCTGATCATTTCAAATCATCGAAATAACACGGATAAGGGCGCAGGGCTAAAATTAAATGACGATTGTACCACAAATAATCAACACATTCTCTCAACCTGACAAAGTCTCCCTTTATATTTCCAGAAAATTAGCACTCATCACAAAAAGAAAGGACACTGTTCCCGCCTATTGAACTGACATCCCGGTAAATTTGTACCTACCAGATATTAGGACCCACTCCGCTATTATTAATGCCCCTCTCAGCTCTGCCTTCCGCCTATAAAACGGTGATAATTAAACCCCAGCTCAAAATATCACATGGTAATTCACATGTATTTCATAATTACAGGCCAGTTTCAAATTTCCCCCTATGAAAGTCCCGGAGACAGAAAATAGCAACCGTTCAATTATGTGATTATGTATCCAGCAGTGGTCCTTCAGAATAGTCCGGCCTCAGGTCTCTCGGTAACATTCGTCACACAGTTGCCAGACGCAGTTTTCCTCTCGACAGGATGCACTTGTTACAACGCAGCCCTCTTTATCCACCAGACGATGAGAAGTGATCTCAGCAACCACCCTGTACCTCTCAAATTCACCCACCAGGTTTTCTTTGTGATGTTTCACTTTCCTGGACCCAGATATTAACTTCTAATTCAACATCAACCAAATCTGACCCAGTCACCTCATGTCTGTCACATCTTAAATAAGGTACGGCAAGGTACAGGGATCGACTGACTCCAATGTGCTCAAAAGAAACATTCTTCGTCGGGTTTGATTTGACAGGTGGTAGCTTTAGAATTATGTTTAAAATGTATTGAATAAACAAGTTGCATAATATCAACTGTACAACAAAGAGGACCATCTCTAATCATCTCTGAATGAGCAGAAGTCACATGATCTTGTCTCTAAATTAGTTAAAAGCTGAGAAGCAGAAATTTGTAATAACTAAAGGTGCGTTGAGGTTTATTTGATGGACCTAGACCCAACTATAACACTTTCTGATTAATTTTCATTTAGCTGTAGAACTTAGAGACCTTGCTGTTTGGCATTGGGGTGTTAATCTATTGATTGTAGCAAGGAATTTATCACACATAGCGCTGTTTTTGTGTTTTGCTCAGAAATATCCTTCATATAGAAATAAAACAAAAAACAGAGGACCAAGGATGAAGCCTTGAGGTACACCACAGGCCACAGGGGCTACAGATAAAGAAATAACAACCAAGAAAGTCCTGTTTGACATTTTTCTCCCATGTCAGAAGCTCCGGTTAAGTAATATTAGTCTTGAACAGTTGCCTGCATCAACTGTTACGGCGAGAGATCGAGGACTGATCAATGGTTTTAACCTGAAACAGCAGCGAAACAAATAAACTAAGTCAAAAGTTCACAGTAAGTTGAACTAAAAGAAAAAAACCTCTCTTGGAAAAGTATCGGTGACACATTGAAAGTACAGAGGATCCTGTGGTGTTCTGTTCAACTTGTCTCCCTCAATACCATCTGGAGACAGTGGCAATATATTCTATCGGGTATGAGCGGCTACAGATGCTCTCTGAGCAGCTGGGCCATAAACAGTTTGATATTATCTGTTTCCCGTAAAAATAGAATAAAAAGTTCTTGTTGTTGTCAGAGGATGATTCAGCGCTGACATTATGAGGAATGTCAGAGACACGGCTCATGACAGAGTGCAAAAACCGCTCCGTTTAGAACGAGCACTACCATAAGGTAGCCTTGCATCTTTCATTTAAATTAAATGCAAGCGATTCTGAAGTCGTCAAGTTGAACACTGAGTTATATTCTCTCTGTTTTTCTACATTTTATGTTCTTTCAGGGTCTAATAATACTTATTTTTTTAGCATCGATACCTTTTGCCAAGGCCTCACAAATATAACCAAGCTGCAGAAAATCTCACACGCTCAGTCCCATAAATATTCCTGATTTCTTTCATCAAGATCCACAAATGATTCCCAGAGAAATCAGTGAAAATGTGAAAGAAAGGAGAAAACATTCTGCATCAAAATTTTATGGGTTCATCCTTCCACCAAGTTGAGTGGAAATCCATCGGGTTGTTTTTGTGTAATTTCTCTTACAAACAGACACGTGTAAAAACATATTTACCTCCTTGGCGGAGGTAAATATGTTTTTACACGTGTAACAGTTTGTGAAAGTTCAACATGATGCTAGCATCCTGTGGGCAGAGCAGGCAGTGGCAAGAGCTAACAGTTAATCTTTTCTGTCTGAATATTGGAAATGTGAGATGTGGATGTTTACGTTTCCTTTTAAAAGAACTCAAACGTCGTGCGGCTGCAAAAGTTCAACCTCTCCTCGGTAGCAAAAGGAAAACGCTGAAGGACGGAGTCTCATACACAACTGCAATGAGGCAGATGCACACACTGAGGAATACAGTTGAGATATGTGCATGAATATAGAAATGTGCATCTGTGAGCAGGTAGCTCTGCTTTCCCTCCCTCTGGACTTTTTTAATTGGTTAAACGTGTGTGTGTGAGAGAGTGTACAACATACTGGGGTTTGCCTTTGGCCTGACACGTCAACTCCAAGTTCTCTCCTTCCCTGGTCAGCCCCTGAGGAAATTCCACCACAATCTTGACCTCCGGTTTGTCTGAAAGGGAGAGAAAGAGGGAGAGAGAGAGAGCGAGAGAAAGAGAGAGAGACGAACACATAAATTTATATGATAGGACGACCTAACTGGCAAAGATATCCTCTTGAATGGGTGGATGGGTGGATTCCGATGAATTACAAACTCGCACGTTGGTAAAAATGTGGATTTTGGTTCCTGAATTGTCAATGAATGTGGAGTTAAATTTCAGTGTAAACTTGCAAAATCTTCTTTATATCTATTCAGAAACACACCAATGTCTTACAAATTATTTCCGTGTGCAGCAAACATTTGTCATGATTCATTTTCACAGCTAATACTTGATATTGATAAAACCTTTCCAATGGGTTTGACTTGACAAACTGGTCCCGGCAGCCGTAAACCTATATGCACCTTTTTTTTTTTTTACTTTAGCTAACTAATGGTTCCGTGCTGTAAATACTTTTATTATCGTGTGTTACTCGGAAGCTGAAAATCTGCCAAAGGACGTGGAGGTCAGGCTGGTGGACGAGCAAACAGGAGTTCAGCTTGAACACAGATGCTCTGGGTTCATGTCCCGACAGGAGTGACGTCACAGGTGGAAGCGTGAAGCGTTGGCTGAAGCCGATCTGTTAACCGGACTCGTCACGTTATTACTCCGCTGACATGATCATATCGGCTGCTGCTGCAGCTCCGTCCGTCCATCAGGTTTTACTGCTGCAGGAGCAGTGTGGAGGCTTTTTGTTGGGTTTTTTCTGTTGTTTTATTCTGTTTGAAGAATCGTTCACCATTGACTTCAATTGTATTGGATTGAAACCCCTGAAACTCCAAAAGTGTTTTGTGGACTCAAACACTTCACTTGAAAATTGCAACGTAACCCCAACCTGCTCCTCCACTGTGCCAAATCACTCCTCATGTGTGTGGGGTCGAGCGCCGACATGTGATTGATTGAATTTGAAATCAACTTAACACCAGAGTACAAGTGAAAGCTGTGGGGAATGGGGGAGATGGAGCAGGACCAGGAGATTGTCCGAGGTCGTTACCTGATGAAGTTGCAACACAAAAGGAGACGACGCTGCCGAAACAGCTGGAGCGAAAATGTAAGAATGTTGTTTTGACAAATAATTGCTGAGCTTTGACTGTCGCTGCCGAGCTTCTCTTTGCAGCGACGGAATTTCTATTGTTCCCGATCCGTCGACTGTTGCTGGTGTTATCAAAGCCCTTTTCATCTTGGTGTGAGGGATGATCCTTTATTATTATGGACACAAATCTTATGTTTTATTCAATCCATCATCTTAGATAGAATTCAGTGCAGTGAAATAAGATTAAGAAAGAAGAGCGAGCAACAGAAGCTGACTTACAACTTTGAAACATTGATTATGCAAAAACATATATGGTTTTGTTTCAAAGAAATTGTCCATGTTTTCTGTAAGTTTGATTTAAATAAGTTACTTATTCAATCAGACTTTGATACCACGGCTCCACCCCCCGATCACTACTGCACAGAAATTACATCAAGATATCAGTCGATATTAATAATAGTCACAAATAAATGCCATATTATGTTACGTTTAAAGACTGAGTTTTGCTCCTGAGTGAAGGTTGTGGTTTTAAACTCTTCTTATGTGATAAACAACGAAATGTTTAACAAATCTGAGGTGGATCAGTTATGGGTTATATCTCCTCGCTGTGTTTTCACAAAGCATAACCGATATATATCAATATATAGGAGTTTTGTTTTATTACTATTGATGAAAAGTACACTTCAAATAGATTTTCATCCAGCCCTAATTTCTCCAAATACATTCAGGAAAAAAAGTCTGAGTTTGTTTAGTGACTATGTGTTATATACTTGAGGTTTTCCTTGATTAGACGCCGCTGATAAAAACCTCCGGACTTGAGTCACGTCACACTAGATTAACTGCTGAGTTCAAATGCTGTAATCACACTTTTCTCTAATTCCCGATATGAATTATTTCCGTTCTTTCCCCAGGTTTTATGGCCCAAACGCACAATTTGCTGCAGCATTTTTAATCAGCCCGTAGACGGCGGGATCGGCCGTGAGTTATGATTTCAAAGCCCGCGGTGAAGATCCAACACGGCTGTCCGACCTTCTCTGCAACAAACAGCACATGTCTGGCCATCCATCTGTCTAAATCACACCCTGTCAGCGGTCGGCGCTCCGCCTCGGTGACGGACAGCACGCGGGCGATAAGCCAAGTCTCATGCTCATTGGGCATGCACGGGTGTAGACAGCAACCCTTTGGTTTTGTTTCTCCTGCAGGCCCTACATGGCGTCCTGCAACTCTGTTCCTTTTGTCCACGACGTCGTCTGACCTTGTCATCGCGGCGCCATAAACGTGACGGATGCCTGGCGTCTGCAGGTTGTTTTGATTGGCTCAAGTAGTTATGGCGGAGCTGTCTCGTCTACCGCTCGGTAGAAAAAAAAACACAGACTGCGTCGGCAGAGCTGGATACGGCGTCTTAAGTGGAAATGAAATAGTGTCTCCAGTATGCAAGAGGACCGTTATCATTATGGATTATCTGCTTTATTGCGTGCCTCACCTCGTGAGCACCGGGGACGGCAACCATCCATCTGCCAGCTGACCTTAAGGGTAAACAACCAGGCAACAGTTCTACTCTGTTTATACACACAAACATTACAGGCTTATTTAATTATGCTGTTCCCCTAACAATGGGCCTTTTTTTTATTTTTTAAAGCTTCTTCTTATGACACAATGTGCACCATCCCGCTCACAAATTGCCCACACAGTGAGTGATTCAGTGGAAATCGTCTATCGCCTCGTCCTCATCTATCTCAGTAATCAGTAATTAAACTTCACTCTCACTGTAGAAATAGAAAATGCAGGCTTTACTTTGCAGGCCCTGTCGTTTTGTAATTTCCTAAAAAGGAACAGATATGCAAACGGAGAGGTTCATGAAGAGGACGATGTAATTTGGAGCTAATTAAAGGGAAAGGACCACGGAGGCCGTGTTCAGCTGGGGCGTAGCGGTATATGAATTGATATAGATCATATAACGTTGATAATATAGTGAGTGGAAATGAAAACCCAGAGATTGAGGAGACTTTTGATGTTATATAGATATCGTGGAATTGGACAAAAACTGTGGACGTATCTTTAAAATGTCAAACAGCATCACAGAAATATGACGATTAAGGGGCTCTGAATATAGTATATTATTTCTATATGTATGACCAGTATTTAAGCAGGTCCAGATACATTTCTTTATCTCCACTTACTTTACATGGCGAGATGTGACGTTACCCTTGGTCGAGGTAGATGCACGCTCTGCTTGACCTTCTACTTTTATTTATATTTATGTTGCCAGTAAATGCAGTAAAAACTGTAAAAAACCTGCAGTCGATGAAAACAAATGAACAAACAAAGACCATAATCTCCTGGTGCCTGTCGTAGAAAGGGCAGGACATTTCTACCACTTTAATTACATGCTTTGTTGTTGTAGATTACTCATCTAATGTGTTCTTGTCCTATTTCAGTCTCCGTAGGTACGTGTGTTAATATCTCAGGCAAGTGGAGTTAACAGCGATGTACCATGTTGCACAATAAAAGCCCCGTTAATAACGAGGGGTCGCTATCAACTCAAACATTCCAGGTCTTTTAATTTGAAATGCGCACAGGAAAGGTCGAGTTCGTATTAACAGCATAATGCAGTAACTTCAAAAAGGCAAATGGGAAGAAATTAAAACTCAGCTTCCTCCGAAAATTACCAATTATCCTTATCAAACAGAGGGAATTAGAAATAAAGAACTGCCTCTAATGCAAAGCAGCCTCAAATAAACGCCTGCTACCTTCTGCAGATGAGGTAAACAAAGACCCTGGTCAATATTTGAGGAAATACACAGTACTGACATTTATGTTTTCTCTTAATCATCATTACTGGATGTTAATATACTGGTTTAAAAGAAAACATAATGGGCAGTGATCTGAATTTAAACGTCAAATTAAACAATATAATTGTCTCCCTCAATACCGTGCTTCAGAAATCAGTCCGAATCTTAGCCCTGAAAACTGAAAGAGGAACTGAACTGTGGATTGTGTGTTGACATCAATAGTTCACAGCCAGTTAATTAAATCCAATTAACTTCTAGTCCGTAGTGAGTGTTGGAAATTAACAACTGCTCTCTAGGTTTGTCCTGGGAAATGACACACAGGTAAAATAAAGCCAAGATAGAAGAGACGTGAAAGAACAGACACACGAACGATGACAGTCTTCAGTCGACATTGCTCCGAGTGTAATATCAAACTGCACAGCAAAGAGATGGGACAGAAGGTGGACTGCAGGACTGGTGACGCCCCTCACAGAACAGCAGCGGTGTGACAGCAGCCGCGGCAGGAAGCAGCGAGGCACAGAGCCGTCATCGGAGGCCCACAAAATGCCACGCTGCCTCCGCAGATGAGCGGATCCCTTTGCTCTCGCTCTCACACAGCGAAAGGTCAGATTTCCACAAAGGAGTTTTTTATTTCTTCAATAGAACTCCAAGACATGTGAAAGGCCAAAGATATAAGCCTACCGAGGGTTAAAATACCTACATGTTATCATTAACATCGATAAAAAAAGACCTAAAACGCCAAAATACCAGCCCCCACGTGGCTGGAGTAGCTGAAAGTTAGTTACTTAAACTTCTATCAAGTGCAGTTCCCTTATTTGCCTGCAGGAGATTGTTGTTTGCATGAATCTGTTCAACTCAATCTAAATTAATATCCAATAGTTCCATCCTTCACTCTTCACCAGTATTTGTTAGATTTCTTAGTTTTAATAATGATAAACGATGAAGAACTATAAGATAGAAACAGAAAGATGTCTTGTAATAGGAAACCAGCTGCAACAGTAACTCAGATTGTAATAGCGATGACATATGTTAAAAATGGTAAAATAATATTACTCTTTCTGACAAAGAGTTACATTAAACCTATCATTAGTTAGTTTATTTTAAGTTGTTCATCTGTGAGATCTTTTTATTCATTTCCACTTTTTATTTCTCACGTACTAAGAAGATTTTCTCTCATGACAATGTGAGAAAATGTGGAGAATTGACTTACTGGCAATACAGTTTTCTCATTGTACTCATTATAGATTATTTCCCTTCAATGACACTGACGTAAACTGAAGTTTGGGACAAAGGCAGCACATTTAATTAATGGGGATGGAACAGTCTTACCTACCGTTGTCCAAAGTAAAAGCCGATGAGTGAAAAACATCATGACAGGCAGAGATACTTACACTGCACCTCGAGGTATTTCTGTGCCTGGAAGTCCTTCACTGCCGGATGGTCCACGATGCAGATCACAGGAACACCGTCGTCCTCCTTATTCACAGTGAACGTGAGGCGGCTGGTGACTGTGTACATCTTGTCGTAGGTCAGCTCCACTTTGGGCTTTCCTTTAGAAAACAGAGACAAGGAGACTTAAACACGGGTGCATGTCGGGTTCAAGTTAAAGTATGAATGAGCCTAACGCAGACTGTGTATAAACTGTGGTGTAGTGAGAAGTAAAGGAGCAACATCGCTGAAGTAATGATTGTTGACCTGCAGTCAACACCTCTGTTGTGCAGTGATCCAACAAATAACAGCAAACAGCCCAAACCAGAGTTCTTTACACATTTTCTCTGCAGGATTTCGGACTCAAAGGAAACATCTTCAAGTGTTTACTTCACCTCTGCAAGCAACCCCATTGAAATGAATACATTTGTATATGGAATATTTGTGTTTGTTTTGAAATGCAATCATCACCGATCCCTCAGGTTTGGGTGTAACTGCTCCTTCACAGTGAAAGGAGCCACTTCAAGTCATTCATGGGAATGTACCATGTACAGTTTGGTGATATCCACATGGAAATACAATTAGTCTGGGTTCTTCTTCACTCATGTCTTTGAGGTTCTCGTCCCATGAGACATAAACAACAACCTGATGTTGGGTTCTCTAGTTTCCAGTCCATCCATCATCCACAGTCACTTATCCTGTGCAGGGTCACAGGGGTTTGGAAACCATCGCTGCTTACACTGGGCAACAGGTGCGGTACAACCCGATCCGCTTGTCAGGCTGTAACAAGGTGGACACTTACAAACACACAACCACTGACACATACGGATAATTCCAAAGTCTCCTATTGACCCAACATGTATGTCTGCAGACTGTGAGAACACTGCAGCACCCGGGGGAAAACACCTCCAGCCGCTGGATGTGACCCCTGACCTCTTGTTGCTGGAAGGTAACAATGGTCGTCATTACACCAGCATTATTCCCATATACCTGCAGTTCCTGGTATTATCTCTGTACTGTCTTCAGTTAGACCCTGAGTGATAAGAGGTAAACAGGTTCCATTTGGTTTCAACTAAAAACACCTCCAACTGTGTCCTAGTCATTAATGTGTCTCCGGTAATGTAACTGCTTCGTTGGCTTCCTGCTTTAAGGTTACATCTATTTTCAGTGTTTGTTTTCCAGTCATATAATTAAAACTAAGCTGCAGCCGTTCACACTGGATTTGCACAGAAAAAAATGTTTTTGAAAATATCGTAGCCTTAGTTAATATTTAGCAATTTGTTCCTAACTCGAGCGGACACTTCATTTTGTGCATCCTTGGTTCCCCGGGGAGCACTTTGCTAAACACTTGTGAGTTGAAGGGTCCGCCCTCGAAGTTTAACTTTGCAAAATAATAATGATTAAAACCTTTGGAAAAGGCTTAAGGAATATTATGCCCAGACAAAGACGACTTATTTTCTGAGTGCAAGGACAATGTCTTTCTTCCACTGACCCTACAAAATATGTGGAGTGGGAGAGGAGTCGTCCTTGAGGACGGTGAAAGAAGGTGAATCAGCTGAATACGTCTAAATAACAGAGACAACTGTGGAACAGTGAATCACTCATCAGGCGTTATGAAGCCAGATGTATTGTGCAGTCACCTTTTTACGCAGCTCTGCCCCATCTGAGGTCCACAAAGTAACCCCCCCCTCTGATTAGTGGCTGCGGTGTGATATCAGACAACATGTTCTCAGATGCAATGAAGAGGATACCTCGTCTCAGTCGTCCAAAACAAGAAGGATAGCTGCAGACAGCTCTGCACGGCCCAGTCGCAAAGAGAGATTGATTATTTTTATCCCTTTGTCCTACTTCCGAACAGTCTGTTGCACGAGTGTGTTTGTGTCACATCGATAAAACAAATACTGGAAGCAGCAAAGTGGAGGAGTCTACAAAGAGAAATGCTGGGACGGGAGAAAATTTGTCTTAATGTGAACATCGCTGGATCCATTATTCCTCTCCTGGCATTGATCAAACTCCTCTCTGTTCATCCAAATTACCTTTTTAGAAGTTTTTTCAATGAAAGAATCCTTTAATGGCCTTAAAGATGGTTTGGATGCAACTCTGAACCTTTAACTCATTTAGTATTTGTAGAGATATATGCATATGCAAATTACCCCCCACCCCCCCGATCTCCACCCACCACTGCAGCTCTGACTCTGTTCAAACACTCAAACCTCAGTTTGGCTCGTTACTCTACGATACAGAGTGACTGATGGGAATGTGGGATTAATCCAGGTCTGCAGGTCAATGCATCAACATGTAACCCCTATGCTAGAAAATCTATCTACTGATACTGTGGTAATGAACAGAGATAATGAATAAGGATACGAGTTAATAACGTGTGGTTTTGATCGTCAGCTTTGACGAAGCTACTTTAGCTTAATTAGCAAAACAACAACAACAACAACAATCAGCCATACGTTGCTTCTCTTCTGATCACACTAATAATGCTATGATGAAAAAAAGGCTATGACAAAATGAATATGGCGAACGTCACCCTGGAAGTTGACAAGGTTCAAAACTGGATTCTCATTGGAGGGAGCTTTCTACCCACTCGCTTACTGCCGCTCAGCCACATACCGTCACCGTGGTGACAGCTGCCTCTTTGAATGCTGGGAAAGCGGAAAAACCCCTGTGTGATGTGCCTGGCGTACAGGAACAGGTTGTCATGAATAAATACCACAAGAGGCTTCAGATGCACGCGAGGGCCTGAAATGGGAACATGAAGGGGTCTGTTCAAATCAAAATGTCTGTTGAGATGCGGCGTCACACTGGGTTTGACTCACGTTGGCACATCAGGATCAACAGGAGTCAACGAACCAACGCTCCATAAAGAAATGTAATCACACTCCCACCCTGGGTTGGTTGATCCTGGTTACTCCACTATACCTTTTCTACTTGGAGCCTATGGCTCATCTGGTGTTTGCTATGGGCATCGAACAATTAGGGTCAAATAGTTTGACGCTACATGACGGCTAACCTGGTAAGGCAGTAACGTCGAGTTTGATCAAATATATACGTCTCTCCACTTCCATCACTTTCCCCAAAATATTCCTTTATCCATTTGTCGAGTCTTTCTGTGTGGGGAGGAGCAGGGTAATTGAAATCACCCAGTGGTTGTCTCATAAGACTCGAGGCTAATGGCTGCTCTGGTTCCTGTCAGTCAACGAAGGGCCCTATCTCCTGGCTTTTTCCTTTTTTCTTTCATCGTAACGGATCAGAAAGGAATGACCCTCACTACTGGATTCTCCATTTTTCATGACTTTCACTGCAGCCTGAGCTTTAGAGCTGGAGATATCAGTGTCGGAGAATATGTTATGTAATAAAGTGTCAAAAAAATGGAGAAGAGCAAATAAAAGGAGATAAAAGAAAGATAATTTGTCTGAGAGATGATAGATGGTCGGATTTAAATTACTTTACATTGATGAATGATGAAAAGATCCTGATTATCCCTTTGGGTAATTACGTTTAATTCTGAGGAGCTTTAATTTGAAATAAGTTTACCAGGCAAGGAGCCACAGCCAAAGGCAATTTGAGGAATTCTGCCCCGGTGTGTTCTGGCACCCTGAGCCATTCTTTGTCTTCCCATCTTTCATTTCCTTGCACCCTATTGTCCTCAGCATTTTCAGCACCGGCAGGATTCATTCTCACAATCTGCCGCACGTTCAACTAAAGGACCTGTGGAGTCGTTTCCTACAGTTTACTGCAGAGATGGACATTAACATGACAACTAAGTAGTTTGACTGGTTCCACAAACCGAGTGTGGATGAAACAACAACAATAAAGAACACGGGAATGTATAATCGTAAAAGTCTCTCATCTTTTCACCGGTGGCAAAAATGGATAAAATCAACTGCTCCGAACGTAGTGTTGTGACAGGTGAGAGTCGGTGAAGTACCCACGAGTATTGTGTTATGGCAAAAAATGCATCCAGCAATTGTGCGACTGCCACGAGTGCCGAGCCTCTTCTGTAACTGGCAGCTCATTGTTAACAAGTGTGGGGCAAGAGCATGGGCGGGGGGGTTGAGGAGCGTTTAGCTTTATAGAAATCATTTTCCTGCCTCTCGTTAAAAACAAGCAATCAGAGCGTCATTAGAAAGTTCAGCCAAAGAGGTTTTGAAAGTTCGGTAAAGATATTGTTATGGAAATTGAATAAAGTCACAGAAAACTTGAGAAACTATCACAAATAGTGGATCAGTATTATACGGTGACTGACAGCTGAATAATAAAAATACTTACAGAACAAGGGAGTTTACATAAAGTTAAGTAGTTGTGTTACTGCATAAACACATTTCTTGAACACGATTAAGTTTTGTATTAGAAGAATCTAGTCGATGTATGATTTCTGGAGGGGAAACCTGAATTCAGTGGCCATATATACATTTTTGAGCAAATTTCAAAGTAAGTAATGGTGGGATGTCGAAAGACAACAGGAAACAATAATACACGTTGCAGTAAACTAACAGTCAACAGATAATATGTTCATTCAAGTCAGTTCCTGCAGCTTTACAGTCGAGCATTTGCACAATTAAAATAGGTTCGCTCCTTAATTGCCTGTTTTTAGCAGCATGAGTGAATCGGGCTCTTTGATCCTTTCAGCCTTTTATCTTCTGCCAGCACTTTCCAGTAAACACTGGTCTGAAGTCCATTTAACCAAATGTCATCCGTCATTTCATTGTTACGAGTTCCTGACCTCGGCACACTGGAACATTCTTGGATTTGAGCTGACCAGTACGGGTTTGCTGTGGTGCAGCGGAGAGGTGAAGCTGCTCAGGGCCGTCAACACAGCTTCTGATTAGGACCTTTGTTTCACAGTCTTTACAAAGCTCGCTATCTGGGCTCCGAGGTGGAGCTGCCTGGCAGGAGGCCTGTTCACCCCTGAGCTCAGCTCACACTTCTGAAGCCCAGCTACCTTTGATGAAGGCATGAAAGTTGTCACAGTGCCACTGCACATCCACATCGCTTTAATGGAAACTATTCAAAGCCACAGCTCAATTTTAAAAAAGCACTGGCATTGATACAAGCGCTAAATGCAGAAGAGCCAGCACAGAGAAGTGGGAAGGCAGTCCCCAAAAATGGTTAATTTATATGAACCTTAAAGACACATGCATGAATGCAAAAGGTGGAATTTGGCAACACTTTAGAGGGAGAATGTGCAAAGCAGCAGCTGCATGACTAACACGACTAACGGAATATTATCTATAGAATTAAAAGAACACAGATTTTATTTTGACCCCGGTTTGCAGGCAGGGAGGTCAATGATCAATCCCTTTTATTCCTAATTTCAAATATCTAAAAAAAAAATCTTCTTTTCTAATCTTGTTAGTGTAAAAAACGTCTGTTAACGATCACGTCACAGTTTTGTCTCAAGCTGCTCTCAGACTTTCTTCAGGCTTGTTCTTCTGACGTCCACACTTTGAATATGCGGCTGATTGATGTCCTTATCGTTCTCCACCATGGGGGAGTTAACAGGTGAATAACATTACGGGTTTACCGTGGCTCATAAAAGGGGAATTTGCTTTTAATTGTATGTGCGAGCAGGATCAACAATCAGAATATCTGACGGCGTGCGGTGCATTGTTTTTCCTGCTTTTGTTTGCAAGTCAGCTTTCATGTGGAATTTATGCGCGGCTCCATGTTTTGTCAAAGCGAGAGGAAAAGTGGAGGCTGGAAGATTCGGCTTCTGCTATTTTCCGAGGCGACACATCAAGCCCCTTTTTACTCCAGTTCATGTAACACTGTGTTTTTTTTGTGTCAATCTGAGGTGTTTCTTTGTACAGAACACCGATTGTGAAAAGTACACTACCTGTGATTTTCAGTCTTGTGTCGAGAGAGAGAAAATGTCCCGACTGAGGATTGTGAGTCTCGTTACGTGTGGAGCCCACCTACCTGGAAGCTCCTTATCTCCCTTCATCCATCTGATGGTGGCGGCGGGCTTACTGCTCATGGCAGTGCAGGTCATCTCCGTCTCGTTGCCCTCACTCAGGACCTCATCCCGGGCCTCGATGATGGGGTTACCTGGAGGAACTGCAGCAGGAGACACAAACCAAACACAGATTGTGGTGAGGCTCAACCTTCAGCTCCATGTGCTGAATAAACAGAGCTGACACTGAAGATGAAGAACAGGTCAGATGACAATAAAAAAAAACTTTTCTTTTTATGGAATAAGCTTGTTGTGCTAATATTGGTTTATTGGATAATCATCATAATAATCCAAGGCACTGTGATGAGTATAAAACATGCATACCTATATTGAACTAATATCAGATATAGGAAGTAAAAAAACATATTGTTTAGTCCAAATAAATGAAAAAAGGGAACATGATGTGTAAGAGATTCATATCATATATTATTTGATATAGTTTGATATTGTTGAGTTTTACTTGAATAAATAATGTATACAAAATAAATTAATGATTTAAAAAATGCTTCATTCAGCATATATAGCATGTAAGTATTGTTGCAGCAGGATAGACATTTATATTTAATTACACATTACTCATTTCACACACACACACAAATACACGTTTTCACATAGTAACTGCACAATAGAAGAAACTGGAAACTGAGACTTATTTACAGTAGAAAACTGAATGTGTCAGTGAAGCAGAAAACACATTTGGAAATCTTCACACAGTTTATGACGTGTGTGAGTGACATGTTTTGTTGCACACATGTATTTTAAGAGTTCACATGTGAACATATGACCCGTGAGGCCTCCCCCACACATTGTTGATATTAGTTAAAACAGTTAAGATTCACCGAACACGTGAAATAAACAATGTTCCTGAATTTCCCGGCGTCCCTGTTGTTGCTGTCGGTGTTTCTGGCAGTTTCCACAGTGAGCTGTCGACCACGGTGCTCAACATGTGAGTGTGTGTTGTTTTCCACAGTCTGAAGGCTGATTAGCAAGCTTCACCTCCCTGCTACAGCAACACTGACTGTGTTGTGTGTGTGTGTGTGTGTGTTGTAGCTACTTAGCACAGTGATGTCAGCGTAGGCTTCCTGCGGGGGGTCCGTGTAGAGCTGGCAAACATATCGACCCTCGTCCGACAGCGAGACATTAGACAGTGACACCCGCAGCTCATTGTCGGAGAAGTTCACCAGCTGAAAGCGAGCGTCTTTCAGTGCTGAGGGAGGAAAAAAACACAAAAAAGGTACATTTACACACTCAGAAAGTACACATATCAGCCGGGATCCATATGGTACATAAGGAGTAAAAAATTATTTTAGTTCTGGCTGGAAAATCAAATGTTTCAAACCAACTCTTAAAGTGTTTTTGTACTCGAGCATCAGATGAAACCTGTCGTCAGAAAATTGTGGAACAAAAATAAATGACAATTTCCTAGAGCCCGGAGAGATTTCAACAAATTGCTTGTTTTGTCCGAGCAACACGTAGAAAACCAAAAAACATTCAGTTTCCTATCAGCAGAGACAAACGCAGCAAATTCCCACAATCCCACAAAATTGAACCGGGAAATATTTGACATTTTTTCCCCCTCAAACTTGACTTCGGATAATAAGACAATCAAAACAATATTTATATTCCTCCGTTGATTTATTCAATCTGCCAAAATTGTTGGTTCCACTACAATCAGTGTGTATTTGTCTTTTTCTTTCTATTCATGATTATTCAATATTATACAATAGTGGAGCTGTTAGCTGTTAATTATGGGTCAAAAACCATTTAGAAATAAAACATAAACAGGAATCACACAAGAAGCAATGAATTATCTCTATTGTAACTTTAAACAAATACAATTTTCATAATTTCCTCAGTGCATCTGAACTTCAAGCACGATTCAAAGAACTTTCCATAGAAGGTGAAAAAGAAAACAATGTGATTATTCGACGATCAATCACAGGTCGAACACAAGTATGTAGCAATAAAAACAGTAAATTAAAGCACGATCCGATTCCCGCTGGTTTGTTTAAGACGCGGAGCGCATGCTAACAACATGACATGTGTTAACGGAGGCCGCGACCTTGGCCGACGGAGGACGGCCGAGGGAAAATCCATAAATCCTGTCTCTTCCTCATCTGTAGCCACTTTCATCTTGCCTAACCTTGTTTGCCCACCTACCTCAGCACACTCTATCAGCTGTAATGTGGACTGACAACATGTGGTTAAGATGAAAGCCGACCCGTCTCCGCCCCCCCCCCCCCCCTCGATATGCTGATAAATTCAGCTCTGACTGACAGCGACTCCGGGCTCTTCGCACTCTGCACTCTCCTCCTCGACAGCTCGACTTTTCCTTTTCTTTAAAAATCAGAAAAACTCAAAGCTTTAAACATGGAGACGCAGGAAAACCGCAAAACAAACACTCTAATGGAATCGCGGTGGGGTTACATTATTTATTTCACACGGATTTGACACGGTAATGACCAGAAAGACGCCGATGCAGCCGTGTGCGGTCACCAAATGTTGAGAGGTAGACATGGAGTGAGTGACTGAAGGGAAAGAGAGAGAAGCGAGGAGCAGGAATACTAACGACCACAATTAATTTTGTGCATCATTAAACAAGAACATCAGTGACATTGGGAGTGATACTGGAGACGAGGCCTTTTGTCATCGCATCCAGGAACGAGGCAGAAAGAAATCTGCATCCAAAAACTTCCCTCTACGCTCTTTTAAGGCCAAACCCCCTCAAACCAGAACGGAAAATTAAAAAAAACTTAGTGCAGCAGCTCTTAGTTTCCTTTGTCTGAGCCCAGTGGTTCTCTGACTGTGGCACATGAACAATGTGGCCCTAATTAGTGCAGCTCATTCACGAGCCTTGTTAGGCCTCATTAAAATGAGAGGTCAGCCTCTAATCCTAACGATTTAATTAAATGAAATTTTCCCAAATCTGAACATACCAACGCTGCAGTATACAAACGCATTGAAGGAGTTTCTGTCTGCGTTTCTGCTCCACTCACAGAAAACACTCTCAGGGTTCTGTGGTGAACCGCGTCCAATGGTTTGAGGGCAGTGGCGGCGATGTGACCGTTCAATTAATCACAACGGTTTCTTTTCTGTTATTTAAGGGAGGGAAACCGACAACAGGCAGAACAGACACTTCTCCCCAGCAAGAATTCTGTGTTGAATTATTTATCACTGACGTATTTATCAAGCTGCACCGTTTCAATTTGAACGCCATCGAACACGGGGAGAGAAGTGAGAGCATCGAGGACCCAAGCTCCTGTGAAATGTTTTTATTTGTTTTTATAGCGAGCAAAAGTTAAATTAATAAAATAGATGATTACTGGATGTGTCCTGGTTTGTGACGGAGATGTCAAAGGTCGGTGTCATCAGCATACTGTAAAACTGCAGATTACTATACAGAGCTCATTGGACAACTTCATGAATGCTTGGAAGGTTTTTAATGTCTTTAGTGTGTTTTAATTCTTAATGTTTTTTCCAAAGTTTCAATGTTTTTATTGTTTTCAAAAATTCTTAATGTTTCTATTTTGTTTGAATGCTTTTTCAAAGTTTTTACATGTTCCTGAATGGTTTTAAAGTTCTAAAATGTTTTTAATGTCTTTTAATGATTTTAGATTTTTATTATATCTTTTTTCAATGTTTTTTGAATGTCTGAGCGTTAACTTTTAAAAAATTGTTTCAATGTCAATATTTTTTTGTCTTTTTATGTTTTTTTTTGTGTTTTCAATGGTTTTGAATCTTTTTGAATGTTTATAAAGTTTTTAAATGCTTTATTTTTTTATGTTTCTTGATTTTAAATGTACTGAAAACTATTGCCATATGTCTCAGGGAAATAATTCTTCTATATCACACCACACTGGGAAACACAATTCCCTCCTTCCTCTTTGTGTACTTAGGATATAAAAACAAGAGGTTGACCTTCAGCTCGATGCTCCTCTCGCTCTGTTTTCCTCTTGTTCTGTCATATCTGATACTGTGAGAAGGTGACGGCAGATGCCTGACAAAGGTGAGAGATAGTCGGGTCTGTGGAGAAGAGGAGTCCGTCCTAACTCTGAAAGGCAGTAAAGCATCTGATCCGTCGGTTTTTACAGCCGATGGCGACGAGGCTAATTTAAAGGCAGTGATAAGACGGGGCAGCGGCTGAAGAAACAGCCGAGGAGAGTCTGTGAAGTGGCTGACAAAGTGAAAGTTCAACTCCTTCTCATCCTATTTAAAGAACAGAGTCACTGGTCGTGCAGATTACGGAACTCTGTGGGTTATTATACAGTGAATGTGCTGCAGTGTCCAAAGAGAAGGAAACTGAACCAGCACATTCAATGTTCATAATGTTGAAGACGAGTAAATAGTGAAATATTAGAACTCAGCAGTTGGATTTTTAAATATACGCAGGACTAAAGATTCTGGGGCTCTACAAAGGAATTGCACCATGGACGAGGAGGAGGGATGATCACAGCCACTACCTCTGTCAATGTATTAGGATTAACTGAAGGAAATAAAAGCCCATCGTTTACTGTTTGCACAGGACCATGTAATACCTGAACAATGGCCCGTATCACGTCATACCACCATCATCACTATAATTCAAGCACTTTTCTATTACAACATCATTGGGGTAATACGCTCGTATCTTCACGAGAATGAATTCCTCTCACAAGCGACTCCATGGCCGTTATATAGAATCCTCACTGATACCAATGGATGATGTTGAACCTCTTCAGCATTTTCTCCCTCTTTCAATTTCTCAGTTGCAATAAATCACATTCAAATATCAGGAAATGACGTTTATGTGTTCCCAAACATTCAGTGAAAACACGAATCATCACACCACCATGATCTCTGCATTGAAATGAAACTGACTGCAAAGGTAAAATTCAGAGTCGTGGAAATAAACCTTATGAAAGAGTTTTGGGATCAACGCATCTTTTAATAATCTTTTCACTTATGGTGATTTTTAATTAATCTCTGTTTTTTCTTCCTGCTCCTTTTCCTTCTCTCGACTCGTCTTCATTCTTTCTCTGCATTTCATTTAAATGGGTTTTCTCTCCTGCAGCCCAGCCGAGGATGACTCCCATTTGGAGGGAGCAGGAGATGATGAGAGCGCCTCGCCTAAGTGGCTGCAATCAATTGTGATTAGTGGCTGCCGCTACTTTTTGAGAGGAGCACATCAAAGTTTTATTATTGGGTGTCAGGGTGAGTGAGATGGGGTGGGGCGGGGGTAATTACACTCTTACAACCATCCTCCCCCCCGCTCGCCGTGAAGTCCAGGCTTCCAAATCACTGCCGCGGCGCCGCCTAAATCCAGAGTCTGGGAGCATTTAGCAATAAATGGTGAGACTCGGGGGGGCTTTTATTCTCCCTGAATAATCAGACTCATAAAACCACCTGTTGTCAAATTCTATTTAGTTTTATTTATGTTTGGCACTGATTAGAATGAGCTTTATTCATATCGTCATTTCTGGCTTCATGCGTTTACAGGGGGAAACATTTGGCCCATGTTTTTCTAGTAAAACACTTCTTAGAATTCACGATGCCAATATTTCTAATTGTGTACTTACACTTATAGATTACGACATGATCATTCATAGTTGTAGTTCAAGTTGTTTTCTTTTACTGTTTCCTGTAATAATTGATAATCAATGTGTTCGCCTTTAAATTTACTCTCATCCCATTAAAACTTATTCTTGTGATCTTGGTCAATTTCAACATTAAATCTCTATCCAACTATATTATTAATATTAAGCAACAGAAGCTCAGACATTAAAAAAAAAAACTGTTTTACCTTAACTAAAGAGAAATGCACAGTATGAAGCGCTGCCTCAGAGTTAGAAGTCGTAAACCAGTGAGTTCCTGTGTGGAAATTAACGTGTCCCCAGTGGGTTGAGATCAATTTAACCTTTTCAACCTCATAAAAGGAATAAGGAGGCTAAAGTGGGCCCTATGTACATGAAACCATTGAGAAAAAGCAAGTTTAACTGTTTTATCTTCTTGAGCAAAAAGAGGAGATCTAAGGTCTGTTAAGAGTCTCTGGAGTGAAGGCTGCGCAGGGACTGAGCCTCTTTGTTCATCAAGCGTATTCCTGCTACAAGGCCAAACATTGTTGGAGGCTAAACGCAGGGTGTCGAGTTGGCCAATGGAAATTCAGTCAATCAGGGAGGATTTAAAGAAAAAAGTATGATCTGTATTTATGAAATTACCCTAAAAGATATGTCGCAGTGCAGTTTTAAAATAACCTGGGGCGATGTTATGTGAAATATTTCACCACAGTACCTGTTTAATTTGTTCATTAACTGATAATACCGGTGTAGTGCGAAAAAAATAAATAAAAAAAGAAGCTATTTCTCATGGGGCATAATATGAGCTGTTGAAAGTTGAACCATGTCCTAAAGTGGATGAGTAAATTAAAGTAATACGTTTCAGGCATATGGCAATTTGAGCTCCAACCCAGCAGCTGTGTGTTCACTGCCTCTGCCTGTGAACGGGCGAAGCACATTAAACAGGCGGAGACATCAGCATCTGGTTGATAACAGTAAAAACTATTTGTACGAAAGCTTCACGTTCGTCTCCGTGCAGAAGTAAATTGCTGTTGACCCGTCGTAACTATATGATAATATATATTTCAAAATGTGCATTTGTTTGTTGATTTACTGTATTGATGTACTTTTCCCTCAGTTTGTATATATTCCCCAACCACGTCTCCCAAAACACACGTATGAGCAACGTGATGGAAACTGACTCCTCTCCCTTGTTAACTTGTTTAAGTTGAGGGCCGTGATCTTCAGCCCACCTTTTTTAGTATTTAATTAAAAAAAAGCCATGAACCTCTTCCACCCTCAACCAAATGTTTAACTGGACCGAACCCAATTACCCGTGTAACACCAGACACCAACAGTTACTGGTTTCAGACTCACGGAAGGAGTTGGTCACACTTCCTGGATTAAAAGAGACATGGTTTCCCGTGAACATAACCCTGCTGCGATCATACTTCCTCCAAAATGTATTTGGCAAAGCAAATAACAGGAAATGGGTTGAGGTCGTGTGATAGTCGTGTTCGATGCTTCATGTGGGAAAGAGATTTGTCCGTTTCAAACGATGTAACCGTCGCTGGCCACATACTTCCACGCCTCCTTTACGTTGGCATGGTTGTTAAGCAAAGACATCCACCAGGGGGCAGAGCAGAGTTTCTGACAACACGTAGACAGTGGAGGATAACGTAGATAATAATAGATGTAGCTAATGTATGTTGTGATAATGTAGATCTTAAACGCAGGTCTCTCTACGAAAGCCTTGTGTTGAAATGGTCGTCCAGATTGAACTATTGTCTACACTGCCCCCTCACGATTTCTAGTGGTACTGCTGTTTCGTCTCTTTTGTCCGTATCCATCAGCTTTCAGAAGACACGAATATGGACGAAATGAACGCAGAAGACGGACAGACGGCTCAGTCGGTTTCTGTCTGCTTCTCTAACGCCGAGTAAAAAATTTGCCTTTTAGAGAAAAGAGGAGTGTTTGTTGTGTCTTTAAATATGAGAGTAATGTTATTCCCTCTACAGTGAGTGTGTGTTTAATCACTTCTAGAAGCGCTGTAATCAATCCATCAAACTCCAGCCGTGCTTGTTGTCGTGCCTGACAACAAACATTAATTCACATCGACTTCTTTTTAATTTACCTGTAACACACAATGAGAGGCTGTACCACTGATGTGGAGTTATTTTGGCTGCTGTTCACCGTTCTGCTACAATTCCTCTCACTGCTCTCCGAGTGTGACCTTCTGTGTGTGTGTGTTTGTGTGTCTGTTGGTGTGTGTGTGTGTGTGTGTGTGTGTGTGTGTGTGTGTTGGAGCTTGTGTATCTGACCCCCCGCTCCCACACACTGGCACTAAACACATTCTCCAGCATCTAATTGTGAAGCAGAGAGAGAGTTTGAGCAGAGAAAGCGATGCTCAGTTTTTATTTCAAATTAAAATGAAATTGTTGCTCCTCGTCTCGTTTGTTCACACGACGTGAGCCTCACCTGAGATTCTAATAGATTTTTGGATATAATAATAATAATAATAATGTGGAATCTAATTCTAACTGCTTCTAGTTGAACAACGATATGACGCACTAACACCGAGATTTAAAGGTGAGTACAAGCTGTAAATGAAAAGCAACAGGGGGGAAGTTATACCCTCCACGCTGTAAATACCCCAACCACACAATGCTTACTTTTTATTTTGTAATGACATAACTCATACAATATATCACAGATACTTTCTTCGATCTCTAAGGGCATCAGGTCGTGTCTGTAGCCAAACAGGAAGCACAGACACCCATTAAATATTGATATGGATCAAGGGGCATGGATTTCTTCTTTCACAGTTTTCTCTGGGTCATCGATCTTGATTAAAGAAAAATCTGGCACATTTAGGGAACTGATATTTGTGAAAGTTGGTGACTGTTGGGCATTGGGAATTCGCTCCACTTTTCCTCAGTTCTCCTCCCCGACCCCTTTAACCACCCATGGCACAAATCTAAAACTGCTTGTCCGCTGTGCAGTTACAGAACACATCTCATGTTTTGACCTATTCCTTCAGTTAAGAAATCACCCACTCTTACGTGCACTCGTGGTGTAGTAGCTCGACTGTATGTGTTCTAATCCCTGGAGACTCCCCAACCTCCCGCAAGGCGAGTGTCAGGCACTCATTCACACTCACCGCCGCCGCCCCCTCCTTAGTCACATGCGCCGCCTCGCAAACACAACTTCTACATACTTTTCAAGGGCACGGTTTCTGTGTGAGGGTTTGGTATTTATCTAGGTATTTATCTGCTGTTGTGCCGAGCCGCGGCGAGCTGACTCCCACAAGCCGGCTGTCAAGGGCAAGGTGTTCTTCTTTGACGGAGGAGTCTTTGATCTCCTGTGATCCCTCCCAGGCATCTTCGCCGCAGCTGCACGGCTTCATTATGACATGGCCTCCACCCGGCGGCCTCCAAACACCCGTGGCCCCCATCAGAATAGCACAACCGCCATCTCTGTCTGAATCCACAGCGGCGGATTATGTTTGCGAGCGCGAGATGGGGGGAGCAAGAGACAGAGAGGATGGAGTGCTTTGAAGACTGTCACCTGACTGTTAGTTCTTACTTCATGTCCTCAAAAAGCAGTTCTGGTGCGTTCTGTCAAATAGTTTCGTTAAGTTACATTTTTTTTACTTTCAACAAAGAGATTTAGTAATTGGTTTATATGATTCTGAGCGTGTTTGCTTAAAAACTACGGGACGGATTCACAAAGATCAGGGGGTGGGTCAAGGAATTTGGTTTCACTTTCATTGACATCGCAAAAGTTCAACATTTTTTCCAGGGGAATAATTCATTCTTCGCTTTCTATGTTTTTTGACAACTCAAGAATTTATTTTACCAAGGGCATTTTTCGATTATGTTTTATGAGAAATAAAAAAATTGGGTTTTCAAACCAATTCCTTTTTTCCCCCCTGTTATATTTCAATCATATTTTTCGGCCCTGGCGGAGATGTGCACTCTCCTGGGTGCCATTCTACTTCTTAATGACTTCTAAGTCTTTTTAACTGATCCCCAGTTCTACATTACTCTTGAGCTTGCCGGACCCGTTTCCTACAGTTTAAGCCGCTGACTTTAATTCAGTCGGGCACTTCTGAGATCTGCGGGAGATCGTACCCACTCACCACAGCCACACAGAGCGAGAACTGCCGCCGAGTGGGAATAAAGGAGGCAATGGACCATCAAAATGATTTCGAAGCTGTTATTTTAAGTTATAATAGCTGCATTATGTCGCTCTAAATGTTTTTGGGATATGAGGTGATTTTATTTGAGCAGACACGGTGAGAGCTAAACATATTTGGTAGGTTATATTAACCTCGTTCTGTGCTAATCTTGCTGCCGACATGTGGGTCAAACTCAATGCGGCTCCCTGGAAATGCGAGTAATGTGAGCGGATATTAATTAATGCTATACAAATTTACAGGCGCTTCCCCTCGCACGCTTTGGTTCAAATACCCGTTTTATGATATTTGCTTTAATTTATCAAACGCCTGTCTAATTTTACAGCCGCCCTGCAAAATGAACCGGGCAAACGGAGAAAAATAAATGCATCACCGAGATTGATTTCCGTGTCATCCGATCACATCAAACTGCTTCAGACTGTAATTAAACACATTAGATATCAATCACATCGGACATGATGGTGGAGGAAGATTCCTCCTCAGCAGACGGTGTCAGCTACAGATTCGTCTTTCTAGACTCTCACACAAGACTCATACTTTACAATTCACAACTTATTATATACAAGGTTTAGTTTTTAATAAAATAAGAAAGCTGCGACTGTAGTTTGTAACAACTGCAGCGAGGTAATCAACAATATTTATGTTTTCAATTCCACTGTCGTGTTCGCTAACTTTTTTGAATAAAGTCCCGACCAAACAAGGTAGAAGGGAAATGTAGGAACTAGGAAACCGATTGATTTGAACTTAACTTTCAGTCTTAAAATATGTTGACTTTGTCAAATTGAAAATGTCAAGTGAAATCAACTTGTTCTCTAAGTATTTTTAACTCCGTAGAAAATGAAATATGTTTTCTGAAAGTTGTCAGAGTTTCAAACTCCTGTTGTCACAATATCAGTAGATTATATATTTATGTCAGTAAGTTGCCCATAGTAACACGAAGCCAGGTTAAAAATCACACTATTCATTTGACTTTAAGTTGAAGATTTTTTCTTTGTTTACCATGTTTTTTTATTTAGGAGCATTAAGAAAATGACTCCAAAATGGAAACTGTGCCTAGTTCCTCACTTCAGATTCCCTGCAGGCACATGTCACACACTGAAACCCCCCTAAACTGCTTATTCTCATCTGCTTTCCTTATGTCAGTAAAGTGGAACCAACCCTCGACCCTGTATTCAGACATCAGCAGGTGAAATAAACAAACCGACTCCAGATCTAAACTACGTCACAACAACAGCTCGCCCGTCAGCCGCTTGAGGTCACGTTGACGTGTCGCTTTGACAAGTTACACCGTCGAAATGCAAAGAAGGTGAACGTTGCCGCTGAGATGGAAATTGGGTGCTTTTCGTGATGGCTGTGAGTAAAAAGCCTGTGAATAAATATCTGCCAGTGGTTGTCTGCGTTTCCCTCCAGTCAAAACAAAGTAAATTTACTTAACAAAACAGGAACACAACTCAATTATCAGATGACAGTACACACACACACACACACACAACAGTAAGCGATGATGTGGTATCACACTCACGCCTCACGTCCCTGAAGTAGATGGTCTGCCTGTTGGGGTTGAGCAGCTGTATCACGGAGTCGTCGTTGTCCTTCACCCGACAGCTGATCATCGCCATGTCCCCCTCCACCACGGACACGTTGTCCGTCACCAGGTTCTGACTCACCACTGCAGGACGAGACAGAGACAAGGACACATTAACTCCGGTGCTTGATTCATATACATTAAGAGAGAGACGAATCAAGACACTTATGGCGAGGTGGTTTTTTTTTTTTAAATCAGGCAACACACGAACGATGACTTTCAGGTCTGTTAATTAACTGAAGTAATTATATAACACATGGGACGAATGAGAGAGAGCAGAGAGAGAAAGTTTCCAGTAAAGTAAAGTAAAGCTCTGATGATGCATTTCAATTCAGGGACAGAAAAAAGAGAAAAAGAGATTTAAAAAAAGCATCTGATCACATTCATTCAAGTGATGACACTTCTTATGAAGTAAATGATATACCTTGAATGGCCATTGTTAAGATTGCGCCTAAACATATCTCCACTAAAACCTGTCTAACTTTCCTCTGCTTCACTTTACTGTCTTAAAATGTGACACGTGTACTGTTCACATGTGTGTGTGTGTGTGTGTGTGTGTGTGTGTGTGTGTGTTGCTGGAGGTTGTGGGCTACAGCTGCACGATTACTTGGGGGATATCCAGTTTTCGTCATTTGTTATTTGTTATTTCATGTGGTGCTCCATCTTCATTTGTAATGATTCTTACATTGTCTGCAACAATTTCACATTTGCTGCCTTTAAATTGATACCAATATTATTCATAAAGAACATGTAGTTGCAGAGATTTACACTTTTAATTTGCCCTTTTTGAGCAGGGGTAAGAAGAGGTTAATGAATCAGGCATCATATCATCATCATATGTTTTCATTTGTCTTTTTTTGTTTCTTCCATAATATAGAGATCAGTTACCCTGTAATCCTCCTTTATTGTATTTTGATATATTCGATGAGTGGCGACATACAACAGGCGGCGCATTAAAACCCCCTTGATGTGTTTCCATCGGAATAAACAGAAGCGAGTGACCTGGGAAAGTGTTCAACAAGCCTGCGGGCTCAGAAACACTGGTCGCAGCCATCATCGCTCATCAGCCACCACTTAGATTGCTGTACTTCCTTGTTTCACAAACAATATCTCTGCCGGAAGAATGAAAAATGGATCCTTTCGAGCTTTGTGCTACTTTGATTTGAAAAACTACAGTAATAACATCACAGACTTTGCTTTGGGGTTGCATCGTTGTTGTGGCCGGTGGTGAGGCTCGAGTGGCTTTGGCTTATTTTAAATGATCGCTACAGAAGCAGCGCCAGGCAGCCTGCCAGTCGAGGCTGATGGTGTTTTCCATCCCCAGTGCAGGAATTTGATGGTGAGATACACAAACCCACACAGACAAACACACACACTAGGCAACATGGACAAACACGAAAAGAGAGATAAAAATCAGGAGTTTTTGAAAGCAACAAATGCTACTTGTGTCACGTTCAGAGGAACAACACAGTGTAACACAAAACTAAAAGTGTGAGAGGTTACACTGTTTTTATTTAGTGCTTTAGTGGCTTATCAAGCACTCAGAGTACTTTATAGTACAATCCATTCACACACAAATTCACACAGCACTATACACTGCACTATTTCTATCACACACCGTTTACACACTGCAGGAAAAGCAGTCAGGCAGTGCCTTGCCCAAGGATACTGTTAACTTGCTGACTGGAGAATAAGTACATCAGCAACTATATAATAGATGTTGACAAACTAGCCAAAGAAAGAAGAGACACATTCTGTGTGACTAGGACCTTATACAACTCTTACATCAGATCAGATCCTGTGTAATCTGAGCTGGACATTATGTACCCAGCTGAGAGGAAACTAGGAAAAGGCATTACGTGGTTATAATCACCGTTAGAATTAGCATTTGCAAAACCACCCTGACAAATACATCTTCTCAGAGAGGCTAAAAAGCACCGACTCAGGGGTGGACACGGGGGCGAGCAGCGAAAACAAACCAAAAGAACACAGGAAACATCAACCGCTAATTTGCATGCCTCAGTTGTCAAGCACCTCTAAATATCCCTGCCATTTAGGAGACAAGGAGGATGAGGCGAGAGCAGAGAAATTGCATCCTCTGATGCTGACAGATAAGGATAGACAGCTTAACGAACGAGATTCAAATCAGCATCCCCTCGGTGGCCCGAGCGCAGCCCCAAATAAATGAACCTCGCTGTCTTTAATATTCAAGACCGAGCCTCATTTTTCAAAGATGTGCAAAGGTGGGCAGCGGGGTGGACATCTGGTTATGATAATGCGCTAACATACTACAAAGTGCATTTCAAGGCATCCACCGAAGGTTACAAGGCGGCGGCGGGGCTCCGCGGGGCGTCTGCCTGCTCGTGTTGTAAACCAGTGAAGGTAGGAGGAAGGACTTCAAACGGTTGCTGCCTTGTCAGCTACATAATTGTTCCTGTTGTGCTAAATAAACAACTCTGACATGCGGGAAGATGGTATGGGGAGGCGGGGGGGCTAATTAATGGCCAACAACAACCATGTGCTGTGGCCTCCGAGGACACTGTCAGAGGTGTTGCAGAGAAGCACTTCTGACATCGTGGTGGGCGAAGGCTGCTTAAATCATTTTTAAATATATTTAAAAAAAAAAAAAATTTCTTTAGTTGGCATGAATATGTTAAAGGGGACATACGGCAGAGAGGGGGGGGGGGGGGGGGGAAGGAAGGCCAAAGACTATTAGCAGAGTTTTATTAACAGAGCTACAAACTGTTGCTGTCGATTGATAATGACCCGCGTGACATTTTCATGATGAGCTAATGTGGAGTTGCACGTTTCTTAGTTCAAGGAGCTAAACACTGGACACAATGGAGGTTTAGACTGAAGTGGAACATTAGGAACAGGGGAGTCTGCTGAAACAAAAGGGGCCAAAGCAGGCCTTTGGGCACCGAGCTGAAAGGGGGCCCCCCGATTTATTGAAAACCCCCCTTGAATTCTATGATCAGCTTTGTATAGGATGCTGCATCAATAACCCCCCCCCCTAACGAGGCACTAAAGCTGTCTGCTTCGTAAAGGCTGCGCACTTTCAGAGGTTTGGTTGAAGTGCTCCTCAGAACTTTCCGTGGCCCCCTTGAGGAATTGTTTGCGTTTATTGTTGGACCTAAACAGTGAAGGGGAGATATCCGCCCTTGAGCGTAGACTGACGCTCGAGGGTAATTAAACTTGCAAGATGATTGATCGATTGTGTTATATTTGTGGTAATTATTTATACTTCTAAAGCCCAAAATAAAAGAGTTAGTGGGGTTAGCTTTACGGAGCTACAGCCTGCTAATAAGGTCAAGGGTTGTTGTAAATAACCTTTCAAATTCTCAAACTTATATTTAACGTTCTCTCTGCGATGTGTTGCTCTAGATAGAAAATACACTTTCTTTGCCGCATCAATAGAATTCTTCATGTGTAAGTTAAGACATTGTGTAGAACCCGTGAACAGCAGCTGTTCGGACGTGATGGAGACATATGGATCGTGACCAAAATGAATATTCTTTTGAGGCGGCAGAGGCGTGTTGGTGTTTTTTCAAATGCAGATGAGGTGGATTTCACTTTGTGCTCCGCTCGTACCTGTGAAAGCCGCTTCAGAGAGACAGACCGCGACATCCAGAAGTGTGACAAATGTCGGAGCAGCAAGTTTACCGGCGCGGGGGCCGGAGGACACGACTACTGATACACTTCCTTCCACACGGAGTCTCATGTTGGAGCTTTTAGTTACTGCCGACACTCCTCCGCCACAGAGAGAGACACACAAACTCTCATAACTGAAATAGACATTATGATAATGGTTCACCAGAGAACGTGGGAGTAATATACTGTATAATTTAGCCTGAGCTGCACTTAATACGTTTCCTCTAAATGTTTAAATCCATCACTTAATTTACCTCTTTACATAACATTAACACCCAAATACAGAAGGCACGAGCACTCTGCATGTATCCGCCGGACAGAAGAAGACCAGCAGCCGACCACAGGCAAACAGCTGGGAAACGTAGAAGACACCGAGACAATCCGGTCAAGAGGCACCACGGGAAAACTGCATCAGCCTCTCTGCTGAGTTAGTATTCAGCCAAGACTTGAAGTGCACATCTTTCCAATCTCCCAAGAAATATGACCTGCGCCGCCTGGAAACTGGGAATCGGAGCATCAATCTGCATCAATCTAGACCAGGAAACCTTCCGCTGTTCGGTCGGGAGAAGGAATAAATCACTGTTTTATTGGTCTGATATTCTCTGGATAGGATGAATTATGTTCTGTTTGCCGTGTTTATTATCATCACCTACGTTAGTGCTGCAGCTATTTGCAGAGACTATTGAAAACTGTTCAACACACTGATGGTGTGTTCTTGAATTGTTAATAGCGTTAGATTTGAGTCTGTGATGCTCGTCCCACTGTCCTGGGACGTCTTTCTTTCAAACCTTATGGGACATGGGAGGGTTATCAAGCTTAGTGTGTCATCATCTTTTGTTTCTGTACATACAACCTACACACCACAAGCAATTGGGTTGTGTACATCGATCACGATCATAAGCTGCTTTCCAACATGCACTGGACTCCGCAGATCCTCCGTATTTTCTCCGGAGAAGGTGCATGTGTCCGAGTGAGACACTCCAGGTGAAGTTGAACACAGCAGGGGATCCCCCACTGGATTCACCACGAGCGGGGTTGGGGGGTTAATGACAAAAAGCTGCGTCATACACACAAGAGGGTTTGTGGCGATAAGAGCTGACGACGGTGTAAAATTCTTTCTTTGCTTTATTCTCATATATTCGATTTTTTCTCTTTCTACACAAGTATCTCCTGTATTCGTCCAACAATGCTACTGTGCATTAGGCTGTAATGCAGTGGGCCTATAAAAGCCATGTCAATGACAAACACAAGTATCCATCCATTAGCAGTACTGTTCATCCTTTGAGGGTCAGATAAGTGACAATGGATGAGAGGTGGAGGGACAAACCATTTCACATTCACACCTACAGGCAATTTACAGTCGCCCAATTAACCTAACCTCCCCACAGACTCCGACCCCGAACCCAAAACCCCTCTGCTGTGAGGTGACAGAGCAAACCGCTGCACCGCCGAGCTGCTCCGACACACAAGTGCTTCGCTATTTATTTGTCAAAGTGTTATCCGGAGTCATGTAGCTCATATTTCCATCTTTTACAACGGCCGGTAACACATTTGCCCGGTGGCGACGGAAGGGAGTTGGATTCCAGCCTTCTGTCATCCATGTCAAAAAGTTGGAGCAGCCAATCCTAGATTAAAGTTGTCAGACAATGACACAGCACACTGCGCGGCACAAAGCTCGCCCCAGGCCCGACTTCTCTGAGACTGGAATGGAAGAGAGAGAAAA
This sequence comes from Hippoglossus hippoglossus, assembly GCF_009819705.1. NCBI lineage: Eukaryota > Metazoa > Chordata > Actinopteri > Pleuronectiformes > Pleuronectidae > Hippoglossus > Hippoglossus hippoglossus. The sequence continues at coordinate 3,928,406 of NC_047164.1, forward strand.
AAATGCCATATTCCATTTGCCCGGGCGAACAGCTGCACGTAGTATCTGTGTGATTCAGTATGAAATGTATGCATATTAATCTGGCCACCGTGGCAGTGAGGGAGATTTTAATCAGGGAATAAAAACCCCTCTATAACACTGATGTATAACTGCAGCGGGACATTATCTGGGAGACGCTGGTTGACGAGGCTTTGTTTGTAGATTTCACTCTGCACATATCAAACCACTTACACAGAAGGTTGAAGGATGATATGTTGCTGAATATTAATCCACACATCGGTCTGTGGGCATCCATGGTTTTCCACGTGCACACCCCCCCCCCCCGTGGAGGCATTAGCTCTTAAAGCACCAGCATTGTCTTCTTATTATTGCATCTGCGATTAAACAGGCATTTATTCAAACCTCGTCCTCATCCGAAACATGATGCAACGTACAGTAATCCTGTACAATACGCTGCATTCTCTTCATTTTTATGTTTGTGGCTTGTGTGCCGCGCCGCTCTCTGCAGTGTGTGTGTGTGTGTGTGTGTGTGTGTGTGTGTGTGTGTGTGTGCGATCACCAGAGCCGGCTGAGAGATATTAATTTCCCTCTGACATTTCGAAGAACATGTGTATCTGAGTGAACGCTCAGTGAACAGCTTACAATCATTTTTCCTCCTTTTTTTGTTGTTGATGTGGCTCCTGGTGATAAAATGGTGTGTCTGTGTGTGTGTGTGTGTGTGTGTGTGTGTGTGTGTGTGTGTGTGCGTGTCTGTGCGTGTGTGTGTGATTGCAGTCAGTCCTGGTCTGATTGCATGTTTTCACAGATGTGCGTGAGCTTGTCTGATTACACGCCTTTGTGTTTGCTGCGAGGAGCTGATTTCTGGGTAACCCTCCTGAACAAGTGTGTGAATACAGCATTATTACAGCGGTACCTGCTGGGCACGGTAACATTTACCATAGTAATGTGCACGGGATGCACGTAATGATGCAGTAGATATGTATGAGGACAAACTGAAGAAGACCTTTAAAGTTCGGACTTTATAAACATGGGCGAAACTTAAGGTATAAGTCTGGGTTGTTTGTTTCTCATCTGGGACAGTGGACAAGTTTTTAGGTTCTGGGTTCGAACTCGACTGGCGGAGGTCGGTCGTGTGCACAGTTTTCAACTTTTAACACTATTTCCAGCTGCACTCACTTTCACTTTTACTTTCTAAAATGAAGTGGTCAAGATAACCTGGCTGAAAAGTTCATCTGAGGACTCGTAGGTGTTTGGAGTGGATGTGGGCGAACAAAGTGCTCAACCGTTGACAGAAAGATAATGGTCATAATTTGTTAAATATTAAAAAGTAGGCACATCCTACGTCCCGGTTTAAGCCAGTGCCAGATCTTTCTCTCACCTTCACTGAGTGCTTTGAGCTGCCGTCTTTTTACAAAGTCTGATATGCTTTGGTAATTATTTATTATAACCAAAAGATCCAATGGAAGACAATTCATGACCGATGTCGTAAAGAATCAGAATGATCCTCGAATGTTTAAACATCTTGTGACTTTGGCAAAGCAGAGAAAACCTACGACTCTGCTTGTCGAGATGTGTTTGATGTTTACGAGGCTTCAACCGAGCCGCTGGCCGCGCAAACGCCGTCTCCGTGCAGACGACTGACGGCTCGAGGCTGCGGAGAAAAAGGTCAAGATCCTTGTACGGCCGGACCACTTCAAACAGTGGAATCCCTCTCGGGGAGGATTTGAAGGAGGCAGCTCAGCTAATCCGTGTGTCGGCCTGTGACTGTTGAGAAAAGTTCAAAGATATGACAGACGGAATTTATGGGGTTTGATAGCACTGCTCCCCTTTGGAGATCAGACTCTATAAAAAAAAAAAAAATTTAACATACAACATGTATATACTGACGTAACAGGCGTCATCGAACACGAGATGGACAACATGACAGAGAAAACATCTTGATCGCCCCCTGGTGACTTCTGCTGTATTGATTATAAACCCAACCTCCTCCTAGTTAGTGGATGGGACCTGGGTGAAACATGAAAAACGTTCTCTAAGATGTTTTTGTGTTATTTTAAGTAGTTCTAATGACGCTGATGTATGTTCAAATGTTCATGTTTCTGATTAGTTTAGTTGATGACGTTAAAACCAGGGTGAAATGTCACGATTAACAGCTGAGACAGATTCACAATTAATCCAAACTGCGGCTCCATCTTCCGAATCACTAAAGTTGTTATTCACAATATTGAATTATGAATTTACTATAACATTTGTTACTGTTTTAATATCTACCAATATTGTTTCATTTGTGGATAGTGGGAGGAAGTAGAGATGAAGTCTATGGTCAAGATACTTGGTTTCAAAGACAAATGAATGTTATATATGTTGCCCTGAAAATGAATTTGACCTAAAGGGAAGATAAAGCAGGTTATTGCACCTGTGAATGTGCAGGAGCTGAAGAAATCAACATATAATTTGATCTGATTTCCATCCTGCACCTTTTACAGCTTCCACCTGATAAAGATTTACACACTCTGGTGAGTAACCACAGAGGTGCTCGCAAATTTCTATTGTTCTATTATTGGCGTTTTGTGCGTCTTCTTGTGCGTTTATGGACGTTCCTGAACAGGGAACCTGTTTATAGAGCCCTAGTGGGGGGGGGGGCAGGTAACAATGCACGATGAGACCTGATAATAAAACAGCTGCAGTGGTGAGAAGTAAATAAATCAACAGACACGGTTGAATATTTATACACTGGCTTGACTTTAAATCTGAGCAAGATTAAGGGCTTTAGTGCAGCGTTACATCATTTCCACCTAAATACGTTTAGATTTCCTCAGTTAGAGCAAGACGATATCAAAACATGAGTATTTTTCTATTGCAAGAGAATAAATGTGACAATGAAGATGATATTTTAATAAATATGGATACATATATATATATATTTTTAGCTTCAGTGAATGTGATTATTTATTATGTCCAATTACGAGCACGTCTTTTCTCATTGTGGCAGCACCTTGCTCCTGTAATTCACCTCCTGATATATTGGTATAGAGACTCGCAGCGAGCAAAATAACAAATGACTCCACTATAACTAATAATACATGTCAAGCACCTTCAGAGATTCCCTCTTCCACACGAGCGACATAAATATCAACCACCAGAAGCCTCACGCGGCGCCAACAGCCGCCTTTTCCAGCCTGACGTTGCATTATTCAACTGCGTAATCCATAATAGACCAAAGCTAAATCTTGTGATAGGAGAAACCCCTTTGAGATTCACTCAAATGAAACATAATGCATCTGACTGAATGGCTAATAAATTGCGGCGCTTTAAAGTGTCAAAGAAATACACAGAACCGAGAGATGTGGACGGGTTAGCGCCAAGGCAGCGACACATAAATCCTGTGAATGACTTAATATCTTTAAAAAAGAGAAACGTACACAGAGTAACTGAACACAAAGTACAAAGTACAAATCGTACTGTCCAGGCGAAGCTGTAAACTACAAATTTTCTTGTAGAAAAAAACAACAACATTATACCAGTACTTCTAAAACTAGGGGCAGGCCCATCTGCGAGATATAGCGCCACAGTGAGGTGGAGGGTTGAAACTGCAGCTATATCCAGATATTACATTTACATTACTACATTTCGTCCTTGCTACACCCTGAAGTGGTCGCCAACGTACCATGGGGCCAAAACACAAAGATATTCTCACATTCATAGCTCCAGGGAATCTAGAGTCTCAGATGAACCTCACCTAGTTTTCGAGAAATTGAGAACTTTGGTAACGTCTGCAGTTTGCGTTTTAATCTGGATTAGAAGAAACTGAGCTGTTGGGAACAATGATGCTATCAATTACATCCTGATCGGTTCTTATTAGTCTTGACTCGACAACCAGGGGGGGGGGGGGGAATGCAAAACGTTGCTAACAACCTATTGTCAGTAACACATCGTCTTCGGTGCAAGAAAACAAGCTGTTTCCCATTCGCTCATTTCTCGTTAAGAGTTATTTACACACACATAATCAGTGTATGTGAATGATTGTGTGATATGCATTTTTCAGGCGTGTCAGCAGGGTATGGAGCTAAGGTGCTCGTCTGCAAGGAGGTGATTTTTATTTAAAAACTAAAACATAATAGTATTGATGTAGCTTTAGTTAAATAAATATGATTTATAGTTGCTTCCCTGCTCATGTTCAAACGGTGAGTTTTTCGGGGCTCGTGAAGATGGGATTGCCACAAACTGTTTGAGAATCACTGTATTACAATACGTGTATTTCACGGTTATACTCCTGTCACCCCTCCCCTGCCACACACTCACACTCTTCACCTCTCCCACTGGTGTTTGCTGGAACAGAGGATTTGTGACACATTATGTAAGGCTGGTGTGTGAAGAGCTTTGTGGGGCGTTGCATGCCTGCAGTGAGCATGTAAATGGGTTTTTGCACCACCACTGCTTCTTGTGTGCTGCATGAAACGCCTTTATCTCACTGCTGGGCTCAACGTGTGCCGAGCAAATTTCAGCAGTTCCCGTAAATAAACAATAATAAATATTAACGGAGGATTGTTACATCAATAAATGTGTTGCCATACTGTGGTGTGTTTATGATAATACACGCAGAATGAAAGGGAGCACATGTGCCGCCGCCCCGCTGTAGGTTTTTATTGTGTGTTTGGGTCTCAGCCTGTTTTGTCCCCTAGTATTTGCAGCTCTTTTAAAAAGCAGATACTGCAAGTTACACAAACATTTTCTTCATGGAAATAATCTCATTAGCTAATGGAGGCTGCAGAGCCTGGAGTCAGAATATATGTTGGTTTAGTGAAGCCATTACTACAATGTAAATAAGACTTTTTGGCTAAATCAGGCGATGATGAAGTAATTAATGATGAACATGTAACAGCTGCTACGAAACAGATTTTCGAGTGTTGTCGCAAACATGCAAACATACAACCACTAGACTACATCGCAAAGTGCTTCACTAGCGCCACCTAGAGGCTAGAATATTGGATAACATTGAAAAAGAGACACAAACAACAGTTTTAGCAGATAAATGTGACATTTGTGTCATTATAATTTAGCAGGATAATCACTTTGAAATGTAATTACACGTTATACCTCCACCGAGGAGGTTACGTTTATTTGTCCCACCAAAACTAAAACTACCAAACCAATCTCCGCAAAAACTTTGTGGAGGGATGACCCGAGGAAGAGACCCTTAGATTTCAAACAGCTCCAGATAAATGGGCAGATCCAGGAATGTTTGTTCTCATTCTTTAGGTCCCATCACAGTAAATAAATCTAAAATCTGCCAATGAAGTTTTTAAAGTAAGAACAATCACCCTGACAATGACACTAAAGAAAACTAAGGAGTCAACCAAATATATTGAATTTCATCCACTAGGATCCATAAGTATTCACAGAAAACGTCACAGTTTTCTGATCAGTTGCTTTCGAGATACATTAAGTTGAAGTTGAAGAATGATTTGGCCCGAAGGAATCAATAGAGACACATTCAAAGAGTCCCACAAACCAAAAAGAGTCTCATGAATATTCAGACCAGGATAAATTCTCAAGTGGTCAAATTTATATCTTGATTTAAATATGAAATGAACTGAATGACCATCAGTCAACACGGCTAATGTCTACAGCAGATTTCTTATGCAGCCCCAGTGAACTGATATTTACTGTGTTCAATTTCCCATGAAATCCGAGCTGATGCGGCTTCGGCTGCATTTTCAGATTAATTTACATGCTCTTTGCTTCGCCAAAGGCCACTTAACATTAAGAGAGCATGTTGGAAATACACAGGGCTCGGCTGCGGCTCCGAGAGCTTCCAAAGGAGTCTCTTGATACTGCGGGAAAATGTCGGGATCCTTTCAGCAGCGATGCTTGACGGAAAAAAAAGAGGATTAATTTGAAATAAAACTTCATGTTTGTAATGAAAATCAAGAGATTTGTGATGCAAACATTTCAGCGGTATTGGCATTGAAATTGGCTAATGACACATTCTGGGATGAGGTTTAAGTTGACAACACTTGCACCACATTTTAATCACATTTTAATCTCTCCTGAATTTGGCAAAAATACAATATAATGACTAATAGATCAATAAATGGGCACCTCTCCATTTTGGGAGATGATATATACATTTTTTTTTGTGTCTGATTTCCTTCACCAGCTCGTCTCTCACCTCGTGTGTCGTTTGGAACTGGGCAGGTGGCATAATGGCTTTAATGGAGCCTTTTCACTGACAACAGCAAACTGCTACATCTGGAAATGAGGCTGATAAGAGCAAAGTTTTGTGGCTGAAAGAAAAGAGCAGCTGGTGGAAGAGTTGGGTGATAATTCTCTGTGGGTTCATCACCACCAGAGTAGAAAAATGAATATTTATTAACGTGGCTGTAGGTGTTTCAAGAGCGAAGTTTAAGGCTGCATCTACTCTAATACACGTTTGTTTCAAAATGCATCTTTTATCCTTTACTGTCACCATGGTTACGCCTGGCGTCCACATTACTACCAAGTTTGGAACAGGCGGTGGACCATTTATTTTCATTTGTTGAAGTTCAGGGTCAAGATTCATCTCCACTTCACTAATTTAAACCAAAAAAATGAACAGCGACCATCAGTGTGATAAAAACTGCCTAAAATGAAAGAAAGTATTTTTGGAAAAATTGTATTTAACATGTTCTTTGACGATTTAGCTCGGCCTACGTTCCACTAACATGACGGAGGCGTGCTTTATGATCATTACTGCAGCCAGCCACCAGGGGGGATTGATCACCTCCTGATGGGGGTCACGACCCGACTGCCAGCGGTGAATGCAAAGCGTGGCTGACCTTTACTTTCGGTTCGCGGCTCCACTTAATCTCCAGGCCAAGAAAAGAAATCTACTGACTTACATTTCTTAATTTCTGTTCCTCGTTCCTCGTGAATAAATGGTCATGTGATATGTATTCAGGCGTGTTAGTACGGACAGAGATGGTTTCTGATACTAATACAAGTATAATCAGTATTATTACAAGATGTGAATCTTCTAGTTTTATAAATATATTGTTTTCTAACCAACCGGAGCCCATATCAGTGAAACCACTGATGACTTGCGAAGTTCGATTTCACTCCCAGATTGTATCACACCCTCTACCCGTCTCCTACAGGGCAGTTACATAAACCCGGTGCATCATTTTACATACGACTTCCTACAAATTACCATCCAAAACAGGCAATCCTCTGTTCCTCTTCCTCTCGCTAACGCTCCTTCCTCCTGAGCCTTTCAGGCTCGGAGGAGAGCGAGGGGAGGTATTGTTCTGGATTCAAATAAAGAAATCAAGAAGTAAACAGAGGAGCGGCGAGGGAGGCAGGACGGGGTAGGAGGGAGGGATGGATGGAACGTGGCTGCTGGTTGGTGTCGCTAATGATGAGGAAAATGGAGGGTCATGTGGGAGCCATGGCTGGATGGAGAGGGAGGGAGGGAGGGAGGGAGGGAGGGAGGGAGTCGGCGTTGTATAAAGAGTCACATAAGTGGTGGGTGGATGCTTTGTGTGTGTGTGTTTTCTGCATTTCCACTTGCTCATGTTGGGTGCACTGTTCATATCACACAGTGGTGCTACATGCCTCTACTTATCTGAGTCAAACCAGGTTATCCATGAGTGCGAGCGGCCGGTGAGTGTGTGCGTACGTGCGTGCAGGAGCGAAAGGGGCGGCAACCGAGTGATTAATGCGTCAGAGAGGCAGCTGTGGTGGAGGCTTAGTCCTTTGGAAATATCTTTCAGGGAAGAAAGACAGAGCGGGAGGATGGAGAGAGGGAGGGAGGGAGAGGAGACAGGGAGGATGGAGAGAGGGAAGAAGAGGAGAGAGGGAGGAAGAGGAGAGAGGGACGGAGGGAGGGAGAGGAGAGAGAGAGGAAGAGGAGAGAGGGAGGGAGGGATGATGCGTCTGCAGCCGCTGCCACATAAAGAAAAGTGAGCTTAGAGCCGTCACCGGGGTCGAGTGGGGCAGTGAAGGACACGTGACTCGGCGGAGGGAGGGAGACACAGCAGCGTCCTTCTGTCCTTCATCATGTCCACAGTCACAAGTGTCTCCTTTCAGCACCAATGTGATTTCAACTTTTCAATAATCTGTGAACTTTGTGCCTGATGAACAGAACAATGACTGAGATGTGTTAAAAGGACAAATACAATCTATTACTTTCAATTTCTTGGGTATTATTCATAATGTTTTGTAATTTTTTAGGTCATTTGTGACTAATCCATCTTTTTAATACCTTTAATTCTGTGTATGATATAAAGTATGTGATATAGGAGTTGCCACTCTGTCCTGGCATCAGGACAAGATGCACAGTTTCTGTTCTAAAAACAACATGACCTCTAGTGACCTACATCGGAAATAAGTTACATAAATGTACTTTATTATTTCAAAGTTTTCCCCTAAATTAACAATAAATGTCATAAAATATGATTACAAATATTAACCATGAATTTAGAGTTTAATCCATAAACTAATACAACAGGGAATTAGAGTTTTTTTTACTAAATTATTCAACTGCTCAGTGGTCTCTAATATCAATAACATTAAATTCTATGTACAAATAAAAACAGATATCTGAAAGTATGTTTCTTTTGTAAGTATTGGAACACTAAAATTTATTTTACAGTATTATTATATAATATTATTACAAATCATCTGAGGTATTTTTCACGTAGCATTTTAAGTGTGGGTCCCCAACCTGAGCCTGTCGGGTCCAGATGTAAAGCTGGATCTGGACCACAACTTTAAAATGATCTTCAGGTTCGATCACGTGAGATGAGCTATCTACTACATTTTTTATGCCATATATGAATATATATTTTGTATGCCTGTAATTGGGGGAAACCTCAGGCTGGGTCAGGTTGTTTGGGTCGGGCTCTGCTAATTTTCTCCCAGGCTCGGTCGGGTTCGTGCAGAAAGCTGCGGCCCGAGCTGAACCCTCCTAGATAACTGTTTATTGGACAATGTTCTAACTGTGCAGAAGTCGACTCTTAAACAAGACAGAGTGCAGGTGGATAACAGCTTGTACTACGGGGCTATACTCTGCATCCTGACTCAGCCATTTTAAATGTGGAGCAGCTCTTGTGGATATTATGTCGAGTCAGGCAGCTGCAGAGGAGCAGGAGGAAGTCGAGAGGGGATATCATCTCCTGACACACGCTGGGCGAGGCGGGTTTTCCCCTCGGGGGCCACGACGAGTGACAAACAACTGATGACAAGGTCTTTCTGAGAAGGCGCTCGACGAAATGTGCAGCGGTGAAATCTACCTGTCAAATACACAACGTGTCACGAGCCGAAAATAACCAACAGACGGTCTGTTTATTCAAAAATGTGACTGAATACATTAATCGCAAATTAAGTTTTAAAATTCTGATGGATTGAACAGGGAAAAAAAGTGATATTGTTTTCTGTATTCAGTTTAAACTTCAAACTGGAGGATTGTGAAATCTTAACTGATTTAAAACGTGGAACAAGACCACAGACACAGCGACAGATGTTACCGATTGTTAATCTCTTCATTGTGAGAACGAACACACACCAGATGATCGAGACTGGCAATGCTCTCATTTAGATTGTAAGATTTAAGATTTTAAGCTTTTAAGATTATGCAGATGTCACATTCAGGATCATTTGACCTGATAATCTGTTCAAATCAGACTTTAAACGATCCTCCACGATCTTCAGGAGGAAATCGGATCCAACATCAGGCTGATTGGTGCAGCACAAATTCCATATGTTGTAAATCAACACATACTTATAATGTAGATGGATTGAAGACAGACTTGTGCTTTAATGTGGTGCTGCACACAGTTGGCTGTTTGAGGAAAAACTTCCCCGGGTGACGAAATCGAAAACTTTTGACTCCACGAGTCGATGGCGTGCACCAAAATGCACCATTAGCGATGAAGGAGGCACATTCCTGTCCCCTGACTTCGCACCAGATTGGATCGTCAGCGGTGGTGGAGGCACTACACACCGCAGCGCTGATGTGAAACCTTACAGCAGGCGCACAAACTGCTTCCTGCAGCCTGAGTAATATCTGAAAATACTGTGGACAAAAGTTGTTTTCAAGTACACTCCAAGCCACTGTGGATTTCACTTTAGAGGGAGGCAGCCCATGAGGTGGGATCCAGGCGTAGAGCAGCAGCGGTGCAGTGTTTATCATGAGGAGGAGGGAGTCTGAGGTTTGGCCCGAGTCAACGGTCCATGGCTGCTTCTCCCTCGCAGGCTGCTCTCTCCACCAGCTGCTGAGCTCCTCTCCGGTATCTCTGCTCTCCAATTAAACATCTTCAACTGGCAAACTACACACACACGTACATTTTTTATGTTCAACCGCTACAAAAACAACTTGTTGCCAAGCATTCGAACCTCATTACGGTGTGTATGACACGATACAGACGTGTGAATCAGTTTTTAAAAAATGCATCAACAGTGAACTGGTCAGACGCAGAGTCACAGGCGATAGATGTGTTTTTCTGTGAACTACACTGAACCTCCAGCTCGTCCAGCGTGTAGACATGCATGAATCACAGCTCTGATTGCAGGGCACGGCTCGGAGAAAATATCCCAAACCGCACCGAGAAGAGGCATCAGTGACATTTTGTTGCCTCTCCTCAGGCCAACACGCTGCGGTATAGCCACGCTTAACAATTCAGGCGGCTGCCAAATAATAAAATACAGTGTAGGCTTCTAACAGCACATGGCAGCAGTCTGTAATAAACTGATCGTATTTCTGTGCAGCAGCTGTTTCATATAATTCCAGACACATTGGTTAAAAACTGACATTTGGCGTTCTCAAGAGACGGTGTTAGTAATCGAGGGAAAAATGTCAGGGGGGTGTGTCGCTGCTCCACCGACACAAACATTTATTTACACGCTATTATGTCCGCTGACGAAACCTTGTGTTGGGTTTACATCAAAACCTGGAACCGAGAGTGACGGAGGGTTTGGATTTTTAAATTCTGGCATCCAAACTTTTCATATGCAAAACAAAAAAGAGCTGCGGTATTCAGGCCACGTCCATATTACAACATTTTAGTATTAAAATGCATCAGTATTATGTTGAGGTCGGGCGTCTGTACAAGTTTCTGAGTGTCTAAAATGGAGAAAGTTGGAAATTGCTGAACCTGTTTTAGAAAAACTCAGGGGCTGTGTTTGCAGACATTGAGACTTTTGGAAATTATGATGCACACACATGCATTCATCTGATTGGTTCTTATCAGACACGGCTCAACACGTATTTATTCTGCTTCCTGTTTACACCGGTGTGCACATAAATAGTCATGAATTGTCATAATAAAAGCATTTCCAGGTGTGTTAGTATGGATGGGAATTATGTGCAATAGAGAGCTAAAATGCTCATGTGGACGGAAATTGATTTAGTTTTAAAACATCATTTTTAAACTGTAACATCTGAGCATTGATGCAGCGTCAATATACAATAAACACCGGTCAGGAGGTTAAAACTGAATTTATACTACCATCACTGTGGATTATCAGCCAATACATGGGCTAAATAACCCTCTAATAACGCCTTCACATTAAATGTAATGATATCATTAATTTCATTGTTATTATTAAAAAGTGAAAAAGTGCTGCAGCTCCGGGAAACAAAGTTGAATCCAGGCTGAGTGTCGACGTCGGTGTAGGAGAGGGAACATGCAGCAGGAAGCAGGAACACCGTGATGAGGTCTGTTGGGTTTTCTGATTTCGTCTCTAGCAGGCGGCCGAGAGGACGAGTCAATACTCCATCACTACAACTTTTGTTTGCGACTCTTTTCTAAGCACATTCACTAAAACCTGTGTTTCTCTCGAGGGTTTCTCTGCTCTAGTTCCACTTGTTCCATTAGGGAACAAATAGCTCATGAAACTACACCGAGGAGCCTCCAACAACCTGGTGCCATGACGATACGACAAAGCTCTGTGGGGAGTCTGTCCTGTTACGTCTCAGTTTGTGTCCTCAAATCATGTAAAGACCAGAGGGAGAAGTGAAAATTCATGTAAAGACCAGAGGGAGAAGTGAAAATAACAGCTGTGATATTAGGTTATACCAGGTTTTTCAGGTTAACACAACTTTATTCAAATTCTAAAGTTTCCCTTTGCTTGTTTCTTAATTTTAAAGGAGGCATATTATCCTCATATTGAGGTTTATAATTCAATGTCCTCATAGTGTCTGGTGCTGCAGCTCCTCTTTTCAGCCTCTGTCTGAAACACTTGGTTTTAGCTCCTGTCTGTAAAGATAAACCACTTGCAGCTTTAACTTTGTTTAACTTCTACATTCACAAAAAAACCCTATAAAACATAATAGAGGAAAGAAAAGCTGAACAAAAAAAAGCATCGTATATGTCTCCTTCGAGAAACTCTGGGAACAAAGCCGACTTCTTTCTTTTATTGTCATCGGTTTGGAGGAAATAAACTTTTAAGGTCTGACAGTTCTGAGGTTATAAGATGGAAAAGTGTTGCAGTTTACTGCCGCACTCCTGGCGGCGGCGGTTTTTAATGCGGAATACCTACATGCATGACTACACTTATTATTTCATGAAGATTTAATTAGGACAAATCATTTAATCATCATTAAAATGGCAGAGTGTGACCCTCTGTTGAGGAATTAGAGATTATTATGTTTGTTAGTCAAGGAATTAACATCTGACATGTAAATATAAGGCCGAGGCTGATTAATACAAATCCACGATCACAGCCCGTTGAACTCTGATTTTATCATAATTAATCATCTTCGTCTTTCATGTGATGCAGCCTCCGCACATTGTTCCATTCAACAAGAGGAGGACAATATTAGCACGGGTTCATATATTGTAAATGATCTAAGAGTGAATGTCAGTGGGTTGAAGCTGGTGACAGAGTCAACTCACTTTCCTCACGTGGCTAAATCTAAGATTCATTATTTGTATTCCTCCTCCTGTGGCGATCGTGAGCTGCAAGACAAAAATCTATTTATCTGCAAAAGTCAAAGATAATTACTCCAAGCAGACGCCGGCGTTATGTCAGATTAATTAGAGGAGGAGAAACAGGTATAACAGCTGTGCCATTCTCCTTAATGATCGAGACGTGTCCGCGGTCAAAGTTCAACCATTTTGATTTTTTATTATGCTCCGAGTTCACCACAACACATCGTAACCACGCTCTGCCTGGAGAGCAGGACGCCCGAGGGACAGAGCCCGGAAACGATGGAGGAGACACAGTGAGAGGGTGTTAGCATCTTAAGTCGTATAGTGAATGTTGTCAGGAATAATATTCTGGGAGTTAAAGACCTTTGTGAACGCAAATGTTCTGGAATCATTTCCTAGATTAACTTAACCAGTGACATTCAGGAATTTATAGTAATTAGGACAAAAGGGAATCTAACCTTCAACCTCTGTAATTTGTTTGTGTAAAAATATCCAACACCAAGTATCAAACATCGTATTTTCATCGGCCGTGTTACCTTCACTCAATATTTTGTATCTGCACCTTGGTTTTATTTATTTATTTAGACAAGGGGGATTTTTTTAAGGATTCTGTTAATATTGTAGATTTTGTTTATTGTCTCAGTACCGAAAGCTGGATTTGTCTTCTTCTACCTTTTTTGATACGTTGCTGTCAACATATTGATATTGAAGTGGTTCAAATGTTTCTTCATTAACATGGATAACTTCATCCTGTAGCCATTAAAAAACTCAAATACAACTCATACAATGGGTTTTGAATCTGTTTCTGATTTAAAGGAGATATATTCTGCTCATATTCAGGATGACAATTTTAATAAGTGCTCTATTGTCTAATGTTCAGGAAACACCACTTTTCTCAGACTGTCCATCGCTGCTGCTCCTCTTTTCAGCCTCTGTCTCAAACACAAGGTTTTAGCTCCTGTCTCTTTAAGACCCCCCCTCCTGATGAAGCCTCTCTGCTCTGATTGGCCAACGTGTTTTGATTGGAACAAATTAAACAAATTAAATATTTGTGGCCTGTTCTTCACGATTCAAACGTTTACTGGTGATAAGCTCAGGTCCAGTGTCACTCCCACAGACAGGGTCAACAAGTACTACCAAAATAAATACATATATACATTAAAATGATTGCACAGGCTCTTCTGCTGCTATATAAATGACTCTCATTGTGTATATTTAGCTAATTCAGAGCAGATGCAGTTGTCTGAAGTCTCTTTATGTTTCTACCCTCAGAGGAGGAGCACAACCTCTGCTCGCTGTGAACTTTAATTTCAATCGTAATGTTTTAATGCTTTGCAGTTGCCTCATAGTTGTTTTTGTCCTTACAGTGAAATATGGAGTTCTTAAGTTGAATATTTCGACTTTTCTACTTTGGAAAGAGAATTTAAAAAAGAATAATATTGTCTATTTTTCTATGTTAAAAACTTTAACACGATTCAAAACACTTTACCTGAGTCAACAGGTGTCAAATTAAGACAGAACAAAGGGGGGGGGGGGGGGGGGGGTTGATGGACGAGCTGCATCCTCAGCGCGCTGTGCGGCTCCGAGCAGCTCGCGTATTGGAAAATGTAGATTGCAACGCACTGGACTGGGGGAGTATTGGCATTGCAATAAGAAAGACACATCCCGTGGTGGGAAATGTTTCTGGGTGCAGTGAGAGACGACCTTGCTGAATACATATTCTGAGGAAACGCTGATTGAGCTTCAGTAGCTTGGGAAATTGAACCTGTGTTATGAAAGAAAAAGCATACGGGATGACAAGCAAACACTGTGTGCGTGTGATTGATTTAGTCGTTAATCTGAGCAGCACTCTGCGGGTGTGTATCTGCAGAACACACACACATGCATGCACGTGGTTGTGTGTGTGTGTGTGTTTAAAGAGCCGCTCTGTGCACACACGGATAAGACTCCTTGGGTTTAACTGCTGCGTCCTTCATCCCACCTCCATCCTCTCGCGTCTTCCTCTCTATTGATTGGCACATTGAACAAACACAAGTCACCTACACGGGAGAAGACGAGTCTTGTCTTTGGTGGCAGGTCAACTGAGGAGGCTCGCTGACGTTTCACCAGAAGAAATGTTTTGCTTCTTCTTTAAAGACAATTTAAAAAACCTTTAGTGAAGAAAAGGCTGTAAACGATAGATCATCTTGCTCGCCCCCTGGTGGCTGGCTACAATACAGGTCCTAAACCGTGCCTCATCCATGTTAACAGGTAGACATGGGCCAAACTAAAACTTTGTTGAATACATTTTAGGTTAGGTTCTTATCACACTGATGAAAATGTGTGAATTTAAAAGAGAAATATGAAAACATAACACACGTTTCCACACGAGGCCTCAGGGCTCAATGAATGTTTGATACAGTTCATATTAATGTTAATCCTCAGGCGCAGATCAAAACCTGGATTAGCCTCCTGCAGCATCAGGGGTCTAAAGTCAGACATGTTGGCTCCAGTTGACCCTCGTGTAGAATTTTCCTTTTAATTAACTTCTATTGACAATAAAAGACGGCTCTTTGGTCTGGTCGGACATCGTGCGGCTCTCCAACGCCAATCGTCAAATCAACGATGGAAGTAAGAAGATCGATGTTCATGCATCCAGAGATTTTAAAATCTATCTCTGTCACTTTTTCCAAAGAGCCACTTTCTGTTGCTGTTTCCTTTTAGTTTCACCCGTCTACATGTTCTCATCTTAGCAATATCTGCAAATACTCTTTTCTGTTACTTCTCTTCATCGCTGCAGGTGCAGAGCTGACTTCAGCTGCACATTCTCTAAATAAATACAGGCCCTGGAAAATCAAGCTTTATCTGTTGATTTCACATTCTGGTGTTTTTGTCTCCATCTTGTTTATTCTATTACTTTTCATTTCAGTTCCACTTGGCAAGACTAATCAAAAGGCAACCGCTGCAGTGGATTTTCATTTGTTCAAGCCAGAAGAAGTCGTCTAGAACTTCTGTCGAGTTATTTAATTGCCTCATAATTAACCCTAAAGTGTGTAATTTACTTATGAAACGTTAAAAGTGACTTTACAGACTAACACATGTAAATTCGGGAAAAATGCATGAGTGGACTTGATAATGAGTCCAACCTTTGGTGTTTTCTAAAAATGAATTTCTAATATATTTGATTTTAAAAACCTTTCAGGGTTGTTTGCTGCCAACGTTCTGACATGTTTTTTGTTTTTTTCCTGCGTCTGTGAAGAAGTGGAATCTCTGGCAAACGGTTCAAAAGGGTAAGAGAACCTGACTTGGCAGCTCCCACACACGTTTGGCTGCGTTTCAGTGCAACACAATGAAATGCGACAGAAACATAGATCTGTGATGGACCCGGCCGCTGAGGAGACGACTTATTAACGTGTCTCCCACTTTGAAGAAGGTGAATATTTCTCGAGGATTTAAAAAAGTGGAGGTGTCGCGTGGAGGGTTTAGTTCTCTATTAAGAATCGAATGAGATGATGATTTTCTTTGGCAGTGCGAGTCTGTGTCAGTTTTTCTGTTGCCGCTTTGTTGGCAATCAGCTGCTTGGACCACCACTGCTCCGTGGCAGCAGCATCGGCCTGTGAAGGACTGGGCTCCGTCCAATCAGCCCCATGGGAAGATGTCTTGCTGTTCAATTCTAATTCATGTACATATAAATAACTGTCGCAGGCTCTGCTAATTGGATTAAAAGGCTTGGTGGAGGAGAGACAGGGGCGAGGGAGAGGGAGGGCGTTTAAAACGGGAACCGAGGCTTGATTCATTTTTCGACTTGTAATGTTTGTCTCTAAATTTACTCACAAACAGCAATTCTACAACATTTCTTTGACTTTCAACAGTTTTTTTTAACTGTTTTTGGAAACTATTGAGTTTGACAGGATGTGTGTGACGTTGCTGTAGCTGCGTTGACACTGTGAAAGACACGATGACAAAAGAAATCGCACAATGTCCAGAGAAACTTAGATAGATAATAGTTCTGCTCCGTGTTTGCAGCATGAATGAGAATTTGATTATACGCCTTGAAGGAGACATTTTTCAGTTCTTCTTTCCAAAGTCGTTTTCAGACAAGAACTCTGTGCGTACATTGTCAGGAGCCTTATAAACAGAGAACACAGCAGGTGATTGTCCGTAACATTCAGGCGAGTAGTGGCGTCAGGGTAAATCGTGCAGGAGGCGTGACGTTAAAATTCTGCAGTGGAAAACTCATTGGTTTTTTATTTTACAGCACAACGACAGCAGCGTCGGCCCTTATCACCGAAACCTCTCGAATCTCGTCATCTTTCATAGTTCGTGTTCTCATCTTCTACGTCTCTGGCTCCTCTTCTTCACCCGTCGGATATTAGAAACGTTATCAACACGTCCCCTCACTCATTGTAACTTTTCTGGACATTTTCCTGCTGTGTCCTCATCTGGGCTCCCTTGGACATTGTCTGGACTTTTTACTCAAAGGCTGGAAGGAAAAGTTTCCGGAGCAACTATGACTCTGACATTTTCTTAAAGAAACAGGAGCTAAAACCATGCGATTCAGACAGAGGCTGAAAAGAGGAGCTGCAGCCGTCGACATTATGAGGAAAGTGATGTGTTAGAGCCTGTAATGAATTAAAATGACGAACCTGAATATGAGCACAACTCCTTTAAGATCTTGCTTCAAAAAGGCAGCATTAATACCTCAAGGTTTAACCTCAAGATTAAAAGGATGCAACAATGAAATGTAAAAAAAAAACAAAGCATGAACATAGAAACAGATCCATCAGGAGCTGTGAGCCTGCGAACAGAGATTTACTTAGTGCTAAGAACTTCAACACAAAAGGTTAGTTTTCTTTTTCCCCTTTGGAGAAAGCGTTTTTTGAATATAAAACCCTTCAGATCATTGAGTTCCCTCTGAGCGCTGTGTGGTTAACTGCAGTGGAGACCGGGATGCTGCAGCCGGGGCAGTTTAGAACATAAGCAACTGAAGATGTATCAGTCAGCAGCTCCGACAGCTGCATGGGATTCGGAAGAGATGGACTGTGGAGAATGCACAAGTGAGGCAGGCAGAAATCTAAATGTGAGGAGGGCGGAGTGAAACTGAGATGGAGAGAGATTGCAGATTGCTCATACGCAGCACACACACACACACACACACACACATGCTGAGAGGAAGCATATCTTGAAAAGGAGCTAGAGAAGCTGGAATATGGCGAGAGGATGTGGTGAGGAGAGGAGACGAGGGGAAGGCTTACCTGGGTACTGAGCAGCTCCTGTGATGTAGGGGGGGAGGGAAGGGAGGAGGGGGGGAGGAAGGAGGAGAGAGGGAAAAAAAAACAGAAAGGGAGGTTAGCATTCAAAGCCCCATTAAAAATGAATTGCCCCCATTTGCCAGTGCATAGAGGTGCATGCTTGTAAAACACAGGATAAGGCAGGTAGGAAAGCAAAGGGAAGCGTATATACACGGTGTGTGTATATCAGGCGTCGGCCAATTATCAGGCCTCGCCGTTAATCTTCACTTTTACAATTATCTGCAGCCACCGCTGGGGACTCGAGCAGCGTCCGGCCCACAGCCCTATCTGATTGGCTACAGCTCGTGAGGGATGAGCCTATCAACAAGCTGAGCGGCGTGTTGAAGGTAAGGCAGGAGATTTCAGAGTAAACACAATGATTCAATACAGTAAAAAGTTCCAGAAACACCACAGACACACAAACAACATCATCACTTGAGCTAAAGCAACCAGCAGATCTGACTAGCACGTGAATGATGTGTGGAATTAGGGAGAATGTCACTAAAAGAAGGAGAGAGCTATAAAAGCTTCAGTAGAACGAGAACTACTTTATATGTTCGGCGGATAATTAGCTGCTGTAATGAAGGAAATGGTAAAATTAACTGGGTGGTGATAAAGCAGCAGAACAAGCTTCAAGTAACACAAAGGCTGGCGACTTGAAATGAGACGATGCGGCTACGACAGCCAAAAGAAACTCACATAGAAAATTGCTTTTTTTTAAATCTTGTTCGCTTTATGTTTCTTGTTTTCTATTTATTTTATTACTATCATGATTATTTTGTTTTGTTTGTCTCTTTCTCCACACACTGTTACCTACTACCTTTCTATATCCCTATATATGTCTGTGTATATGAACTAATTGGGGAATAAAGGTTAAAAAATAAAGAAAAATTGTAAAAGTACAATGTAATTCTACTTCTGGTGGAGTTACAAGTACATTTGCAAATTTATTTCCAATTACTTGAGTTAATGTACATATTTGACACCTCATGTATTGGTTCCCAGTATCAGTCATTGGATTCCTTGATGACTAATGGTAAGCATTGGCCCTTTAACACACATATAAACTCAGAGTCTGAATATCAGCATCTCGCGAATTAATCAATATGTAAAAACTGGATAAATCAGTCTCAGCTGGGATTTCTGTATGAAATCCAACAGGGGAAGTGCAGCGTTGGCCGTCAGCGTACAGTCTGGCATCCGTTCAGGCCCCCATCGTCGAAGAACCCCCGCTCAGCCAAATAAGCATCAGGATTCCAGCTATGAGGCAGCTTTTGATTAGAAAGCCTGTTTCCTCTTCAACTTTTGCCAATTCTCAATCATGGTGATATTCTAATTACAATTATCCAGAGCGAGCGAGAGAGTGTGTGTGTGTGTGTGTGCGTAAGTGAGGGAGAAGACAAGTGAGAGCGAGGCCGAGGAAATCAGAGGAAGATGAAGCGTGGAAATCAAGCGACAAGAATTTCTTTTCGCTTCTTTTTTCTCTTCTTTGTGGTAACGATGTATCTTTGCGGAAATCGTTGCTTATTTGCTTTTTCTCCTAAATCCCTGGACGTGTATCTCTGCGAGCTTAAAGGTGTCGGTGTGCTTTACACAAAAATAGCTTTTTGTTTGAAGTGTCAGAAATCTCGTGCGTTTACCGCATTAATCTTCAAACCGCTTAGTCATTTTTAATAAGCACCACAAATTCACATAGATGCAACAATCTTTAAAAAACTCTCCCCCTCTCTTTGACGCTGGAGAAGTGGAGCGTTCACCAAGAGAACCGCCGAAGTCTCCCAGCATCGCATCACTCTCCCTCCTGCTTGAGCATTCAGACGTAGCACACGGGAAGCAAAGTGCCTCCGAGAGTCGTACCGTCAACACCGACCACCCCGGAGTCGGGGGTTCATGCAGTGCGATGGTGTGAGGAGGTTTTGCTTCTGGGAGATTACACGGCAGCGGGCGAGACATGGAGCAGCTCTCCCCATGTTAAGTAAATGGAGAGCGGGTGAAGAATAACTGCACTGCCGCTTTGCCCCCCTTATGGGTCTTGCGGGAGCCGTCGCTATCCCACCCCGACCCACAACCTCCAGGGGTGAGGTTAAATGACACAGACTGCGGAGATGCATTAAACATGAGTCATTTGGACCAAGAGCTGGATGCTGGACCACTCCAGAGATGATAGGGACATTAACCAGGGTTTCACCAGGGCCTGAGCTGCATTTAATAAGGGCCCCCGCGCTACCTCCCAATGTCTCTCTCCACTTTTGACTCACAGCCAGGGAGCTAAGTAGTTCAAGATAAACACTGCCACGACTTTTTCTGGCTGCAGTCGTCTGATTTTCTGCCTCTTTCTCTGTAGTCACTCTCAAGGCCGACCGCTTTGAGTGTCTTTGTGCTGAGCTGTGATCAAGACCGAGGTGAAGTTCAGTCATTTAACAAAAACAAAAGTCATTAAAGTTTAAAACAGCGGCCGTCAGCAATTTGTTGAAACGATTTAAAACCGTAACACAACGTAATGATACCGTATAATCAAGTATGACATATAAAACTATATCTTTACACGTTATGAGCAAAAAGGAAATTACAATTCTCACAAGGATTCTGCATTTTATTCTTAATAAAAGGATTTAACACTTGCACTCAACACAGAAATTCAGAAAGTTAATAACCGACACTTGAAAAGAGACACAAGCAGCTCAGCATTGGAAGAAAACCTCCAATTTAGCCGAAAAGCATTTTGAGGAATAAGCGAAGGGCGAAAAGCGAAACCTGGTCGTTGCAAACATTCATCAGAGTTTACAGAGCGGCTCACCGGTTGGACTCTGACCCACGGTGCACTGTGTTCCTGTGGAGTGAAGGATCAGCAGAGACATTTCGTGGTGCACTGACATTTGGTTTTTACCTCCAAATAAACCACTGGCTTGTTTGCAACACAGTCTGGTGATCTGACTGGTTTTGTTTTCGTGCCACACAAATAGAACTGAGACTTACATGTGTATATCCACCCTCGACAGGTCTGCAGCCCATCACAGGGCCGGCAGATTATCATCAGGCAACTTACTTAAATATACTTAATGCATACAGCCATTTCTCATTGATGAAGACAACAATCTAAGGTCCCATTGTCAGATTTCAGAATTTATTGGACATTTTGACTCCATCTTACAAGACAAAAGGTCAGAGATCTATAAATCCTAAGGAATCAATCTCTTCTTTGAATATCCTTCAAACAAAATACATAAAAGTCCGAGCAGTCGGGTGGTTTGTGTTTTATCTCAGGACAAAAGGTGAACACGTACGGACGAATCGACTGACTAAAGTTTAAAAAAAGGAATACTATCCAGCATAGTAGTACAATACCAGTACCGATGTTTTATTTTGTTCCACCAAACCATTTTGTGTAATGGTCAGCAGCAACGAAAAGCACTTTTTACAAAAATGGACCAACCTCAGTAACAAAAAGACTAAAATGTCCCAGGTGTTATGAGAGTGGTCTAAAAAAAAAAAAAGCCAGGACATTAAAGCCCCTGTATTCATCAGGTGAGGGAGGCCCGGACACTGTCCTCTTCTGCAAGAAACACGGTAATAGCATTAGCTTCCTTCGGCACAGCACGACCACGGGCTTCCAGGCGCGTCTTCTCCAAACGTAGCGTTTGGTTAATGGCCTGGAACATGCATTCAATGTCTATCAAAGAGGGACGTTGCTGGGATGGATGCACATGCTGACAACCCCTCGTGCTCGCTCCTCCGTCACGCAAACACATGCTAACCCACTGTTCCCCCCCCCCCCCCCCACACACACACACACACTCCTACCAGCACACTCGCACATACAGAGAGAAGCCCTCCCAGCAGTCAGTTTAAGTATAGGAATAATGTGTTGATTAAATCTGTGATCAGCTGCCTAAGGGGCATGAAATTGGACATGATGAGTGTGGCACATTAAAAACTAATTATCAATAGCACCGATCCTGTTGTCTTTCTTTTGAACCAGTAACGGCAGTAAATCAAGTGTGGAGAATGGAACGCTACGTGCTCTATCACGATGAGCTGTGGGGTTACGACCATACCTGGGTTCTGGCACCATTAAGGGGATAGAATGCATGTAGCACTTCCTTGAAGTATAACAAACTCTCGGAAAGGCTTAAATTAAAATCTACTCTGGAGGAATCACAGGAGTAAAATGTTGGACTTACTACAACAGTCGATGCAGATTTTTATGTTAAGATGACCAGAATGGTTCTGCTACTTTATCCGTGTTGGTATTATTATCCCCAAGATGAGACGGTTCCCCACAGTAGTAATTTTGATTGCTTGGCCTTTTGCTAGAAGTGTCCTTATGGAGACAGCGAGCTTCTGTCTCTGTGTCCACTTCAGAGTTCAATAATGTATTAGATTGAACCTTAGACTATAAAGATGGACAACGCGTCTCCATTTCCTACCGTTGTCAAAAGATAAAGATAATACATCTATCAGCCAGGAAAGGATGATCAAGATGGAGCTGTCATGTCTGCTGTCTATGTTTGGAAATGTAGACAGTTCAAAATGGCCACTACTTCTTCCCAACATATGCTGAAAAAGCCTTTTCCCACTTACTCATGCATACGGACTCATATGAGCACCACGGTCCTTCCATCGTACTCGTCCCTGACTTACGTTGACTTCCTGTTTGCTTCCCATACACAAGTGGCATGAGATTATTTAATCATTCGGCTCTTCTGCATGTTACTGGACTGAAAGGATCAAATTCTGATAAGAAAAACAAACATGTTTTTACATTTTACAGCTGCTCCGTTTCCAATGGCTGACTATGGGAAAATCTGCTCTTTGGGTGAGTGTGCATCTCGCTGCGTGGCTCTCTCACATAATGAAGCTCAATAGTCACTTGACACATGAACATCTAATACTGCAGATTCAACAAAACAATCTTATTTCCCCCACTGACAATAATTAACCTCGATGACAAAGCGGCTCATGTAAACATATGATGCATGGTAGTGGATTGACTACATCGACGTGTGGCTCTAAATTACATTGCAAACTGTCAGACATCCTTCACTGCTTTTAAATTATATAAGATATTGAACTGGACATGTTGGTTTGTAATTCATCTTCTTTGTTTTGCCCTTCTGCCATTTTAACCATCTAACCGTTAAATATACCCTCACCTACTGTACGTCTGAAGTTCTGGGTCGCGACAGAAAGAACGACATCGCAAATCCAAAGTGGCCAAAATTAGTTTTCTCTGTTGGGGGGGGGGGGGGGGGTAGGGCTCAGCCTTAGAGATTGGGTGAGGACTTGTGACACCCGGAGGTGGTTTGGGCCTTTTATCAGGATCCCTCCTGGGCACCTTTTCATTGGAGGTTTACCGGGAACACCCAGCTGGGGGGAGACCCAGGGTTAGACCCAGAACTTATATAACATATCCCATCTGACTTGGGAACACCAGGATCCCCCAGGAAGAGCTGGAAAGAGATGCTGGGGAGAGGGACGTCTGGGATATTGTGCCTAGTCCACAACCCAATCAAAGACAATTGATGAATGGATGTTTCAGTCATTTTGTCCAATCCACAATCCAAGTCTTTTATCCAAAGTGCAGTGATGTGTTGAATTTGTATGAACTCCTTTTTTGCGCCCGTCTCAGACTAACAGAAGGAAAGATGAAAGAACTTCAACTAAAGAGAATTGAGATAAACTTCAGGTCGTTTCTTTGAAAACATCAATTAACCGATCAGTTAATTGATCTTGACTCAGACCGCCACCGTCTTTTCAGGTCTTTTTTTGGGGGGTTTTTACTTGTCGCCTCCTCTTCAGGATGCTTTCAAGGTGGCAACCAGCTGCTGTTGCTAAGATACTCGGGGATGCATCCGTCTCTATATTTCATCACCAACAATGTGCCACGGGACAGAATCTCCACTTGTGTCTTCTCAGTTGTGTGCCGAGCTGTAAAGCATCTGTCATTTGATGTAACCTAAGAGGTATAAACTGCCTTTTTTCCCTCCACTCCTCTCCTCTCCTTCCTTCCTTTTTCCTCCTCTCCTTGGATGTGGCTCACTCATCCACTCTCCCTTTACCGCCGGCTGTCTCTGGGCTCCGGCGATTAGAGCGCTGGGTGCTGTCCTGCTGATAAGGCTGAGAAACCTCCCTCTACCACCGATGTCTGTGTCCCTCAGGGTGCGGGAGAAAAAGAGGAGAGCCCAGGGTAATGTCCCCCCAACACCCCCCCCCAAATCCCTCACCCCTTCTCACCATTCACCACGTCATGGGTGGTGGATGAATACTCTGCCTTGTGCATCTCATGGCTTTGAACAGACCGGGGCCTGCATTTTTCACGGTGGATTAGAGCAGCCAGAAAAAAATGAGTAAAAGTAATGCAGCTCAGCCCGTGAGAGTGTGACATTATGAATCGAGGGGCCCTTTGCACCAGTGAAATTTCACATTCTGGAGTGTTTACAGTAGCGGCCGGTAGATTGTGTACACTCCCAGCTGAACATGTAAGACAAATGCCGGCGCTCAAATGTGGATAATTTAATTTCACGAGAGCTGCAATTGTATAAAATTTCCATCAGGCGGCTATGAAGGTGAGAATAAAATACATATACAGTGACTGAGCACTTTAGACAAACACTATTACAAGTATAGGGCAGCTCTCTCAACCGCATTTCTTTGTGTGTGTTGGAAACTTTCCTCTGAAGATCTTCTTCATTGTGACGTGATTGCATCATATCATTTCTGCACGTTTGTCACATACACATTCGTGCTGCAAATCCTTTCAAGCAAAGTTGTTCCATTTGATCTAGTGACTGGGGAAGTCATTAAAGTTCAGTGAAGTCATTGACACATCAATGAAACCAGTTGCCGGACGCAGCCTTTAGAAGACGGATGAATTGTCGTCCGTCTTCTAAAGGCTGCGGGACTCAAACTATGATTGATTGATATTAAGGGTCGGTTTTAAACAGTGGTTATCTGAGTTACCACAGCTTTTCTGTCCGGTCCAACCAGTCCGGTCATTCATCACTGACCTCGTCCACAGAAGTGCGGCTCACTGGATGAATTGAATGGTTTTATTTTGAAGAAATCAGAGTAATGCATGAGGGAGATGGATGCGTGTGAATCAGAAGTTTCCAAAATACTCAAACTAGCCTCCAGCTCATGTTTGAAGTCACAGAGATCAAATTGACTTTCTCAGTTTTGATATTTGACTCATATCTGGATTCGGGTTCGGGTTAGGTTAGTAGTCTGTGGACCAGTCAACATTTTAAAAGTATATCACAGACATAAGTCAAGAATTAATCTCAATAAAGAAAATATATAAAAACCATTATATTTCTTGGCTGAATTTACATCCACTCAATGATGGTTTAATAAGGAAAGAAAACCAGGTCCTCGAGGTACGTGAAAGAAAAAGACTTGGCCTGGCTTATCTCTGGGGTCAGCGAAGGTCCACAGCCATTAATTTTAAATGAGTGGAATGGATTTGTGGTAATGGAAACCCAATGGCTCCAGACAGCGTTGGAACTTGTGGTGTGAAGATATCAAGCGGCAGTGTGATAACCTGACCACTCAACTGTATGAGGTGGAAGAAATCAAGAAACCGATTTGGGTTTTCCTGCCCCCACACGCTACGAAAGTGTTACGCGTTATGCATTAGAAATCTATGAGGCGTTCACACGTAGCGGCGCCGAAGACACAAGGTGAACTCGCTCCTCTTTTGGGCCAAAACGCTTTTAGCCTCAGTTTCAGCTCATCTTCAAAATCATCAAACATAATATAAAAAACAATCATGACTGTACAACAAGTCATCTTAAATGAAGATAAGAGCAATTAAAATATGGACATAACATCTCATATCTGCAGGATCTGTTGTTTTGCAGACTTACAGTAAAATAACGACTATATTTACTTTGCCTGAAGCTGGTTCACACCTTGTAAACTGTGAATGTGAGAAATATACTGAATAATAGTGTCACATGTTTACCATACGCCACCATAAGGCAGGAAAGTATTTGAGAAAATGGTTGAGACATTGTTAAGAGCCAACATGAAGAAGTTGAGAGGAAACACAGAATGAATGTGGTTGTAACTAACAGGGTGGTTTTATATTGAGGTGAGTTTAAAAAATATATATATTAGAAAACTTTTGAGCAGTTAATTAAATCACATGTGGTGTTAATTTTGATGACTTTAAAACTGTGTATGTTGACTTTTACTATACAGCAGAATTCCCATGTTGCTTTGGGATGCAATAGAAAACTGGGAGCACAGCTTTCTAACCAATGTTGCATTTAATACATTAAGTACTTATATAAATATGTATGTTCTCACCTGTGTTTGTTTGTTGGTTTATTTATTAGCAAGACTACACAAAAAACTACTGAACCAATTTCTACCAAACTTTGTGTACGGCTGGGGCCAGTTCTCACTTCTATTTGTTATCAGACGACCTCTTATAATAAGAACAATCATGTGTAGGATCATTCAACCTCTGGGGAGGAATGAGGTTCAGAGTGATATTCTTGTTTTTCTCTACTCAAGAACGAAACCAAAGTACATAATGAGCAGTTCAGTGTCTGACAGTTACTTCGTATTGCTGCTTGGAAGGAACAGTAAACAGTTAGAAAGCTATTAGCTAACATCCTATACGTCCATCCTCCTGTTTATTGTCTACAGCTGCTTATCTTGTTCCAGATCACGAGGAACCGAAGACCTTCCCAGCGTGCGTTTTCCTGACAGGCAGTTTGCCGTGTGTCTATTTCGAGCTGTTGTTAGCCACATCACAGAGTGACCGCGATCTGCACCGAGGAAGAAGTTGCACACGAGCCCTTTACAGTGCTTTAGTAATGAGTATATAACAGATATATGTTCTAAATATGTTATAAAATGCTCCACTTTCCGCCGTGTGGCTCAGAGGCTATTACGCCCGGACTCATTGGCTCCCACCTTGCTTTTTACTTAATTGAATCAGCCCGTCCCCATATCAGATATTCCTTAACGGAATACTGAAACCTATCCACCCTTTTCCTAATACCATTAGGGGAAGCGGGAGAGCAAGATGGATGCTTTAATCCTGCTGGTTCAGAGAACACAAAAGGAGAGTGTGCCCTGCAGTCAGACATTAGCCACAACATTCACTGCCGAGCCACGGTATTCTACCGAGCAGAAGACTTGCCCTGTCACCGCCTGACTGAAAACTACAATAACAAGAGCTCATTTCCTGCAGACAAGCTGGCATGTAAATAACAGAAACAGTAACTCATTGCATTCCCTCGTTATAAGGGGGAGGGAAATAAATTACTGCAACGTGTTACAGTCAGCGGCACCTTATTTCCATGATGTCTACTACAGTACTTTATGGGGCGGCGCGTTCGGGCCATTCGTTCAGGAAGCCGGCGGATCTGCAGGAATGCATGTCCAATTTGACACAATGGTGATGCAGATGGATGAGGTTCAGGCGAGCCGCCTGCTGCTGAGGTTTTTCTTATTTCCCTACCTTCTTTTTTTTCCTGCTGTGTCAAACTGCAGCTGAGCTAAGGTGAGGTCCATTATTTCTGGCCAGCTCAGGCACAAACTAATCCTCTTATTTGGGAGGTCAGCACCAATCATTATACAGAGGGGTGCCATTACAGTGTACACTCCAGTGAGCTGATTTTCCCCTTACATAAATATATGACTCAAGGGACTGCTCTTACTCCACTTTCTAATTTATCCCTCCTGCCTCTACCTCTTAGCTCTCATCCTCCTCTCCTCTCTCTCTCTCTCTCTCTACTTCCCGCTCTCTTATCAATGACCTTCTCTAGCCCCTCTTTGCTTTTTCATCTTTTCCTCTCCCACACTTTCAGCTCACATCTCTCTCTTTTCCCACCCTCGTTTTTTTTTTCAGGATGCCCAGAGTGGCGTATAATTGAATCTGCAGAGAATGCATGAGCAGGAACAATTAGCTCAGTCACTCAGAATGTGGATATAGCTGTACAGTAGGATAAACAGAGTGATAAAAAAAAGAGGGGAAGGAAAGCAGGAAGATAAGCCTGAACTGTATGGGTGCCAGGACAAAGGGAAACACACAGCTCACAAAGTACACAAAATTTTTGTTCCCACCAGCCCCTGACAAAGACGGGATAATTTCATTTTGCATTACGTGCATTGTCTGTGCTGTCACACTGTCCTGCTTATAAACCACATTTAAGAGGGTTTCTGGGAAAGCAGGACAGGGAGTCATGCAAGCTCGGGTTGTAAAGCTCATTATAAAACCAAACAAGTGAAAAAGCAAGACACAAAAAAAACTGCAAAAGTAATTTCAAAACGTACAAAATACATTTCAATTAAATTCATGCAAAAAAAGCTGTCGAAACAAAACAAAACAAAATGTCAGCCTTCTGACGGCCACCGTCACCGGAGCTGAAGCACAAATCCTTTGCAACAAATTCCACGAAAATCCACTCAACAGCTCTCAATCCATTTTACTTAAAACTGAAAATGTCAATCTCACGCCGGCATAGAAGGAAGAAGTCAATTACCGAAGCCGTGCAAAATCAATCCACTATTGACCATGAATGTAAAATCTCCTGACTGTCCATCCCATGATTATTGAGATGTTTGAATCTGGAACAAAGTGGTGACAGACAGACCTGGAGCTGCAGGGCTTGCATGTCAGCAGACTCCATGCACATGGCTGGAGAATCCTTTTTTTTTACTGATTATATGGTTTCATTGCAAGATGAAAATGTCTTTATTAGCAAAAGCACAGTTTTGCATAATAGAAAATGTATAAAGACGGACATCCCAGATACAAACGATGACACTTTGCACATTTGGAGCAACAATCTGTAGTTTCAAGGTCCTGCTGACACACACGCTCGACCTATCCTGCAGCTAGACACCAGGGGGCAACGCATTTGGCTTGACGTTTGAAGAGCTGTCATCTATTTATACAACCTGTGATCTACATCCCACCGGTCGCCATCACATGAGACGTCCGTCTGGGTCAAAATCACATGACGCTAACAGCCTCTTGGTCCTACTTATAGGTTCTTACATTAGCAGCACTAGACAATAAGTGACTCTCCAGAGGAAATGGGGTCCCAAAAAAATATATATATGTTCAGTTCTGTGTGGAGCTGACACCAGCAAATATGGACCATAAATACTTCATAAATACCAATTAGCTCAAGAAGCAGCCATGAAGAAAAGAGCAGCTATTTCAGCCAATTATGAGGCGGCTCTCTCAAAGGGCGGAGGAAGGCGACTCTTCCCTTTCAAGCCTCCCACTGAAAGGAGAAACCTCTGTCATGTTGCAGGGCTTCAATAATGTTTCCCTCCACCTTCATGTCAGGGATGAAAGGCCCCAAATGTCCTTTGAGTGAAATCCCCAGAGGACTTAACATGCATCAATAACATTTCCATCCATGAGCGTGTTTGAGGGGGGTGGGGTGTGGGGGGGGACTACACATAATCTTCTCTCATACTTTAAGGCTGCTCTCACTTCCCCGTGACTTTTATTTACTCCGGTCTCGGGAGGTCTTTCCATCGCCGTCCCCGAGATGCAGATAGAAGGGAAAGAAAAGGAGGAACAAAGAGGAGCAGAGCGGAGGAGAGGCAGAGTCAGACGCCACATTGTGTCGCCCGCTCTAAATAGGACAGCTGCCTCTTGAAGGAGCCATCATTCTTCATAGGGCGAGCCTGTCTTCATTTCCACCGTCTGCAAAGCACACAGGGCTTAACACACTTACGTCGCAGGATTCGCTGCACTTGAAGGTGGCAGCAATTCCCTCGACTGCAGGGGGAGGGAGCACTGGAGAGCCACCCCCGATAAAAAAAAAACAGTTCAGCTCAGGCAGTAATAACCTGACCTCTTCCTCATTTTTCCAGAGCAAACTTCTGGTTCCCGACTAAGTTTCAGTGACAGTTTATCTTCCAGGTTTGCAGGATTATACATTCATGTATTTATAAAAAAAATGCCAACTAGGTAATGGGGGCTTTCAAGATGTTTTGGATGTTTTTCCCCGATTGGAAAAGTTTGCAGGTAGAGATCGACAGAAACAACAGAGACCAAAAATATCCTTCACCATAACTGAACTTATGGGAAATCACAACTACACAGTATGTATTCTACACTACTGGCTCATCAGGATCCCATCAGAAATACCATTATCTTACTATAATTACAAGAAAAAAAGCTGTGGTGCATTCCCAGTGATTGTAAGCATTCAAAAACTATGAGAACATATGCACATGTTTAGGAAAGTGCTGGGAAATGTATAAGTTAGAAAGCAATAGAAGCATGTTTTTTCTATCTGCCTCTACTGTTGGGATACAGTATGTGCATCCAGAAGCACAATCCTGGAATGCTGAAACAACTGCAGCACCTCAAAGTTTTCATAAGAGTTAACGACTTGTTTGTGATTTTCAGGAGAATTGTTCCATGAGGGAGACACTGAAATGACATGTTTCTGCTCCACTGTGGTTGACTAACACCCCCCATTACCCTCCAGGCTCCACCGCCTTCGCCCACATTTGGTCCAGTAGCTATCACTTTTTCTGCAACCTCTTCAAACCCAAACTTTTGGAGTCTTGTGTCAGTGCATCTACATTTTTCTACCGTCTACCCTTGCACAATATTCTCAATTATTTATTAGGAATTTCCGTCACATACCAAATGACTCCTTCCCTGGTCTGTAAATATTTCATCCTATGGCCCAAACCTTGTCCAACTTCCACCTGAGACCTGTGAGAAGAGGGAGCCAGAGCTGCTCCGACACCGACTCTTTAATCCTCAACCACTGCTGTTAAGTGGCCTCCCCCCCATGTTCAAATGAAGCTCATGACATTCAGCGACAAAGCAGTGATTATGTGGAAAAGGTCAGAAGATACTGCATCATCTGGTCCCTCACATTGATACAGTGAGTCACCTGCAGCTTGGACGCCAACAGCGACGATCGGGATGCAGGGGAAGAATTATTTTGCGTGGGCTAATTAAAGAACTCGATAATGAGACACCTCGCATCCTCCAAAGTGGCAGAGACGGGGAAGACATTAAGAAAGCATCGCTCACACTTTGCATTGGCACGTCTCCGCTGACCACCCACACTAACTGCCCCCCCCCCCACTTGCTCTCACCGATAAGCGTAGTGAAAGTTGGAATAATGAAGCCAGAGAACTGGAGCACTCATCCTCAGAATGTGGAGATAGTGGTCACTATAAAAATCTCTCCAAACCTGGCTGACCTAAAATAGGACGGTTAGATATTTCAGGATCTATTGGCTCTTTGAAGGGAGATGATATCTGAATCTCTACTTTGAGTGAAGCCAATTAGCTTGTGGCACCTCCTGGCATAAAGTATATATCTTTGAACCTTTATTTAAAAAAAGCCGAAACCACTTTCCAGTCACACACCCAGCTGCCCTTTAGTGGAGCAGCGGAGTGGATTAAAAAAAAAACGTTTTTATAGCTTATACTGGTAGTATTTTCCAATCTGGCAGCCAAATGAAAATAGGGCCCGATAACACAGAGAATGGCAGAGAAAATAATAATAAGACACGGTGCTAACCAACCCTTGAACACCATATTGCAAAGCAAATTACCATCGAGATGACTGCACTGCCAGATGTGGCTCTCGCACTGCAGCATCACAGAGGAAAAAAAAAGAAAAAAACCCCAGCAAGCATATGCTCCACGCTGAGGATAACTTAACTGGTACAGACCTCTGGTAAGCGGATTGAGAGAATTCCCTAAGCATATAACGGCCTACTTCATTCAATATGGCGAGGGTATGCTTGGACCGCGATGATGAGCCAACGCAGTCACATGATGGCTTGTGATAAATTAGCCGGGGATCCGTGGTGCAATAAATTGCAGCAGATCAAGGGAGCGCACAGCGAGTATACGGCTTGATAGGATATGCTTCATCCTTTCGACCACACTTCCCTGTGATGCTACAAAGAACAGATTTGTCTGGGGCTGTTAGGAACGGCAATAAAATTAGATGTCCCACTATTTAGTCTCAACATGGGCGATTTGGCAGTTTGGCAGAACTCAAAAGTGTGTGAAAGTTGCGTTCTATCGACTGTAAAGGTGAACAACAGAACTGGAAACAGGCACAAGGCAGCGCCACTGAAAAGACTGTTCTCGGTTTCAAAACAAACTTCACGTCGACGCCAGATCTATCTCCGAGTTTTCTGCTCTCAGATTTAGGATCAATACGCTTCAGCTGTGCAGATTATGTTCTCAACTGGAGTTGAACTATAGGTGACTTTTTGAAATTGCAAGTGAATATATATTATCATCCTTTTTCCTGAGGCCTCATTGTGACCCCTGCTCCAGGGTCTATTTCAGTCTGAGCACATGGTCTTAAGAGGCACAAGCGTATTTAGGATGAGTCCAAATCCACGTCTGCATCTGGTGCATGGTTTAAAATGTTAGTCTCTTAACATTATTCGTTGGTGGGTTAGTGTTCCACTCATAAGCAGGGTGTGTTTGCACCTTAGTGAATTTCCATTATAATGGCAGCTTTGACGGATACAGTAAGAGAGAAAGCACCTGCCAGTCTAGGCACAGATTTCATATTGAAATACTGCACCATTGATGTCAGAACACGTCAATCTTGCAATAGCTCTGTGTCATTGCATCAAGAAAGCACCAGGAGTGCCACAGACCTACATGCCCATGGATGCTCAGATGGGCACGAGTGCTTTTTGCAACTTTAACCACATTGCATCCGACTGGAAATGACAACTTAATCCATATGAAACTAACAAAGACATTATGCAACACTATGCAACTTTAAATTTGGTCATTTCAATCCCCCAGAAACTCTGTTTGGGCTCATGCTCCTATTGACAACACCCACCTGGTGGGTTTTATAATTTACAAGTGAACTCTCAATACAAACACATTCAAATTCAAAGCCCAGCAATTGATTCGGTTGCAGAATTCCCAAAGTAGAAACAAGACAAGGCTCGTTTAAAATGGAACAAATGGATTTCGGTGGCGCTCCCCGCAGCTGACTCAGCCTTTACAACGCACACACATCTGTTTTCTCATCACAGAGCTCTCACACATTGTCTCTCGCTATCTTCTGTCATCCGAGGTAGAGATATGCACAGACACAAATGGTGTGAGATCACACAAACATTGTCGTAACTGATGTTCACACCGACATCGGCTTTGTTCATTAGTCTCTGCTCTGGAGGTTGTCGATGGTCCTGAGGGCAAGTCAGGGCTTAAAAAAAAAAAAGGAGGTGGAGGGGGTGGAGGAGGTGGAGGGGGGAGTTCGGGGTCTGCATGCAATTAATCTCTGCTCCATCACAGCCACCTGAGGACCAAGTGTATTTGTTCAGGCAGACAGAGAGGAAGCCGCATGTTTGTCTTCCCTGGACGCTGCATGCTGATCCACCGTGAGACGACGTGGGTCATTTCTTCAATGGATTAGTATTGAGGTTTGTCTCTGGGCTTCGTGCATTCTGACCTCAATATGAAGACTTTAGAGTGTCTGACATAACATCAGGCCTATTGATTACAATGGTTGTGTTATTTTTAAGGCACTGGACTAAGTAAATGGAAAATAACGTGTTTAGCACAATCAATATCCTCTGGAATTAAGTTGTGCGCTGCTGTGGTCAACTGTTTAGTTTTAAAGCAACACTATGCAACTTCTTTTTGCTTAAAACAGCAGCTTTATTAAAATGAGTTTGATGTTTCAGTGACTGTGAATATGGAGAAAGTTTCCTCTTTCGTTCCCACTCTTCACCCTGAACCTCTGGACTATGAAACTTTGGTGAGTGGACTGTTACAGCTTCAACCGTCAGAATCAGGTCCAGCAAGTTGAAGAGTGAAGATGAACTGTAGATCAGTTAAAAAGACTTTAAAAACCAGAGTTTATCTCCAATATTCAGCAGGGAACTTTTAAAATATGAAGAATTCTAAACAGAGTCTGGAGGATTTGTTACAGCTGCTCTTCCTGGTTCAGGAAGCCGGGGATCATGGGTAATATCCAGCGTTCAGAAGTTTTCCAGGTCAGTGAGTTGTACTGAACAGTCAGAGCTCAACACATTGATAGACTTTTCCTTTTTCTTTTCATGAAAACAACTTAATCTCAATCTAAAGTTGCATAGTGTAGCTTTAATTTGCACAATAATGATACAATACAATAAAATATTTTGTATCGTGGACATTCTGGCTGAGCTGGGATGTTTCACTTTTATACGAAATAAACGCACTTCTGCTTATTTGTGAACCGTTTAGCTTGTATTGCTTGTTTTGGGTAAGTACAGCTTTCCAGTATAAGTCAATTAGAATTGTAAGTGTGTGTCTGGCTCAGTTTAGCTCAGTGTCCCAGTATTTTTTATTTATTTCGGTCATGCTGATCACATGGACCAGACAGAGAGCTGTTGACTGTCGGCACTTAGTGCGGCGCGGCAGCCAGAATGAGCCACACTGGCCGTCACGGAGGCTGCCAATCGAGGCTGTCCACACAGAGACTGCTGTACACCTGCCATTCTGGCATATTCTGCATCGCACTCTGATTCAATTTGCCACTCAAAGCCATTTCAGAGCCTGTCACACACATTTCTGCAGCCCAGAGGCAGCTGCATCAAGAAAAGCCTGAAGGGTGATGGGAGATACTGTGTGTGCTGCTGGGAAGTAAGCAGAAGAAAAAGAGATAAACATAACCCTGTATATTTTTTGGTGAATCTATTGGAGGAGGCCTTGGTTTCATTAGAGAACAGATTAGAGGGGAAAGTCAATATCCAACAGCTTTGGATTTAAAGCCCTACTTACAAAGGCATTAAGATTTCAGGAAGTGATAAAAACCATAAGAATCCTGCGTCTTTTGTTCAAGAGAAAAAAGGAAGAGTTGACGACTGTAATTAGATACAACCTCAGTGGGATTTCTGAGGCCACCGCAATTAGCTTGCAGTTGAATTGAAGAAAGTTGTTCATTTATTTTATTGCTCATTACATTAGCAGTTGTCCTTGTTGACATCCACATTACAACACATACAGGAGCGCTTAAGGCAAAACGCCCATTTAAGAGATCACTGGAAATAAATGTGCAGCAATGCCTGGAGGTGCATGTTCATTATGGTCATCTTCTGTGATAAGCGGGTTCAGGAGGGACCAGCAGAGGCTGGAAAGTGTGCTACTTTAAAAGCCAAAATCGTACAATATTAAAAAACGAAAAATAACCTCAAAAGAATACACAAACATTATAAAAACCAACAACCAGCAAAGTATTTGTGTGTCGCACATAGTTAATCCAATCAAACATGTACAGTACATAGACACTGGCCATGTAGTAGAATAAAGGTTGTCCATGCTTTTTACAGTGTCCACGTCCATTCGGCGAAGTTATATAACAGGAGGAAATAAGGATTTATTGGGGCTGAAGGAATTTTTCTTAAAAACCAGCTGAAGCAGCTCCAAGTGCGATGCAAGTATCCACTTTCAGACCAGCAGTCGTCTTATTCTCCTTCAGGGCTCAAGTTAGAGCAAATGCATTTTCCCCCATGTGAGCGCTCATGGGCGTGTTGGTCCCAAAATCTGGACGCAGTGGAGGTCGATCGCACTTTTTACCAACCGACCCTCGGTCTAAAGTCAATGATGCAGGAGTTTACTTGAATTTTAAAGGCACATCAACAACATAGTAAAATGCATTTTATTTTTAACACTGGAAGCGCCAGGCATCGGTGACTTTTACTTGACCAATGTGCAGATCCACTCAATCAAAAGTATTGGTCGGCATCACCTCTTACACACTGATTATCAAATTATGTTTGTCCTTAAAGTCGTATCACATATGTTATCTGGGGAATTCTCCATCTGTGGATTTGCGCTCCCTAACATGAATGTGATTGATTCACAGAAATCAAAAACACGGCAGAGCACTTTCCCCCTTTATCGCAGAACGATAGCAGGTGCAGCTGGAACGTTCCCCCGACTGACGCAGCTCTGTGGGGATCGTTCTGACTATGTATGAGAATCTCTCTGACAAGGAGGTGAAGCCACAAACTGACAGTTGGCTCCAGGGTGATGAGAACCCACAGGTCTCCAGTGGATTATACAATCTGAAGGGGAAACACTGAATATGGCTTTTTTCATTTCTTTTTTTAAATCTTCATGCAAAATTAATGTTTTTATTGTCTATACAAAATCCTCACAACACATGTCAGTCAAAATTAAGCACACACACTTCATAACGTGGCGTGAACAGTATCAACGTGACAACATCGTTCATTCAGGCAACACTCGGAGCAAACACACTGACATGTTTCATCAGTTATCGTGTTCAATTATGCTGTCATGCATGTCACCCGGCATCACCAGCGCTAAATCAGAACGGCAAATCCGGATGAAGGCATCAAAGCGGTTTCACCACACTAATGTCGGAGGCACAGAACGCCTGCTAAAGCCTTTTTTAATTCACCACAGTGAACCAGTCGACTGACTAACTACAGTGTTCACATGCACAGTGTGACTAATCCATATTTATCCAACACGGCAGCAGGAAACTCTCCAAAATCAATACTTCTGATCGATCACTGTCCAACTTGTATCGGAGGCACTCGCACTCTCAAAATGACCACCGTCAAATCCAAAATCATTTAGTCATATATCACCGAATATCCCTTATTTTCACAGAAAAGCTAAGATGAAGATCCATCGAGGCCTTTTCAGTAAAACAACCGTCTGAATAATGTTGCTCGGTTTAACGTCAGGGAGCTGTGAATATGAGCTTTAGTGGTTCCTGCTTTAAAGTCGCTGCAGCTGATTATGTGAGTCTTCCCTGGGCTGAATCTTCCCCGAGGTGAATCACTCACACACAATCACACACACACACACACACACACACAGACACACACCAATTTAGCTGCCATTTCAATGGCTCGTGTCAATCCTGCACCTGCCTGTTTCCCCGGCCTCCCCCGGTGTGGTGATAAGAAGCAGGCGTTACGATTGTCATTTCACATTTTCACCAAACCATTTTTTATCTGTTTCAACGTCCATCGGTAAAGAGGAAATCGTGAAGTGTGTACTCACATACTCAAAAGGGGAATAAAAAAAAATAAAGGCCTCCAATCCTTCTCGTACAGCTATCAAAGCCATCAATCAGCTCGTAGCTCCAGGCTAAAACAGAGGGCTGCTCTGATGGATACATTTGCTACATCCCCCAGTTCAATTTGTTTGGCAGCTTTTGGAAAATGCAGCTGAGTTTGGTGAGCAAACACATTGTACCAGTCGCTCCCGTGCAACTGGCAAAGCATGAAATGACAGTCGGGCCGTTTGGGGAAACTCGTGTTTGCACACACACACACACACACACACACACACACACACACACACACACACACACACACACACACACACACACACACACACACACACACACACACACACACACACACACACACACACAGTGGAGGGGAGAGGCCGTCTGAAGGCTCACGGCTGACGCAGGTTGAGATTTCAGCAGAGATGAGGAGCCACTCAACATTTGTCCTTTTGGATGTTTGGTATTTATCAGTTGAGAGCTGATTGGTGTGTTATTCTAAGGGCCAACACACTGAAGCTGCTTTCAGACATGCACTGAACTCAAGAGACTCTCCACACTTTCTTCGGAGGACGTGCGTAGATAAAATCACGTGATCTCCCCGTAGCAGAATGAATGCGTCACTTCCTGCCTCTGTCTGCTGCACCCGTCTGTGCAGAGAACACCTCCCGCTGTGTTGTGCATGTGTGACAAACAAACCGTGGGGTTGAGTCCGGACCCAATTCTCCGCACAGCTTGAGTCAGATAATCTGAAACGTCAATAAAACCACTGCTCCAACATAAACACAGCTACAAAACAGTTTTGTGACATCACAGTGACCTTGAGCTTTAAAATTTTAACAACAGAATTGAATCATTTAATCTTCGTTTGTGCCAAATTATACGGAAACCTGTATTCTACTTCCCTCACGGTGGCCGTGAATGTGCTTGTGACCAGACACGAGGGAAATGGCAGTTTGTTTTATTTTATTTTGAAGTATCCAGGCCCAGAAATAGTCCCAGACTAAAGTGACATGTACAAACACGACAATAGCCGTATATATTGTATGATTGATATGAATGTGTTGAAATGAAAAGAGGATTCACAGTCACCTCTGGATTCTGAGCTGTTTCTGTGGAGAAATCAACTTATTCCAGAGCCACTAAGAGGTTTAAACATCACGTCAGTCAAACAGATTCATGACTCCGTTGGGGTGATTATCATTGTGCATCGTCGGCGCTTCAAAGACTTTGTGGGAGAAAATGAAAATAAAGTTTACTCGGAGACTGACAGCGAGTCATAATGAACTTTATGGATTTGTCTATTCTCACTGGAGGTCATGAAAAACCTCACAGAGAAACAGGTGGTTATGAGAATCATTAGCAGGGACTGAACTGGACCGTAACCGATGAGGGACGGGCAGAAACATCTCGTATCAGGGTTTCCTCTGTGGTCTGTAAGAGTCACTAACTTTCACTGAATCTTTATGGCTCAGAGCTTCTTCTTATTTGCTAAAGTATCAGGTGGAAATCCTCCTTCTCATGCCGGTGCGTGTCAACATGGTTTCCAAATAATCCTCTGGATTGCTGCGTACATTTCTACATCGACAGCGTCCAGGATCGTCACGTGCTTAACTTAATGTTGGTCTAATTTATTCTTCACGCCACAAACAGACTGCAACCGAGCAGTGAAGTTTGTTTTGCAGCTTGTTTTCCACCCGATGTGGTTGGATCTCAAGAGGCCTTGAGAATAAGAACCATACATAACTCCTACGGTGTGAAAAAAACAGCAACTCATACAAGAGTGTGAGTCATTTTACCGAAGCCAGATAAGACGCCTCTGTTCTGGGAGCAGAACGCAGTCGTGGCTGCCAAAAAAACTTAGGACAAAAGAAGTGTAACAATTAACTTCAACTCTATCCACTAACTGAGTGTCCTTACAGATCTTTCTTCAGCAAGTGGCCATTGAAGTAATGAAGTAGATAGATCAGAGATATTGCACCTCAGGTACCGTGGAACATGTAAGAGCGCAGCTTGATTAGAGCAATTACAGTGAAGAAGGAGTATCTTACTATTCCGAGCTAAATTGGTTGGTTAAATAAATGTGAAAAGGGTAAGTGTAAAATGACCATTAGGCTTTCCTCTCTCTGTCTTGGGCTCAGGGTCCCCCCCCCCACACACACACAACTTCTCCACCGGCTCAGCCAAGAAACAATTATTCTCTGCTATTCAGTCCAAGTGGAGCTTAAGTTTTCAATTCCAGCTGCCCTCTTTGACCTCCGAGTGCTGGAAGATGCTCCTCTCTCTCCGGCTCGGTAACACTGAGCGGAGCCACGCTGTACATTTTGGAGGTGTGAGACTCGGGAGCTGCTTCGACACACAGAGCATGTACGGGCTGAGGATGTACGATTTGGAACATGTGCAGTGAACAGTGTGATATTATCATAGACTGCAGAGAACACTATCTGTGTGTGTGTGTGGGGGGGGGCTTGGGCTGCCTTGTATCAAACTACAGATGTTGCTCTTATTATACAGGTGTTACCCTCTGTATCAGTC
The DNA here is from genome assembly GCF_009819705.1 of Hippoglossus hippoglossus. NCBI lineage: Eukaryota > Metazoa > Chordata > Actinopteri > Pleuronectiformes > Pleuronectidae > Hippoglossus > Hippoglossus hippoglossus. Next base: position 3,968,149 of record NC_047164.1, read on the forward strand.
TGTGAAGCAGCAGGAGGAGATTTGTCATCATAGAAAAAAAAGAAAGAAACCGTTATCAGAAACAAAGTGAGGCAACAGAAAGATAAGGGAGCCCAGCCCCTCAGGTGTGATGCCACCGATTTGACCTTTTGTCTAAATTAAACACTGGTGAAGATACAGTCGCTGCAGGGCCAGACTAATCCCTTCTGCAGCCCTCAGCCCCGCCCCTCCCCTCCGCCGTATACCATCATGCATGTCTTTATAAGGAAAGAAATTGTGTTTTAACGAAAGAATGAATACAAAGCACAGTCTGTATAGGAGAGAGAGAGAGCGAGAGAAGGAGGAGAGTGAAGGTACCCCATGGCCTGAGTCAATACTTATCTTAGTAAACATAAATAGGCTTGGATCCGTTACATCCACACACGAGCACTTCACAAGAAGACTATTGATCAAATCCCCACCAAAGGCAGAAATACAGGATAAATAACAGCGAGATTATAGATGAAATTTGAGTCTTTCACACCCTGAAGGCTGCCGGAGAAAGACAGAAAGAGACCTGAAGAAAACGGAAAGAAAGCCGAGGTCCAAACAAAAGTCTATTTTTCAAAACAGGTGAACCTAGAATACACAAAAACATTTTAAAAACCAGGAGTTGGGCCTAGAATAAGAATGTTGCTGCAACATGACGAAGCCGGAGATGAGACGGACCGAGGTCAAAACTCCTGTCACGACCGTTAAAGCACTTATTTTTACAAATGAAACAGGAACCGTCCCTTTTCTAAAAAAAACACTGTATCCTCCAAAACTAAATTTATGAAAAGGCCTTGAACTTGACTGGAATAATATGTGGACTTAACATTTAGGTCATGGAAGAAAAAAAACAAACGTGGACGAGTTTCCACGTCGTCGGCTGCCTGCGAAAAACTAAAAAGAGAGGAAAAGAAACTACGAGACTTAGAGGCGCGTTCCAAACCGGTGTTGAAAGCTCATAACGTGTAATCAAACGCAATCAAATACAGAAATCCAGCACAGCCATCTCACACAGGTTTGCCGCGGTGGCGTCTAATTAAAGCTACGACCCCCAAGGTATTCTTCGCCACCTCTGCTGTGGAGGACCGCTGAGCAGAGGCAAACCCTGAGAGTGCAAAGACAAACAGACTTATTACGCCAAACAGGCCTATGGTGCAGCTTGATAAACGACAAGGGAGACAGCGGGGGGGGGGGGGGGGGGGGGGGGGGGGGGGGGGGGGGGGGGGGGGGGGGGGGGGGGGGGGGGGGGGGGGGGGGGGGGGGGGGGGGGGGGGGGGGGGGGGGGGGGGGGGGGGGGGGGGGGGGGGGGAGGGGAGAAAGTTCTCCACCAGGCAAACCACTCTGTTTTTTTTTTTTTATAAAACTGGCTTATTAATGTTCAAATAGCAAAGGGCTGTATCTCCATTCTGATGGGCTTCCTAATGGAGCAGCCGAAAAAAAAAGAAGAGAAATGTCGTCTCTGAGGGCAACACTCTGGAGACGAGGCTTCTCTTTCTAAGCCGCGGCTGGCGCCGAACCAGCGCTGCAATTTGAGACTAAATCACAGTACACACAAATTGAGATGTTTGTTCTGCTGCAGTTTCTTCAATCTTTGCAAAAAAAACCAAAATTATTTAAAAAAATTGGCACGCTCCCAGACGTTTGTCTTCGGAATAAGAATTCAGCGAGCGTGAGGCTTCTCGTGTTTTTCCGGTCCGCTCCCCGTTAGCCTTAATACCCTCCCTGCCATGGCCCTGATTCGGCCGGACTGACATGAACATCAGTCTTTCAAAGTTCAATCAGTCATTCCGACTGCTTCCCTGTGACGGGCCCCAGAGAACAACATGGCCACAAATCACAGGTGAGGGGGGGGGGGAGAGGCGCTCTAACATGAGCCGGGGCAGGGAGACGTATCGCCGGAGGCTCTAAAATGCAAAGGAGGAGAAGGATGTGTTTACATGATGACATTGTGTTTATCCATCAAAAGCAGATTGTAGAGAGGGAGAGAGAGTGAGAGAGAGAGAGAGAGAGAGAGAGAGAGGCCGTGTCGCTGCACTATTTGGAGACGGCGTATGACTGAGCACTCGGCAGAGCCCGGTGGCACGCCAATCTAACTGCCAGGTCCCACTGGTGATGGGGGCAACAATCATGTTCGGTGCCACATCCTTTCTCCGGCTCTGTCTGCTTGTCCTCATTCCTCCTCAACGAAAACCCACATCCGAAGCAGGGAACACGCTCTGCTTTCCGTGCATCCAGTGCAAGCAGGATAAGCACATCAGGCGCTATTTTCAAGAAGTGAAAATAGCGTTTTTTGTATTTTTCAAAATACAGTAATTCCCCTATTTTGTCTTGGGCGTGTGGACACAAATTATCAAGACGTCAATGTTGAGCAACAAGTGCAAACGGGGGTTTTCTCGTGTGCACAGATTATAATCACGTCCTGAAAAGTCATTAACTCAAGACAACAACTTGTAAACACAAATTATTATCTTGAGTGCACAAGATAATAACTCGTGCTCACAATCTGGATCTGGTGAGAACAAGATAATAACTTGTGTGCAAATTAAAACATATATTGTCTTTGGGACAGGGGGGGGGGGCTCTTTGAATTAACTCAACACACTGTATAAAGAAAAAGATCCTGGTCTGTGATTAATCTGTCTTTAAGGCTGGACGTGATTCGATAGTCAGTCACTCTGTCGGCTGAGACTCTGAGAAATGGGAGAATCCTCGTCCTGTCACTCATAAATCTTCTAAGGCCCCCCCCCCCCCCCCGCATGACTCCGAGGATTATGAAAAAGGCCGCAGAAATATCAGAGGGGTTTACTCTGCAATAACAAACATCACCGTGCCGAGATGGATATCGTACCAGGTGGCGTGAAATATGCACATATGGGCTGCGTGCTCCAAAGCTGGACTCGGGGTGGCTCCGAGCTCATATCTGTCATGACTCACTGGCGGCGTGCGCTGCCTGAATACTAAAGCCCGGTGTGGACAGATGAACAGACATATGAGGAGACACTGAGCTATGACAATGATTCAGTCACTGATGCAGGGGATAAAGAGACATATGATGCTGGAAACACTGGTGACCCTCTGGCATTGATGCGATGGAGCCTGCTTTCCACTTTCCAATTTAATTATTCACTGGTTGTTAGCAACGACTCGTTTTTTGGGCACGAAGAAAGAACTTGTCAGTCGACAGTTTCCGGGATAAATTATATTTACGGATCTGGAAACAAAATCTTATATTCAAATATTCAAGATGTCTGTCTTCATTTAACCATGGACTTTACTTATAAAGATGGACGACATGACAGCTCCTCACTAGGGAAGCCGAACCATCTTGATCGCCCCCCTGGTGGCTGGCTGCAGTACAGGCCATAAAACCCTGCCTCCTCCATGTTAGCAGATGGGACGTGGACCAAACTAAAAGTTCCAAGTCAAATCTTTTTCCAGAGATTTACGTAGTTCTTATCAGACTGATGTAGCAGCACCGATACCCACGATAAAGGTGACTTGTTTTTGTACAATGGGTGAAACTGAAGATGCAACATTTGTCTTTATATATATATATAATATGGTTTAAACCCATCGTATAAGCAGAAAGAAGATATTATTTACTAGCTATTATCCTGACACTATCCTGCAATGACCTCTTCTTATAGGCGACCTGTTGTGTGGCAATGCTTCTGACCTGACGGGTTATCAAGCTGGAAATCAACTTGCAAATGGAGAGAGTGTGAGAAAAGGTGGAATTAACAGATTGTGCTCTTTAACTCACTAGAGGAAACTTATAAAAGAAAGGTGAGGAGCTCATCAAGAGGTCAAGGTGTGTTTACAGGTGCAGAGCAAGAAGGAGGAACAAATATTCCTGTGCGTCATATGTGACAGAGTGGAAATAAAATCTAAATAAATGAAAAATAAATCTACGGTTTGCTGTAGAAACAAGAACAAAACCTATACTAAAGGATTTAAATGAGGTAAAACAAAACAGTATCTTGTCCATGAATTTAAAAGGATGAGAATATCAGCGCGCTCATGTAATCAGGCCTCTCTTTGCCCTCATCACATCACAGATGGTCGAAGCGAGAACTTAGTGTGACAAACACAGAGGGTGATTATTTACTGACATCACGTGTTAAGATATCCCAGGACTGAAATCTTTAGATTGCCGTCTCGTTGCCATCTGGGCCCTCCGCCGTGTTAAAGTGCCCGGGGCAAGTGAATCATCCTTCACTGGATGTTTCCGTCGAGATGTGTGTGTGTGATAAATTACGTGAGCGCACGACGCACGGATTTGTCACATGATCCTCTTAAACACAGACATTACATGTGACACGGCTTTTTCATAGATCACCGGGCAGTCAGCCGAAAACGAATGTTACATATCACGTCCCTCCTTCAACACACAAACACACACACACACACTCACACAGAGACACACGCACAAAAACACACATTTCCACATAACACGCTTTCCTATAAAGATAACTAGCTAATACGTGATGCCATGCTTGTTAAGGCAACTCTTACATCAAACGGAATCTCCCCCTAGAGGCTTATGTGCAAGTATGTAAATACATCGACATCCTTCCAGTTGTACTGTGAAGAAAAGTAGGTTAAATCCTCCGTCCCCTCACCGGCAATTTAGTCTAATATCTCTCTGTTAGTGTTTGTGTGTGTGTGTGTGTGTGTGTGTGTGTGTGTGTGTGTGTGTGTGTTGTGTGTGTGTGTGTGTGTGTTGGAGGGCCAGATTCAAAACAGACTTTTTGCCTTAGTTATTTGTTAATTAAACTAAAAATGAAATTTTTTTTCAGAGAAGTTTAAATTAACTTCAACATGTCTGTTTTTTCACGAGTTAATTATTAATAAAACTAAAAATGAACTTGTATTTTAAATAACTTAACTCGATATGCCTGTTTTCAGAATCAGAATCAGAATTCTTTTTATTGCCAAGTATATTTACATATACAGGAAATTGCCTTGGTGTGGTTGGTGCCTTTGGACATAACAACAAATCAGACATAAAACAACAATATATACAGAATATTTCACCATTGTTATATATTAATATAACACGTGAACTTGTGTTTAATGTGTTCAAATTAACTCCAGTGTTAGTTTTTGCCTTTGATATTTGTTGATAAATCTAAAAAAAAAAGTTGTATTTTAAATGTTAAATGACATGGAATTAAATATGTTGTAATAATAAAAAAACTTTTAAAACCTAAATGAAATACAAATAAAAGTAAAAAAAAAAGAAATGCAGCTGTGACGGTAAAATTTAGTATAAGAAAACACTGTGTGCATAATGTCAATGTCCTCACAGAGATAGACGAGCAGTGTGCAAGTGTGTGTATGTGTGTGGGAGAAAGAGAGAGAGTGCATGCATGAGTGCATGGGATTAGTGCTGTCATTCGCTGTTAATTCTACATATTTTAGCGAGCGAGTTAATTAACAGAAGCTATGTCCATATTTACTAACAGCAATATTTACAACACTGGAGGAATGTGCAGCTCCGGCTCAGCTGCTCACTTGGCAGCACATGACAGGCCACAGCCTTCAAACACAGGTTCTAACTTTGGGAGCTTCGTATGCCTGTGATTATTATGTAGTTTATTTTCATTTGAACACATAGTTTCTATATAGTTCTCATGAACTGACAGGTTACGAGCAGCTGAGCCTGTAGCTTGTCACCTAGAGGAGCGTCGCTGTCACAGAGTTGGTCGGGACACGTGTTTGCCATTTCGCTGACGACCTGAATCTGCCCTGACGCTAATTAGATATTAAGTCACTGCATTTGAATTTAAGTATTTAATCAGTTCCACTAAGAACTAATGAGGTTTGTTGGCTTTGGTCTGAACCAACTCAGACTGACACAGTCTTGACTAAATATCACAATTTAAAACAACAGGGCAGTTTCTCCTGAAGGACATCGGGTGGTAATAGAAGTAATAGAAGATGAACTGAACCAAATGCACAAATATGGGATTTTGAGCAACAGAAATATTCCAGCGTTTGCTCATTGACACAAACTTCTTGTCAACTTTCTCCAGGTTGAACGGAGCCATTACTTTTTAATATCAATCATAATTCTGTACGTTAACCACGACTGGTCCATATATATAATGTTTTTCTTGGTATGGGATTTGTTACCATGGACGACAAACATCACAAGAAGTAGATCTGCTGCAGAAGCATCGTGACATAACACTGAAAGCAGAAGTTTTAGCTCCGTTCAGTTTCCTTGGGCTTTCCACTGCATTTCACAGTCTTCACGACGATCAAGTAATTGGTCCGGTTTAGCGTTAAAGCAGATATTTGGCAAACGTTAAAAAGTTGTCATTGCTCTACATTCACATCACTTAGTGGCTTAGTGAGACCGCACACAGTCCGACCTCCCTCTCTGCAACGCTGCTGAATATCAAAGCAGCCGAACGCAGCATGCTCCTCTTTGATGTCGGGCACACATCCTCACCGAATTGACCAAACAGACGGTTTCTACCACAGAAGAGTTTCCTCATTTCAAACCAACACGATTAATTTGAGGGGGTCACTTGGGAAAACCAAGCATGATGAATTATATAAAATTCACCTAAGTAGGACATTAAAGCACATTAACAGTGGTCATTACATCATTGTAAGACTTTCTGGGTCAGATCTGAAAAAAAACTTGACTTTGACTGTAAACTATCAATGTGAGGCTGTCACCTTGTGCAATGAATGAATCAGCACTGCTCTTACGTCCTGGAAATGCTGCAAAACAATAAGTTGCGAAAAAGGTTCCGCTGTTGTTTCCAAGAACCCAAAAAAAGGAGACGATGAGGAGACAGAGGACCTGGTAGAAACTGAGGAAGAGTATTTTCGCCCTGAACATTATTCAAGAAAGTCACTTGTAAAAATAGCTCGGATTTGCTGCTGTGTAGACATCGATTGTAGCAGCGGTAAAACATAAGAATTTGGTGCTAACTTTCCAGCCTGGTTTGATTTTTCTTCTCCAGACTGACTTTGTACGTGTCCACAGTGAGAGAACCATGTCAATTTCACCATGTTCCTCTCGTGGCCGTCAACCCGTGGCCACGTCAAGGGGCCGGACTTGGTGCAACTTCAGCACTTCGACGGCGCAACCTATAAAACTTTTATCGGCGTCTAAGGATAACAGAGCTGTTGGATTAATCCATTCGTTATGTCGGATTGCCATGAAGAGTGACAGCGGAGAGACAGACAGGTAAACCGGCACTCGCCTTTCATATCCCTGTAATGAAAATATATTACACCAGGGGACCCGCCTAATAGACATGATCCAATAAACCCAGTAGAATAAACCATAATGGCTTCCACAGCAGCATCATCGCATCACATCATCGGGGGACGTGTTGAAGGAGGTGTGATGAATGTGCTGTTTGTTAATTGCATACACATATGGAGAGAATGCCATCTGGGTAATTAACAGTCTGAGTGACCTCGTACCCCCCCCTCGTCTGACCATCATTGCATTGGTGCAGATCTGCTAGGGATGCCATAATTATAAGGAGCTTCCAGTGAGTACATCACATTGCAATTAAGGGAGATATATATATATATATTGTGCTTTGTGCAATTATCAAGTGTTTCAGACAGAGGCTGAACAGAGGAGCTGCAGCAATGGACATGTAAACCTTTTTAAATAACACAAATTTAACTTATGAACCTGAATATGAGCAGAATATGTCTCATTTAACAAAGCTTTGGTATTTGTTACGATTCACATGATGGCACAAACATCTTCTATAATTACATAGATTTAATTTGAAATTGCGTCCGTCACAGCTGACTTCGGTGACTATTCTGTGTCTACGCAGATCATGACAAAGAACCAAGACACCTTCTTGTGATGAAGAAGAACAAAAGGTCAAAGCTATCTCTTGAAGGACCTCTGCTCCGTGGCAGTGGAGGATAATGATGAATTACCAATGACCATGGTTTTACATGAATACTTGGTTCTGTTGGTGGCCACTGGGAGCGAGTGGGAGCAGGCCCTGACATGGTAATTGCATAAAAATATCAAGGGGCTTTGTCTGGTCAATAATACATGTGGAACAACACAATCTACAATAAGATGCAGAAAGAAAATTTACATTTCTGGATGGAGTGTTTGGGGAGCAGGGAGTTTGGCAAATAGCAAGGTGAGGCTGCACCGGGTGAGGAGGCAGGGTTTTTGAATATTGGGCCACCAGGCGTGTGCACAAGTGAGATTGATCAGTACTCTGCAGCCGCCGCCGCTGCCATGAATAATCAATTGTTTAAATCACTCGCGAGGCTGAGTAGGTTTGTGCTGAGGCAGGGCTAATTTAAGTCCTTTCAGGGGAAACGTATTAACATACAAACATATTCTTTTCAAAAAATGGAAGTGGCAATCTTGCTTAAGAACAAAAAAAAAAACTGCCCCGTAAATAAGGAACCTGTATTTTTCTTGATTATGAATTCACAAGCTGACATATGTATTTCTTTTGTTGATTTGTTTATTCCATGTAGCTGCAGTATATGTTCGTACCACTGAAAAAATAATGTGCAGAATCAATAATATTGTCACATAAGGGATATCCGGTCTCCTCGCTTGTTGTCTTTTCATATCACAATTTAATTTCACAAGAATACTGAGTTATGCTGCATTATACAGCGTGTGGTTACACAGATTGCTACATTCTTCAACAACGACAGTTTACACTTTATCATATCCTCCCGCATTGTTATTTTCCCTTCGCCGCAAATATGTTAAAACACTGAACACATGGTTTACAAGCAAATTGCAAATTCATCCATCTGCCGGTTTTAAAATAGCGCGAGGGGAGAAAAAGAAAAGCACTTGTCACCTTTTCAGAGAGCGGCCTGAAACATCTATTGTGCGCATTCATGGTGCTGCTGGTTTTCATTTTATATGTAAATTCTTGAAATCACTTCAACGGGGAAAATCTCAAGAAAGAAAGCCCCCACAATCTCTCGCTCGCGGGCTGTAGCAACCTCGCGGTGGCTGTACGAGAGCGTGTTGGATTGCAGTGTTCGACACATGTCGGAGCGAGCTGCTTCATGACAACATCTTAGGGGAGAAGTCGCGTAAGACTTTGAATCAAAGGGTATTGTTGTGAGATAGATGGAACGGCAACAATGGCGACGGAGCGTGAGGAATCGGGCCCTTTGCCCTTATCTGGTTTAGACCCCCAGCCAACAGCAGATACAATGGTGTTGGATATTACAGACAGTGAGAACCTCAAAGGGCTGAAGCCATTGATTTGTGAGTTAAAAAAAAACTAGTTTTGGCAACTGCAAAGACGCCGAGCTTCCCTTCAGCGGTGCCGGACAAAACTGATGTCCCTCCTCATTAACGTCTGCCGGAAGATTTGGATTCAACCATAATGCGACGATTTGTCAGCCAAGACATCTGCATGTTATCTCGACCGTTCGCCGTGACGCGGCGCACACACGGATGAAAACAACGGAGACATCAGACGTGCAGTTTGTTCAGAGCGGGTCAATTCTTTGTGAAAGTGCCTGGAGCGTTGGAGCCTGAACATTATCTTCCACTGGCACAGTCTTTAAATGTGTGCAAAGGTAGAGAGGTCATCACTGTTTTCTTTGTAAGCTTTGAAAGATACGGCAGACGGCGATAAGATGGCTCTGAGATAAGAGATAACTCGGCTTCTGCTGACACAATAGATAGCATTGTTTTCCACCTTTGGTCATAATCCAGCAGTGTTGGCCAGTCTCATGAGATCCCCTCTATGCATTCTAGATATAGCCCTGCTTGAAAGGGGAAGGCGCTCACTTGCATGAAACTTCTTTGAAAAGAAGAAGAGGTGAATCAGAATCATTGTGACGGAGGCTTTTGAAAGGAATAATATCAAATTATGTCGTACAGAGTCATCTGAGACACTGGGGCACCGTGGTTATACAACTCCTGCTCACGGGTTCATCACATTTGGGCCAATTTGATATTTGAGGCACAGGAAACGAGAGCTATTTTAAAAAGAATGGCTTCAAAACTGACCTGATTCAGGTTGAATCCATTCATACAGAGCAAAGTCTAATTTTAAATTATCTCAGTGATCAATTTAACTTTGATTGAGATGTAATTTAATGTTATTTTTATAGAAGACACTAAAACAGGTCAAGACAATAATGGTACTTAGGAGAGAATAAACCTCCACCAAGGCCCAACAGCCCCTTGAACTCAACTCATGGAAATATAAAGTCCCCTAAATATCCCTGATTCTTTTTTCATCAAGATCCATGAAATATTCCCTGGAAAATTGGTAAAAAGCCTTTAACTTGCAATGTAATGGAAAGTGATAGAACATTCCAGCATCCACCACTTTGTCCATATCTGCGCAAAAATGTAATGGTTCCTTTCTTGGCCCACGTTCCATCCTTGTTGTGTGGAAATCTGTACAGTAGTTTTTTGCGTAATCCTTTTAACAAACAAACAAACAAACAAACAAACAAACAAACAAACAAACAAAGGGATAGGGGCAAAAGCACAACCTCCAGAAAGAGCTGGTCAACCTGACTTCAAACATCCGCTTGGTTTCCCCCCCCCCCGCAAATATTCCACAGGTCCTGAGCAGTTTATTCCAGCTGGGCACCGATTATTAAATGTGGATGTTGAGGATTATTAAGAGCAGATGTTGACGAGCGCCTCCGTCCCCGAACTACTTTGGTTACTTTGGTGGATTGAGTCTGTTGATGCAGTAAAATCAAGCCTGAGGAAATAAATGTCTTATTGCCAAGCGCACTCCGCTTCACCAATGTGGACTCAAAAGTCTTAGTTTTAATATTAACTACATATTATAGCATATTTTCACTCTGTGGAATCTGTATTATGAAGAAGAGAGAATGATATTGACCTTAAAAGACTGATACTTGAGAAATACATTCGTAAAAACTGTGGGTACTTTACACACAATAATAGAGGCTGAAGAGCAGTTTTATCCAGTGCTGCATTATGATGGAAATGTTTGATCTCTTACATTCATGTGAGACTGTATGCTGGCTTATAGAAAACCAGCAGATACATGTGGGTTCTGTCTGATTCAAAGCATCAGGTCAATGCAACTTTATTAATTTTTTTTCCTTATTCCACAGAACATGTAATGATTCTAAAAGCCAGATAAGTTTATTTGTGGCACATGTCTCCGAGTGTTCAGTTAAGTACAGCTTGACTAAGAAATTAATAAATCATGAATATTCTAGGAAGTTGAACTATGCACTGTAACTGTGGAAATGACTACTTATACTGATGGAAATGAAAAACTATTCCTCATTTATTTCAAGAAGCCAGTCTGTTTTTAACAGTTTTGTGCCAACGCTGATCTGGAGAAGACGTTGAAACTGTGGGGCAGCAATACCAGGGAATATATCTTTTAATATATATTCTAACTTCAGCCCTGATCACATATTAAATATAAGTGAAATTGTGTATTTAACTATACAATCACCACTGATTAGATATGAAGAAACGTGTCATCTCTGTCATGTAATGTGTAAGGATGGGACCAAACTAAGAATAATGTAAGAAAGGGCGACACAAACTAAAACAGTGCTGTGATCGATCCGAACTCTCAGAGAAACCTGTACGATTCAGGAAGCTGTTGAACGTATTGATTTACCCGCGACTGCTGCATTTCTTATCGCAGCAAACAACTCTCCCTTCATCCTAATCCACACATTTAATAGCAAATAGACGTTTTTTTTAAGAAGCGCCGTTCAACGCTGTGGTTTGAGTTGCAGTATCATTTCCAATATACCGAAGCTTTTCACATAAAATGTTTGAGAGTGTTTTGCGAACACAGCCCGAGCAGTTACAGGTTTCACCAAACCGAGCTGGGTCTTTTATCTCTCGTCTGTAAAAAAGTAAATGTGAGTTTCTTCCCGATGCATTAGTGGTATTCTTCCACCGGAGACTCAGCCCTGCACTGATGTACAGCATCATGGACACTGTCTACAACTGAGTACGGCTTCACGCATGGAACTCAATAGTAAGAACATATTTTCCTCTCCCAACAGCCTGTGAATGACCTCAACTGAGGAGGCTTTCAAGTCCAGACAGAGGCGAAGGGGAATTTATAAGGAAAAGGAGAAGCCTCTTATCTAGTGACCAGATATCTAGTTTCATTCAAAACATAGAAAACGTTAATTCATTCAATCTTTAAGAAACTGTATTTAAAGCATGCTGTCCCATTTAATACCGTGAATATAAAGAAAAAACAATATAACTTCTAATTTATAAGGAAACTAAGGGAAACACATACGAATCCACAAATCGCATAAACTGCAAAAAGATCCAATACAACCAAATGTAGAGAAAAACTGAATTCTGTTCTATCCTGAGGAAACAGGGTTCATGCAGAGGTCGGACTATGACGACATGTTCAGCAGGGTTTGCAGATGCAGCACCAACGTTGCAAGTTTATTGCAAATAAGTTAATGAGCACTAGCTAGTACCACTAAAATACTGTCAACTTTTAAGGTGGAAGATATCTTCTTACTCACTGACGTTTTAAGATCACTGCAAATGTCAACATGCCACCTCTGACCCGTCCATTTGTTTTTATCGGCCTCCTTGCATAACATTGACTTAAGTGCTGATTGGATTCTTTAGCACTTGAAAGACAGAGAATCAGTCCAGCAGCACGACAGCGACGTTTTCTTTGAGCGGGATCGTCCCATCTTTCCTCAACTGAAGGAAGAAAAGGAAAAAAGAAGAAGCGCGGCTCCATTGCTTTGCATTTAGAGAATGAGACCCACTCCTTTTCATGAGCTTCCACTTAATCACTGCCGGTGGGACTTAATCAATTACAAACCCCCCTGTTCAAAGCAGACCTTTTCTTTTTTACCCCAACGCAGTTCAAGTCCCTCACTTGATCGGTCAGAACAGAGGTCAAATTAGAGTAAAAGGCTAAACGTCTGGGCAGGAAATGAGGCACAGCGGGCGGCATGAGAAAGATGGCCATCACAGAGGAACAAGACAAGGAGACACACTTAGCCCGAGTCTCCAGCTCAATTCGTTTGTGGCTGAAACCAAGCGCACAGATACTTCTGTTTTAATGCGACTTTAAAAACATATATATATGTATATTCTATCTCTTTGCCCTCCTCTTGCTTGGCAGTTCATATCCTGATCACATAATGGCTCCCATCAAATAATTAAAGCTAATTTGCAATCAAACTAATAACTCGGCTTTTACTTGTGCATTTCCTCTCTCTTAATATTACCAGACATAAATTAAGACAAACAATCACCACAATCAGTCGCTCGCAGCCTCCGTTCAGGATTATTCCTGCAGCAGTGGCTTCTCCGCGGTTTGAGCCTCTTTCATGAGCCAGATTTCTGAGACAGTTGTGGTGCTGTTGCTCTTTTCTTACAATAAATACCCCCCCGGCCTGATGTGACACCTTTCAAACAGCACCCGCTTGGTTTCAGCTATTCAACTGGCCTCCGAGCCTCAGAGTGCTTACTTAGCATTTGCGTCAGTGTAGCTTCTGTTGAAAAAAAAAAAAGAAAGTATTGGATGGCATTGATTTTGTGCTAGTGGTGGGTCTATTCTGGTATGCTTTAATCTTCTTTTCCCCCCCTCTCTCACCACCACCACCACCCCTCTCCTGTGCCTTTTCTTTTCCAGCTCTGGGCAGCACAAAACCAAGATGTGCAGCTTCTCAACATTCATGTTGGGAGGTCTCCCTGCACCCCAGTGTCCTAGGTGTCGATAGTTTTCAGAGCTCTGATCCACTGGTGAGAGAGACGGGGGTTGACACAATGGACAGAGGTGAATCCTGGGCACCGAATAAACCCTCAGACACAGTTAGTCCATCATAGTACAACAAAATAATACTGCTTGTATACATTACATACAGTACTTTCAGTATTTGTCATAATTGGGGGCATATAAATTGTGTTCATGCAAAACTATTGGGCTGGAGTCGGGTGATATATTTCTGTTTTAATTCTATTTTTCATCAAGATCCTTATTTCCTTGAGAATCTGTGAAAATGTCAAAAAAGATGCAATGATAAGCAAAAAAGGAAATCAACGCTGCTGGACCCGCCTCTTTGGCTCAGTTTATTCTTGGCAAAAGTTCTATCCTTCCACCAAGTTTCATGGGAATTAGTAAAGTAGTTTTTGCATAATTCTGCTGACGAACAAACAAACAAGCAAAACAAGCTTGAATTCGAGCCCTGTGGTTGTTTGCTTCCACCAACCAACGTTTTATTTTGACCTCTACCTTTGACCACTGAAATCAAATCAGTTAATCTCATTAATCTCAACATTTGAAGAAAGATTCCCTAAAGGCAGACCTGAGATACCATGCGGCATGTTATCACCCAAATCTAATCAGTTAATCCGTGAATCTAAGTGAACATTTGTGCCAAATTTGAAGGGATTCTCTTGAGGCGTTCTTACGATAACATGTTCACAAGCCACAAAAGGCTGATTTGAGGTCAGAGTGACTTTGACCTTTGACCAAATTCGTAACATGTTTGTCCTTAAGTCCAAATTACATTAATTCCCCCAATGTGTTCTTGATATATCACGTTCACAAGAATGGGATAGATGGTCAGATGTATAAAGACATATGGATGGACGGACAACTGAAACATAAACCCTCTGGCCAGGGAGGCAGGGGTTAAAATACAATCAGCTTAAAGTACCGTACACCGTTCAGCCACGTTAAAACCAGATACCAGATTTTGTGTTGTGGCTGGTGTACTTAAGTGATTGGTGTTTACATAGGACACAAAGAACGTACTAGACACTGTCGGTGACTGTGAAAAAAGCACATTATAAACATTAGAGGCCGGCATGAATGACAAACAGTGGGAGCTGCCGACAGGTTCAGTCCTGCTGCTGCCGAGCGGGAGAAGGAGAATGGATATAAATGACAAGGAAGGAGGAGGAGGAGGAGGAGGGAAAGATGGACGAAGGTGTGGGGGGGAGGATGGATGGTTGAAAGACTGATGGATGGATGAATAGATGGGGTTAGGTGGCTGGAGGGAGGTATGCTACATATTGGCATCGATCCACAGGAGGGCCCATCAAAGATGGAGTGACATTTATGGCGCCGCTCGCTGCGGCGACCTGCCGTCAGCAGCAGGCACTGAAAGCTGCGACAATGTCTGCTGTGTTCGGAAAACTGTCACTGCTTTTGACTACCGCTGAGCCATAGACGTTTTCTCGGGGGCTCCGCGGGTCAGGGGCTGAGGGGTCTTATTAGCTGCCAAGGGTGATTTAGGCGACTTGCTTTGTATTCAACGTGGATTAGGAGCAAAGTGAACGGTTTAATGGTCCCAGGGAGTCTGTGTCCTACATGTAATGAGCACATATATTAAAAGAAACATATAGGAAGCTAACAGGCATCGACTTAAACCTTTTAATATGTTTTCAAAGCCACTCGTGAATACTTATGGGAAAAGGAAACTGCCAAATGGAGCGTTAGTGGATTTTGAATCAAGGAGATTACGTTTACTCAGGCATGGTCACTTCATATCGATGCATAATCTCTGTTCAGCTAACTCAATCTGTCAGGTGACTTAGGGCGTTCCAGTGGTTCGCCCCAGCAATCCGATTTTACCATGACCCGTGCCGACCAAAAACTATGTTGCTGTCAGACAGCGATGGCTGATGTGCCCTGTTCTCACTCCTCACGTTCAAATACAGGTATTTATTGAAAAAAGAACATACGATGACAAGACCAGTGCTTATTTTATTAGTGCTTAATGTTTGTATGGTAAATTGGGACAAGAAAAAACAGGGAACAAGTTGAAAATGCAAGTAAGTATATATATATATATAGGTTCCTAATTTACTCTGTTTGTTGATTTCTTTGTTACATAGTTAATTTCTGTGTAATTGTTTATTGAGAAGCAAGTAACAAGGTAACTGCTCCTGGAGTCCCACAAGTCCCAGTCTCCCAAAGCACAATATGAAGTGACGAGGGTCATGCTTTATTACTTACGTTATTTCGTACCAACTGTGGACACAACGTCTACATGTTGCATTACATTTCCTATACGGTGGAAAACATACTGTAGGTGCCACTGGGGACAACTTTGTTTCCTGGCTTTACAAGGGCAGGACAACATGAAACCAAATGATTTCATGACAGTGCCGCGATGTGAAAGGGGCGCGAACGGGCTCTGCTGGTACATATTACAACTTCTGACAGTATAAGTCATGTTAGCGCGGTTAGCAGTGGTACCAGAACAAGTGGAAATGATCGGATGCCCTCAGCTTGACCCTACCTTCCACAATATGGCTGCACAATCAGAGTATCTGACACTGAGGAGAGAACAGACCAGAATAACACGCACTAACATCAGGTGTTTGTTCTAAGGCCTGAGATCATCAACAAAGAACATCAAGCTCAATACCAGACGGGTGAAAATCCAACCTCCATTTGAAAATCATATAGTTTTTCAAGAAATAGACGACGCTTACTACAAATAATGATATTATTATTACACATTGATAGAATATGATCCGTCTAAGTTACAATGCTTTATTCTTCATTTAGAGTCAAAGGTTACACATATATCCTGGTTGTGACACTGCATTGACTTCCATTCATTGTGGACAACCTTTAACCAAAACTTATCCCACACCTTAACCATGACCCATCAGCCCAACCCTCGCCTACACTCAACCACTAATCACATCTTCACCCTAAACCTTAACCAGGACCTCAGAAATGATGTTTTCTCTCATCAGGACCAGGCTTTGGTCCCCGTGAGGTCTACTGGAACTGATGAGTTCAGCGTTTTATGGTTTAAAAAGGTCCTAAAGAGGAAAGACAAACGAGTATAACACACACACACACACAATCCATTACCTACCCACAACCTGCATGCATGTGATTTGTGTTCTATCGCTGGTAATCATTAATGATTGCGGGGAGAGAACGGTGGGCCACAAGCTGCGCTGTTCAGCATGCCTAAACAGCCTGTATACTGTCAAGGGCATTTACACAGGGCAGAGGTGGACACGTGTGCACACGTACACTCTGATGTACACACATGCCAGCAAATAAACGATACCTTCGAGAAATTGACTTCACGTCTGTGGTTTAAAATCAACAGGAGAGAAATATATAATTTAAAAATATCTCCTTCTCTCTTTTCTAAATTTCAACATCTCTAAAACAGGTCAGAAAAGTTACAGGTGCAGATTTTCCTCCGCGCTGAATTTTAGCAGTGACAAAACACTTTCCTCACAGTTCCTCATTTCTGACAGATTATCACAGAAAGGCCCAGCATCAATATTTAATTTGATGCCACCGCTGCCTCTGCAGCAGACGCCAAACAAACAATATTTGAGCATTATTGTCAGTAAATTTGTGATGGAGGGCGCTGGTCTTATTCATAAACAATACTGTCTGGCAGCTTCAACGGATCTTATCCAGAGGAGAGGAAATGATAAAGTAAAATGTCTTATTGTGCCGCGGGAGTCAAAAATGGGATATTTCTGTTTGCAGTCTCCCGCAATCAGTCAATACAAAATATATCACTGAGCTTTTTGTCGCTGCAAACAGACGCTCGTCTCTTTTTTGGTTTTGTCCAAACCGGCTTGATTACAGGAGCTCGGTGGTTTTTTCTTTCCATTTCCAAAACGAAGATTTTCGTAAACAAATGAAAAAAGAAAGACGCGGAGCAAAAGCTCTTTTCTCTTCTGTAGTAAAAGCTGACAGGCATTTACCTGTCTGGAGGTTTCAATGGGAGGAAAATACTTTTTCCATAACTGAATCCATTTAGCAGATTTTTGAAGTCTCGTAAAAAAGGACAATTCTACATTTTAACAACTGCACTCTTATTGTGGCATCCTTTCTCCATTACAGTTATGATACAAAAATAACTTTTACAACAAAGTCCATTAGAGAAAGTGAAACCACATTATCCGCAGCATTTTATACAGAGGTAATATTCAAGAGAGAGCACAGCTAAAATGGCAGTAAAGGGAAAAGTTGTGCAAGCAAAAAAGTTTAAATCTGCAGCTTTCCTCAGAAACGACACAGAACTACAACAGAACTGTTGGTTTGTATAAAATCTGTCTCATTTCCACAAGTAACTGTCACAAATAGAAATAACTTGAGAATCAAGTTGTGATAGATTAGAATTCCTCTTTTCAATAAGCAATATTTAAACTAGATGATTACGACCTCATCAGATTGAGAAATGCAACAACCCACCGTGACATCGCCCATTGGTTTGTGCACAGCTGATTCGAAGCCTTACATTTGGCGATGCCAGTGTTTTGTTGGATTTGAACGTGCCCCCTGCTCCAAGTGGCTCGCTATGCTGAATTTGCACCGACTGATAAACAGACCTTGAATCTCTAGTTTCCTTTAACGCCTCCAAATTTCCCAAATCAAAGTGAATGAGAGGAAAGATTTTGGACACAAATCAAGACGGAGAAATGCCAAAGCATCAGAGATGCTGTATTTGTAGAAAGACAGAGATTATTTGGCTATTTAAATTGAACTCTGCAGTTCTTACAATGAACCAAACCTTAAGTGGTAAATGGGCTGTGGAACATAGTGTATATTCTAAGACAATTTTTGTCGATACTACTCTACATATTGTTTTTCAAGGCGTGTGCATGACTTTGATGCCACTGGAAGTTTATGCAATGTGTTTTGACATCCTGCGTTATATATATATTGTTTGTTTGTTCTCTTCATGAAAAGCTGCAGGGCTCAGGAAAGCCCGTGGATTTGGAGCTTTACGCCGGGTTTACAACAGACACAGAGTTCTACATATTGTGTTTTCTTGTTCTCGCCCGGTAAAGCTCTTGACAGATTATGTTAAAATATACATACAAAAGCATTTCTGGTTCTTTTTGCTTTGCATCTTTCCTTTTATCATAGTCGTTAACACATGTGCAGAACAGGGGAGTGGACACTTTTATATCAATGGCAATTTCAGATATTGTCACATCCTGAAATTCTCAGACACCCATAAACATAATTTATCTGATATGATGACTGGCATGGCTTCTCTTTGGTGAGCTGCCTGATGTCAGATGGTAGTGATGATGTTGCTACTACTTGCATCTTTGTTTGAGCCAGAACAAATCTTCACCTTGGTTAAGACCATGCATGGCTTCCAAAAGACAACAATTCCTCCCTTGTATCAGACTCTGCTGTGATCTCTCAAACAAAACTGGAAATGTTTTTTCAATATCTTTCACCAGTTCAGTAATCCGCTCTGTGACAAGTCGTCCAGACAAACTAAGACTTTAGTACATTTTTGGCCTTTTTCCCCCGGTTCTAGCAGCTCCCCAACAAAAACAAGACTTTTTCACAAATTCTCCTCCTGAACGAGGTTTCAGCTTCTTCGCTTTTTCGGCTCGCTCACCACAAAATGTCCCTGTATAACAATATCTCTGACGGAATGTTATAAATGCTGCATGTTTGGCAGAATTATCTGCATTATCATGTTTCGCTCTTTTTCTTCCATGTGCCGCGTCGCTGCAAACTTGGCACAACAGCTCCTCTTTTGCTTCAAAGAAAGTGCGACATTCCACATCCACTTGTCTTCTCTTGACAGTCACCGTGATGCTTGTCAGCGGTGACACCAAACAGCTACGTGCATGATGCGTTCAGCCTGAATGTGACCTGACAGACATACAGCCAGAGGGGACGGCTCTGAAGGACGTTCCCCACCCGCGCAGCAGCAAGACATCAAGTGAGGAAGAGGAAGACACGAACCGAGTCTCGTCTGTGCACGTGATCCTCGACGACCAATGAGCGGCTAAGTATCGCAGGACATTAACGGTCGGTCAGGCTTGGCCCTGGAGAGGAAAACGCCTGCCAGATTGCAATCCCTCACCTTGATGCACAAATGGCCTTGCACACCAGGCCGAAACCCTCCCACCCTCCAACCGCACACCGGAAATGAGTGATGAGACTCCGGTTAAGATCTGCGGGGAGCCAGGGATTGAACAGAACCGCATTTTGTCACGCTAACACCGGAGGGGACATTTGAAACAGGATGACACCTCATGAATATCAAATGGCACCCTGCTTTTTAACGTGACACACTTCACACTTCCTGGAATTAATTACCAGTGGATAATGTGGCGGCGGCGTGGCCGACCACAGATCCGAGTTTTCAAGGTGTTCTGAAAAACTTCTTGATGTTAGTGGAGCTGGACAATGGGGAAAACCTTTTTTTGTCAGAGATAACAAGCACCTCAAATAGATTTACAGCAAAGTGATCAAATGAGACTAAAATAACTAACGTGTCGCCACAATCATGAGGGCCGGGCCTCTTATTTTCTATTCTACGTCGTACAAGGGGTTTTATATTTCATGAATGGGCCCTTTATCCTCTGTGTCCTTAATAAAACCTCGCTCCCGCACAAAGATAAGTTGATTAACTTCCACAACGGGTACCGTGACACTCCCAACATATTGGCTGAGAAGCATCCCTGGACTCCATTCCCCCGATTCTACTGTCAATGCCAGTGTATTAGCAAACTTCATTAAAAAAAGGTGCGAGTAGAGAGCAGGGGAGAGTCACACCCCGACCACTTCATCACAGCACGGAGAGAGGAAGAGGAAAGGCCTGTGTGTGTGTGTGTGTGTGTGTGTGTGTGTGTGTGTGTGTGTGTGTGTGTGTGTGTGTGTGTGTGTGTGTGTGCATGCGTCCCAGGCTGCTTCAAAGGCAGCCTCTTGGACAAGATCAGTGCTGTGACCCTGTTCCAAGCCCATCAACAGGCTGTAGGCTGGCAGGTTTCTGGAGTGGAGACGAGCCTTTAATCTGGGACAGATGTGAGAGAGACACAGTAAAACACACAGAAAGCGAGAGAGAGAGAGAGCGAGAGAGGAAGAGAGGCCAGGGAAGACGAGATAAGAACGGCTGGGATGTTTGCAGAGGAGCTGCAGAGCGATGCAGGCGTCCGACAAAGAGAAAGCAGCCAGCTACCAGAAGATGCTTGAAAAACACACGATGAATTCTCCATCAGTGCTTCATCTGCAAATTGTACCTTATTTATATTTTATAAATCTGATTTAGATCTGATTTGGATCTTATAATAATCTACAGTTCAGGCTCTGGTACAAAAATACTGTTTTCCTCCGATATATATATTTCTAATTGCTTTCACGGAGCTGTTTCAATGACACAACTCTCAACACAGAACTTCACACTGACACATTTCCAGCAGCTCGTGTTCTAGTAAACCTGTAATTTTAAACATCTACAGGAAGTCATGGAGTGTCAGGTTTCAATGAAATGTTTAATATCGAAGGAATTTAAATGGCAAAGCAGTTGTTATTGAAAACTGAGAAGAGAAACTATAAGTAATTTCCCCTCACCTCGTGTGAGTGGCTGCAGACTTACTGGACTATTATAGTTATAGTGAAATGTGACACTAAGGCGTGATGGGGGGGAAGAAAAGACCAAACAAGTGTGATAGACAGACGCGAATGCAGGGGAGGAGGAGGAGGTGGTGGAGGAGGAGGTGGAGGTGGAGGAGGTGGTGGCGTGTCACACGTTTAGAGAAGTAAAACAAAAAAAGTATCGCTATAAGAATGACAGTATGACAAGAATAAAGACGGATTTGTAACAAGGTGGTGGAGAAGGAGGGAGGAGAGAAGGCAAATCAATGTTAAGGACTGTGTGTGTGTGTGTGTGTGTGTGTGTGTGTGTGTGTGTGTGTGTTTGTGTGTGCCTGAGTGTGTTATGACAGAGCAAAAATAGGGACAAAGTGAGAAGCAACGAACCTCCTCTGTCTCAGGAATCGTGACTCACAGGAGAGTCTGAGCTCTTTGTATGTGTGTGTGTGTGTGTGTGTGTGTGTGTGTGTGTGTGTGTGTGTGTGTGTGTTCCTGAATGTGTGTACACTAGATATTGTATGTGTGTACTTGTACAATCAACAATAACCAACTGTACCTCACACACCCATCTATATTAAGAAAGGAAAGTGGAAAGCAATCACACACATACTGGCAGAGACACACACACATAAACACTAGCTGCCGTGACAGGTGAGAAAGAGGGAGGGACATAAATAGATGTGATTATGTATAAATACTGATTAAATAAATTTAAATATTTGCATTTAAAATGAAATAAAGTATTACGTAAAATATCTGCGTGGATGTACAATGGTGCAGATTCGTCTTTGTCTCCCCCGTTAAGGATTCTGCTCATGTTCGTCTCCGATGTTTACTTTGACGATGATTCCCAGAATATATTCACAAATGTGCAGAGTAAATCATTTCCAGCTGATGATGAGGGAGGCAGGAATTAGCAGGTTTTAATCTGAAGTCTCCATTTTTTTATGTCACCTTCATGTACCACGTTAAAATACCTTTGCCTTGCCAGCTTTTTGTAAGTATTTTCTTTCACTGTCACATTGTGCATTAACAAATTGGGCTGAAAAACACAGATCTCGTGATTTGATAGCAGATCTCCGACAAAACACCAATCAACATACGTAGAGATCATAGAAACAATCAGAAAAATTACTTCTACATGCATCAGCAAATCAGTTGTTGTGTTACATGTCTAACTGTGAGTGAGTGAATGTGAACGTGAGACCTCGGCGATGGAGCGTCTCTGTAAAAAGGTTCGATCTCTGCCTCTGTTTGACATTCAGCACAAAACGGTGGCTCATCAATAAAGATGGATTATTGATCAGTCAGATCTGAAGGGTTTTTTAATATAGTTCAGTTCACTTTGGATTTATTGTGCAGCGGAGACACACATGCAGTGGTCGTCTTAACATGTAGCCTGGATTCCTTATCAAGTATGGATGAGAGTAATACTCTGTGCGGAGTGTACTGCACCTTCTCAATACTATAATTGGATGATGATAAATCAGGGCTTTCAATTCGACCAAAGGCTATTTTGGCTGCTTGACTTCTTCATAATAGAGTCATTTTTCAAAAAGGGACCGTGCAACAAGGATACGTCTATTTAGGAAAGGACCAGGGGCATCGGCAGTAAACAAATGTGATGGGGGAAGTCACTTCTTTCCTTTTCCCTACATGCTTCACTCTCAGAAACGTAATTGAGGTAAATGCCATTATTTCCTGGCGGATGTTAGGCAGCTTCTTTTGGGGGAGGTGTGGGGTGGGGGGGATTATTTCCCCAACCCAGGAAATTGAATCACAGTTCTCTTCGACAACATGTTAGTGCTGCTCTGCAGTGTTAGGTTAAGTGATCACATGCACGGCCTTTACAGTGAAGTTATAGTCAGGAGGACGCTGAAAGAAAGGACAGCCACAGTGAGGATGAGGCTTTCTGCTGTTGGTAAGAACCAAAGACTGTAAATTAAAGATGGACGACATGTGTCCACTTCCTGTCGGATAAGGGCGACGCCATCTTACGCTTTTGACGTAATTTGAAACTTCTTTGAAACAGAAATGTACTTTTGCTTCTATCTAACGATCATTATTTCATGTTCATCAGTAAACTGAAGGTTAATCAACCATCACCCACATGGCAGTCGATGTCCAGCTAGTTCACCGGCGCCCTGACCCAAGTTAGTAAGTCCAAGAAACCCCCAGAGCTTTAAAAGCAACACGTGATTTAATAATACTAAAGACTCCGAACCAAATCTGACTCGGAGCGGCACTAATCAAGTGGATCAAACGACCATGTGTAATGTCAAAGGAGGGGCTCGAAGAGATTAATGCACAAAAGCTCCACTGATCTTTTTTAGTTCCTTGTTTTGATCTCTTTCGGCCTCGGCTAGCCCCCCCGCTCGTATCAGCCTGGTTTCCAACATCATCGAGCAGCTGATCAGTGATTGAGTGGGTGTGTTGATGACGTGTCGCCCGACAGACACAAAAAAACAAATGTCTGTAGAAGAATATCTCTTGTAAAGCAGAGCCGTACATGTAGAGGACGCAGACGAAGACGTCAAGAGAGTCTGAGGTGACGTGTCGATGAAGAACACGTGATCTCCACAGCGGAATGAATGTGTCACATCCTGCCTCCGCCCGCTGCTCCACCTCTAACCTGAATCCCCCCCAGAAATTTCTGTGTGGCGGTGAATGCATCTGAGCCGAGCATGTACCGCTCCAGACCCAATTCTGGGGACATCCTCCAGAGTTCATGTCTGAAAAACGGCCAGAGTGACTAATGGACTAATATTCACGCAGGTGCACAGAAATAAAGCTTCAAATTACTGCTAATTGTGCTCTGTGCCTCCTGGATTAAATGACTGTTTGCTAAAATGTTTGTTCCACTGCCTCAGATTAACAAAGAGAAATCAATTAATGCAGCTTTAAAGTATTTGATCAAAATTCTTATGGGGCCATTAGAGCCGATGTCTGAGGCAGCCTGAGAGAGAGAGAGAGAGAGAGAGAGAGAGAGAGAGAGAGAGAGAGAGAGAGAGAGGCTGTGTTGTTCCTTCTTTCAGAAATTACACTGTCTTCCTTTTCTCTTATTTTTTTTTCTCGCCCAAGTTCTCCAGACACCAAAAAAGAACACACGGCATTAATGTGTTTTGAAACGGGAACAATTTAAGTACCCGGGCAAGTAATGGTTGTGTTAAAAATAAGTAAAATAAATCCTCCTCCTGTACAGGCTGGAAACAAATTGGGATTCCTGAGGGTCCGTGAATGGAAAGGAAGGGGAGGATATTAAAGACAAGAGGCGACAGGCAGTGAGAGAGGAGCTGCCTGCCACTCATCATCCAAGGGCCAGCGAGCGTGGTTGAAGTCTGCGAGGCATAGGTCACCTGATCCATGTTTAATGTGTGTGTGTGTGTGTGTGTGTCACTTCCACCACTGGGGCTCATCTCTGGGCATCACTGCAGGGGCTGAGGATGTGTCACATAAACCACAGGCCAGTGAGCAAGTCTGGGGAAATGGTGTGTGTGTGTGTGTGTGTGTCTGTTTTGTCCATAAGATGTATGGTAGGTCGGTGGGTAGTGATGTGTGCATACGAGATGTACGGCTCAGGAATGCACATTTGCACATATTTGTGCGTTCCATTACAAATAATAATTTAATAGCCACTATCTCCACACTGTGATTGGTCAGGACTCGTGTGTGTTTTGTCCATGAGATGAATGGTAGGTCAGTGGGCAGTGATGTGTGCATACGAGATGCACGGCCCAGGAATTTAGAGGTTTGCATTCGCACATATTTGCGTGTTCCATTAGAAATGTGAGTAAAGCCACGATCTCCGCACTGGGATTCGTCAGGACTTGTGTGTGTGTGCGTGTGGTGTGTGTGTGTGTTTGCTGTATACACGCTACAAGCTAACTGTGACAAAGCAGCTAATCAAATCCCCAACAATGTGGAACGGCATCTCATCATCCACACTAATACGTTTTAGCTGTGAAACGCCGTTTTAGGTGCGTATCAGCAGTAAACTCCGTCCATACTAACACAACTGAAAATGCAGATCACATGATCCTGTGCACGTCGAAGTGGAACCGTTACCGACAGTAAGTGTTAGCAACACTTTGCTTTCAACGCTAGTAGTAGTGACGAATAAAACCAATCGAGAATCGGATGGGGGTGATTGTAACATGGTTTCTGAATGTGACTGTCCAGACCTACATACAGTGTCCGGGAGTTTTCAAACTTAAACGGAGCCGGCAGCGTTTCCACACTTGAAAACCTCCAGAGTAGTGTGGACGGTAGGCGTAACCATAGCAACAGCGTTTTAAAAATGACAACCTAGTAGTGTGGGTGGAGCCTCAGTGCAACAAACACCGTCAGCTATGGCCACAGACTTTATATCAACATGTTCCGCATTGACTTCATCTGCTGTGTATGAGACAGACACATCAGCAGGTCAGTGTGTAGACTGACAGTTTCTTGTGGAGTAAATATCACCAGTTAAATGTTGACTATTTATTTGAGTTAGTATTTGTAAATAGATAAACATATTTGATATTCATACGTTCATAATCTCTTTCCAAACTGTATCTAGTTGCTGTGAGTGTCGATTACCGACAGATTCAGTTTCAAACATCCTGATGAGTGAAGAAAATGTGTAAAATACAAACACATGGTCACAGAAACAGAAAATACATAATCTGATAATAATTGCTTTTCATTCAAAACGTATTTTCTGTGGCAAATCAGCTGTAAATGATCTGAATTTCATCAGTGGTTGATTTTGCAGTAAAAGAGTTTATGTTGAGAAAAAGGTTGATTATTTCAGATATACGACAGTTTTCTGGAAGTTTTCCTTCCGGCTCTTTGAAAGAAAAAGTTTCCATTGTTTGTTTTTTTTATCAATAATGAAACAAAAAAGAGAAAATCTAACAGGGGGAGTGAAGCTGGAGCCTAATATCGTCTGAACAGAGCAGCCTCCCAGGAGGAGCGAGATTAATTTAGACAGTAATGAGGATTTGTCTGAAAATAAAGCACATGCACCTCGTGAGCAATCAAAACTTAGTATTCACCAGGGCCGTGTTATAAACAATAGGTAATATTATCCTTGGTTTAACTGGAGAGTGGTTAAGTAATTGTCCTTGACGACAATCAGCACCTCCCGACAACAAAATGATTTAAATTGAATAAAAAATGATGGAATTAGCTGTTTGGATCAATTATAATCAGCTCAAAGAATCTGAATCTGAAGTGTAGCGGAGAATTAAGGAGGTTTTATATGATACATGCTGATAATCTGTATTATTATGTATAGAAAGTTTTCAGGGAATAACGTGAAGGTACATAAACTTTTCCTCTCTGTGTTTAAATCATGACTAAGCCATCCTATAGCTCATAATTGCTATGAGCAGAATGTATTTTCAATTAGTTATTCATTGCCGCTGCAGATCCAATCTAATCCTGGCTAATCTTTGCTAAACCCATGTCAGCAGCATGTCGAATGATGCGTGTGTAGAAACGAGCGTCGACTGCATCGGCGGTGCCGTGCGGCTGTACGCGCCCGAGTGTTAACGCGTGTTTGCACATGCATACGTGCTTTATGACAGCAGCCTGAGCCCACACGCGGTGATGGATGTGTGTGCATCTGCCTGGCACACACCTCCAAAGCGAGCCCTATAAATAATAAATGGCCGTCCATGCAGAGGCGATGTGGCGGCGGCGGTGTGAGATTAAAAAAAATGGAGTGGCCTTGTTAATACACCTCCACCCAGCCTGCCAGCTAACCAGCCTGCTCAGGGGACAGATAATGGCTGCCTCTGCCTCCACCTCATGTCGCTGCATTATGATGAAGCCCAGCGCTGCAATCACATAGCAAAGCAAGAGCTATGGCTTTGTAAGAATCTGTTACTGGATGTGTGGAGAGGCTGAATAATAACAAAAAAATAAGGTGGGAAGGAAAGTGTCAATCAGAAGCGCGACTGGGCTTTTTATTCCTCTCTACTTTGCAGGAGCCTGTGTGGCGGACACACAGTCATCTTATGTAATGAGATCAATTTGGACTAAATGTTTATTGGATCTGTGAGTAGAATCCTCCGCTAATTTCCCCATTCAACAGTCTGAGTGAAAATCAAAAGAGTAAAAGGATGAGATATGAAGGTGCTCGCGTGGTCCCGGGTACAAATAATCCCACTGCAGAAAACCTCCTGCACACAGGAAGACACAGTGTGGTACTATTTAATACCCCGGCATTAAATCACATTATTCTTTATATCTCCATAGCCGTTGAAATGAAAGGTAAACTCCAGGGAAAGGTCTGGACCCAGTTTCCTGGAGTTTCGTGTATAAAGAACGGATCAGGAGATCAGACGTGGAAACGTCCAGGACATTCAGATGAGGGGCGGAGCCTGGGCGGCGCAGCAGGAGACAGGACGTGATGTTCAGATACTGCTGCGGGAATCACGTTTGTTTTTTTTTTACAGCACATCAACCAGGGCATCGACCCTTTATCGCCAAAAGCTCTTGAATCTTGACTTTCCAAATCTCCTTGGTTTCTCTTTTTCATCCTCAGATATTTTTCCTCTTCCAGTTTTATGTCCGTCACTTGTTAGAAACATCATCAAGATGCCGACTTATTTCATTTTGAGGCTGGAGGGGAAAAAATTGGAACATTTCTAGAGCAACAGAACAAATACAGCCCCTCTGGAAAATGTCCCGAGCTCAGTGCATGTATGTTAAGATAAGATAAAACTGTATTGATCCACACACCGGGGGAAAGTCAGCCTCGGAAAGCAGCCTCGTTCCCCGGTTGCATGTTTTGTTGCATTACTTTTTAAATTGGGACTGTGAGTCACAGCGTTTTGTTCAGGCGTATACTTTGAATGATAATAACAGTCAAACTTTTTTAGTAGCACCTCCATAAGGGTGTTTTATAACCTCTAAACACGATGATGGCTCTGAAGCTCTTGGCAAGAAACCAGCACCCCCCCCCCCCCCCCCCCCCCCCCCCCCCCCCTTCGCTCTGCGGCAGAGAAAACTTAATAAAGCACCTTTAAAAATAGCTGTGAGGTCAGAACTGGGCTCAGGTACTCGTGACACAGAAGCTGCTTATTGGTCAATGACAGGTTTTGCTGAATAGGGTTCATCACGTCATCAGGACACAACAGGGATTTTCCACAAAGCTCTCTTGATTCCTCGGCTGTCAAGTGGCACCGAAAGTTGACTTGACACTACATTTCACATGAATAGCTCTTCTAGACAAAATGCTCCATTCCCCAAGTGTGGAACGAGCTTTCAGAGCCATCTCTTCCACTGAAGAAAAGATTTCTGCAAGAGCTCAAAGATTGTAATAAGTAGGCTTTCAAATGCAGAAACAACTCTGTAAAGCAGCACCAGGGAAAAAAGGGAAGTGAAACCCACTGACGCGCATCATTTGGCGAGATGACAGCTCCTTAGTAAAGGGAATTGGCACCGCTGTTTTAGCGGGTTCCCCGCTGAATGTTATTGGCTCTGCTTCATCTCAGTCGTTGTTGTTCTCAGTCACTTTGAGCCAAGTAATTGTCAAAGCTGAGCACCTTTCAGCCCCTGCTGAGAAGGTTGCACCACCTTGTCAGTAAACAGCAGCGTACTTTGAATATCTAACGTCCCTTCTTCAATATAAAGGGAACGCCTCTGATAGTGGGTGGCAGCAATAACACAACGCACGACAGGTCCAAATATAGATGAAATTGCTTGTTTCAAAATTCCGCTGCAGAGAAAAGAAATACTCAACACTTAACTGTCCAGGTTTTGACAGGATTCTAGATTGTAATTTAACAGGATTGGGCTGAAGTGAATGCTTGTTGATCCAACCGGCTCTCATGTACTTGTCTTGGCAAGCAAAACCAAAAAAAAGATGTTGGATTTCTCGCAGACAAGTGGGAGGAAATCGCCAAAGTGACTGTCTCACAGGGAAAAAAGCCAAACTGCGAGGAGCATTACATGTTACATTCCAGGGCTTTGTGATCTCATCTTAAACTAATGCTCTGCAGCGCTAAGCTTAAATGAGGGCGGTGCACCGCCTGTGCATCAACGCTTCAGAGTTCTACATGAAAAGAAGAGCTTCTGTGGAGAAGCTGTGAAAGCAATTCATCTTCATGAGAAAAGTAATTGATGACGATGCAGTGTTTCTGAGCAAGGGGCCAAATGTGTAGCTTGTTGAAAGGCGCTGCATATTTCAAACTTGTTTACAGCTCGGATGAGATATTCGGAATCTACGAAACAAACAATGAGGCAAAGAGCCAAATGACCGTGTGAGGCTTTAACATGTTGGACCGTAATAAAAGAATAATGTGCGGCCATAAGCTGTGTGCTGCTGTGATATGTCTGCGGTCGCGCCGCTGTGGGCAAAACACGTGAACTCTACAACAAAAGCAAGTGCAGCTGATGGTGTGCGGTGGCGAACACATTGGCCCCGGCGCCTCTAATACTCATGTAGCCCTGCTCTCATTTTGTGGCTCATTTGCCGGCATATTGCAGCCGTGCAAAAAAATCAAGATCACAGTGGCTATTGGAGCCGGGGAAGCAGGAGCACTGGCCGGTTCCCCGCTGCACCGCAAGAGCAGCTCCGCCTGCCTGTGGATAGATGCGCTTTTTGTCAACCTATAAATCAAATGGAATGTACAAAGGTAAAAAAAGACAATCTCACTTCCCCCCCCTGAAATATGAGCATGGAGCGCGCGCACACACACACACACACACACACACACACACACACACACACACACACACACACACACACACACACACACACACACACACACACACACACACACACACACACACACATGGACAAAACTGCTGACATGGAGAAAAAATAGGAGGGTCTCATATTTTATCGTGTTCATTGAAGGAATCTTGAAGAATCCGAGTAATTAATGGCCGCAGCTATTAAAGGTGACGTGCTGGTGGGAGTACGGCCAACCCCCCCCCCCCCAAAAATAACAACAATAATAATCTAGATGAAGAGCTTGACCTTAGTCTGTCGTTTTGTACAGTAAAGCACAAACGTGTGTCTGTGAGACGACAGGGGTCTTCACTGAGTCACAGTTTGTCTCCAGCACTGGATCAACAGGAAGACCGGAGCGTCCCAGTGAGACGCGGAGGGACTTCTGCTGTAATTCTTTATCCTGAGAGCAAAAAAAATAAAAATACCGAATATTCTTTGCGATAAAACCAGCTTGTTCATCTTGCTTATCAGCAGATGTGCTCTGAGCTGTTGTACCCTGAAGTCAATTATTGAAATAAGCTGGTCTTTGGTTAAAAAAAAAAAAAAAAAAGGGAGTGAAGACCCCAGCCTCATTTGATTTATCCTCGTATCAGAGCCCTCCACGGGTCATTTATCAGCTAAATGGCTTTTTGAATCCATACTCTAAAGTTCATTACAGCGATTAAAGATTTATTCAGTCTTAGTTATAGATAATTCATCTGAGGCCTATTAAAATGCCTCTTTGTCGCTGCACCATGTGGTCGTTTTTTGAAAGGGAACGGCAGAAGGGAATTGCAGATGCAAACCGAGTGTTAGATACGGCCGGCCCGGCCATTTATCAATCTCCTCCAGTGGACAAAGGTTCAGAATCACAGCTGGGGCCGACCAATTTGACGCGTGGCTCTCGTGGACGATGAAAGGGCCTCGGCATCTCTTGAACTTTTTCAGCCCCCGAACTTCCCTCTCAAGTGTCTCGAGTGTTTCAGCCCCTGTGAAGAGGGGCTCTTCATCAGCGATGCCTTTATTGTTTGAAGAAAGGAAATCAAGGCGCGTGACAAAGATACAAAAGTACATCAATGGTCACATATGATTTTGTGTGTAGCCTGTGAAACATGCAACGAAACCCCCCCCCATGCAGGAATTTAAAATCAAGGCACACCTTCGGGACCTTCCTCTGGAGGGAAACTGACAACATGACAGGCTTCATTCAGAGCAGCTGCATTTAAACCAGCGAGGACGACACGAGGACAATGATGTAACTACTGGCAACACTCAAGATTGGGAAAACGGTGATTAAGCCGTTAACATAATTCAATAACATGACATCTCGCCTGATGGCAGAACAACAACAACAATGACACAACATGGGTCATGTCACACATTTAATAAACTACAGACAAGTTAATCATGGGCATGTAAATTAACTTACAGTTTATGGACTCGAAAATTTGTCCAAGCAAAAAAAACAAAACGTATGCCTTTGTTAAGAAAATGTTTTTGCAAATTGTAAAGTTTAAAGTGATTATCTTGATAGTCTTGACGTAAACCAATTTGAATGCAAGTATCCTTCAATTTCTCCATCTCCTCTTCACCATATTCATCCATTTAATACTAGACAAAGCTGGTCTAATTACACTTTAGTCAAAATTAGCTATCACCATTTCCAAAGCCATTAACGCAAATATCACCACACACACACTGAACGTAGCACTGCAGTTTTGTGGGGGGAATGAAGATTGTGTTTTCATGTTATGTGAATTGTTGATTAGAGTGTGAGGTTGTTTACTCCTTCACTTAGAGCAGAGGTGGGTGTAACCTCTGGCCTCTTTGCCGTACTCAGCCCACGAGGCAACTTGATCCGGTCTGCAGGACAATTAGTCACGGCAGCCGTTATTTTTTTTACTGTGATAGAAAGGAAATAACATAAAATAGTGGACGGACATGTCCTTCAGGGGGATCCCTTCTGGCTGTAATGTCTGTAAGGTCATAGTCAGGGTGAACAAAACACGAATATGCTTTACGTGTCTTTGCATAAAACCATCATGGAGACTGTTAAGATAAGAAAAGATGGAGAAGCCAGTGTCTCTAGTTTGTGGGAATGTGCTCAACGTATTGAAAAAGGCTAATTGTCTTTAGTGCTGGAAATGTGACGCTAAACTTGACGAGTTGCTGGGAAAACTGTGCTTCGGGTTAAGTTAACGTTAACTCATTCTGATACATACAGGAAGGTCTATAGCTAAGAGGCTGAAACCTGAAAGAGTGGGAGAGTTTGTTGCCGCTTGTAGTTGAACTTCATCATCACTACCATGTGACATCAGATGCCCCACCCTCTGATGTTTACATATGTTTTGGTGATGTGTTCGGCATTGGTGTTACAGAAATTGAAATGACCGTTGATAAGAAAAAGGTTCCGTACCCTTGACTAAGAGGAAAACACAACCAACATAACACTCCACAGTAATTACAGAAGCTCTTTCTTTTTTTGGGAACGAACGTCGTATGCATGTTCTCTCTCCTAAATCTCACTATGACTCCATTTGCAGCCATAGTTCATTGTTTTGGGTCTAAATCATCGTGTGTTGCACTGACTTGGCTCCTTTGACTCCACCCGTCCCTGTAAACCAATACAAGTGTGCGTTTGTGGTTGTTTCCTGTTGCTGAACCAATAACATCCCCCCTTCTAATAAACCAAGCCACAGTTTGCTTGGAGGAGGTCTGGGTTTCATGCAGTGTCTGTGTGGTTATTTGCTTCGAATGGCCTCGCTCTCTTTTGCCCAAATGAAACAAATTAAAGGAATAAACCCTCCAGACACGCCTGCTATGAAATCACCCTCAGACAAGCGCTGGCATTCTCCCGCTCTGCTTCCCCAAAAAGTCTGACATGTCCGCGACTATTGGTCCTTCATCCACCAGGGAGAATTAATAAGCCCTCATTTCCATTTCTTCCAGGCTTCACGCTGTGCTTGCTCTGCTTTCGGAAGAGGACAAGACTTCGAGGAGGGAAAATGGGAAGAGTAAAAAGACAGGCTGAGGGTGTAGGAAACAAAGGGATTGGTAGTGAGGAAGAACAATGCCTCCAAATGAAGTTTATAATCCACTGACTCCTTGACGCATCCAGAGAAAACTCCCCAGAGCGGCTCAAAGTGCCACATTAAAAAAAAAAAACACCTCCTGCTTCTATATGTCATTGTGAGTGTGTGAAGTTCAGCCTCTCTGCAGTGAAGAAAAAAAAGTTATCTGTGATATCTGACCTTTGGTGATGGTAATGTTAGACGGAGCTGAGGTCTGAGGTGATATCTCCACTGACCACACTCTTAGGATGCAGGTTTCTCCTCGTCGGAACAGCTCTCAGACCTTTACTAACCTTTGGTTTATCACAGCGACAAGACAGATGTATTGAGAGGTTAAAAGCAAACCTGGGAGTCTATGTGTGTCTGTGTGTGTGTGTGTGTGTGTGTGTGTGTGTGTGTGTGTGTGTGTGTGTGTGTGTGTGTGTGTGTGTGTGGGAGTATTAAGTAAATATTCTGATTTAAATCTCATTTGTAAGAATCCAGTTTTTGCTGAAGATAAACCTCCCTGACTTTGTTATTGAGGCGATCAGCCCTCTCACACGCTGTTGCCATATTTTCAAAACACTGACCAAGACGAGAGGAGTAATTTAGGGGTTTTGAGCAGCTAGCATGTGGTCAAACTCAGTGGGCGTGGCATTGAGGCCCATTAACGCTCAACGCTAGATGTGTTTAAAACGTAGACGGAGCCTTTTGTCCGTACTCTGCGTTGGGTTCGTCCACATTTGTGCGTGTTTTCTAAAAAAAAGCTTAAAGATGTTCTTTGGTCAATAGTTGTTGATATAAACTAACAGACATCTCAAAGCAACTACTGTAATTATAAGAATTTAAAGTACATATAACATCAGTCATATCAACGTCCAATCAAATGAATGAAAAGGAAAAAATACTACAGTTTCTGGTGAGTCCATGTAAACAGTATAAAGTTGTTACAGCCTCTATCTTTAACACTTTATCAGTCTTCTCTGCAAATACCCGACCTATTAGATATCAGCTTGTGCAACCAGTGTTTTTTTCGATAATTACACAGATGTAACCTTTATTTAAGCAGTTAAGAGACTGGAGAACTTGGGGAATGCTTCAGGTTACACATTGGAATAAATGCCTCAAGGTAAATGATATACTTAAAAGCTGTTATCAAATGTTAATATGCTTCATTTAAAAATGCTGAACTAAAAGGATTATAACCTTCTGGTGACCTTTTTTGGAAATTTAAAATGTAGAAGTGTTTTCTAAGTTTCTGTTTTGCTTTTGGAAGAAGATGCTTCAGTCTGAAGATAATGATCTTTGATTATATTTTGAAGTTTGTCAAAACAGTGGTAGGAAAAAAAGACTGTTTATGCACTCTCAGCCGAAATGGTTGGAGTTATCTCCACTCGTGTACTATACGCAAGTGTGCCTCAGCGTGTGCACATTGGGGGTGTGAGTCCATCGGAGCGTGCACGCAAGTGTCCATATGTGCGCCTTGTTTGTGTGCCATTCTCCATTAAAGCTGCAATCGCCCAGCAGGCATAATTTTACACTCTGCCGAAACCAATAGACAAGCCAGCACGAGTCATCAGCTATCATTACGCCCGGAAAAGACCTCAATCACTCTGCTGATGACACGTTGAAACTGCTTCTTCTGACACAATATTTCCCGTGGCGACCTTCGCACACACTCAACGCACAGGTGTCACAAATAGAAGGTGTCACCGAGCTGCCACATCCCCTCTTGTGGCTACCGCTAATGAAACCCCACACCTTCGGTCATCCGTCTATTTTTGTCTCTTCCTCTTCCCCTCCGCTTCCTCCCCATCTTTTTTCCACTCGGCCTCTGCTGCCTGCTCCACCCACACCGAGCGAGAGAGAGCCCTGAACGCTGCTAGTAATTAGTGGTCTTGATAATGGGGCAAGGCCAAGGAAGGTTGCCAATAATCTGGCCTAATTGCTCAGATGTATGCCAAAGCGTTGGTCTAGGACAGGGTGGCAGATAATGGCTTTGGCAGGTGTTGCCAGGGATATGCCCCTGGTGACGTGCGCTTTTAATGACCACTGGAGTGTGTGTGTGTGTTTGTGCGTGCACATGCATATCGGTTTTCCTGGAGACACTGGTCTCAACCACCAGGGCTGAGAAGACAATAAATATTATGCCAATGAATCAGATTTTAGTGTTTCAGAATTGCTTGTGCAAATCCCCCTATCAATATTTCACAGTGGCTTCTTATGCGAGCTTGCTTGATGAAACACGTCTGTTGACAGCGAGTGTTTGCGAGCTTTAAAAGCAATTAGACGACAGTGTTGAAGCTCGACTAGTGTCTCCTGCAGGCTGCCGTGTTCATTAAATCACACAATGTTAAAAGTTTTGAAAAGGAACTGTACACTGATGATTTCTGTCACTCTTACTGGAACAAGTGCAGGTTTAAAGATGCTAAGTTTGCTCTTTTAGATCAATGGGTTTGATCCTGTGATTGATATGGATGCTTTCAGCAAACCTCAGGCGAATCACCCCCGTATATATATATATATATATATATATATATATATATATCCCCTGTTTTACATTTAGAAAGTAAAGACAAGTTGTTGTGAAACTTTCTGTGGATGTGCCTGGTTGCTGTTGAAGGAAAGTTTTCAGTGACGTCCTTTCCTTCTGTCATTGTCACTTGTCATGGTTCAAAGTATCAAACTCTAAAGTTCACGACTTTTAAACTCACTTATAAACAAACTTTAAATCCCAAATAAACTGTAACAATCACAAAAACCAATAAATCTACCTATCCGTCCATAGTGCTTATCCTTTGAGGATCGTGGGGTTAATGGAACCAATCACGGCCACAAGCAAATAATGTCCTTTCTTAACAATGTGTAAATGATCTGCAATAACAATTAAATACATTCACTAAAGTCCCTAATTTAACCCCTAAAATATGTAACTTTAATTTCATGATGTAAAATTTCTGGTGAGAGGCAGCTGAGATGTTGATGTTCTTCCATTTTCCTCATTAATATTCAAATGTATGATCCAAAATGTAATTAAGCATCATGTATTAAACAGGTGGGACCTGTAGGGTAAATACAGATCGTATAACTATAGAGGAAGTACAGGATTTCAGTGTTTTACTAATTACCATTTGGTCGTAGAGATACGTCTACACAAGAAGCTGCTGCTGCTCCACATGACTGACTATCATCATATGAGGTTCTGGACTTTGCCATTGCAATGAGAAACAAATCGTAAGGAGGAGACGTATCCCGCTGGTAAACTCAAGATATCAAAAGGCACCTGGTCAAAGCCTGATAAACAGAAATGTGAAGCTTCAAGAAAAAAATCCCTCATGGTTTTTGAGTTCTGCTCTGGAAACAAAATGATTACAGATGGACGGACACATTGATCATCAGAAACCCTGGATTATAAACCAGGGGTGTATTGAAAAAGAAAAGTCCTGATCCATAAACTGCAACATGAGAAAATAACAAGAAAATACAAAATAATTTATGATCCTATTCCTGATCGCTTCTGCAATTTAAAACGTAATCTCTGCTGGAGGGTTGTACTCTGCACATAATGGCATTTAAAAGTAGTTGTATACATCTATTATAAATTAAAACATGTAACATTACATGTAATCTGATATTTGGTTTAACTTATCCCAACAACACATAACCCATCATCGCTTATTGAGATAGTTCAGCAGGCCGCAGCAATCAACCCACAGTAAATTCAACTGTAGAAGTTGGACAGCAACACCACTGACTAACAAGTCAACCCAAAGAATAGATGAATAAAGTTTTCCTAAATACAGCGTCCATGCAGTTTCCAGGAAGCCGACGGAGTGATTAGAGACCAACTCGAGCCCGGATAATGAACACCATCAAACTCAGAGAAACACCGAAGCCCTCAGTCACCGGCGACATCACTTTTATCTCCGTATGGCTCAAGCCAACAGCAACCGGAGCTGCCGCGGTGAAGCTCGTCTCTCTGGGCTCGCCGCCTCTCTCCCTTTGATCATAATCACAGCAACTCGCAGCGAAAAGGGGGCAATCATTTCAAACCTGATGGCAGAATCATACAACGCTCTGCAAGGAAAAGGCAACGCGGAGGGACTCAGCAACTCACGGCTGACTGGAATAATCCACAAGCTGTTGACTGACACTCACCTAGAGGAGAGGAGAAGGAGACAAAAGGGAGAGAAAACATTAAATAATGGATCCCAGCTTCAATATTGACAAGAGAATCACAAAGCAGAAATCAGGGGAAGGTAATTACGGTGAATGTTTGAGAGGGTTGGTACAGAGCGCTGCGTCGGAGGAGGGGAGAGTTTTTCTTTCAGCGTAGTTCAAACTGTGAGTTAAACCGACTCGAACCGCGGAGGAAGAAGGAAACTTCCTGACGGATAAAGGTGCAATAAAAGTCACGATTCTGATTTTACCGCCATGGCTGGACACTCCACTTTGCTTTTATAGTCCACAGATTTACCGTTTGACAAACTTCTCGGCTTAGTAATACTCTGAATGATTATGTGACCACTCATATACGTTCCAGACTAAATCGTAGTAATGCCGCCATGTTTTCAGATCAACAATGTGATCATAACCAATAGAAACAAGAACCAGAGCAAAGGAAACGAGGTGAATTGAACCAAAAAGTTCCTGCGAGTGAAATAACGACTTAGTTCTCAGATAATTGTGCCTTCATTTTGGAAACTGAAGTTTGCGGAGCTTGTTCTTTAACAATAACAGAGTTTGGGTAAAGAGTTGAGTAATTTAAAGGAGGCTGCATCCTTCGTTGGACATAAATAAAAGCAACACTACTTTACTGGTTTTTATTTGGAGGAAAACAAATCTATCAATGTGTTGAGCGGAGCTGAAATACACCTGAATGGAGAATGATACCCATGATCCCCGGCTTCCTGAACCAAATACACCAAACTCTGTTTTAGAATTCACATATTTTAAAGGATTCCTGGCCGAATATTCGAGCTTAAACACTGGTTGTTCGTGACTTTTCAGTCTTTTTCACTGATCTAAGTTTCGGCATCACTCTTGAACTTGCCG
Organism: Hippoglossus hippoglossus; assembly: GCF_009819705.1. Lineage (NCBI taxonomy): Eukaryota > Metazoa > Chordata > Actinopteri > Pleuronectiformes > Pleuronectidae > Hippoglossus > Hippoglossus hippoglossus. The sequence continues at coordinate 4,006,320 of NC_047164.1, forward strand.
AGCCCGATTCTACCCGATCACCAAAAGGTACACGGAGCAAAAAACAGCCATTCAGGCTCGAGGAGTGGGAACGAAAGTATAAACATTCTCCATATTCCAAGTCAGTGAACTGTCAAACTCATTTTGAAGCTGCTAATTCAAGGTTAAAAAAAAGTTGCATGTTTTTTGCTTCAAAACACTCTAAAATCATGCTTCGTACTCAGAGTCCTTGACATGACTTATTTACCATGTTTACCAAACCATTGCATCACCAAACTAATTATTTTGGATTTCCAGGAGTTGGTAAAAACCTATAATCAGCTGCATATGATTCATGTCCTCAAACTACTTTTACAACATTTGACTCCCTGATCCTCTTAAATCTGCTTAAGATCCAAATGCCGCGGAGGGTCGGAGCGGAACAACTTGAAAGGACGGAAGGTTTCTGGAGACAATAGTCATTAATGTGCAGAGTGAGGAGGATTGTTCCAACTGCTCAGCGGACCAGTGTGTTAATTAAAGAAAGTCTGGACTCTCAGAAACACTGCAAACTTCATTTTGTCCCCCCACCCCCTTCCCCTGTTTGGATCCCGTTGCCTTCTGCTGCAGGTGGAGAAAATAAGTTTACCTGCGGCACATCTGACCTTTTAAAACTGTAAGCTGCTTTTGCAATATTCTTTCTCTGAAATTACAGCGAATGCAGAGCATCTCTGTCTGGGAAGCTCCGTCTAAAGCACAGTGGGGTGCGTGGCTTCTTCCTGCTTCAACAGCAGCATCTGAATGTTAAAATAACCACATTTTCAGAAAACTGCCTCAGCTCCAAACTGCATTACGGCACAACTGCCGTCCAACAAAACAAACGGAGACGTGCTCTTTACTGTGATGGATTCGCTGTATCGAGCAAGTCGCACATCTCTGCATGTTAATTATCACATCAGATTGAAACGAGGGAAGACAAGTGCATTCATCAATCTGGAAATAAATGTGCTCCGTTAGGAAAAATGGACGGCAAAAAGTTTAAGATCCTTAAAATGCATCCATTTTAACCACGTCAAAACAAAACCTACATCGTGTATTACTACCGTCACCACAGGAGGAGAAGTTGCTATATTAAAAACACCAATTCACTCGGTATTCACCTGGGTTAACACGCTCTCCTCATTTTAAGGAGTCCAGTTTGTCTCTTTGTCTCTTTAGTGCTTCGCCAACGTACAAGGTGTCTATTGTCTGTTGTTATCCGTCTAGTTTCCCCTCATCCTACACATCCTCTGCAGACACTGGATGTAAATAAAACTATCATCTCTGATGTTTCAGTGCGTGGACGCACATTTTAATTAAACACAATGATCGGAGATGCTTTGCATAGATTAACAGAGAAAGCATATAAAAGCATATACCTGTCCTGACTGTTTTGGTTTGACTGGATATTAACTGTATATTCTATATATTATAATTTCAGGAGTGTTTATATTAGTTATACTGTTTAGAAGTATGCTGCAAGAAATTGTCAAAATAAAACCTGTAACCCTATAATTCAGATTATTGACTGATAGCTTAAGTCGAAATGTGACTTGTGAAATATCCTATTTTAAAGTTGGTGGGTGGGTTGGTCTCTTATCAGTGTTTATTTCTCTTTTTCGGAAGTTATATCTGCACTTGTCCTGCTTCATTACCCGTGGGTATCATTTTCTGTGTTATTTTTTAGTTTATTTATTATAGTGCATACTTTAAATTAAATTCGGGTGTGATTGCAAACTTAATGTAATTCAGTTTGTTTAGTTTTTCAAACACAAGATACTAAGTTCGCAACAGAAAGAGCAGCAACTGGGACCAGGCGACATATTAGTGTCAGAGCCGCTCGTAAAGAGAACGACGTGAGAGAAGTGAGACGGAACGAGTGAAAGAGGAAGACTTTTAAACAAAGCAGCGATCGCTTCTGTTCAGCGGAGACATTAGGCAGACTGGTTTCTCTGTGGCGTCACATTAGTTAGTGTCCCCGTATAACGTGCCACCGTGAGAGAGTACACTTGACAGAGTCACAGAGAGCAAGTCGAGAAGATCCGGGGAAGAAAAGCACAAGAAAGGAGCAGGAGAAACCTCAAAGTGCTAGAAAAGCGGAGGTGGAACTTTGTGAAGACGTCTTAAAGATGTTTTCTGGTTGACAGGGCCACATGTCAACCTGTGAGGAAAAAAAAAAAAGAAAGTGTGAGAGTCACATCAGGAGTGTGACACTGCTGGAATAACAGCTTTGAAGTTCATTGCCGATGACAGGCAAACGTGTGGTTTCACCCGGGAACAGGTGTGTGTCAGGCTTCAACCTGACTCCGTTCATTTTCTCATCCGTCACGGAGCGCTAATGGCCGACCTTGTTTTGAAGACGCTAAAACGCTCCATTCTGTGCAGCACCAGGCTTTTATCTATTACAATTATACATCTCCAATTTTTTTATTAAATTCAATTTACCCACAACAGAGTGAGAAGCTGCGGGAAACCAGACGTTAAGAGGGAAAAAGGTTTATTCTGAAATAAAGCGAAACACACCGAGGGGGCCGTTCAACCAAATCAATCAAATAATAATAATAATAAAAAAAACATAATATTAAACACGAGCAAAACAAAAAAGACACGAGTGTGCAGCAGTGGTACGACCCGACCTGCGACGGCACTGTTTAATAATTCACAGGGAACCTTAATTGAATTGAATGAGAAGGCAGATCCCAGCAGCCTGACTGCCTCCATTCTCTGACAGCTCAAGGCTCTCTTGGAAACCTCTCGTGATTCATGTCCGTTGCCAGGCTGCTGGATTACCACTGCCAACCGCCAGGCTGCCGTTGTGTCTTTATTTTAAGGGGGGGGGGGGGGGGACACAGCGAGCGAGAAAGAGATGTATTTTGTAAAAAAAAAAAGGCTTATGCAACTGGATGAGGCAGGGAGGCAAAATCTGATGAACACCTTCCAGCCGACAACGCGCGTGTGTCTGACTTCCTGAATGTGCGCTTTCATAGAAAAAGCACAAGCCAAAAATAGGATTACTCCGTGTTTTGGCAAGAGTCACAGCGACGACTTTGCAGAGAGAGAGACAGGAAGAAAAAAAAAACGGGTGTGTGTAAGTCGAGTTGTACACAATATTGTATTTTACAGTTTTTAACTTTGCTTCCTATTTTTCAGGGAAACGAGACCTTTGTGTGAACTCGTGTTTTTTCGCTGTGAGATGAGTGTGGTCCCATCAAGACTCGTTCAGGTCGGGACAAGCACAGTCATTTATCTGCACTGAGGTTCGTCACTGAAGCTGCTCCAGTGACAGAATTAACCCAACTGGACGATTGGTAAAGTTCATCCAATCATTGCTCCTCGATCCTGCATCCGCACTTTACAAACGCAAAGCATAACTACCTCTGAATGTTAATGTATTTTGTATTTTAGGGTATGTTTAAGCACTTTATTTGATTTTATTCTGTATTTGACATTGACAAAGGGTTTGTTTCCTGTTATGTGTTATGCTGTGATTGTTGTCTCATTGAAATTGAACAATAACAAGTCCAGACCCTATTATAAATGTCTATTGGTAAACCCTACTTCCTTTCTTACAGACCTGAAGGTGTTCAGCACAAAGAGGCATCAGCAGGGACCATGCAATCAAATTCCAAAAGGTATGATTTAGCTCTGAAGTAGATATAGTTGAGTCATAATATCCTCTGATTCTATACACTTTTAACTATATGTATTTTGCAGCCACGTACTTTTCAACCAAATTAGATTTGTTTCCACTAAAGCTTTTCATGTATTGACGGCAGAACAATTCCAACAGCTGCCTCGGGGTCTGTGTGAATGTTTGCTGTAGAGTAGAAAACATTTCAGTCACCTTAACATCACCTAAAACAATCCACTGTCCATCTTATGGTCCCATCCTCTGGCCCAGCTCCTCGATTGCTTTGCTTTAGCAAAGACACTTTTTGGCATCTTACAGGTTTTTGTTAACACAAAAGCGACACCGCAAAAATATATCTGGGACAGTCAGAGAAAATTGGTCACAGTGGGGCCACAAACAATCATCAAATGGGAGGAAGGGGACCGGAGCAATTCCAAAATACACTTATGCCAACCCCGTTTTTGGACATTCTGTGCAGACGGCCTCTGAATGATAACGGCTCAGGAGATGTCTATTCACTTGTAAGCTATAAAGTACATTTCTCAGCAGATGTCTTGAAGTCTGTCAAGGTGAATGAATGCTTTTTTTTTTTTAAAGAAATGGACGGTTTGAAAGGATCCTTTCCAAATTCTACCCCAAAAAATAATCACATCTGATCCAAAATGCACAATTAGACACAGTGAGATTGGCAGAAGCGCGATGCTCCTTCAATTAAAAACAGCACACACGGTGGTAAGGGAACATTTCACAAATCGTTCCTGCAAGTCTGCCTGGGTCTAGTGAAATAGACATTAAACTTTCAGACCTGAGATCCAAAGCAAACCAAGGAGACAGCGATCAAACCAACTACATAACTTGGACCCAAGAAACCAAATAAGTTCTTTAGTTTCTACCCACCTTGTTTGAAACTTGAAACCCTGAACGATTGGTGCAAGATCGTCATAATGACATCAATCACAGTTTCCTGCTCAGGACACACAACGTATAGCTGGCTGTCATGCTAACGTGCGATTCTAGCTGTCAACGCTAAACACAAGAACACGGGAAATAAATCCCACAACAGACCAGCTTCACCAGCTGCCTCCTCTCCTTCTGGTTCTCTGGTTGATCTCAGCAAAGCGAAACCAAAGAGGAGTTGGTTTTCTTTGCCTTCAAAGTGAATGAGCAACATTTTCCGCTGAAGCCTCTGACAGCTACATGTTAGTGCTGCGTTACACCCGTCGTTTTTTTTTTTTTTCCAAAGCTCCCCTTCGCCACAACATCACCCGGTGTTGTTATCCCAGTTAGTCGCTCGCACTGATTAAGAAACCGCTCATAAATTTCCCCTTGCTGTTAGATGAGACACTTAATCACCGCGGCAGGCCTGTGATATACGGAATGAACTGTTCCCTACTGCGGACCAATTTCTCCTTCCACTGCTGAGGAAGACTTTACAGGCTCATAAATGGAATATGTCGAGGCCCTCCCCACCTCCTTCTTTGCTTGTCACACTCATCTATCCATACTAATGAAGATATTAATTAGCTGTCTTGAGATTAACCTAAAAATATGTACGTGCCTGCCACAGGCTTTAGCTTTAAATACATGTTGGCAGCGTGCTTAGACCACGTCTGTGATCCCCCCCCCCCAACATATGAGATGCTGAAAGTGGGGATGAAGGGTATTACTGCTAAATCCTCAGTTAGGACTGCGATGTCTTCCACCTGCCTGTGTTCTGTCTCCGCTAATTTATAATCCCGCTCAGCATTGCCGGCGTATTTTCTTTTCTTTGCATCCGAGCACCGTCTCTCCGCGGTGGAGTTCACAGATGGCCGTCAGTGTCAGACTGATCAATAAGTCAATACTCATATCCCCACCTATATAAAGTTAGTGTCATTTTATGAGGTCATAAGGTTCTTGCCGACATCAACATGTACTTTCTTGAATATTAATGCGCTCGAATGGCCCATGTGGTGGTTTCGTGGGCTCAACCGGGGGAAAAACTGATGAACAGAATCCACTTTGTTCATAAAAGTACCGATACTGACATTGATATATTATTAATAATAATAAGTAAAACAAACTAATCCTAATCCCCCACGGAAAATGTCTCCGAATCACCTCTTTAATCCCCCGGTGTAGGTTGTGTGATCGCACTGCAACAGGCAAATAGTGCGGAGCTATGACAACTTTCTGAGGAGAAAGGACTTTAAAAGGTCATCTGGAATTAAAAGACGGGAAAAAATGACGATGGAGCAAAGTGCACCTCCGAAAGGCAAATGTCTCACAATGTGACCCAGATTTAATTTTATTTCCTGACAGGGTCACAGGCTCGTGGCGTTTTTTTTTTTTTTTTAAAACGAGCCGCCGCAGTTTAACAAAAGGAGAGATAGTCGCGGTAATAAAATGTCACTTGTCATTTTAAAGTTAAGCACTTGTTCGCTTCCTTTTTTGACATCTTTGCTGTTTAAAGTAACGTTTTTCTTTCCTCGGCGTGAGATTCTGGATCTTTTCCAGAACGTTTCTGTCCCGATTCTCACGCAGACATAGTCCAGGTGTCTGCGTGTTTCATGTGTTTCATATTGTCGTCATTACAGCGACGTGTGGCCGACGCCTGCCAACACCGCTGCTCTCGGATAAATACACACAAGCGCCAACCAAATCTAGTTGGAACCCGAAACGTGATTAAAAAGCGTCGTTCAACAGAAACATTCACACTGAGATGGAACCAGCCTTCATCCAATTTCATCCTTTTTTTTGTTTTGTTGATTTTCTTTTTTTCCCTCCCCCATCTGGAGTCGTGAATCGCTGATATGAGTCAACACATTAAGGAATCCAGCAGTCAGCAGTCCAAGGTAATTAAAAAATAACTGTTGGTATGAATTTAGAAAATGAAAGAACCTGTTAGGAGGGGAAACTGTTTTGACCTTTTTAATGGTTGATATTTTTCTTTGTGAAAACCCAAACATTCACAACGTGGGAGTTCAAGTTAAATGTGAGCGGAATGAGACTGAAGTGGCATAATTGCATTTTTGGATTTCTCCCAATATCACCTGAACATAACACGGAACCCGTAAACAGGAAAGTGTGAGACGGAGATAGAAAAGTTTTATAATGCAATATTTACATATACAGTAAACACATATGCCTTAATGGCAACTGCAAAATGAGAAGCCCCGAGTGAAATGTGACTAAAGCAACGACAATTGTTGTGATACTACAACACAAGTATGTGTTTCAGTATTAATAGTAAGATTTAAAAATGATGTTCTTAATCTAGAGAGTGAAACAGTTTCCAAGAGGACAAACTTAATCATGAAGTCGGATGATAACTCGATCTCTTGCCACCAGGAGGTTGACATTCTTGTTTCAGAGTTAAATAAATCAACAACTACAGTATTTGATCCTATTCCCCACAGGATGAACCAAAATATCCTGTACTAGGGAGCGGTGGTCACACCCAGTGCTCTTGACTGTGGCTGAGGGTTAGAGCGGTCGTCCTATAACCAGAAGGTCGGTGGTTCGATCCCGGTCTTCTGGGAAATCTAATCTAATTTCTCTCAGAAGTGCTGCTAATAAAATTCATCAACATTAACATCAACTAAGATGATCTAGAACACTGACATTGTTTCCTCTTTCTCTAGATAATAATATTACTCACTGTTTGAATTAAGTTTTTTAATTGTGTAGCTGCTTTATAGAGCGATTCATGCACACACTGCATGGCAACCAGCAGTAGCCATTTCCTAAATATCTCCCAGTGCAGGCATCACCGTAGGATCCACTTAAAATTACACACAATCACTGACAACTTGTGTTCACAGGATCAAACAGGGCCTTCGTGGTACACCTGTCGCTCGGACTCCAACCGGAGCGTGTGGACGGCGCCCTCCTTGTGTACATGGACACGTGGCTACATGCTTTCTACATGAACAGCGGCTCCCTTCCTCCTGCCTCGGGCGGCAGCTCCCCTTGGCTGACCTCGGGCTGGACTGCCGCAGCTAGTTTGCATCAGATGCCCCGTGGAGCAGAGCGGTTTATGGCTCCAGTATAAAGCAAAGGTACAGTACAAATGGGGGGGGGGGCAGGTAGAAAGATCAGTACGGGATGAAATATTTATACACGCCAATAAAAAGGTCTCCATATACTGCATCATTACAGGCACATTATCCAGATATGGACATTCACATTGTAAGGTTTGCAATGAATTCCAGCATGAATACAGAGTCTATTATATAATACTGTTTTTATTTATTTACGTGTTTATGGGTCTGAAGAATCTGAATTTCTTCTTTATGAAAAGACAGTCCAACTTTTCTTTAAATAGCCTTTAGGGAAAGAGCCATATTTGTTATATTGTGTGTATGGATAGAAATGAAGATGCAATTTTACAAAGAATAAAGTATGAACAAAAATGTCTTTAGGTGCAGCTCCCGGAATTCAACATTTCAACACAGAGATTTTGGAGATTAATTTAAAGCATCTATTTATTAGCTCTGCTGCTGCGACACCAGTGGTGCTAATAACTGTTAACTCTTGAATCCATCAACCATCATTATTTTCCTCCATAATTTAATATAAAGCACAGTTGGTCGTCCTTGTTGTTTTTAAATCTGTTCTATTAATACATATACTTGAATAAATTAGCTCAGCACAGTGAATGAAGGCAACTACTAAGCACAAACTTTGATTATTGATCATATATATATCAATATCCTCTTATTTTATGTTGAAAAACTGATTATAAAAAACCTACAAACCTTTTAAAACACTGACAAATCACCAACAACAATATTTCAGATTCTGATATGTCAGTTTAGTTTAGTAGAAGAAACGGTTCAGGTGATATCACCACAGATTCTGAACCTTTGTCATCGTGGCTCAAACAATCCTCAGACTAGATTAGGGGTAAAATTGTGGCCGTGGTAAAAAATAAGTATTGCAGCTGCGTAATCACACATATTAATATATAATAGAATTATGCTTGACCAGACCAGCTCAATAAACACTGGTCATATTTATAATGTCTCCAGCTCCAGCTTGTAATCTATGATCTATTACACTAAACACTGTCTGCAGCTCAGGTTTCATTCTGGCTTTTTCTACCCACAGAAACATTATCAGTGTGATTTAATCAAAGCCTGTTTTTTTTTTTTCGTGACATGCCTGGTAGCACTCCATCATAAAGCCAGATAAGACGATCACATGTTGATATCAGGTGAAAACGAGGTCAGGACGCCCCCTGAGCGACTCGGAGCACGAAGATAAATGAAAGCATGTTTTTTCATCCGATAGCAAACAACCGTAAACACAATGTTGGATAAACATTTTGTGATTTTCCCTTTTTTCTTCTATTAAAGAAGTGACATACCGGTGGATCTATCTGAGCCCCTGCATCGTTTAAAAGCCTGGATTCCATCAACCTGCCTATATGAGCCTTATGTCATCAGACGGGGGGTCTTTCTCCCCTCCAGCACCCTCCCACCCACACACACTAAACTCTTATCCCATCTGTTGGAAGATATCTCAGTATTTTTCAGACAACGCCCCCCCCTTTCATCCGAGCCTCTGACCTGTCTGACAGCTTCTGTGTTCAGGATCAAGCGTCAGGCTGACGGGTGGAGTCTGCGGGGCTAACTATGATATAGCACCGCGTTGTCAAAACGCATCGAGGACCAGATTCCCCGCGCGCCGTCCCTCAAGGGTAATTGGCTGTCGCCCGGTAGGTGTGCTGTTTAAGTAAAAATGAGTCTCATTCATCAAACAGTTTCCCCATCATATTTTAACACGGACACGTGTTCGAATGAGACCAAGTCGTTTACACACCGGGGGTTTGGGCATGAATGTGTCATGTGTTGGCGTTCGTTGTTCCGGTATTTGATTATATATGTACAAAGGGGTATTAGGGTCTCACGAGAATAAAGTCATTGTTTAAAGAGAAAAAATGCATAATATTACAAGGATAGAGTCCGAATTTAGAGAGAGAAATTCATAATATTGCACATTTAATGAGGAAAATGTCATAATATTAGAGGAATAAAGAAAAATACAGGAAATAAGCAGCAGGCAGAACTCTCAGGATGTCCTTGTTTCTTGGGAAACTACAAAACCCATTGAAATATCACAGAATAACTTTTAGAGTCAACAACCACCAAACAATTCCTCCACGTCTGTGAAGTTCTTTCTTCAGAATAGACTCTAGTTTCTAACACTTGTGGTGTTGTTGTGCTAATGTGACAAAAGATGAAGTATTTTTTTTATTTGTGAGACCTATTCCAGAGTAAAACTTTACAAGATGCTCCACGTTCCGTGTCTCAACACAGGCTGAACTTCTGATATTACAACTATCACAACTTTATTCTAACTATACACCTAAGGATGATGATCCAGAACCTCAAAAATAAACTTTTGCATTTAAATGTGGATCAAGTCCTGATTTCAAACCCAGAATAATGAAAACTGTCTTTCAAGTAATTTTCACAATGGTCAATTTCATAAAAAGTATATTTATAGTCTCAAGGAGGATTCTACCATTAGGAGAATTGCAATCATCATTAGTTTTCAGTTTCTAATGTCGTTTTTTCAGCTTCTGCTACAAGCTGATGATGCATAATGTGACAAGTAAGAGGCTAAAGGACACGAGCCTGTCGAATGTTTTCCATTCATTCCTTCAGCATATTCAGTCAGTCCCTCTCTCAATGCATTCTGGGAGGAGACACATGCATACAGTATTGTCTCACTTCACAGGCCCGTCTTCAATGCACATTGAGCTGTGCTGAATGCCAATGGCCAGCGGGCTGACACCAGCTTCCCAGGCGTCTGATGCCCAAGCTGGTGACCCGTCCCAGCTCTCATCCAATCTACCTGTCACTTCTGCCAATGAGGAGACACGCAGAAATGGATACCGCACCCGCCGCTGCATATTGACAGTGGCAGCTGCAATTCACGGCGAGGGGAGAGGCTTATCTCCGACGAGCAGCTTCCATTTCCTTTATGTGAGAGAAAGAGACAGCCCGACACTGAGCTGGAGACAATGCGTGCAAAAAAAACACAGAAGTTTATATTCTGTTCTCACCTACGCACCCTCGGCGAGATTGCTGATATTTGGTGACTCTGAACATTTCCTCTGGCAGCGAGGGGCAAGAGCTGTCACAGAGAAAAGGCCAAAGCAGGCGACGATTAAATCAAACTGATATTCGAAAGGTTTACATGTGAACCTTCTACCACTCTACTCACCAATGTCAAAAAATATCTGAGGATGCAAAGATGCATACTTAGGATAACCATAGAATCCAGAGACAAGCTGTAAACAAGACCTCATGTTAACTGGTGTTTTTCAAACTACTTATTTACCAGTACAAGTCAATAAAGGTGTGTAGAATCTAAATGGTCCATATGTGTGTCTGACTTATAACTTTAACAATACTCCGGCCAAGGCTATTACCTGATTTTGCCCATTTATCCAGATCCGCTGCAAAAATTGATGAGTTCCTTGGGTCTGGCTCCAAATTTCATGGAAATCGGTTCAGTAGTTTATTGAGTATTCCCACTGACCAAACAAACAAACAAACAAACAAACAACTAGAACGGACCTCAGCAGAGCTCATACGTCCACCAAGGCCCAACAGTCGTCCTTAAATTCAATCAAGCGGCGCCAAATTGTACACACTCATATATCAGTGCTCTAAATTAAAGATTGTTTTTCCACAAGGATCCATTAATTGTTCCCTGTAAATTATCAAACATGTTCTATCTTGCCTGGATTCGCCCCTTTGTCCGAATCCGTGACAACATTTCAAGGGAAATCTGTTTTGGAGTTTTTTGCAGAATCCGAACCAACAAGCAGACAAAGGAATAGGGTGAAATCACAACCTCCTGGGCAGAGGTCAAAAAAATATACTCTCTGAAGCCCAATTTGGATGGGATTAAATATCCAGAGCATCGTGCGTCTTAGTTCTAGCAGAAAACTGTCCACGCCATACAAAAAACACCACAGCATGAAACCCTCCCACTCATTAAAGAGCAGAGAGCCTACGTAAAGAACAGAGAAGTATTCGGAAGTCCAGAAAAGTAATAAACAAAGTCCTCGATTAGTCAAACTCATCGAACTAACTATACAATTATTTTCCAAACTGTCCATCACAAATATACATTTGAATCCAGTTTATGGAGCAACTGCTGAGTTGGGTTAGGGGTTATGGATCCAACATCCAATCACTTACTGGAGTAGGTGTCGAGTATAAAAGATAAAATCGTTAAAAGTTGAGTATTAAACAATAGCGTCCCGTTAAATCACAACCAGCGATGTGATGAATCTCTTGTTGCTCGTAGATAATCTCCACGTGAGAACTCGGTTCCTTGTCGCTATCGACCGCAGGACTTCAGCTTCGGTACAGAAAGGAAGCTTGAAACAAAAGAACAATCTACCATTCATCGGGCGATAATTTCTTTGAGGCACACGGTGACAGTACGGACAAAAGCCAGAGGGACGATTGATGAAAATAAAAAATAAAAAAATTCATCCTGCATTTACTCGTCCCTCGCTGATTCCTCACAATGGGCGGCTAATCCACAATGTTCAATACCACCATGTTGAAATGGCAACCTTGATTGATGTGCCGGCGCCTCGTATTCTTCACTCCCGCTGACAAATAATGCACAGTTCCACTGCATTAGTGAGCCTCTTGTCATTCCCACAATATAATACACCCTGGACCATGGTATTAGTTTCTGATTTATTTATTAATATTTTTTAAGCTGGTGGCAGAGATAAAAATAAAAAACGAGCATGGCATCCAGTAAATATTGTTGAATTAAGGCTGCACGGAAGACGAGACTCCTCTTACATCTTCCTTTGCATAATGCAGTGAGGTGGGGTTCTTTGTTTTGTTTTTTTTTCCTCTCCCAAGATAATCATATTATCTGCTTTGGGTTGCGTGCGCTTGCCAAGGTTGTGGTCCCAGCTAAATCCGCCATTGATCTTTCCTCTTTTGCTGCCCTCCCTTCATTCCTCCATCAGTCGCCCCCCCCCCCTTCTCCCATTCCCATCTCAGGCAATCACTCAGGCTTGCAGAGGTGGGAGGAAGAAGAGGAGGGTAGGGAGGTGGATATTTAATCAACTGAGTTAGCTCTGCTGGTGCCGAACAACAACTCCTATCAGAAGTGGGATTTAGCGAGTGATCAGCATGGGGCTACTCTCAGTTTGGGCTATTGATCACACATCGCATACCGTGGTGCTCTTGTCCTCTAATGAGGCCAATCCACACATTTGGAAACTTTTAGGAAAGGGTGGATATGTGGGCTCGAGCTAATTAAGGGGGAAGAATAGCAAACGCCCTCATTTGTTTTTAGCTTTCAGGCTCTAAACTTTACCCTACTTTCCTCCTGTGTCAAAGACGCAACCTCCGGCTTCTGCGACAAATAGTTTGAAAAGAGTTCGGCTTTAAAGAAAGTCATGAGGTAACCTTCATGACTGGAGCTGCTTTTGAACATGCGCTGAAGTCTGTTTATGTAACTGGCATTTTCCAAAGAGGCTGTATGTGAGAATGCAAAAGTTTGAGTCAATTGTTGCAGAGATTTTCTGTAACTTTTCCTGCCAACCATATCGTAAAAAGGCAAGAAAATGTCTGTGTTAGAAGGCGATGAGCAAGTGGGCGTGATGATGACGCCAAACTGGAAGAAATCAAATATTTCAGGATTAAAAAGAAGAGCCAAACACGTGTAGGACGCCAATGACGATGTCAACTTGGAAAGACAATGAGCTTCGAGAGTTTTTGAGGATAACGGCTACAGCTGAGATTCTCAAACAAGTTGCAGGTCCTTTATATCACAGCAAATTTTAAATGTCACGTCCTGATCTACCCAGGCACCACCTTTTACTTCAAGGTTCCTGTTGTTGTGAATGTGTCGGACCCAGATAATCTCCTGATGTGTTCTTCATATGTGAAAGGCAAACTCAAAGGCACATTTTCTGGACATATTTCCAGAGATAACGTCTTAAAAGAGTAGATTTGCCCGTCAGATGTCGTATTGTCTCTACCTTACATCATATCTCGCATCCTGAACAGCGGCCTTTGAGGTGTGGAACAGATTGGTACTGGATATGAATCTTTTACACCGTTTCTCAAGCCAGGGTAATGCTAATTCACTGCTACACTACAAAAAGATGTCAGGGCCACTGTTGTGACAGGACAAAGAGGCAACAGCAATTGGCTCCCATGTTAATTGTCTCTTCAAAGCAGGACGGCACGTACTTTAGTGCAGTGTCTAACTGCGCTCGTCACTGCTGCTTTAACCCAATCAGGCCTCAGATGTCTTCCCATCTGCCGAGATCAAATGACACAACATCACTTTGAGACAAGAACAGAGCCACAACCCATGTCTGTATATCAAATATGGAAGTGGGATAAAAGCACGCATGGCTTTCATCTTAAAAGAAACTTGTTGAAGGGGAGCACCACTGTTAGCAGAAAGTCTACAGCTGTCAGACAGCTACTCCCATCCCTCCCGCCCATGGGTTATAAAATGACACGAGCTACAGACCTTAAGCCAAGGCAAATTGTTTTGTTGCAGTGCAACACAGCGACAAGGCACGGCTAATGTCTTTATCTGTCAGGATGGAGAAAGGCACAGCTTGGCAGGCTGGTCAGTCATGTGGACGTCCCTTTTGTCACAGTAACAGCTCAGCCAGACGCAAACGATTCAGTGGACTGGGCAAAATACAGCTTGTTTAATGATAACAACGCTGCAGCTCTATTTCTTTGTGCCATTAGTGTCTCTGAAGTTTCTGAACCTACTGCAGCATTTGCCTGAGTCTGCCGCCGACGCTGTCAGCGCGACTGCAGGTAGGAAGTCACAGACTAAGTCAAAGACAGTTTTGGAAAAACTCTTCTGAAACCACCAAGACGTGCTGCTGCACTGGCAATAAGCATCGTTTAAAAACAGGTACTTAAAAAGATCCATGGTGAGTTTATACAGGAAATGTGTTCAAACCATTACTGTGTTACCTAAATGGTTATGAGGATTCAATGAAGGTATAAACCGGTCAATCAGTTGACGACCTTTGTCCAGAAGAAGGTATCGCAAAGATGCCATTATTTGGTTCAAATGATGATTCTGAACCATCAGCAAGATATAGAAACCAAATGTTTGATTACCGTTTAAATTTCTGTGGATGTTCATGTCCCCCAGGGGATGTACATTGTTGGTAATCATTCATCTGTGTCAGTGGTCCCCCTCCGGGGCCGATATTCTCACTTGTACCATAACAGATAACATGTATTAACGAGATTGCTATGACATTTACTGACCTCGTTCATGCTCCCCTGTGGATTTCTTTTCCATTTTGATCATTACCTCGTTCATGTAGCCACCACCCCTGGGCCAAATTATCAGTTCAGAACATGTGTAATGGTTGAAAGGTCATTAGTGTTTGGATCATTTGGGGGCAGATTCGATGGTTAGTGATCCAGTGGGATGTAATAAGTGCAGCACCTTCAAACCTCATCTCCCACTTGTGTACACAAAATGTATGAATGTTATTATTCCTGCTCCCCAGAGAAATGACTTAACGTGGATTTGGTGATTCCGTGACACAACCTGTGAGGACGTCCGAACATCATGATACATAATGTCGCCTGATAAACACTGCAGCCTCTGGGGGTGTAAGAGCTTTTACTCCTCTTCAACTGCTGTTTACTTGCGGTTGCTGGGAGCTTGGGATGCAAAGTCCTGCCCTGGATGCACAGTGTCATTTAAAATTCAACCCAAACTGAATGGGAACAGCTTTTTACACACGATACAGTCACGCTCGTCAGGAAATTACCATAGTCGTCTGTTGTTGGGTGCAGCCGCTCAAAGAAACGCAAACTGTGAAAGCAGGTCTCCTGCTGTGCATCACCGTCAGACACCATGAGCGGCTGTGCTCGGCTAATCAAATACCACCATTCCACTTCAATTTGTGTTCCATGAGCTACAGCAGAATAAATGCAGTTCTACTGTCACCGGACGACTACTTCATTTCTTCGTTTTTTTAATGCCGTCTTTTAAGGCTCCTGGTTGATGCTGACGTTTCATATAAAACATTGTTTTCGGTTAATAATTCATGAGGAGAAAAGCAGAGAAGGCATCATTATTTAACCACATGCAAAGACCATAAGGGACGTCGCTCGTCTTTCCGAGTGCAGCGGGACCTTGGGGGATTATCCAATCCACATCATTTCCCCCAACCCTCAAACCTCATGCTTTCCTGATCACATAAAGGATTACGTGGCTTCGCAAGAACACATTCAGGCATTAGCTCCCCACAAAGCGCCGAACTCAAGGCCAAATTAAACATCTGCCGCTTAAACTTTGAAATAGCAAAGTCCTGAGCTGCGATACACGCTTTAAAGAAACAAAACTGAGAAAATTATTCGTTAATTATTCTGCTTTTCTCTTAAATAGACGAGAAGCTCAATTTCACCAAGGTTATGTTGAGTTATACACACGAGTGCATCCGAGTGAGGCCTTTATTGTGGCAGGAAGGTCAGGCTGGTTTGATTTGAATGCAGAGTCAAGTTCTGCCCGTCTCCGGTGAGATTGGAAGTGCCACGCATGCACAGTCACTGGGATTTTTTATTACAGTGTTAATCATCGAGCTACATCCTGCGAGACCGCGGCACACTGCTCCACGCGAATGGAAGGAGGAAGTAAATAAATGTGGAGTCTACCTGACGAGGTGGAGCTGAGGCAGACGACTCAACAAGTCACGCTGCCACGCTCCGACAACACGACACGATCTGCACACACATCCCTTTACAAAGCAGCCCATTCAAGCTGTCATGTCGCTGCTCACTATCTCCCTTCCATTGTTGCCCGCTCACATTAAGTTGGTTTCCATCCGCCGTTTTTTATGCACATTTTAAATTTGCACATAATACATGAAATGAGAATGAAAGCTTTTGCACTCGGCTGAGGGGGGAAAGGTGGCCTCTTAATGAGGAGGAGACATTGTTAAGGGTGTCGGAAAGAGACCGTTTTTAAAGAGAAGACACTGCTTTTACTTTTTTTTTTTGTTCTTGCTAGCACAAAGAGAAGATATGATTAAGGTTGATGGAAGTAGAAGAAAAATACAAGCAGGTCCCCACCTGCTTTTATCTTCTTATATCCTTTCATTAGTTTTTTTAGTTTTCTGCCTCTTTCTTCCACACATTTACGAAGCATTTTCTTCACGCTGCAATCCTCGTCATCGCCAACTCCACTCGACACACATGACACAGACATGTGCTGCCTCTGTTCTGCACCAGGGCACATGGCAGCGTCAAACCGTGTGCTCATCAGTTGCATATTTCAGCCGAGCACAGTTCCGCCCATGAAAAGTAAAAAAAACGGCAACAGGCACAAGCGTTAAGTCCGTTTCCTCCATTATCTCACACAGCTCATCCTTCGAGGGTCGTGGAGCCTGGAGCCAAAGCCCAGCTGACGTTATGTGTGAACTGCAAATGTAACATCATCTTATATTCATATTTAATTTAATGATATTCCTACCTTCATCTTTTCAAACAACTACTGCAATTGTGCACGCTTGTCATCTCTTGTATTTAGTCTCTTGTTCTTCTCTCTATGTGCAATACCCTTGACATGCTGCTGTAACACAATAATTCCCCAAGTTGTGATCAATAAAGTACAACTATCTTTCTATCTATCTATCTATCTATCTATCTATCTATCTATCCGAAGGTTACGTGAATAACATGTTAACAGTTCACCAGTCAGCCTAATAGCTATATAGTGTGGATGGACCATAGAAGACATGACAGCTCCCAAAAGGTGAAGCCAAAGCGTTTTGATCCCCCACCCCTTGATGTCTGGCTGCAGTAAAGGTCATGAACCTCAACAACCTCCTCCATGTTAGCAGATGGGACATGGATTAAACAAAAAACGTCATCATTCAGGATCTTGTTGCGTCATTGTCGTGCAAGAAGTGCAGACAGTTGGTGAGAGCAGGGGTTTTGTAAAGGTCTCTGTACAGTTACTGCTGCACCAACGTTACTTCACAGGATTTCTGATTTACATACACAGTGTTAACTCTATGATCCTTTTTGTTACTTTACAGTGATGCAACGTTTTCCCGTCTGTGTCCTCGTGGTTGCTGCGATGGTAAATAAAACCAGCGTGGTTTGTATCATTCAATCTGTTCCACACACGAACGTCTCGTGCACGGTTCGTCTGCTTTCGACTGAAATAACATTAAAAGCTGCAGAAGCTTCGGCAGCAACGTGAAGGTTCATTCATTTGAAAAGAAGCTTGTACTGACACAGGACGGTCGCCGCAATATATTGAGTACAACACACACACACACGCACACTACAATTACTCTGGTGATGAATTGTAGCAAACCGTCCTTCACTAATTTAAGGAAATCACTTGGGGAAAGAAAAAAGTTAGCAGAAAAAAGTAATTTTTGGCATTCTACATCTGTCAGTCTGTGTGTTAGCCTGATTAGTGCACACTAATCGACTCCGCTAATCACACCCTCAGGTGAGAGGGAGGGAGAGATGGAGAGAGAGAGAGAGAGAGAGAGAGAGAGATGGGGATGGAGAGATTGGGAGAGAGGTGGATGGTTGTTGGAGAACGGTAAACTGCAAAATGGTGGAACAGCTGCCGCGGTCTTTTGCACGGAGGCCCCGGAGAGCTGTTCCGCTGGGTGTCAGTCGGATGCAGTGCCACAGTTTTCTGCAGGAAATAAAACACTGAAGGCTGACTATTGCTTTTGTGGCAAACCTATTAGTTTCAATGCTTTGTTGGGGGAGATCTTATCTTTACGCTCGGAGTGGGACACAGAGAAAACACTCGTCTTCTCCTGGGCAACAGTGCAACTGACAGTTACTGCTGTGTTGAACATCTGGAGGCAGATTTATAAATATTGCAAATGCATCACTCTGTCACATGCAATTTAGCACTCATAAAGACAGAATGTAAAGTGAGACTGTAAGCGACTCCTTCACACCATATGTGCACGTATGGGTTTTTCTGGAGTCCTGCTCACACTGGACAACAAAACCCACCAACACCCACTGGCATCTGGCTTTTTCTCTTCAGGGACAATTATGATTTATTCCAGGTCAGGGCGATATTATTCGGAAGCTTTATGTCAATCAGTTAGTTTTGCTAATTGTGAACAGTGAACGGCTGCAGTGATGCTGAGGTCAGTGTTTTTAAAACAACCCCATCTACCCCCCCCCCCCAACTCACAGAGATATGTGTTGATCAACCACCTGATAAATCCTGCAAACCGCCAGATGTCTCTTCCAACACACACACATCCTTCAGATCTTAATAGTTCACATAGCTTCCTATACATGAAGTTCTATACCGTCTTTCTCAGTCCGCCCTAACGCTTCATAAATGATGCAGAGACGTGTGTGATAGATGTTTGTTACAGTCCAGTAATGCAGATTATTGATAACCAGGCCCTAAGTGGACTCCGACGTGTGAGTTACACACTAAGTCGTGTTTAATGAAATTGCTCCTGATGCGTTTGACTCTGCGTTAGAGATTTTAAAGTTTAATGTGGTAAAAGCAGTAAAACAGTCTGTATTGATTTATAAACTGTGATCAATTCTGACAGTATCTGCTGTCCACAGCTGCTTTGTGCTGTATGACAAGCTTTCTCCTGCAGGTCATTAAATCCATGCAGCACAGGACACGCATGTTAATTTCATCTGCAGACTTCGGGTCCGCGTGCGTCATGGAACCTCTTTACAACTTTGTTTGCAGTTTCATGTAGTGATGTACAAATCTGTGATAAACCAAACTGTATGGATGTTTGAGAGCTGACGTCAGTACAACGATTGGAGACTAAAACATTCCTGATACCAATATATCCAATATAATTGTCAATATGTATATAGCCAATATATATATTTAAAAGAAACAAAGAATGAGAATGATTTTTAACACGCACATGTGTTCTGCATTGTTTGTCCTGTCAAATAAGACACTGTGAAATCCAGTTTGTAAACATGTCTCCCAGTTTCACTTATAAAACTGAAACCATGCAGACGCACAACTTTACAAATCCAACAAGAAGAAAGAATATGTATTTTTCTGTCTTTGTAGTTATTGCTTTAGAAGTAAAGCTACACAGATTTATGCATCCAGCCTCTGGACTTTTTGTGGCGTTCGTATTTTTGGGGTTTCAAAGATCAAAATAACACAGCGAACACAGAACTGGCAGCAGCTTAGTCAACACGTTCAAATGTTAGTATGTCCCACTGCTATGAAACTAATGGCCGCTCTGACTCCCTGAGATGTATGAGATGCACGGGCCGAGATGAAAGATCTGGGTAGAACACCTGTGTTATCTCTTTCTGTTTCTTTATTTCCATTTGCTCTCATGAAATCGTTTGTTAAATACGCTTTTTTTTCCTTGATTTTGTCTGGCGTCCATGAATTATTCCCTCCCTCGGCAGCGAGTGGGAATTGTTTTCCTCCCAAAAAGCACAGTTTTATTTTTTACTTTCTTTCTGCCTGAGTAACTGCTCTGTCTCCAGGTGCTTTTTTCATACGCCCACTGAGACGTAGTTATGCACACACGTAAACACACTTGAAGGCAAAAAAAAACAACCAAAACACTAATGAAATCTGTCCAGGATTTACAAAATATTTCGCAGTCCGGGGGGGACGGCGCTCACTCCTCCACAGGATGCGTCGGACATGACGGCTGCCAATTTCTACGCATAACAACTAAATGAGCATCATGTTTCTCTTTATCGAACATTACTGGACTCACGGGCTTCGCTGATGCTGCCAAACTAAACTTCTTACATCAAGAGACCTCAACAAGCTACAGCCACGGATTTGTCTAATGTAGCTGCACTTACAGAAAGCTCTGAAAATGCATATTAACATAAAATAAACAACAAAAAACATATCTTTATGTTATTTATTCAGTTTGAGCCCAAATAATTTTGTTATGTATGTCTCATAAATCACATTCTATGATCAAACAGCTGGAGATGTGCTGGTTAATATATTTAATACAACATAAATATTACACACTATATTGCCCAAAACATGTATTCTCGTCTGTGTTAGGAAGTAAGATGAAGTTTTTCACATTATTTCCTTGCGAGCCCTGAATTCCCGAGCACCCTGGCGTGCACTCACGCTACACTGAGCCCTTCTTGTTTCAGATATGTTTGAGTATAACCTGGCATGGGCCAGTGGGCAAGCTCCTCTCCTTCCTCTCTCAACCTGTGCAGTAATAAAGGGAAGGGAAGAGGAAAGCAGCCTCGGCGGCAGCGACGGTGGGATGAGGCTGCTGAGGTGTTAGAAAGAGGAAAGAGGCGGAGCAGCGCGGCCAGCGGGTTGGTCAGGGACCAGCTGGGAATTGGAAGTGAGGTGAGCTCGGTGAGGTGAGAACGGAGCCTCGGCATCGTCTGAGGTTTCCATTGCACTTGACTACTCTTAGCTGAGGCAACCAAGCATGGAGGGATGTGCAGCTGGAAGTGGGGGAGGGCAACTGTACTCTTGTCCCTGGCTCAGCTCTATAGGTGTGGGAGCAGCGTTCGTCGCCCCCCAAAACCACTGCAGCTATTTTCATTTGTTTCTTCAATCAATTTCAAAAGCATTTCAGTGGAGTCCGTTTGGTTTGGTTCAATTTATGTGGATTTTACAACAAATAC
Source organism: Hippoglossus hippoglossus (assembly GCF_009819705.1). Classification (NCBI taxonomy): domain Eukaryota; kingdom Metazoa; phylum Chordata; class Actinopteri; order Pleuronectiformes; family Pleuronectidae; genus Hippoglossus; species Hippoglossus hippoglossus. Next base: position 4,027,596 of record NC_047164.1, read on the forward strand.
ACCCACACTGATTATTAATTGTTCTTTTAATGATCACCAAGCTCTTACACTAAAAGAAACACATCAATTGGTAAAGACGTCTTTAAATTGTCTCGTTCCATCGGTTGTATTGATCATAAAATTCACCTTCAGTTCACCGAATCCCGATTAAATTCACAATGGCCTCGATGTCACGGCCCCGGCTTCCTGTATCTCAGTCGACCGTCAGCTCGATGAGGCCATTTCAAATTAAAAGCTTCCTAATCACCCAAAAAACCCACGTACACCACATGTAGGTCAACATTGTAGAGCATGGTAAAACGCTATGAAGGTGATGGGAAAATGCCGTCATGTTGTATAAAAATGGACGACATGACACAGTGCGATCGTCCAACTGCATTAGAGGTCATAAAACTCACCTCCTACATGTTAGCAGATGGGACACGGACCAAACTAAAAAAGGTCACGTCAAATAAATGTTCTCAAAGTTGGTTTCGGTCAATTTGGTGATTGTTCTAATTGTTCCTGTACATTTGGTTTTAAATTGTTATTTGATGCATGTATCCACCCCAATCACTGTCACGCAGACTGGCTGCAAATGACATCTTCGGGGCAAATTTCTTTACAGTCTATGCAACTCTGCTGCTGATAATCGAGGGAGCACTTCACCCAGAGCTTTTGGGAATCAAAGCCAACTTCAAAAGATGTTTTATCTCCACCGTCTTTTCTGTTCCTTTGACTTTTCTACTGACTATGTCAATGGGAGCGTTTCATTCCCATCCAAGCCTTGTGGCAGCTTCTCAGGCAAATACAAACAGTCTATGCTAAAGACTGCTGGGACTTTTGATATCACAACCCTGGATTCCTGATAACTCCTCCGACTTCACTACATTCCTGGGAGAACCTGGCAAATTAAGACCAAGGCACCACTGCCAAGAAGTGAACCTATATCATGTTTATTTATTGTTATTCTCGTGTCAAAGTGCATGTTACACCTTGGAGAAATAAGATACTCCAGTAGATTACTTTTGGCACATGGCTGAAAGCAGAATAAAGACCCAGCTTCTTCCCCCCACCACTGCGTCAGTCTGGTGTAGTTCTGTATCTCCGGGAGAAGATGAAATATATACACCAGCAGAGGTTCTACGAGAGACTTTGTGTGGGAGGCAGCCGGGAAGAAGACATCATTAAGTCAGCGAAATCAACAGTGAAGTCTAATGCAGAAACACTCGCTCGGTTTTAAATGCACATTGGTTGGTGGTCCAAAGATCTGAAGTCTCAATGAAGGGAAATTATGCCCCGGTTTCACTTCCCTCAAAAGGAAGAACTGCAATTTTGAAGTAAACAAAGATACAAACTCACATCTAAACAAATGACCTGGAGAGTGTTTCCCAAAAGTAAAAATACTGATTCTCAAAACTGGGGGAAATAACAGAGATAAATCCAAACGTGCACAGTCGCCATCGCAAGTTGCTTCGATGCAGATGCAATTAGTGACGCTACTTCTCAGAAGTTGAAGAAATTACAGCAAATTACTAAAGAAAAAAATGGAAATAAATGTTCATGATATCAAACTATCTCAGCAGGTTGATGTGAATATTTCTTAAAATGCCATATTTCTTTCACTTTAACTACTTCTAACAACCACTAGTATAACAGATACTTTATAAAACTCACTTCTCACTGTTTAAACAATAGTGAACAAACATTTAACTTCCTTAGATTCATTTATTCTTTTCTATATTCTATATGTATCATATTTTATCCCCGTCACCAATCAAACCCTGCTCAAAAAATTCAGCATTTCAATAAAGCATTTCTCAACCGTCTGCGTTGTTGAATATTCAGATTGTGCAGCCAAATCAGATTCTGTCCCCCCCGTGATTGATAGCTGAATATTAGCCCGTCATTTTCCATCCAACATGCTGGATAAGCGTTTAGCCCCCTTCAACACCCAGTTAAGAATATGGAAAGGATTTGAGTGATCGAACGTGTGAATAAACACCTGTGATCGTCTTCCCAGGGAAGCCATGCCTCCTCATTAACGTCTCTGTTTGGCTTCTTCTCGTTTGTTACAGTCGGAGGACGTTGACAACAACTATTTGTCGAGCCACAGGGAGGGGGGAGGGGGGAGGATGGGGGGGTCGGAGAGGTTAAACAAGGTAAGGATGGAAGAAAGCGAGAGCAGATGGGACAGTGTCAGCGTGTGCAGAACGAAGCGTACCTCCATCCATCATGTGACACACACACACACACACACACACAGACACACAAACTTCCCCTGAGCAGGTATCATTGTGGGGACCTTACACTGACGTCATTCATCTCCCAGGTCCGCAACCGAACCTCGATCATCACAACCGAACGTCTGACACGAACCCTAAAACAAAGTCGTGACCTTCGAACCGACATTCACACCTGTGGGGTCCAGCATGTCGGTTCCCAGCGAGCAGTCGGACCCCACAAGTACAGTGGGACACAGGTGTTTCGGAGATAAACACACACACACACTCACATATAGAGCAATCTCAGTCATTTCACAGCAACTTATTGAGGCCACAGTGAACAACAAACACTGGGCAGCAGCTCCTCACAGGCAGAGAGACGGTTTGAGATCGAGACGCTGCTTTAGAGACGTTTCATGACGTAGATATAATGTTTGTGTTAATGATTCTTATTAAAGTTAAGACATCAAGCAGCTATTGAAACAGACTATTGGATGTTTCCCTGATGAGAGATCTGTTGGTCTCTTAGAAAATAAATACCAAAGTTGAATTTTTAGAAAGTGCTTAGAGGAAAGAACTCTGTGTTACATTGTGCTATTCAAATAAAGTGACTGACTGATCTGCCACTAATGATGGATTCTATAAACCATGAGTGCAATCTACCCCCCCTCACAACTTTAAAGTTGCCTAAACTTAACCGAGGCTCAATCATTGATGTTAAAGATCCATAAGGTCAGGACATAGACTTTTTCCATCTGGATGGTTGTGCATGGAAAGTTTTAATACTGCAAGATAGTACAGCAGGACAGAGGTCACAGAGGAAAGTCAATGTACGCAAGGTTTAACTTTGACACTAGAGACTGGGATTCAAATTCCTTCTCCTACAAATTATGTTTTCTGTGTTTGCTCCATATATTTTTTATTGAGTTTGTGTCAGAATATCTTTATTAGATTTGCTTTAGAAATAATTCAGTAAAATAACAAAGTTCCATGATCTTCTTTATAGAACCGCAGTCGGCAAGCTGCAGAAACACACACACACACGTGTACATATATATATTTATATATTTATATCACTATTTCAGATCTAGTGAAGAATTGTGCCAGAGTGAAATTGGCACACAAACGCAGAATCCTCCACACAAACATGTGCTTTCTTGTTCTGGTGGAAAAATGTCAGGCGATGTCAGTTTTTTTTACTTTTGTTTCTCTGAATGTGAGAAGAATGGGTTTGGATTCCGGCTCTGGAGCCTGGAGACAAACATCAAGGAGCCAGAGCTCCACCTGTGACCCGGCAGGCTGCGGCTCCGTGTTGGGTTCTGAGTGCGATGCGGGCCCGGGCTGCCCCTCCGCATTCCCTGCCGGGGCTGATGGGGGATTAGCTGGAAAACTGCATGAGAATGACTAAATAAACAATGGAAGCAGCAGCGTGAGGGGAAACAAGAAAAGACAGCGCGGGCCGTGACATTGTTGTTCTGAACCTTACAACCGGTTCATCAAGGTTATGGAGGGTGACAGAATTTCACAAAAGACCGAGATGAAAGGTGCAGAGCTCCACAGCGACTGGATCATTCTTAGATGTAAACAACATCCAACACGCTGAGGAAAACTTTTTCTGCTCTCCGACATGATAAGTGATCATTTCCATACAATCCATTAAACAAACATTTATAAAGAGGGCCAGTAGCCTTATAGAAAATTGGGTGCATAATGCAGTGATTCACTTCTTACTTCTGCTCCCCACATATTGGACGGGGCCAGGAGAACGGTAATGGAGTTGTTGTCTCCATCCACCGATTTGCGCTCATTTGTTATTTATTCATGAAAAACTAAGCGGGGTGCGCGGCTTAATGCAGTTTATATCATTCGCTCACTCATGCTATTCAAATTCAACTATAATGTAATTTGAAAACTTCTCCTCTCCGCAGTTTTCAGAAATGCAGCTTCATTCAAATTGTCTACGTCAAAGAAAAAAAGACCAGAATATTATTTTCACAGTGCAACAAAACAATAACCTTTCAAGGCCAAGCAGGCGGGAAATTCACCCGAACGCTGCTGGGAGGAGAATGCACAAAGAGAAAGAAAAGAGTGTCAGCGTACTGCGATCAAGCTAAATGGCTTGGACTGTCAGGCCCCTTTTCATTTTTGGAATTTTTTTGTCTTTGATCACACTCTCCGAGAAGCCATTTTACCCGGGGACCACGCGTGGAAATGTGCAGCCTTTAAAAGCCTCTCCGCTCGCTGCTACAAGCCTGAACCCAACCTGAAACAGAGCCAATTAAAGTTCCTGCACGAGGGATATGGAGCCACGACTACACTTAACTATAAAGTAAGAATGCTTGACCTATGCTGAAATGTGACTTCAGTGCACTGGAGAACCGCAGTCCTGCAATATGAGTAGTAACAGTCGTTTAAACTGCTTTATTCCGAGGTAAAAACCACCCGAGACATTACAGACAGAATAGAGGAAAATGTGCAAAGGGAAATCATCATCTGTACATTTGTATTACCTCCACCGGGAAGGTTATTTTTATGCCACCGTCCATGTATTTGTTTGATTGCTGGTTTGTTTGAATACCTGCAGGATTATATAAAACCTGTTTAATGTATTTCAACAAAACCTGGACGGATGGGACATGCAAAGGTCAAGACAGAACCCATTCAATGTTGGTGTGGATCCGGACAAAGTGGCAGATCCCAGGATTAGTAGTATCTTTCCATCAAGGGACTCTTATCATATTTTCACCAATAACTCATGGATCTTGATTGAGTTTGTTTCTTTTAATCACGCATAGTTCGAGGAGTTGTAGCAATGAGTTTGTGAATTTATTTTGACCCTTGGTGGAGGTATGCGCTCTGCTGTTATTGATAGGACAGTGCTGGTGGGAAATGGAGAGAGAGACCGAGGAGGACACGTTGTAAAGAGCCGGGTCGGAACTGAACTTGCAGTCGCATTATTTCAACCTTAATATTGCCATTTCTGACAAGTCATATGAAACCATGCATTGTTCCTCCGGATGATTCCACTGAGGGCCATCAGGTGACCCTCAAAACACTCATCCGTCAGTCGGCCATGTTGGAACAGTCGGGTCGGACTACTTAGCGACTGGTGCGCCCTCGCCCTTCCAAATCCTCTGTGTTTACTTAACCTTTAGGAAGTCCTCATTAGCCGGCTCACTCTGACGAGCCTATTGGGTTTTCAGAGCAGAGATAAATTAACAGAGGGAGCATTGATTTGACTTATGCCTTGAGCCGGGATCACGCTGGCCAGTCAGTATGCACAATGTAATTAGTTATTAGCAAGGGGGGGGGGGGGGTGGGGGGGTTCTCTTAAGTGATTAATCAAGAGAGCTCCCTGACTCCGAAGCACAACCACGAGCAGCCCGTGGAGAGAAAGGGCACCAAACCCAGGCAGACTGTCCTCGCCGGTAAAAACAGCAGCATCGGACAAGTGACCTCTGATGACCATGAGATGAGATGAGTTTCTAAATGTGGCGCCACAGAAAGTGACCTATTTTGAATTTAAGGTATGAGGACAACACGTGAGACCGGCCAGCGACTGAAGATTCAGTCCAAACGCTGATACTGGATTATTCCTCATATAAAAGTCCCACCTTCCATCGGAGGTAAGTGCCGGAGATGGAAAATAAAACTTCCTGATCTCAGAGTGCTTTGGGCACAAACAATCACAGGAGTAACACGGTTTATAATTGATTGAGCGTCATTAAGCATCTGAAACAAAAAAGACAAGCCTCAGCAAATGCACCGCAGAAGCTCTAATGCCTCCAGCTTTAAGTGCTTTCTCCTGCACAAATAGTAATGGAAGAAAAAGAAAAACATCTGTAAAGCAGCACTGAGGGGACGTGAACTTCAAGAGCAGAGACGGAGAAAATGGTGTAATGCAAACTGAGGCAAGAGGCCCCCCCGTGCATTTGATTAAAGGGCCGCAGTTTGCCGTGCGGCTGCAAACGCAGCTGCTGCAGAACGCATGTCGAGTCGCAGCATACAGACCAGTCGTGGGGACAGGGTGGGAGGCCGAGCGCAGATACGATAGGAGAGACGCGCGCCGCTGGGATCTCTCACTTTGGTCCAATAATGGAATCTCATTACTAAAGTGAGCGCTGTCCAGAAAGACCGTAATGAAGCCCCACACTGAGACGAGGGAGAGCGGGCAGACCAATGAGGACTGGCAAAGAGCGAGAGAGAGCGGGAGTGACATCAAATCCATAGATGGGAGGGGACGTGTCGGAGCTAAATAAATACGAGGAAAACATGGCGACGGACAAAGACCGAGAGGGCAACAAGGGGCAAAGGAGATGGAGGGGTGAGAAGAAGGATATGAGAATCAATCATAAGATAAATGATGCCGCAACTCCCGGAGGAAAATAGAGTGCTGGAGAAAAAGACTGTCCAGAATGCATATGGGCACAACATCCAGGCTTTTAGTGCTAATTGACAGACGGCTCTTCCAGGTTGCCTCCGCTCACCCTCCGAAAGAGAAACTGGTGTTTTGTGGCTTTGTTTTCCTCCTGCTTCTTTTCCTGAGCATGTTGCATAGGTCAATCGCTGTGTGCTGCTAATTGGTTAGCGAAGGCAATGGGCCACGCGGTCCCACACTGGCCCTCCCTGGAGTGCTGTCATCCTGTCGCCACCTACGCACACAGCTAGTTTTGCTCCTCAGCGGGAAGGTGCACGGCAGCTGCCGGAGAAAACAGGAGCTGCAGCAGCGTCCCCGGGGACACGTCGGGGGGATAAAGTGCAATGGCCCCGGCTTTCAGTCAACATGGCTAAAAATACCCTGCCATGCCACTGTTAAGGCCTCACATCGCTGCCGCTGTCTCTTTGCACTTGACAGTGCGTCCAGCTGGGATGGTGCAGAGGACGAGGGCGGCTGACCACGATGTCAGGAATTCATAAGATCACTTGGGGTTGAAGGTGCAGGCGTAGAAAACAATAAACTGGAGGTTATGAGACAGATTTTGTTGCACTATGGTGAATATCTGATCCACCTGAACTAGTTTTAACTCACTTCCAGCTCAGCTGTATAAAAGACCACGGCAGTGATTACCCACTCAGATACCCCTTTTAAACCGATGCAGTTAATGGGAATAATCTCAAACCAGTTGTTTGCGTTTCGAGATCTGGCATCAAGTTCTTATTATTGTGACCTATAACACCGATAAGATCAATAAAAACATTAACGAAATGGCTCTATAGTGGCTCTAGACTGTGGAAAAGCAAACTGGTTCTTAAAAGGTTTGAAAGTTGAACTAACAACAAACGAGGCCAAGCACCAGAATCGTGTTCACCCTGTAAAGACAACTGCAATAATAAAGTCAGGACCCCTTCACAAGGTCAAATCTATTCCTAATAATAACTTTATTCTTTGTTGTGGTAAAGAGGTTAATGAAATCTCCAGTTTCCTTGAGCTTTTTTTCTCATTGTAACATCATGAACATTATAACTGTAAACAAAAGAATGTCTGGATGTTCTTGACTGTTTTATACCAGAAAGGTTCAGACTTTGTGTTTCTGTTCTCTTCAGCAGCCTAAACGTGTAACAATCACTGCAACTGGATTTTCATAAACATAGGTAATATAATGGAGACCTAAGCTAGGAGGTAAACACATAAAGGTGTCTCTGCAGAATAGATTAAAGCTACAACTTCTGGAGCCCTTACGTGGAAGTACCAAATAAAAATAAAATACAGGATCTTGTAAATTCAGTTATTCCCTCTTACACATGTTTCCCCATTTCCTTCACAGAAACTTGGCAAGAGAACTCACCCTAAAAACCTCAAAAGGCTGATGGGTGAGTGAGTGTGAGGAGAAACACGATGTCTTATTATTATGTTTAATCTCATTTTAACTGTATTTCCAAAAGCAAACAACTGACACACACAAAAAATCCAATATCTGGGTCAACTTAGTCTTGAGATATCAAGTGGGAAAAATCTCTGTATCAGTTTATAGTCCTGTCTCTACCTCCAAATCACAAACTGTCACGGTAAAGCCTTTTCTTTATAAGGTATAAGGTCCATCCATCCATCCATCCATCCATCTATAATACTAGGCTACTGTAGCAGGTATACAAGGGTGAAGGCGATCACCCTTTTAGATCAAAAACAATAATATTTTCTGAAGGAAACAGTGTTCAGGAATGTTTTTTGTAAAAGCTGTGAGGAGGAAGTTGATAAGTATTGATGCTGGAGTTATTCCCTTGACAACAGCAATGGACCCTGACATGAGTCTGTATTGTTAGGTATGAATGTGGGTTTGCGTATATACGAGTTATGTACTTTTCTTTGTATTTAAGTGCTTTGCCTTAACAAAGCATTTCGAGGTAAAGCACAAGCCTGGTTCTTCTTTTTAAAGAACTGACCTCGACCCGTGTTACTGAAAAGACAAAACAACAACGCACACCGACAGGGACGCTGCGAAGGATCCACTGAAAGAAATGCAAAACAAGAGTTTTCTTTCCTCCTCTGTCTAAAAGATAAATCTACAATCTACCCACAGGAAACTTTGGGAGATACTTCCATGACATCAGATTCTATAGGCGTTAGAAGAAGCAGTTCAAACCCTTGGGTCCAGACTTTATTAGAGTGTACATGGCACTTATGATATTGAATTTCTCCGCATGAGCTCACCCCATTAGTATCTAATACCTTCAATTTAGCCACTATCATCCCTTATATCAAGGCCCGTATCAGCAGTGGGTCCACAGTTAATTGTTGGAGTCGTGTTACATCTGTCAATAACGACATTGAATTATAATCTGATGTACAGTAGCTATGCTGCCATATCGGGGGGATGTGGAGCCTGAAAGCAATCGCACACAATAAGTCTACTAATGTATTACCTCCGCCAAGGACACTGTGCTTTCACTGCTGTCTGTTGTTTGGTTGTTTGTTCGCCGGATTACACAACACGACAGAATGGATTTCCATGGGATTCAGTGCAGGGATGTGACGTCAAACAGGAATGAACCTATTACATTTGAGCGTGGATCCCAACAAAGGTGGGCGGTTGGGCCTTGGTGGAGCGATGTGCTCTACTGCCATTCTACTTTTTGTCAAGATCTATTTTCACATTTCCCCAAAATCAAACAATTACCACTCCATTGTATACAAGTGGACTCTCCACAAAAATACCCCAGTCCCGTTTGAAAAGCCGTACAGAGGACATTCATCCACTCAACGAGGACGACATGGCAGTTTGAGGAAGTACACTTAAGATGTCCAAGAAGAGGGCACACATACTAAGGGTTAATGTTTGATCTAGTCAATGAATGCAAAGTGTTTCACGACAAAAGGAGCTGTTATGCTAAAAATTCTGCATAAAGAGTCAAACCTGTAATCGTCCTCCCTCCACTTGATGAATCGTGAGTCCATGCCTCCATTAGATTTGATAAAAACCTGCGTCAACTCGCGTCCACATCTTTGTTTTAATCGCACCATTGAGATGGATGAGGTGTTATCTGTGTGACAACGGGGCCGCGTCCCATCCAGCTGCAGAGCCACTGCTCTGAATAAGTGGTAATTTTAACCTGGTGTCAGCACTTTTACGAAGCCTGATTGCTCCAGAATAATGGCCACTTTGGCAACTGTCAATTTTCCTCCGGGGCAAATCGGTACAGAGTTGACGCCGTGTGATTCGCCAGGAGCTGTCATTTCCCGGGCTCTTATTTCAATCAGGGGCCACCTTGCTTACTTCATTACGACGATGGGCAGACAACTCGACGGTGCTTTGACTCGCTCACTTACTGAATCCACCTCCCTGTGTTTTTCTACTTCAGTCGAGGATCCAGCTTTGATTCCTGCTCTTAATGAAGGGAGGACAAAGTGCCCCTGTTCTGTGTTCGCGTTTATCTCAGAGGATTAAAATCACTCCCAAATAAAATGTACTTTCACAGGTAAATATAGTTTTATTGCTGTCAGATTTCTTGTGAAAACACATTTTTCAAATTCCTTAAACAAGTGTAATTAAAACGCCACATCAAAGCTGTGTTTTTTTTACTCAGAGGCTTTAATACGAGACGTAGTGAAAAGGACGACTTGTTTTTCCTCCACTGAGCTTTTCCAGAGCTTTGTTTCCGCCTCGTAAACCGTCAGGGACAAGACTTTAACCAGTCCTCTCACAATCAAGAGACCTGTCGTGTTTCATTCAAAAGAAGAAAAACACTCGAGCGCATTCTCGCTGTGTCACTAATGAAAACAATTTCCACAGAAAGAGCAGCGAGGAAGCTCTCAGGCTGATTATACCGGGGGGGAAAGAAACCCTGTAGAGGCCGACTTGGATGGACTCTCAATGGGTCCCACCACCCAATGTGTGGACATTAAACCAAAGGGTCATTTCTGCTGTTAATACCTGCAGGTACCACTCGACCTCAGGCTTCAGCTGGAGTCTGTTGTACAGTGGAGGTTTTTCCCATCTCCCAAGTTTTAATTGTTTGTGCCAGATGGTAGAGAGAAAAGTTTGGTGAAGACAAGGGGTGATGCCAGGATTACATTTCCTTGCACGAGCACAAGAACCCTTTTCGCTTGTAACGCTGGTTTCAATGAGTAATATATATATATATATATATATATATATATATATATATATATATATATATATATATATATATGTGCAAAGAGCAAGAGACTGATTGGAAAGGGTGGAGGGGAATTACTGGTTTACAACACCGCTCACAGTTGCATCTATTATTTAGTGAAGCCCGGAGATTTGTGCAGTACAAGTCAGAAAAGCAAAACTGCTAACGCGCTCATTTGGCAGATTCAAGGCAGAAAGATCCCGAACAACAATATGCAAAAAACAAAACCAAGGTATTACGATGTACAATCAAAAAGCTTGATGTGTCATAAACGATGAGTAAAGACGCCTCTAGAATCTGTGGTTGAATAAAACAGAATCTGAAGACATGGACTGTGAATGGTAAATGTCTTTTTATAGCACTAAAGCAGCCTCAGTACATTCACCCATTCATACAATGAGCTTTTTCCATCACACCATTCAAACACTGTCTGTTCAGCTTTAAGGGGAAACTTGAGCATCAGCATCTTGCTCTAAGACACTTCGGATGCAGAATGGAGGAGCCAGGGATTGAACCACCGACCTTCTGGTTAGCGGACGACCCCTCATACCTCCTGAGTCACAGCCACGTCACTAATGCATGCACGAATGTGGGATTATGGCTAAAACACGGTGCAAACCAATGAGCCACATGAGGAGGCGATGGAGCAAACCAGCTCTGACAGGAACAGAACTATTGGACGATTCACCGGGTCGACACAAAGCTCCGTCAAATGAGATCCTCATGTTACTGCGTCTCTGTGTGAGAAGATAATAAAAGACAGTTTTCTGCTTTAGCCTCACAAACTTCAGAAGCAAATAAAGTGCATCAAGGCTCGATGCACTTTATTATTCAACTTCTTGCCCTCATGTGCTAAAATTTGCTCAGTGTATCTTTAAATGAACCATAGGAAATAAATAAACTGTTAAATTTATACATGTTTTTTTTCTTTTCTGTTTTGCAGTGTATTATACAACTTGCATGACAGCCACTGGTTCTTATTCTCGTTGTGGCAGGAGGCCATCAGCTCCACAGGCTGCATCACCGCCTCCACGCCATTTAAAAATCCAAAAGGACGGTCCGCTAGCGTCCAACAGATATTTAAAAATTTGTGCGGGTATTTAATAACAGCTCCACAGTTGATTGTTCATTAGCGCTCGTCACATCATATAAGATTTAATCCCTCACTGAAACACTGTGTGCCGGTGTTTAATTGAGTTTTATGGCATGTGCCTCTCCAGACAGTCCAACCCTGAAATTACAGAACGGAAAAATGCAGCCTTGAGCGAGCCGGGCGGAGAGCTATGTAAATGAAGGGCAAGTTCCAGAGCTCCGCAGCCTTGACTTGTGCTCTCGCTGCTGAAAACGACCGCACCTCCTGTGCATTTAAAACCGCGCGGTGCTTCACAAACACCTGTGTGGCTCGTACCATCCTCCAGAAATACAGATAACTTCCTTTTAACTGTTTGTTTTTTTGTCGGAGGTCTGTGGGTTATCCAGAGTAACAGAGACATTGCTTTAATCTGCCTCGTGGCACCGGTGCTTATCGGGGTTCCAGTGCACATCCTTGACAAAACGTTTCGCACTGTTGAGATGCAAACTGTTCTACAAACTTTCATTTCAGTGACACATTTCTAAGTGGATTACAAGTGTCAGGCCGTCGAGTTCAGGCTCGACCAAAGGCAACGTTAGTCGTGTCATTAGACGTCACATCTTGTTTATCTAATGCTTCACTCGTCTCGGAGATGTTCTGGCCCCCGATTGAAAATATCATCAAATCTATTTTCCTTTGAAAAAGTTGTTTCCACATCAACTGAGTCTCACTCTACTTTCTTTTGCTTAAACTTGAAAATCAACGACTCCAACCTCTACTGAAGAAAACGTATCTTCCTCCTCTCAAGTTGATTTCACTCTGTATATGAGTCTATGAGCTCTATGGTGGTGATTCATGGGAATGAGGTCTTTACACATCAGGGGAGTGACAAACGACTCGACCATCCGTTACAGCAAAGATGCAAATGTGCTTCAGTTGCAACACCTTTCCAATACAAGGCTTGAACAGCAGCTCGTTCTTCAGGAAACATGATGACTTCAGTACAATCCACTGATCTTGTCTCCAACAAAAGAGGAGAAGATCTTTCCATCTTACAGAGAATGGAAGACCTCAACCTCAGCCGCAGCCCCGGGTCAGGACACGTACTTCAGGACGTCGTTGAGAGAGAACGAGGCCGAGCTGAGGATGACGGAGCTGCAACTGAACAGTCACATGAAGGATGCTATTGACACAATGCAGCATCTTTCAGCCTGTGTGAGATAAGTTGTGTAAACACTTAACTTCTACAGTGTGTGACTTTACAGATACAAGTGAAATGACCTTCCATCTCCTTCTGCATCTTTGTCCTGCACATATTATCCATCCTCTTTGTGAAAGCACGTAACCAACAGTTGGTAGATGTGCAGATTAATCTTATGAGAGAAACACCATTGCTCTAATGGTTTGAATTTCTGACGACAAAATGTGCATCAAGAAGCTGATAATGTTCATAAATAGAGGAGAAGAAGGTAACAGGTGAAAATATACAGGTAGGTCTATACCTCTTTTTACATTTACATGCATTCATACAGAAAGTACAGTCCTAGCGAAGAGTTAAAGCTTCAGTGTTTAACACAGGTCTCAGATCAGCTCGTATAGACCTGGTGGGAAATTCATGGTCATAATAAATCTTCCACTTACTCAACAGAGAGTAAACACTGGTGATTTAGAAGTAGAGACCTGATTAGCATATCGCGCAACAGCCCCAAAAAAAAAAACCGCTGACCGAATTTCCACTGAGGACAATTAATGAAACCACTTAGCTCAACACACCAAGTCAACCTGAAAATCAATCTTTAATTAATACCAATATTCTGCTTTTATAGCCGGGCTGATTAATTATGAAAACGCTAGTATGTGAAGATGAAAAAAAAAAAAACGCCTCTCAAAGCCAAACTGCAGAAGAATAAACCCACAAAACCCTCGTGAGCCAGAAATACTTTGATCCTGAAAGAAACGAAAAGGGGGATATTTCCTTTCTTTATTTGCCTGAGTGAAAAGATTTACATTAAATATTCAATGAATCTAAATAATAAAATGTTCAGTGCTCTCATCTACACAATAAAGTACGACTGTGTCCTTGAATAAACCTTCTGTTCAGCCTCGGCTTTTCTCAGAATGGGTTTGAGACGGAGAAGCTTGTTCAGGCTGCAGCAGCGTGAGCGGCTCGGAGTTTCCTGCTCGAAACCGCGCGTTAGAAAAAAGCAACAGAGCGGCAGACGGCGTCCTCGTCCCTTCGCCGTAGCATCTGCCAACGTATTCTTTAAGCTGAGTCATTCTTCCTTTTTTTGTTTTCACTTACAATTTAATACACAAGATTACTGATATCGCTGGCATGTGAAAACAATTCCATTTGGAACGAGGACAAGACCGTTGATGCACAACAGTCAGAGAAGATAACAGACTGCTGAAAGTAAAATTTCATTTTCAGATTAGAGACAAGCTGTGCAAAGGCCTCTATAAAAAGCTGTCTTGCCAGATGCCTGTTTGGGCAAATCCTTGATTTGATTAGCTTTTAAATGCTCTTTAAAAAAAAAAAGCCTCCACTGCACACAACACAATTAGTTTTTTTTTACTTTTTATAAATGGTGAACTAGTGATCCCCTCCACGGATTCACATCCACAGGCGCATCTCCAAGTTTGTAGCATTGGAAAAAAAATATTAATGTAATCGTACTGCAAATAGAAACCATAATTAGAAAGAGGGCCATTCCTCAATGTGCAATCTGCAACAGGAGAACAGGGGATGGCTGGTGGAGCCCGGTGAGCAGCTACAGTAGATCAGGCCTGAAGAGCTTTATAAACCATATACAGTGAGAGAGACATTAAAGAGAATGCACAAATAGACCCTAAAATGAATAAATGCAGGCAACTTTAAAGCAAAAAAATGTGGCTTCCCACTAAAAGCAAACTTCATTAAGTTCACAACGAGGATATGTGAAGCTGTGGGGGAACTCTCAGGAGAGAGGAGGGGCTTCAAATGCACAGGAAACTGCCAGAGCTGAGTTTTCTTTGGGATGTAACTCAGATGCCTTCTGGGTTACAGAGGCTGGAGAATTAGGCCACAGGTGCAGGTGGGTGTGCAGTGGCCTCAAGTCCTCAGTGAGGCTGCACCCCCCCCGGCTCCTCCATATATGGTTACTTCTGGCTTCATAATTCAAAAATGCACTGGACAAAACTCCAGGCTACAAAACGGCAGCTCACAAACCGATGGGTGACATCATGAAGGGTTTTCCACAAGTTGTTTGTCCAGTGACATTATCAGATGCTGCTAATGTTGAAATGCCAACGTCTCGGCCTTTAAAAAAAAAAAAAAATAGTCCTACGAGTCCTTAATGCCGCTGCACAGCTTTCAGTGAGCTCAGATTCTTATTTCTGTATAACTCAGACTATTCAAACGTCCCGGCTGTGCTGTAGGTAAAGAGTGATGGTGAGTGAAAGAGAGTCAAAGGGAGCTTTGTGAGGAGGAAAGAGGAAAAACCAGGGTCCCCACTGTCGCGTTCAGGAACCGATTTATTCACCGTCTAGAAAATAACTCCTTCTCAGAACGTTGAGTTGATGTTGTATATTTTGAGCATTTGTCGGAGGGGGTAATGTACGAGGACAGTTGCAGGACAGCAGCGTCCCTCCACTCCTCACAGACAGTCAGATGACGTTATGTTGACTTTGCAACTCAACGAGACATCACGTCAACAAACATCTGAGGAGACGTTCACGGCCCTGACGTTACTTTGCCTCTGTTTTCTTTACCCGCCCCCCTGAGACAATGTGAGACACCTGGATGTGGAGACTTGTCTTCAAACAAAATGAGACAAATTGGAGGGAAGACTTCCAGCCTGTCAGCCACTTAGAAACCGGCTGATTTACATCCCTCCCTGAATGTTATAGCAAAGCTCAAACAAAGAATTTATCCCATAAACTCGATTACTACCTTCATCTCTTTGCCGACACAACGAAATGAGCCACTTTGAGAAAATCCTCCTCTTTGTTTTCCTTCCTCTCCCGTCCATGCACTTCTGTCTCGGTAGCAGTGAGGACACACCGCCTCAGCTGAGTCACCTATCGTCTTCAGTCATGTCAACTTCCCACCAGTCGTCCCTTCCTCAACGTCCCTCACCCCCCCCCCCCCCCACCGGTCGGTTGCACTTACCAAACAACACATGCAGACACACATGCCAGCGGGCGATTACTCCCCATTAGCACCCTTTGCACTCAGTGATTTGTTTGTTTCAGCTGAAAAGGTTAGTGCTCAACACAATGTGCACGGGTTCAAACATGCTGCGGTTAAGGCTAAATCTGCCTTTTCTTGTGGGAGTCGTAATGAATACATGCACAGGAGGAGCGCCGTCACCGGCCGGCCTGGAGGCGCCGGCGCACCGGGTGATGCCGCCCCCCCCTCGACAGAATTAAGGCTGCAGGACGCCGTCACTCAGCCGGGTCGAGGTAAACGTGTAGATAATGAGAAAGTTGTCCAAAACGCTGAGCTGCACTCATTACAGCGCCCGCAGTCCACTTCTTACCATCACACCGGCTCAGTCAAACCAATTTGACATGTGAAGGAGAAAATGAATCACATTCAGAGACAGTTGAGTGTGAAGGTGTCGTATCAGAGCCATCCCAGAAAAAAAACCCTGCTGGAGCTGCACAGATGAGCACAGGAAAAAGAACTACAGGCACCTTTTGTGTTGCTGCTAATTGTATTAAGCGTAATCAGATTGTTTGTCCAGTCTGGGAGGAAGTTTTCTAGACTTAGGGGTAAGGTGGGGGGGGAGGATTAGGGATAAGTGGCTGGGAAATGGGAGAGTGAGAGGAACAAGGAGGATCAGGCAACCGTGTGAAAATAAATCAGTGTCTGTCCCTATGCGGTTAAACCGTAAACATGTCAGTGTCCCACCTTAAGGTGTTCTCGCTTTTGAATAGTTTTCTTCAAATATTTATCTGTGAATTAATATATAAAATAAAAATATGACATTCTTGGCATGATCACAACAAAATAATCCTTTATTTTTGCAACATCTCAGGGTGACAGGCTCTAAAAAGCAAACTTGAGGGTGTTGATATAAATCTGATATCTCAAAATGAGAAAATGTTATGTTCTTGAGATCACATTGTCAAAACTATAGAATGAGGCCCGACGGTCTCCTTTCGTAACTACATTTAAATTCAAGAGATCCTGATTTTAATTGGGACCTGTAACAAATTGCACACACTCATAAATATCAGTCCCATAAATATTTCACATTTGTTCGTCAAGATCAATTAATTATTTGCGAAAATGTGGAAAAAACGCCATCTCACTGTGTTAAAGGAAGTTTTAAAAGAATCTGAATCCACCCTCTTTTCATATTTAATGGGTTCTTTCAGGGAACCTCCCTGATTGAGGTAATAATTAACTATGATTCGTGCTAAGTGCGGATCTTGGATCATGTGACAGCTGCTAAGAATGAACTTTCCTTTCATTCAAAGTAAACATAAGTGTGAATCCTGCTGCTCCTCATCGTCAGCTTTGCTAATATCGAAGGGAGCAACAGGGGGAAATCCTCGCTGCGCAGTGGGACTGACAAACTAACCAGACAGTCGTCTTGCTGCCTTTGGTCCGTCGCCTCCTCACTCTGCACGAAAAGCCATTTTCTGTCGGGCACGAGCATTCAGGGGGACATCGCCGGTCGTCTCTGTCCATTTCTCCGAAGCTCTGTCAATGGCAGGATGGTTTCGAGAAAAGCTTCCGTGTCCCTCCGGACGGCCGAGAGCAGGATTTCCACTGAAGTTTCCTTGGTAACAAAGCTGTTGAGCCTTGAGCTTTTACAGTACATTCCCATTTGCACTTTGTAAAGGTGAAGCTGCAGGATTTGGGTCGACAGTGGGGAGTCGTTTTGGGGCCTCGGCTACGTGGAGCAGTTTGGACAGATCAGCAGCTGAGCCGTGAAGGAGGAGGCTTGTGTTGCTGAGAGATGCAGCTTCAAACCAGATGAAATCTTTGGGCTTTTCTTCAGCTACCGTCTCTGACCTTGTCTGTATTTAATTATTGGTATTAAATAAAAATGAGATCTGACATTTGCCCCCATTTAGATTTGTTTGTCAATGCACTTAATCAACCTTTGTTGACCCTGATCAGCGTTGTTATTGTCAAGATCCCACATTTTATGCAGTTTGTCTCATTTTCTCTGGATAAGACGAAAAACCGATTTGACTTCACTCAGGTCCGGAGGATGAAGTCGATGCACCTGAACAGAACAGCACTTCAACTTTTAGCAGTTGAACTGGTTGATGTAACAGCTGTGCTAACTTTCTACGTGAGCTCACACATTCAATAAGGAGACAGTGGATGTAGCACTTCTCCATCCGTCCATTATCTACGTCCTTTTGCAGGTCGTGATGCGGCTCGGGGGCAAATCCCAGCTGACATTGGAGACACACAAAGACAAACAATCCTTCACATTCACACCTACAGGCAGTCTCCAATTAACCTGACCCCAATATGCATGTGTTTGGACTGAGAGGGTGGGGGGGGGGTAGCTGGAGAACACGCAGACATGTGGAGAACATGCAGACTCCACACAGAGAGGCCCCCAGCTGGTAATCAGGTTCCAACCCAGAACTTACACTGTTCCCTCGACATTGGAGATCAATGCTTCCTCTGCCACACTGAACACTCACTGGTCAAAAACGATTTGAAATCAGGTAGATGCCACAACAGTCGGGTCTTGTTGTGGCTGAATGTGTTGTCTTAAGTGTCACAGTGAGTAAAGAGGCCATTTCCACCATAAACATGATCCGTTATCTGGAAATTAAATCCAATCCAAGACGTTTACACCATAGTATTAATAATCGTAGCCCTGCAACATGCTGGGAACCCGTCCAGGGTGAACCCCGCCTCTCGCCCTGTGCCAGCTGAGATTGCCCCCCCCCCTCCACGACCCTCAGTGGATAGCTGGTATCAATAAAGGATGGATGGATGAATTAATAACATTTCTCCTCATTTCAAGTCTGCCCACATTGTGATTGGATCTAAATCTGCAACTTAAGAACAGAGCTGATGAACACGTGTCTAAAGTTGAATGAGGACATTCTTGATGCTTGGAGATTTACTTCAACATGCAAGGTTCATGTACACAGACATTTCTAGCTGTATTTTCTCACTTGCTAACAAGACGAGTTTTATCCCACGAAGACAAAGCTTCCCCCCCCTCCTCTGTGGCGTGACCCTTATCTTGCAGCTCCCAGTGTCTTTGCCTGGGCAGCCTTGACATCCATAGGTTTTTAATGGGCAGCTTGACGTGTAGCAGGATGACACGGGATTAGGGGACCTGTCAAATTTATTTCATGTCCCCCGAGTTGCACAGACTCGCCTTTTATACATAACCGAGATCTGAACATACATGATCCAGACCTCCAGTTGTGCTCTGATCATATCTGAAGCCATTTTAGTTCAATGACGCTCCACGCGCATTCACAGACATTTCTCCCTCCATTATCTAGCTCATATATTCCGTCACAGTTTGAATGTGCATGCGAGGTGGAATCAGGGTCTAAATGTCACAACAACACAGAAAACTGAAGCCTGAAGCTCCGGGGCTGCGTTCTGTGCTTCTGTTTGATCTCCAGTCATTTTGACCACGATCCAAAACCCACAGAGGCTGTGATTAGCATATCGCTCGCCACCGTCTGCGCCGCAACGTATCTGCAAGTGTTAGATAAATTGTTGATAGGTATCAACATTGGCAACTTGTGCGAGGAGATAAGCTCGACTGATGTTGCACTTTCTACCGGTTGCTTATTGAGGGAGAGATTATTAAAGACCCCCCCCCGAACGACACTTTATTTGCTTCTCGTTCATTTTCCCTCATTCAAACAATATAAAAACACAGCTAAGGTACATGGGCCTCTGAAGTTTATTTCTTTTGTCCGCCACTGATCTGAGGCAAACGTGCACAAAGAGCAACGTGCCCTTGCTTCAGGAGTTCACCCTCCCCAGAGAGGACTAATGTTGTTTTTACTTATCAAGGTGTTTCCGAGGGAGCAGGCGGAGGAACATGGTGAGAATGGAGCCATCAGCGACGCTCCCCAGGGCCACACTGTAAGCCAACCGCGAAGGAAATCACAAGACTCAGGGCACAAACCAGGAATTAAATAGCTGGTTCCACTGAAGTGGCTTTTTTATATATATATTTCTTTTTTGTTTTTTACAGTAAATAGGTTTTACATTCCTATTTTGATCAGGAGTTTAAGGGCTTGTCGTTTAAAAAGTGTGTTGTGACAACCTCGCCTAAACATTAATGGAGCGCAACAACAGGATAACAACGGGAACAGATGGTGACGGAGTGAATGTAGATGTCGTGAGTTGGGGTTACAAATATAAAAATTAATCATCAAAGACGACACTAAAGAGCAGCGCACTTTGCAAAAGCAACGTCAGCTGCCGTCAGGTGTCAGGTCAATAAATTGTGATTTTAAGAGCCACTAATTATTTCCGAAAGTATCTTCACTTGTTCCTCCAGAGAAGCTGAATTCCTCTCATTGTTCACTTCAAAACAATAGACATTAATGTCACCGTAATTATTTTAAACAGCGTCACTGAAACATGAGCTGAAAAGGGCAAAGAAGAGGAAGAAAAGCTATTAACCGATGTCAGATTACAGCACAATATTCCCTCAGCAGGAAGCTTCTTATTAAGGTGGTGTTTTGTGCAGAGGTGGCATTTTAATAGAGCAGCGAATGTTAACCGAATGTAAATTATTGAAAATGCACCCGTGCACACACATGCACAGAGAGCGTCGCTCGGATGGAGACGAGCGATGGGAGCGGAGCCGTGAATCTGGGTCAGGGACTTGACACC
Source organism: Hippoglossus hippoglossus (assembly GCF_009819705.1). Taxonomy (NCBI): domain Eukaryota; kingdom Metazoa; phylum Chordata; class Actinopteri; order Pleuronectiformes; family Pleuronectidae; genus Hippoglossus; species Hippoglossus hippoglossus. Next base: position 4,048,303 of record NC_047164.1, read on the forward strand.
CGTCCTGCTGGGGTTTTTTTTTTTTTCTGAATGACATTCAAGTGTGCATGTGGTGATGCATGTGGCTGTGTGGGAGGAGGAGTGACATCTTAATTCCCTGATCTCAACATTAGGGAGATATCCAGCGCCGAGGTCTAAAAGTCAGGCCGTTAATCCAGGAAGAGCCCGAAGTCGGACTGGGAGACATTTTCTAATCAGTTTCCTATTTCCCAGCGTGATTTGCAAACTTATTCACATGTCCTTGTTGTATATCTATAGTAAAACTTTATTACAGATGTAGCTTTACTCACCTGATCAATCAACATGATGCCGATCGATCATTTAAAGTGTTTTGTAAAGTTATCGCAGTGTTTCGGACGATGACCGAGATGCTGGCTCACTAGTTTGAGCAACAGGAAGCCGACTGCAGTTCACTTCACAACCAGCGGTGTCATTAATAACAAGGGTTTTCTAAACTTCACACGTCGTATCTTTAATTGCAATCACAGGCAGAGGACAGGAGCTTTAAACTCAGCGTGAACCTGGTGTAAGGATCCGTATCAGGAGGAGAGAAATCTATGGATGATTAATTCTCTTTATCATTGGGTTTTTACACATGTAGCAGAGAGTAGTCAGGTAGGACGGCGCGAGATAAGAATTGCAGTAAACTATCGATTACGTGTAAATGCTCTTTAAGAAAAATGTAACGCCACTCAAGCTACTTTCTTATTTCATTATCAACGTTTCTAACCAGAACGGCCCAACATTATATTCACCACATATAGTTTTAACTATCAGGCAACTAAATAGACCTGATTTTTGAGGGTATTTATGTGCATTTCATCAGTAATGACAGGATAGTTCAAGTGCATAATAGGGAGAGACAAAGGGGAAGGCAAGCAGCAAAGGTCCGGTTCGGAACCAAGCCTGCAGCAACTGGAAGAACCTCCGTATGTGGCGCCGGTGGCTCCAGTGGAAATTGGTGCAAGAGTCCAAAACACCCGGTTTTTCAATGTTAAATGAAGTGATTACAAATTCCTGGATCTGCAATACAATTGAATGAGATCTTTCCTGGCCCTTGTCCTATCCTTCCACCAAGTTCCAATGGAATCTGTGCAGTAGTTCTGGTTAAATGCTGGTGACAAACAAACAGACAGGAACGAAAAAGCTAATCTCCGGCGGTGGCAGAGCTAGGAAACACATCTTACTTAACAAGTCTCAAAAAATGTTCCCAGAATATTCACAAGTGTGGACTAAACCATCTGTTATGTGTGTATATATTATGTTTAAGCAATTCGAGAGGCTGCAAAGTGATTGGTGGAAAAAGAAATGCTGGCGAGGAACACGGCCCAGGCAGCAGCTCCGGTTCCTTGAAAACATATTTGGCAGAAGAAGAGTGGAATAATTCCGAGGAGGCAGAGCCAATGTCAACATATTTACATTATTCTCCTGTTGAATTGCATTTCTGTGTTTCTGCACATTCACACAATTCCAATGTCGTCTCCCCCATCAGTTAAATGACTGCGTGAAAAATAGTTGTACACACTTCCTCTACTCAGGAAAGAGAAAAAGCAGAAAATGTGTTGATTGGGAAAAAGAAGTAGCAAAAGGGCAGCAGGCTAATCGTGTGTGGGAGGTGTATTCAGACTCTGGAAAAGCTGTGGCAATGACGGAGTTCTTCATTCCGAGGATGGAGCGACCTTGCTGTGTACATAAAGGACGGGGGGGTCAAGGGAGCGAGGTAGTCAGTTCATTTGCTTGAAACCCTAATTGTTGATTCAACAGAAAGAGAAAACCCAAGGACACACAGACAATAATTTAGAGGTTTACTGGTTTTACCGTGTTCGTAAAATGATAGAAAAAAATGTTACTGGAGGAAGAACAGATACTTTCAGCGTGATGAGTCATTCTCAGATTCATTCTGTACATGTGATTATAAACACAAGACGAGCATTTGTATCTGCGCAGTTTATATGAGGGAGCACGCTCTGTTTCTTTGGAGAGAGGAAAAGCCACATTCTCATATTTCCCTGCAAAGATGGAGAGAGGCTGAGGGGACGGGGAGTGGGGGGGGGCGGGGGAGTGGGGAATAATGTGGCCGACACAAAAACTACCTCAAGTGCTCAGCGGAGTCCACAAGTGTCAGCCACTTTTCCTAAATCACATGCAAATATATGCGGGGAGGCACTCAAAAATTGAGTCGAGCCTCATGCTCGGTGGTAAATATGAATATTCTGCCGTGTAATACTCCCGAGTTCAAGTCTTCTACAGAAGCGTAGATAACAAATTAAATACCTGCATATCATGATTCCTCACTGTGTGGAACAAAGGCAGATCTACAGCTCTCACTTCGCTCATTGTCAGAGCCTCAATAAAGCTAATGTGTGAAACAGCCTCAGCAAAGACTCCTCGCTGAAACAAGGACACATGAATAATAGCTCCGAGGGATATTAGATTTTAGTTTTTTTTTTTTTTATTCATTGCAACTCGTATAGTATTATGTGCATGTTTTTTTATTTTGTGAATGGAAAAGTGTACTTTTTGCAGTCAAGGCTGTTTACAGCTAAATTACAGCACCACGGACAGCGACAATACATCTGCCATAACAGAAGGAGGAAAAGACGATTTTTTATTTAACTTTATTGATAATTCTTCCACAGTTCTACAGTTTTAAACACATCACATTGAAGGTGGCAGCATGTACAGACGCAGGGAGGGAGGTTTCTGTGTGTTTTTCTGGAAATGTATTATAGCTGTTCTCCTTTTTCTAAACTTTGGAACCCGCTTCCTCTTTCCGTCACATTTGGGGAATCTGTGATTTTGTTTAAACAGCATTAAATTATTGTTTATTTCGGCTGCACGCTTAAAGTGTAAGGTTTAGGCTGACATGCTGTGTTTTAAAAAGTGCTTCACAAATATATAATTAGCCAAAAAGCACATATTTGTCATTGATATATATATTTTTTAAACTCAGCGAAAATGTCACAACCTGATGTGTTTGTATTGAGACTATTTGCAAAGTTTCAATTAGGCTAAAAGCAACTTGTTTGTTTAAGCCCAGCGCTGCAGACAATGAGTGTTTAAGCAGCAGTCAAGCAATGTGGTAGTGTGTGTGTGTGTGTGTGTGTGTGTGTGTGTGTGTGTGTGTGTGTGTGTGTGGTGGAAGAGTGGTAATGGGGGAGAGGAAAAAAAATAAAATAAAATGGCCAAGTCAGACAACTTAATTAAAACAATGTTGATTACTTTGTCAAATGATGGCAATTTAAAAGGCTGAAGGAGGACGGGAAATAACGGGAGATACAAGAGGCTTAGAACTCTGCTGATTTTCATTATTGTGTTAGTTCTCCATGAGGAAACAGATAGCCACAAAATATCCCCTCCCTGTGCTAATTAGTGTTATTTTAGAAAGTGTGTAACACAGGGATGAGATACATCACGACTTTCTAGAAACTTCTGTGACACAGGATTTCTAATCGTGACGTTGAGGCCTGTGTTAGCTGAACGGGAACAGGGGCGAGTGGGAATCATAGGAAAATGACTTTCTGAACCTCATTGTTAGAATTGAAAACACTAACGATAAAAAAAAATAAAACCCTAAGCCGTCTGAAGTGTCAGGTTAACCTTGGAGTTACATATAAAGCAGCTTCCGAGAGGAAAAGAGAGCGGCTCGGTGCGTGAGTTCTCCATTTCCTGCACACACGCAACCCCCCTAACCCTGCAGCATTTTCAGAGCATGTCAAAGACCCGGAGAGGTTAATTATTTGGTGCATGATCTGTTTATTTATTAAACTCAGACCACGTTTCCCCAGCATTCTTATCTATTCCTTCACGGCATGTCGGGAAGAGGGCTGAATCCTAATAATGCTCATTCCTCTGCAGCTCCACTATTAAAAAGTGCTGCAGCAGGTTCGGGAATGAGATATCAGGCGAGTGTGGGGGGGGGGGGGGGGGGGGGGGGGGGGGGGGGAGAGACGTCAGGCAGCCATCTTCTGTCACCCGGAGAAACTTCAGACGAGCGCTGAGCCGACGCTGTTCTCCAGCAAACTCGGCTGTTGGTAAATATCCTAACTGATGTTTGTGAGGACGCTTAAAAGAAGAAGAGATATGATCACTTTGCTTTTATCGAGAACCAAAAGCTGTAAGTTTGTAACAGGGATGTTCGGTGTGTGGGCGACTTACATCAACCGACTGGATGCACTGGGAGGAAAATGAGAATTTCCACTGTAATGGTTCATCTTTCATTATGTGGTGCGGAGAAAGAAACTTAAAAAACGGAAAAATACAAGCACAACATTACGGAGCCGTGCGATAGATTTCACGGGTCGTGTAATAACAGGCCCGAGCTTCCAGGGGGAATTACGTTCACATTGAATGATTCCGCAGCTCACAATTTAATGTTTAATGTTCATTACCACGGCAGGAAGCAGTGCACCCGTTCATTAAGTAGCTGGAAATTAAAGGTGTTAGGGTCAGGCTGGTGAGCAGGTACGAAGCACGCCCCCGTTTTGTGCTGACGACTGGAGTTTGTGTTCCATCAAATAACGATAATCACTGTTACCAGGACAACAGAGCACAATTAGCTATTTAAAGCTATATTTATTTTGCATATTGCAGTTTCTCCCTGGAACTTCACGTCATCATCAGGAGCTGATTTGCATCATGGCAGCAAAAATCAGCTTCTTCTTTAGCAAGTAAAAGCATGAAAATGTCCGTTTGTTTGCTGCAATGCTGTATTTCAAGATTTGAATTAAACAGCTTTTTAATCAGAACTAGTCTTGAACTTCGATTTGAGCGAACATTCAATGTGTGTGAGTGTGAACATTAACAAAGCAAATTCAATGTCATGTTATGTGATTGGTGCAGAGAATTGAATCTGGTTAATCAAGGACACACAACAGCTTCGGCCTCATTGTCATCAAACAAAACCTTTTCTCCTCATTCTTCTATAAATGACCTGTTTTCTATCCTCAAATTACCTCTTTTGGATAAAGACACTTGGTTTTGCCTCGTTGGTTTAAAACATGAACATTTTAATGTTTTTAATCAGCCTTTGATTATGTTCCGGTCTGAACGCCTGGATGACAAATTTACTTTCCATGACATCACTTGCTGGTTGAAGGTGACAGCCACAGCTCTCTGATGACATTAATACTGTTTTCTATGAAGAAATGATTTGATTTGTGATCTAAGGAATATCTTCCCCCACCAATCAGCGATCAATCCCACGGGGGGGGGGCGCGTCTACTTTAACACATCACCTCTGCAACTTGATGTTTCATCCGCCTGCCTCTCTGCTCACCTGCCGCAGGGACGACAATCACTGACCGATGTCACAGCGCCGCCGCGAAGCTTCTTCAATCTCATGCCGCTCTCCAACCCCCCCTCCTCCTCCTCCACCGCTGTTCACACACGTGAGGAGCTACTCGCTGTGCTCTGATGCAATATCAATTAATTATGTTCTGCTATGGAGACAATCTCTGTCATCTTGTCTCTCCAGCATCATAATGGTGAAGTGGAGAGTGGAGCTGTCACCAACACTCGTACAGCTCTATACCGAGAGTGCTTCTATATGTGTTATATATATAAATGTATGTACACAGGAAGGATTGCTGCAGTATCTCATATTTATTCTGTAAAGACAGAGATGTCTCTTTACAGTACACTCACAGAAACTCGGTACATTGCTCAGACGAACACATTTTTTGCCTAAAGTGAGCAAACGAACACCATAAAATCCACCTGCTTCTCTCAGTATCACCTCGTTGTTTAGGATTTGTGTTTATTTATATAAAATAACAAAGTCTGCACGTGTTTGCACTTTCCTAAACATTTTTTAAAAGGTAAATCAGTTTCAAGAATGAGTGATTAGCCGTTTTGGTTTGAAATTCAAACCGACGAGTAGAGAGCAAACCTCCTCCGAGGCCCAATGGTCTCAGAATTCCACACAGATCCTGTTGCAACATAACAAAACACTTGTTATTCAAAAAAAAACAGCTTAAACGTTAAGATAGTAAGGTTAAGATTTTACTTTTTAAAGGAGCATCAGGGTTAAAATTGTCAATTACATCAATAATCTACTCAGTACTCAGCAAACACCGCCAACAAGGCCAAACAGTTCCCTTATAAACCACATTCAAATTGGTAAACTGCATCTTTATTCAGATCTGCGTCAAAACGTTACAGATACATTTGTGGCCCATGCACGTCCCATCTCTCCACTAATCCTGCAAACCTTCCTCTAGAAAGACAAACACACACAGGGGTGAAATCATAACCTCTTTGCTGGAGCTAGTAAACAAGTCCGGCTGAATTGTGTGCATCACAGAAACTAATTGCATCTGCTTCTTATTGCAGATGGCAACACCTACATCGAAATGTTATTTCACTCGGGGGGGGGGGGGGGGGAAACACAATGATAAAGAGGCTCTTTGCCTGAAAATAATGGAAAAATTGAAGTAAAAGCTGCTTTTAACAAATAAGCTGATAAGTCAACAGGGGATTTTTTTTTTTTTTATTCTTAAGGCACTGAAGAGTTGAACTTGACACGTTTAATGGGAGGCGCAAACCACAGGAATATGTTTTATATTTGATCTACAAAGTGCTTCGGTGTTAAGAGAGTTGTATTTAACACCATCATTTATAAAGACGAGCGTGGGGGAGCTATTAGGCTCGTCTTGTATTTGACTTTGTGAGTAGCAGGACATTTAACAACGCATGGGAGTCCGAGCAGGTGCCAGAGTGATTATTCCACTGCCCGTTTAACCGCAAGCCGCATTCCTCATGTTAACACACACACACAGACACACACAGACACACACAGACACACACAGAGACAGCATGTACGCAAAGAGAGGCGACAGACCAGCCCACCCACGTTCAAGTCGGTGTGATAAGATATTCTGCATGACGGCTGTGGGTATACAGAGCGGAGAAAGAGTTGTCTAGGGATCGGCTAAATCTATCCTGCTATAGGCACAGAACACATAATAAATCCGATTGGCTTCAAACAGCAAGATTCAAAACCTCCGCCTGCAGCTACTTCAACTCCAATTTTTGGCTCAAACCCTGCAGCAGCAACTAAAGGCACTTTGGTCCAAATGTTGTCTCCAGAGGCGGAGTTGAAACATTGCTTGTTGCAGCAGTAGCAAACGCTTTATACCTCACAAGGTCTTTAAAAAAGGGAAAGAAATCCTCCCTCTGGTGTATTTACACTGTTTGAAATAAATGTGTGATATTCAGTTCCAATCCCCCCCTGACCCACTGCACCTCATCTACTTCACTTTCTTTAGTTTTTCGTGTTATGTCATCCGTGAATGTTCCCCGTGATGGGAAAGTATTTTAGATTCAGAGGAAAAATTCTGCCTCTGCAGTCAAGCTCCAGCTGTCGCGAGATGATCAAGACTTGAGAGCGAACGCTGCAGCCTGATAACCCGGCAGTTTAACCCAGAGAGGACAGAAAAATATACTGGATACAGAGTGGAAGTGACTGGGTTTGTCTTTAAGTGCTGGTGCAGATGACGGGCGCCGCTTTGTTTCCCTCGTGATGCAGAGAAGGTACGAACGGGACGAGGTGTCGAGGAAACGAGCATCAGCCAGTGGGGGTGTGATGTGGCCGCGTCTCCACTGCAGCCTCAATGTTTCCTGGAAGATTCGTATGAGCAGCATGAACCTGTTTATTCCCCCTTATTCAGATTTTGTTTTATCTTTGGAGTCGGGGACGATCAGTTGGCCTATAGGAGCCATTCATCAGCAGCTACACAGACAAGATGTGCATGTATGTACATAATTTATTTTGAAAATAAGGTTTTCAGAATTCAAGGTCTTTAGAATTGTGTTTTCTTTTTAATTTTAGTTATTTATATACATGTTATTCTTAAACTATAAAAAAAACAAGTCTCACTATATGTATATTGGTCAATATATTGTAATTTGTTAACATCAGTATCAGGTTGTTCCCTCTCACTGACACTTCTCTTACTTCAGCTACTCACTTCATAGTAGAAAATACACACACTGACACACTTGATAACTCGTCTGTAATTGACTCTAAACATTGCAATGCAGCTGAAAACTCGACACTCGGTTACTCAGTTAGCTGCTGTAAACACAAAGCCATCCATCCATTATCTATACCAGCATGTATATGTGTTCAGGGCCGGGTCACCACAGAGAACCACAGGGGCAACGTACACACAACCACTCACACTCACACCTACAGACCATCTCCAATTAACCTAAGACTGAGTACTTGGAGGAAACCCACGCACGCACTGGGAAAACATGCAAACTCCACACGGAGGGATGAGGAGAACACGCACCACTCTCCTCCTCTGTGTGATTTATCACGGGGAAAAATGCAAAGACAGTCAAAGGAGATGGTGCAGGCAGCGAGTTGCAGCGAGGCGAAGGCTACGCTACAGATTTTAAACACCATTTTTTCCGGTGGGGGCATTTGGAACATGAATAAACACTTGAGTATAGAGGCTGAAAGACGACCAGGTACAATGTGGAGGCTTAAGACACGGCACAGGGTTTGTCTGTTCCAGCAGGAGGATTAAAAACCAGTGACTGCAGATGTGTGGAATCAGCATGTCATCTGTTTTCTTGGCATCCTGGTCAATTAAGGCTAAAGTCTCTATTCTGTTGGTTTGTGTTTCTCGTCCGCGTCAGTCCATGCGACGTCTTGATTATCGAACGTCTGCAACACGTCGAGAACGAGGCCGACGCTTTGTCGCTTCCAAAGCTCCCGACAACAAAACCTTTGCTTTGTGATTCCACGTCTGAAGTCGTACGCTCTGCAGCATTTGTGCAATTCCTGCAGTTTCCCTCTTCCCGAGATATTTCCAGCTTCACGGCGGATGTCTTCCTGTCATCTGTTCTTACTTACGCATCCGCTGAGTAAGAAAACTACGGCATCAAAGCCCCAAAGTGGCCTAGAAATGGAGAAAAGGCTGTTGTCTTAGCGGAGCCGCGTTGTGTTTGTGCCACACGGCAGATTTACAGCAGGACAATTTGATGCAACTGTCTCCAGAAGTCACTCGCATTACTCAGGCAATCTATTGAATTTCCCCGGGGACAAAAAAGAAAACGGATTCTAAAAACCCATTTAACTCGGTGATAGCTTCATACCAAAAATCAGATGTACACCGGCTCCCTGGGGAGTTGCACTGTACTACTTCATCTCCCTTTACGAGCCTCCTCATTGGTTAAATATCCCGTATCGGCAATCAGCCGGTGGTGGTGGTGGTGGGGGAGGGGGAGGGGGAGGGGGGGTTATCTAAATGGCAGCCACTTTTCTCGATGGCCTTGTTTGATTGATAAAAATAATTTAACCGGCGAGGAGAGCCAATAAATAAAACTAGCAGGGAGATGTGATTGGAAGCGCGGCAAAGGCTCAATTGTTTTTTAATCTGGCGGTGATGAGCGAGGTCACCGCCTGTGATTAAAGTGTGGGAGGGGCCCCCGTCACCGCTGCACAGCTGCTTGGGTTTTTGTGTTCGCACCTTGATGAGATGAAGGGGCCAGGGGCCGGCAGAATGGAGTGGCCCCGCTGCACCTTAATCCCCGATTTGCTGCCTTTGGCACTCATTGATTGAAAGGAGCTAGCGCATTGTGGCTGATCTACCTAACAAGCAGCGGGTAAAGGGGAGATTAAAGAGTGAGCGTGTGTCTGTGGAGGCTGTGAAGTGAGCCGCCACCTACACAACCCCGAGTCGTCTGAGTCACCGAGGACGTGAGGCAGACGACCGCTAGAACGGGCGAGGAGGCAAAAGAGCCCGAGCCGAGAAGAGAGGCTGAGTAAACACGCCAGTGGTTCGAGCCGTGCAACATGTTCCCCACTGAGCTCCTGTTTACACGTATAATGACTACGATACGGACATGCACACATTGCAAAGACGCTCACCCACGTGCTAAGAAGACGCACACTCACACACATACACACACACACATCCAATTAGGCAGGCGTGCTGGAGATAGGCATGCTTTAAAAGCTCACAATCAGAGGAGACTGACTTAATTAAGACTCCTACATACTGTATTTTCTGATGGTATTTCATCTCTCGTACGATCCCTCCCGGCTCACCGGGGACCTCGCAACAACGTGCAACACCAACCGCATCAACCTCGCGCTCCTCGATGGAGTCGTGATGAGCTGCAGTTTGCGAAGCTCCGTCTTCCACCGAACACTGTTAATGCTTTGTTGTATTTTTTTAAAAAATATTTTAAAAGCATGTTCATCTCAAAGAAAACCTATGGACACCTTGTGTGAATTATTCATAATTGCCTGTTTAGACTTTCAAATGAACACAGCACCACAGGCTGCACGGCCACAAAAAGGGGGTAAACCTGAGTGCTTAGGAAGACCCTGAGCTGCGGAGGTGCGCTCGAGCCAAGATGCTAATTGGTCTCTTCAAACTGATTCCTCTGCTTGAGATCTGATTAGGAAGAATAAATAATCTTTGGTCTTGGACTTCTGTTGGTTTGCTCGTCCATTCTCTCTCTCACACACAGACACACACACACACACAGGAGCGATCTCCAGAGATGAGAATAAAAGCAACAACCCAGCTTGGCTTCAACACCATCATTTGCTCAGAGCCCCTGAATGAAAATGCAAGAAGCTCTTTGACAGACATAACTGAACGAGTGGTGATATGACACCCGGCAAAATGTTACCTCAGCACAGGTGAAGACGGTAAATAAAAAAAAAGAGACCGGAGTGGAACAACATGTATTCTACCGGAACTGAAATCTGCACAAATAAATAAGCTAAAAAAACACTGATAGTGGAAAATGGACGAGCCCGAGCTACACCCCATTAATTCTGTTTTGTCGGCAACACGGAGACGCACTGTTGTGTAAGAACGGCAACAACAACATTGGTAATACAAGTACTTGGGAAAACGCTCGTCTTTGGTCGGGTGCAATGTCGTCTCAAGGGTGTGAGCGTAAAAGAAACCAACAACTTCATAGTTCCAGTGAGCTTCAACACCCTCAGATAAACTACAATGAAAAGGTGTAAAGCGTAAAAGCTTTCGGTAAACATGTTAAAATCAGTTCTTGTATTCAAGAAGAAAGCCATGAATGTGTGAATGGTGCGCGTTGTGAATAAACAATGATTTCCCTGTAAACTTCCTGACAATGGATCAAAGTCGATCCGGAGAGAGCTCGGCGGAATCAAGACGCTTCAAAGGCAACTCGTTTTTTTCCATGATGTTACGCAACACAAATGCTTTTGATAAAATTATATAAGGAAACTCCAACGTTGGAGTTTCTCCCAGAGTCGAGAAGGGGGAAAACGACGGGGCCAAAAGACGAGTTAAACCCAAATCATCCAGGTTCGGTATCTTTGGGAGTTTTAAAACAGAAGCTGGAGAATCGATGTCATGTAGCTGAAAACAGCCCATTCAGACTTTACCGAGTGTAAATGCAACAAGAAGCAGTAAAAACAGGTTCGAACTCGACTTCTCAAACCACCTGTGGAGGCAGCGTCAGACCCGTTAACAATAAAACAGAATTCATATGCAAATATCAGGTCGAAAAAAACAAGGTGGAAAAGCGCAAATTGAAAAAGTCCAGAACAATGACTCCAGGAGTGTAAATGAGTCCCAGTTCACTTTGTTAGAAGTTGACTGATAACAAAATAAAAAAAAATAAAACTGCATGATTACTTTTCTTCCCACTTCAGCTTTGGGCAACATTACTATCAGAGCAATTATGAACAGGAGCACTTAAAGGTGACAGCTTCACAAATGAAAAGAAACAGACCTGAGTTCAGGATAAGGAACGGGGGGGGGGCAGTAACCAGAGGGGCTGGGTTGTTATTAGGTTTGAGACCCTGAACCCTTTGAATGAAGCTTCACCCGAACCACAGGACCTTTGAAATGGATTTTTTGGGGGAAATAGAAGTTTTCACATGAAGCCCAGAAAATCGCTCCAATCAATGCTCGTCACAAATTTGCACTAAAGCAACAAATTGCAATTTCGTTTAAATTTTATAGAAAAGTTTTTTATCAAACCGGGAGTTTATAACTTGCAGAAAAATAAATAATAGTTTTCGTATGTATAATATATAAATAACCCTGAATACTGGTGGTAACAGGGACTAATGGTAACAAATCACCGCTGTGTCTTACGACGGCAATGTCATGTTACATTATGTGATTACAGAATTGGTTTCCTCCGAACTCATCATTGATTAAATAACAAATAATGATGATATCATTAGACACAGATGAGATCACATTCATTTCTGTTTGTCTGCGCACTGACGCACACACACACACACACACACACACACACACACACACACACACACACACACACACACACACACACACACACACACACACACACACACACACACACACACACACACACACACACACACACACCTGGGTGGAGACATGAGAGTCTTATGACACAAGTAGATTTTGGAGGTTGGGAACAACAATGTGTGTGTGTGTGTTGCTGAGATATGGAAATCTGGGGATGCAAGAAAACCCATGAGAAGATGTTAAGTACACTAAAGTGTAAAATGTACAGATTCCAGTATAACCACTGTGGCAGTGCGGCTCTAAGGGGGTGGGGGGGCTGGTTAGTTGGTCAGTGCACCACTTCGGTCCAAGCTGGACTATTTCGTCATGTATTGAGAGTGTTTACATAAAATCTGGTTCATTAATTTCCAGGATAAACTGTAATAATAATAATAATAATAATAATTTTAAAGTCAGTGATTCACTGACTTTAAAATGTTCCATCAGTCAAAACAGCCTCAGAGCAGCTTCCACAGCTGTGTGCTCTGTATCTACTAGAGTCTGACCAATAGGAATTTTTGGGGCCCGTGGCAATACAGATATTAAAGAGTAAATAAATATATACATAGAAATAATCTTCAATGATTCCAAAGATATGGTTTTTAAACCCAAAGACATAATTGAGGCTTGAGTTTAACTATTATCTGTAATATAAATAACTACAAATGAAAAGAACAAATACAACCAAACATAGAGAACTTGAATAAAAGGTTTATCGTGATAATCTCATCACATCATCAGTTTACCTGTGTAATAAAGCAACTGTAATTAGACCTCATGCAAATCAATAAATGTGACTTTGTCTCGATCTGCTCGTCTCACCTCGACCTCTGTTCCTCCTTCTCCCCTCATCTGTTCATGTTTCTTACCCTCAATCACCTGCTTCCCACCTTTACTTCACCCATCCTGTATTTAAACCATCTCATTTAGCTCACCTGCTTCTCCTGTTGTCTGTACCTGTTGTCTGTACCTGTCTGTTTGCTTGCCTGTCTCGCTGCCTGCTTGTCATCCTGTCTGCATTTAGCCCTGTTCTCATCCATTACAGCTGCTTCACTGCCTCGACCTGCCTCCGCCTTCGCCTCGGTTCTCTCTACCTCTGCCTTTAATGATTCAAGTTACTCTGACAAAAGTTTCAGTCATTTTACGTTAAACTCTTATGGTTAAACTAAAAATCACAACTCTTTTTTATTGTATCTCTGCATGGTGGGAGGAAAACACTCGACACATGTCCACATCCTGTGATCTGTGCAGAGTCCTTCGAGTTCGCCTCTATAGAAAGTATAGAAAGTTCACAGCGTGGCTGATGTAGCATAAACTTCTGAACCTCTCACAGATTTAGTGAAGTGAACGATAAGTGTCCTTGACATTTCTCTTTCTTTACCCCCCCCCCCGCATCACTTCTGTATGTACAGTAAAAACATCACGACGAAGGACGAGAGTTCCCACAGAAGCGCAGCCGGTACCGACTCGCAGTCCGTTTCTCTCTCCTGCTTCTACGGGAGGATATTTTTAACCGGCCTCAGACAGTTGGATACACCTACAGTCAGACAGTCGGAGTCGGGGGAATCACTAAACTGTGTTCTCGTGCTGTGAAACTGTCAATTTGTCAAGACAGTTTTCTTATTCAGGCAGTAAGAGGAGGATCAGTTTCAGTTTCAAAACATACTTTTGCAGAACTTGTTTCAAACAGGGAACCAGCGCAGCCGTTTGAAACACGTGACGCTCAAATCGATTTGCAGACAGAAGCAACAATTTTAATCCATTTTCTCCGCATAGACGACCATTAAATTAAACATCAGCTGTAACATAACGTTGCCATGACGACAGCAGTGTAGAAATATTAATTGGGCCGACACAAGGAGATGTGTAATTGTGACGTGCTGAGTCGACAGGAGAAAACACGTTGGGCGGATCTTTGTCGACAACACATTATACATAAAGTATTATTTTGCTCATTTGACTGACGAGGATGTTTCCAGGTGAAGCAACATTCATAGAAACGCTTCCTCTTTAGCACTTTGTCTAAAGCACAATGTTCGCTTTGTTGCTGCAGTGATTTATATCCAGCTGATTACAAATGACCTCCTTCTACTACTACGTCTTAAGGTCCCCAGCAACATGTCGTCTGCAGGGTAAACTGGATGAACAGTTCTTCAAAAGTGCAAATTAAAAATTATACAAGGCAAACAGGGATTCCTGGAGTTAAGGTGAGATGTTGTGTCTATGAAACCCTGTTTGTTGTGTCGCAAATACGCAACAAAAACTTTTCCCTCATGCAGCAAGGAGCAGCAAAAGTCCACGTTTGCATATTTAACCCACGACTGTGTCAGTTTGTTTATGAAGATTCCTGCGTGTTGACCGTCAGGGCGAGGGGTCCGGTCCTGATAAACAGACGGACTCTTCCGTCACTCGTTGCATTAACAGTATTTACTGCCGCCGCTGAGACGCGGAGCAGCGCGGTCGTGTTAAATGATACATCGATGCTCTCCTTGGAGATTTCCCGGCTAACTGCTACTACTAAGTGCTAAATAAAAGGATAATGAAATTGTGTTTTATGGGGGTTATATAGCTAACGGCTCCTTGGCACACACAGTTTCACCCTGTGACTATATTTGTCTTTATGCTGTTAGAAACGTCGTCGATGCCGTTTCTGTATCAGAGGACGTTTGACATCGCACGCAACGTTTTTGTTTTTAAAAGACGAGATTCTTTCACGCTACGTTTTCTGGAAACAAAGGCCCTTAATTTATGTTTGTTTTTTAAAAAAGAGGGAGAAATTAAATGGGCATGAGCGGCAGTAGAAAATCATCCCTAAGCAAACAAAGCCACGAGCGATACGCAGAGAAAAAATAAATTACACAGAGGGGGAAAAAAAAGAAATACATACAGTATGCAGTGCATGATATTCAATCTAATTGGAAATAAATACGGTCGACACGCTGCTAAATTCACACATTATAAACTACATCGGCACATTAAATTAAAGTCAAAGGAAGCAACTGTTTATCTACAGATTCGGCAGACGTTCGTTTTCTGTCAGTCGCTCTGAGGACGCGGCAATATCGCAATCAAAACAAGAAAAGCAAGTTCAAACAACAATCCCTGTTATTTCTGAATGACCTTGCAATATTGTCTAACGCAACTTTTCCACAGATTCGACTAATCATTCCTGTCGTGTGACCGCGCTGAGCCCGTTGCTGTTGGAAAGACGACGTGTAGGAATGTGTGACACGATCATCTTACATTCACCGACAAAAAATTACTGTTAAAGACAACGCAAGACTAGGTTTCTACGATGTTATGGCAGAACGCGAAAATACCCAGGAATTGATAGAGACACATTGACAGACTAGAAAATCCCCTACTGTTAATGCTCCATACAGAAAAAAATGCAATTTTCATTTGCTTCTGCGGATTACTTGCAAGAAAACATCTAAAAAAACTGCAACTTGCATCACAACAATCCCGAAAAAGGTCTGGAGGGTCAAGTCTTATGGTTCGTCACTATAAGCAACTGTGTCAGTCACTCTGCAGTTTTTTGGAAATCACGTTAACGAACAACAACATTGCATAAACCTCTGATATTTACATCTGGACGAACATCAAACCTCTGTCTGTGTTTTATTTTTTTTGTTGGATGCAGTTGAAAGCTACGAGATTCTGCCTGGGCTCCATTCCTCACAGCGGCTGTGTCGCTGGGTTCGGTTGCACCAGGGCGCCGGGGCTTCAAACGAGGAAATCCATCCAGTCACATTAAACATACAAAATCAAAACAAATATACAGAGAACTCGGTCTGAGCCGCCGCATTATGTAGCTGGAAATGTCAAGGAAGACGGAAACACACGGGATGAGTGATGAAACACGGGGTTCAAGTGAATTCCGAGGGAAGCCGGGCAGATATGTCTCTGTCATTTCCCCTGAGATCGTCTGGACTGTGAGCAACGGGCCGTGTGACTGAAATTGACAGAAGTTGCGTTTACTTTTTTTTTATACATTTCTTAATTCCCCTAATACTGTCTTGTTTCACGTGTTTATCCATATGAGGCAGATATAATTCACAAGTCCTATGATCGATCGATATCTTCATTAAATGCTACATGCTTGGATTAATCACTTAGTAACGTATGACTTGAAACCTCCTTCTTAAATACTACTGTAGAAACGACACGTTGCAAGTACCTGGAAGAGACGTGTGGTGTTTTCTATGAGACGCAAAAGGCTTGAAATGAAAAGACGTCCGTCCCGTTCTGCAGCAAAATCATGCAGTGCACTTAGGATGATTATATTCCACTGACTGTCTGGCCCACAGATGCATCAAATGTGACTGTGCATATATTTCTACGCAGCAATGACATGCAAGAGAGCGAAAGCGAGACCACGAGAGAGAGAGAGAGAGAGAGAGAGAGAGAGAGAGAGAGAGAGAGAGAGAGAGAGAGAGAGAGAGAGAGAGGCAGAGGGAAAGATAATCTTGCACAACGCAAGCTCCACAGAGATGTAATGATAATAACGATAACATGATTTATGGTCTTTGTCTTCCTCTGGCTTGTCAAAGCAGATTTTGCATTGGGGTTTTTTTTTGTTTACTCTTCCCTCATGCAACTCTACCATTTCACTAGGAGCTGGCTGCATCATCAGTGGACAACCTGAACCTACTGCCTGAGCCTACTGCCTGAGCCTACTGCCTGAGCCTACTGCCTGAACCTACTGCCTGAGCCGTGGCACCTCCAGTAACATGACTTCACTTGGAAACACAGGAAGAAAAATAACGAGAAGTCTAAACTGCAGTTTGCACTTTCTTTACATCACGATCGGGCCATGAGTGACTGCCGGTTACAACCCGGAGCCACTTTCTGCACTTCCATGTAAAAAACACACCACACCTGCATTCTATAGGTGTCAGTTTCTAATGATCCACACAACACAACCCAGGCAGGGAGGGAGTTACACGTATGAATACACTGTTCCAAACATGCTTACTGTCCTATTTTTGTCAATGGCGCGTGGCAGAAGGCTTTGAGCTCTGTGCCAGTGAAGTGGTATTTTTGTATTTTTCGCACACTTTCCTCTTTCCCCCCCGCCTGAGGCTGTTTGGTACGTTGGTGACTTGCCGAGAACCTGTCGGTGCCAAAACCGGAGACAGACGGAGGAAGTTGAGGTGGGAGATATCTGTCAGTTTGCATAGAGTCGGTGAGAGAGAAACATTGATGTGAAAGATGACGCACGTTTCCACATGTGCCGCCAACCGGCACCAGGTCAGTGCCGGCATTGATTCTGTGATAAATGAGGGTTTGACCCCCCCCCTCAAGTCAATGCACATTACAAAGTACAAAGTGAGCAAATGCAATTCTATGGATTTAGATTGGTAACTCACGGTAGAGCACAAACCAGCGCCAAGGCCCGACTCTCCTTGACCCTTTGTCCAAAAACAGGCCAAAATGTCCTGGTATCTTCGGAAGTTCAGAAGATACCAGGACCTGGAGGACTGAGAATCTTCACAGACAAAATGTCACGGCTTCTTTCTTTACCCACGTCTGTTCTCAGATATCTGCTCAGTAAGTTTTTTTGTATTCCTGCTGGTAAACAAACCAACCAGCACATGGGAGAAAACACAACCTTGCTGGCGGACGTAAAAAAACAAAACAAACACCAAATCTAGAATGAACACACCTTCAGATTTAGAACTCGTCTTCTACCATTTCTTCCAACTCCACTGACGCCCTCCTGGGTTCAGTGGGTGAGTGCGACGTGTTGTGGTGTTTGCTCCATTGTGTGCGTGTGTGTGTGTGTGCGCGATACTGCTGACTTTGCCGGAACCGCAGGAGCCAGAAGCGTCTCTGTTACGGGCACGCCGGCTCAATGCATCACCTTAATCACTCGCGCCTCACATTTCAGCCGCATGAAACCTTCACCGGGGTTGACAGCAACAGGATGCACGCTCGCTCAATCCCTCCTCCATCACCACAACCAACAGAGAGTAAAGAAAGTGCTTACCTAGGAGAAAGAGAGAGAGAGGGAGAGAGGGTTATTCAAATAGAAGCATTGCATTTGGCATCGTCACATTTTTCACTTGGCTGTGTTTTATAGATACGATATAAGGCGAATGCAGTACGTGTCTGCAGCGTGCAGGACTTAAAACTACATCAAAATCTCTGCAAACATAGATCCAGTTACACAAATACATATGTCAGTGTCTGACATCTAAAAATCGTGAGTGCAGAAAAAAAGGAATGCACCCAAAAAACTAAATTTTAAAGAACGTATGAAAATTCTCCTTGATATGATGAAAAGCTTCAACAACGAGAAAGACCAGATTTTTCAAGAGCTAAATCAACGTGTGTTTCATTGTGTGAGTCCCAGACGTCCTCTCTAATAACATCTAGAAAATAAATAGTGGGTGATTCAAAGATACGGTGCAGTATATTCTAAAGTATGTGCACTGAAATGAAGTTTCAAAATGGTCATAGGAGCAACACATGTGCAGAAAAGCCACGTCGCTGCTTTATTAACAGCACCGAGATTTGGAATCTCATTCTCCTGCAGGGAATAATATTCTCTCTGCAGAACATTATACAAAACCTCGTGAACCGTGAGGCAGACTCACATCAGATCTTCTTGTCTGATCCTATTTAGCCTTAAATCTACATTTCTTATGTTCTTGAAACAGATGCTGTGAAGATTTTAGGAATATTCTTATTATCTCTATTATTAAGGACTTAGAAATAATAAAGTTGAAGATGCCACGATGTAACTGAATCAGAGTAAAAAAGACCGAAGCCTTGGATTATTCTGTCGGCGTAAAAAGGAGAAAGAAGTCGATTGTAATTCAAAAAAACCTTATGGTGCTATTTTCATACTCAAACGAGAAATACAAGTAGAATCACCAACTTTGCCGTTTGATGGATTCTTTCACGTCAAAACTTATAACTTACAAAGAGACATATGCAAAGATTCACTTATTCCCTGTAATAAACGCACACTCTGGTCAGAGCAGCAGACTCACACTCTGACATCAACGCAGCATTTAAAACAACTCTGGTCCGCAAACCCACACATCGTGACTCCCGTGGATCTGAACCTGTGAACCTGATATTTGTGAAAAGCCGTGATTCTCCCCGAGGCTTAGGTGTTCAAAGCCAAAACATCACTTCAAAGCCCGAGTAAAGAGCAATGGCCTCCACGTACGAGCTGTTCAAGTGCTGCAGTGCAAACTCGGCCAAAACTTTAGAAAAGGCACCGTAATTACTGCGGCTTTGACTTTATTGACGACAGGCGTTAAGAACTTAGATAAAAAAAACGGAGCTGCAGAACATAAGTACGCAACCTTATCTTCAAAGATCAGTGTTTCAGAGATTGTGTTTCAATACCTTGCAATGTATTTCATATTAAAATCAGGTTTCTTGAAACATAAAACGATATTTGTGACATGAAAGTTGCGCTTCGCGCAGGTAAAGTCATTGAAAACGACTTCATTAAGGTTTCACAGTTTGATTGAAACGTTGTCGACGGTAATTCGGCGCAACAGAGAACTCGTGCAATAAATCGTCTATTTGTGAAACCTCCTTCAGATGTTGATTCAGCCCCGTGGTCGTGGGGGGGAGGTGGAGACTGTAGGTTGTGGTGCTGTTGCATCAGAATGCAGTTTTTTTATTTATGTATGTGCTCTTTCATGTACGATAAAAAGAAGCAAAAGAAACACACCTGTCAATGTAACACCGCCAGGAGCACACACAGGCACCAGAGTCAAGAAGTCAATTACTATCAGAGTTTTCACATAGAGAAGCTACAGCCTTTTATTTTAAATGTTAATAAAAACTCACTAAACTAATATGAATCAATTGGATGTTGCTCCAGACAAAACAGTTTAGAAATTGTATTTAAATTTGTATCACCATCTCATATCGTGTGTATAACCAATATAGACACTTAAAGCCTAAACTATTTTCTGTTAAGTTGTGACAAGACACAGGCAAAGTTCCTATATATTTTTTTCTTTAATTGAATGAAGCACTACATTTAATATTGGTGACAGATCACCAGGAGGTCGATTGGGGGGGGGGGGGGAGACGTGTTCTGGGGTTAAGTTAAAACAAAACAAGCCCTTTGGTTAAGTTAAGGGGAAGATTGTGTTTTGATTATGAGATAATAAACTCACGTGTCTGTCAACATCAACGGTTTCCTGTATCAAACCATTTTTTTAATAAAGATTCGTACATATACGAGTTAAATTCGAGCCTGGAGGACATAAAGCTCTAATAAGCGTTGTCTCACGAGCTAAATCCAGTATCTGTTTTGATTATTCATCCCTAATACGTCAGTTATAAATCGACTTTGAAAAAAAGGCTATTTACGTCAAAGCCTATAAGTAAGTGGTTAGTGGAGAAGTATATATATGTGTATATATAGGCGGCTAAATATGTGCCATGGGAATATCACACTGACAAGGGAATAATGAAGAGAGGCAGCTAAAATTGCTCATGAGGACCACTTATGTAGAAAGTCATGGAAATGAGGTTGAGATGTTTTAGTGAAGCCGTGAATGCAATAGTCGTTATTACTGGGCTCCATTTATTCAAAAAGGCCGCAGAGCTTTCTCCTGAATCAAGATTGACGGACGAGACCGAGGCAGAAACAGGAAGGTCCGGGAGCGAGCTGCTACTCCTCCACTATACTGTGTGCTGCCTGTAGGTAACCTTTAAAATCAGTCCTGGCTCACGACTTTGAGATGTTTGGGTTTCTAGGAAACAAATTGACACAAAGAGATTTCGAGATGGATGAATGGGAAGAGATCAGCTTTAAAAAAGGTACAAACGAGGCAGGTTGAAGTGAGAGGAAATGCACAGAGGTTGATAGATGACAGATTAACTTCTGTTGTTTCTCAGGACTAAACTGTGTTACGTCATCCAGGTGTCAGGGCTGAGCCGCATCAAATGAGCTCTGTGTGTGTGTGTGTTGGGTAAAATATGCTAATTTGCAAGTGGAACTTTTACTTATCAGATTATTGGCGTGCCAGATTTCCACAGGATTAATAACAACCTCCGCCGCGGTGTTATCAAATCTCAGGTGGAGCCCAGGCAGCGCGAGTCCTATGCAAATCAGACTTTAGGGAAAACCCTGAATGATATTGCCTTCGGGGGGGGGAAATGAACACGTCAGGCTGAATGCCTGTCTTTCAAAGAAACAATCTTGGAAGGATTTGGATGACAGAACACCGGTCCTGATTAGACCTGACGTGAGGCTAGCCAATTAAAGATCACTTCCATCTGCCCTTTTCGCTGCGCACGCCTCGTAGTCTGCTCCCTTAAGGTGGGACCGCTTCCGTCACAAATGATTTGCAGGGGAGGGAAACCTGTTAAGAAAAATGACTGGGAGATTTATTTCTAAACTGTAAGCAAGCCATTAAATAAAGCCCAAACCCCTGCTTAAGCCAGAAAAATGGCTGTCCAAATGTTAATTTGCTGAACAGCCTGCAGATGATGCAGAACATGGCTTTCACCTTCTCCTGCCATACATAATTCATGCTATTGACTGGTGAGGCAACGACACTTTCATGCACCAAGCTCACAAAGTGGTGCCACTTTCACACACCAACACGAGCCAGCGAATCCGCACCAACTGTGCCGTAACGCTCGGCACACAATCGAGCTCGGCGTTAAATGTCCAGACAAGATTCAGGCCTGCTCACATTTCAGTCGGCCTCATACTGGTTTACAAAGGCGTGCTCACACATGCACTTACAACAGCACAAATAGAAGAAGAAGAGTTATCAGTCGTATTTCTAATTTCTCAATATGTATTCTTCAAGCATGACTAGTCACATAGTGCAGCATGTATATAAGATCATATAACGCAAGGCTGCCGTCATCGTCGACCAAGAATTATTCATGGTCTAAAGCGTCAGTTCCACGGGGAACATTAAATATAAATTTCTGTGTGGCAGCCGATGCTGGATCCTCCAAAGTGGGTCAGACTGAGTGGCACAGAAGCAGCTTTTGGCGACTTGTTCAGAACCGAAAGGACTGCAGTCACTACACAGCCCCTCTTTGATTAACCTCACTGCCAAAAGGCAGCTACCATACGACTCCTGCATTTCTCTGGTAGGAGTCAGGCTGACAGCGAAAAACACTGAGAACAGACCCAGCCAGCGAAGAGTGTGTAACAACAGTGTTTCTAAAAGTGTACAGTTCCGTTTTAACACCGATTTGCTGCGTTGAACACATTCCCAGGTTCGGCTCTGACCAGATGGCCGTCGTCACAGGAGTGAAATTTAGCTCTGGATCGTGAGGAGGAGGAGCGACGGGTCCTGGAAACGATGCCCATTGTAAACATTTGCAATTTCGCCTCGGAAGCCAAGTCGCAAATGAATGTTTAATCTAATAGGATGATAATGACACATCGGAGATACGCTGGAGAGAGAACGGTCGACCGTGACTGACAAGTCGTCTCAGATATTCCTGCTAAAAGCTTCGTTAAAGGAGCCGTCGCATGAAAATAGATCAGGAAGAGAGACGTGAGAACAACATGAAGACAAGAAAAACTGTTGTTTAATCAGCACATTCGAATGTTGATTCTCTCTTTCGTCTAAACTCCTTGAGAAGTGGAAAATGACAGAAACTCCATTAATTGGATCATATTTACATCAGCAAATACATTGTGTATGAAATGTAGTCATGAATGGAGGTGGAGTCACCAGGAGGTGATGACAGGGTTGTGATTAAGTTAAGATCCAAACCAATATGTTCAGAATCTTTCCCAATATGTAAACTAATATTTCCTTGTTACTTTTAATATCAAAGAGTAATCAAATTGCCTACAAAAGATATTTACTGTTACACTTAAATTTGTACATAAACATATTTTCTAGGTGGCAGGGTCAATTTAAAACTAGGAGTCGGGGCATTCAGTTGACTGTGTTTCTCAACCCTCACCACCGATAACTGACACATCAGAAACTGGGTTATTCCCCTCGCCAGTGACAGTGGTCTGTACGATTAAAAACAAAATGACTACGTACTAGAAAAATGCTTTTAAATCTGAGATGGAGTTCTGTCACTGGAGTGAGTGCTACTCATTCAATCAGTGTGTGTGTAATAACACCTGAAGCCTAATAGTATCCCCCTGAAAGCTTGTTTTCACTGGGCTGGATTGGACCAAACAGAGCCATGACACTCAGAGAAATCATCATCATCTAATTTTAATTATGAGATGTTGTGTGCCCAGTGGGAAATTACCCAGCAAAGGGTATCGGGGGTTCACAAAAGACAACAACAGTTGGTTTCACCCATTTGGCCAGTGATCCATCAGCAGGTACATGCAAAGTACTGCAGAACATAAGTCACTGTTGATGTGACGGCACTTTACACAAATTTTGCAGAAAAACTATATAGAAATCCTCTTTTTTTCTGTTCAAATTGGTTTTACTGTTGATATAGTTAGAAGGTATCAAAGACTATAACAAAATAAAGTAATCAATGTGCTTTTTATACCTTTAAATCTAAGAAAGCTTAATTTGAATGGACACCTTGATAAACGTGTACGCAGCTAAACCATTTAACAGGGCTGTGCCATTCTGGGCTGCTCCAGTTCCAATTGTGACAGATAAGAAATATTTTTTTTATAAACATACTCTGCATATGTTTGCTGGTTTCAGTTTTCATACGTCGTTGTCTTTGTTTGTTTTCTTATTTTTTTTAAATTTCATCTCTTCACAATCCAAGACATCTTTGAGTTCAAGAGAAAAACAAACACACAGAACATGAAGTTAAGGCGACGCATTGTCACAAACACGCCTGTGAGAATTATCACAAGTGGATACGGTCGGTGAACGCAGCTCTGGGCACGGTAAACAAAAGCAAAAAAGCTAGGTGTGAATTTCACATTGGCTGCCAACTGGAAATGTCCCTGTCAGAATCTGTGAGAAAAAAATGAAACGTGCAAATAGAAAAAAGGGGAAATATGTTTGTGTGGTAAAGCTCAAAGCGTCCGCTGCTCCCTGTGATTCACTCCTCCACTTACTCTGCTACTGTGTTTAAACACACACACACACACACACACACACACACACACACACACACACACACACACACACACACACACACACACACACACACACACACACACACACACACACACACACACACACACACACACACACACACGTTTGGTGGAATTCAGGCAAAGAAGAGACGGTTTTTTTTCACCCTTTAAAATCGACAAAACTTTACAAGAAGTGAAACAAACCAAGAGTGAAAACAACCGTCTCCATTCCATTCACCAGTACAACAACAACCTGATTTAATATTAGAGTTAAGACGGCCAGCTGCTCTCAAGGAAATGCATAAAACAATATGTTCTGTCCATTTTCATACTTATATTCTATTATTTATCATTCACATTTAAAATATATAATTTTAGATTATCAAACGGAATCGTAAATAAAACAGCGTAACAAACTGAAGATTCAAATAATGTCAGTAAAATGCACTTTACACATGCGCTCTAACATGATTATATAGGTCATTGGTCCCTATAGCGTCAGATACAACATATAAGTGAGACTCCTGAACGAGCAGCTCTATGGCAGAAGGCACATGTGACCTTTACTGGTCGTACTAACAATAATAACGGAAAGGTCTCGGCTTTGTCTTCTAAAATAACTACGTCCTCATGATCAGTGGGCCTCTATTATCATGGATCCAAGGATAAAAGCACAGTTAATGGTGTTAACAGTCATCGATAAAAGAAAATACCATGACTATTGTTGGTTGTGTCCAGTTGATGCATCCTTCTCACCCAGATCCTGATACTTCGTCTCCTTTGCCTGCATCATAATACCTGCAGCTGCTCCTCACTGTAAAACCCAGGTTGTAATAAGCTGCTTTCACACATGACCCATGGTCTCGTTTGTTTTCACACGACTGTCTCGTACATCAGACTCTGGCCACTTCAGTGCTTCCAGACAACCCATTTGGTGATAATGCACGTTATCCCAGAGGTGTCTCCACATTGTATTAATTGGTGCATCGTGTCGTAGACAAACGGCACCGCAGAAAACTGACCTGCCTGAGATTTACCATTTTCCAATCCCCTGTAAACATTTATTTACCTTTTCTCTACTCCGTTGGATATGACCTAAAAAAAACATTTATCTTTCTTCCTGCTTTTTCTTTTCTGGTTTTAATTGAACTCGTGAGTTAACGCCAAATGACACATGACAAGGCAAATAATCCAAATGTTGATATGCAAATAGAATTGACAGCAGGGAGGTACTGAGGAGATAACCAGCTGCAGGGTGACACAGCTTTTGCTAAGTAACAGTTTAAACTAGATCCTGACGACTGACATTTACATTAGAATCACACAGACGTCGGTCATCACAAGAAAAAGACGTGTATAATGCAGCACCTGCACTTTATCTCTCAATGGCTCCATCCATGCTAAAACATTTTCATTTAAAAACAGTATTTTAAGCTTAAAATCTCCGTCCACACAAGTATTTCAGCTCCATGTCAGAAGTAAATTCCATCCATACTAACACACCTGAAGATTCATGTCAAGTGACCATATGCTGGGCGTGTGCGTGTTGGAGTAACAGGAAGCAGATCGTCAAGTCTACGAAAATACTACGAATGAGAAACAACAGTTTCCAAACTTCTATACAAAAGCACAGCCTTGGAAAGTTAAATGTCGTCGCCAGCGTTTTTTTAAACTTGTCTGTTTTTGGCGCTCAGAACTCCGACGGCATAAACATAAAGGGAGTGATGGATTCAAAACTAAAATGTAGTAGAGTAGAAGTAGAAAGTTACATGTCTGAGTCATCACATGCTCAACAGCCTGTCTGTTAGAAATGTTGTGAAAGCAGAACCAGGTAACACATCGTATCTGTTTGACCGCAGTTTATCTTTGATTCTCAGCAGCTGTGACGAGACCTTCTCATGTCACCGCCTCAGACACATTCCTGCAGGTGCTGTGAAGGTGTGAGTGCATGTGGGCATCGTGCATTAGCCGCATCAGACTCCTGCCATTTTGTTCTTTGCTGAAATTGTTTCTCATCATAACTCATCGATTGCCGTCCTGCTTTCTGTCACCGAGGCCTCAGCACACACACACGGTTTGTTTTCCTGCCGCTGTACAGACGGCAGCGATTCCTCAGCACCGCGGGGGATTTGACTTTGGCCGGTTCCGTCCTCTCTTTCTATCCCGAGCCAGTTCCGTTCCCTCACGTGTGCGGCAGCCCTGACGGCCAGAGGTCGAGAGCGACAGGAAGTGTGGGTGTGCTAATCTCCCCTCTGTCAGCTCTGGAGCCAGACCTCCATCAGCTCGGCACAGCATTTGACATAATAGATGGGTGAGCAGATAAAGGAAGACGAAAGCCCCCCTTTGACAAACGGTGGAATCTCCTCGAGTGAGGCTCTGTGCTTGATGGTAATGGTTGAGGGATGAAGGGTGGAGGGGGAGTTGGAAACCCGTGGAGAGAAATGGTTATTGTATCTAATCCAAATGGCAGCAATGACCCCATTGTCACGTCGGGGAATTGTCAGCCTCACTCTGATTTCACTCCGTGTGACCACTTGGAAAAAGTCTGGGACGGAAATACTTTGCTGTAATTCACCTTTGGGCTCAAAGCACCGTGTGGTGCAGGGTGGTATGACATGGGTTCTCCTGACAGGAATGACAGGGGTCACAGTGGCCTCATCATCCTCTTCCATCGTCTTTTTTAGCCTAAACCTGACCACAGAACCGACCCCAGCATGTCTTCTATGCTATGAACACACTGTATTTTCCGTTGCAGTTTATGAAGTTATGTTTCCCGTGCCCTGTTTAGATGCATTGCAATAAATCCAAAAGGAGCATGATGAACAGTTTGTTGTGCTGAACATGTTCCATCACATCTCTAAAACATCATCAGAGGACGATCTCAATGACATGTAATCCCTAAACTTCTACAGATGCCAATATACTGATATTAACCCAAATAAGGCCATAGTACGAGTAAGAAACAGAATATACTCGGAATAAGCCATCTGCTTTACGATGCATGTCCTGGGTCTGAGTGTCACGATTCATTTGTGACGTAGTATAATATATATAGTTCATATACAAGAATATAAATGGAATAATCTATAAATAAGTCATGTAAACATCCTAATCAGAGTAATTTGTAAGAATAAGGTCCATGTCAGCGTTTGCACTGAAAGTTAAGACCCAAATTCCAGCCTTATAAAAAAACTCACTTCTCATCAGTTTCAATCACACTTCCTCAGGTGATTTTTTTCTCTGTCCCCCTTATTGGCTTAAATTACCTCATTATTTTTAATTCAAGTTCACCGTCAGTGGAAAGACGCGGGTGAGGCTTTGTCCCGCAAACAGCTTAAGAGCCCCCCCCCCACCACCACCTGATGGAAACTGCTGTTTATTGGAGTTGCGAGGCCTCCACCGGCTTCTAATTGCGAAGAATCGAGCGAGGGAGCCATCAGCTCGGAGCTGAACTCTCCCCGAGGAGATGCTCCGTTTGACCCGTCACTAAGAAACAATGATGTCTCACAGGTGATTTCCCTGAAGCATAAACCCGACGGAGCAGCAGAACACAAACACACAACCGACGTACAGTCTTGACATTTCCATTTACAGTACGAGGGCGTCAAACACAGCGCAGCGGGGGGGGGGAAAGAAACGGATTAAAAGATCACACTGAAGTTTGGAGATGTCCCGGAATATCCTGCTCTGAGGTGCCGTTACAGAGCTGACATGCAAAAAGTGAAAACAAAAGGCCACGCAGGGAAGGAGACAGAGGGGAAGACAGACACTCAAGGGACACAAACCCGAGATAAGAGAGGAGCACAGCGACTGTTTGAGACGGGAGAAAAAGAGAATCAACAGATAAGCAGATAAAAGGGGAGGCAGCTGTGTTGTTGACACTTGAGAGAGAACGATAGAAGTGGAGATGCAGGGTGGGGCTGGTAAACTGACAGCTGACAGCATAAACATGGCCTACATGCATCACTGGCCGACTTGTGTAACGCTCACAGATGTCGTCCTGAGGAGAAATGTTACAGGACACTTTGGTTTTTGTCTGCTGGGCCAGTTTGAGGATTCGCAGTCCGTCCACAGTCAAGTCTGAAATCATTTGAGACGAGTCCCTGACTGAAATCAAAGTCTCACAAACAAGTGAAGTGTCAAGTGACTTATGATCCGTCACTGCGACGAGTCTACGTCAAGTGAGAACTTAACAGAGAGAAGTCACGAGGCTTCACGATTAAACATGCTACTGAGCAACAGCGCCCCCTGCAGCCTCATGTGCTCATTCACTCTGTTGCTGGGCCTTTCAATGTGCTGGATATTACCCATGATCCCCGGCTTCCTGAACAAATCCACCATATCATATTTTAAAAGTTTCCTGCTGAATATTGGAGATAAACTCTTTTTAACTGATCTAGATTTCAGCTTCACTCTTCAACTTGCTGGACCGGATTCTGACGTGTGAAGCTGCGACTATCTGTCACTTCTCACAGGAGAAGAATGAAAGAGGAAACATTCTCCATATTCACAGTCACTGAACCATCGAACCAATATTGAAGTTACTATTTTTTTAAAGGTAACGTCGAACAAACAATCTTAAATAACGTCAATTTTTTTATGATTTGAGTTTGATTTAAATCCCGGTAATGAGAATAGATTTAAAGAAATAGAGGATTTGACTTGATCACCTGACTTTACTCTCCTGCTCGAATAAAATACAGCAACACTCCCACGAGCTCTGTGAATCCTGATCTAAATCTAATGTTCTACAACCAAACTGGAATTCATTCCTGTCATTCAATTTACTACACAGGTGAACAGGGAAATTGTCAGCGTTTGGAAACAGACAGCTGACATCTGCCTGACTGACGGAAGTCATGAATAAAACTGTCATATCTGAAGGTACGTTCTTTATCGGTGCAGATCTCAGGAACCCAGTGAAACCAGACCAACTACACCCTCCACCATTCGCGAAGCCAGATAAGGAGCCTTGTTAACCACGAGGGCTTCCATCTCACATCCGGTGCCAAGCAGGACGCACGTGTGTTTGCTCCTTATCATTTTCATATCTGGTGCCCGAGTTGTATAAATAGCAGATGCACTTGCACCCGATAATATATCAGTCAGTCAGGTTTCAAATTAGTCAGATTGTGAAGAGTGATTGGATTTGACAGAAACTAGGCTTTTTTATGGATTTGCTAAAGTACAAAAAAAAGGCATTACACCTAAAATCCATTTCCCAACATGACTTTTACTACATGATAAAAAAAAGGAAGCTTTGCCATTATGTCTTTAAAAATGAATGAATACACAGAAGGAACCTTACTTTGTCCAACCAGCAACAGAATCTGCCTTTTCACCTTCATTTCAACAAACAAGAAAAAGTCATAACCCAGTAATGACCCGTCTCGTGGATCCTGAACTCCAAAGTCTGCCTTTATTCTTTTAAAATTGGATAGTTACCCATCAACAGGGGGGTCAACGGAGGATTTCAGTGCCCCCTCCTCTAATCTGCTGAAAGGCTGCGTCAATCACAAAACGTGCTTGTAGCAGAGAACGTGCATTAAAATCCAGGAGGAGTGAAGAGAAACAAAGCACTCACCACTGTAAATTAAGAGGATTTCAGGAAATTAAAACACAGGTTGTTTGTTCCCTTGTCATTTAATAAAAAAATCTCGTAGAGTGGGATCCAACAATAAAGAGAAGTGTTGTTTAGCTACATAAAATGTTCTATTATGTATATGTGTAGTGTTTCTTCAGGAGAAAGAAAGCAGCCAACTCCAAACAAGACAAAGAAATACAAAAAATTCTACCATCAGTAAATTATGCATTGCTTATTCATTGTCATAATCTAATAATAAACTGGTAGTGTATTGTGCATTATTTCAAATAAAATGTTTGGCTTTCACTGTCATATGCAATTATTATTTTCTCATCTTATATGTACTTTTTTCTTTTGAATCCAAAATTAGAGCGAGACGTGTCAACAGAAAATGTCGTGGCCCTGCTCCCCTTCTTATCTACCACCCTCCAAACAATAGAACAGCTAAAACAGTAAAAAACCACAACCCCCATTACCCTGAAGTTTTAAGAAAACAAATATCTGCAGCTTAAATTTATAATTACCCAAAACAAAGTTCTGGCTCCTACATTGACAATTAAATCATTTGATTAATGTCAGTCCTGATATCACAGCTGAGACTTCAAGTAACACTTCACCTGCTTCCAGCGTCAACTCAACTGTATTTTGTACCCGAAATAACACTTTGACTGACAAAAATAATATTCATTACACCTTTTTATAATTGGTAATTATACATATAACGTGTAACCTCAAAAACAGTAGAACAACTTTAGAGCGGGAAAGTATTCCTTCTTCCACCTGGAGATTCGTTTGCACTTATATTACTATCACGACAGTTCATAGAAGAAAGACGTCTTCTCACGTCTGACACCGCTCGTCACCGCTCTCCTATCGCACGGATTTAATGCGTTAACGTTACAGACGCTCCGAGCTGGTTTGAAGGTGGTAATTTATGGCTGCTACAAACTCGTTAGGCATCTTAATTAAAAAAGGAAAAAGCCTGATTTGTTTTGCGAGTTAAAGACCAATTTAAAGACGTAGTTATAAAGCTAACCAGTCAGAAACTAATTTGAGCTAATGTGATGCTGTTTTTGTGTTTTTTTTCCTCTACAACCATTCGGCCGCGGGATTCGCTGTAACTCAGAGCGGCGGCCAAACCAGATTCTGGAGCGGTGCGTCAACCAATCAAATATTCAGCTGTTTGAGGCCGGCCATATCGAGGGGATGCGAGAGGAGCGGCAAATAGGCCAAGTGTCATTTGATGGAGTGGATACAGAGATTACAGAAGTACCAGCTGTCAGGACGCTGGTGAATCAGCACACTCCAAAATGAAAGCTGCAGAATGTGACAACAGGGCTGCTCTTGATGGACACGTGTTGACAGGCGGCATCGCTGGTGATGAGCAGGAGGATACCCACAGTCCTCTGCTCCTCGGCCAAAAAACAGCCAAATTGGCTGACCTGTCAGGCCGGGTATGTCCATCCAGAAGGTGAGCCAAGCAACTTTAGCCTTTTTAAATAAAAAAATAAAAAACAGCCACTGAGCAGCAGCCAGTTCATTTTTCAGCTGGTGGCCCGAAGTTAACTTGTAGCTGGAAAAAACAGCCGCTGAGCCGATGTGGCACGAGGCGGCACAATTCAAAGGCGGAAAAGGGAATTCACCTCAACGCTGATCCGGACGGGTCATTAAAATACGAGTCGTGGGACGCACAGAAAACTGTGAATTCGTTTTTAAAATAATTCATATATTTGTTATTTCAGTTTTTGCCTCTTATCCTCAAATTTTGATAATAAACAACATATTTCCAGGCAATGAATCAATTAATAAACTCCTATAAAACAGAAAAATACTGTAGAATAGAAATGAAGACAGTTTTATTGAATTACACACCAAGGGTCCAAATGTGGTTATTTTTTATAACAAGCACATGAGAAAAAACATCCAATTTTTTTCAGGGTCATTTAGTTTTGATGCTGGTTACCATAGTTGCCTGACGCATTAAAAAAAATAATTACTCCCATGCCATTAAAAACTCAAACTTAGAGCATTTAGGGATAAAAAAAAAAAAAGGTTGCGGGTGAAATCCTGCCATTAACCAAATGGACTTGGCTGGCTGGAATAGTGCTCGCCTAATGTGTGGTGTACTTAGTATGGAGGGACTCATGCCAGTTTTAGTGCTTCATTGTGTTCCAGTCAGTTCCAGAGACGCAGCGAGGGTCCTGAAGAAGCTTCATTTATTCTCAGCAGGGCAACAGAAGGGAAGTGGATTTCGCCAGAGAAACAAATGGTGTATCCGTGTGAGGCGAAAAGCAAAGAGCTTCAACCAAAGGTCAGATTCCCCAAAATGTTTATTTCTTCTCGTTTTTGTTGCTTCCTTTTTCCCTTCGCAGCGGCTGAGCAGGAATCAGAAATGCAGAATCGTCCCCGTGTCATTATGCACAACACAGATACATGTTTTGTTCCTCACAGATGCCTAATTTGTGGGAATGGTGGCAGGGAGTAAAAAATCCACTCCTTTCATCTCCTTGCTTGTTATCTCTTTCATTATGATCAGTGTGCTAATGAATCCGACCAGAAACCATGGTAATGGCACCTCATTTCACTGAATGAAGCCTCTGCCGTGAAAGAAACCTTTAAAGAGAGGACTTGGCTCCGGGCGACTTTGGTCCAGCGTCATTTTCTGCAGATCAGGGATTGTAGCTACTCTTCTTACGTCGAGCCACAAGAACTCACTGACTGCTCCTCACGTCTCCGTCTGCAGTCGAAGGTGTGTTCGCTTAGAAGTTTAGCTTCGTTGAATTAACGCCTAACGAAGTGGCAGCAAGCATGGATGCAGTGGATAAGCATTTTCTTATCACTCGAATTTTAATGTATTAATGTATTTATTATAGTTCATACCTTCATATTTTCATACTTTTCTTACTGGCACATGTATTTGTTTACTTGCCTCTTTATTTGTTCTAATGTTTTAAACAGTTTGCTAAGCTGTCGACAGCAATAAAGTGACAATAAAATATAGATATTTAGAATCTTGAATATTTAACCAGACAATGTAATTTCACAATCTACATATTCAGACAAAATCAATTAAATTAATATTACACTATTTTTTAACTTCTACTTCTCTACAACGTCACACATCTTGCCCATGTTAATGGTTTTAGATCAACTATTAACTATGTTATTACACGTTGAACCGCTTAGGTTAGCATAGCTTTTATGCTATATCCCCATAGAAAGACTTCACTGTGGATATTGGCAAATGTTCTTTTTTTTATTAATGATTTTACAGACATTACCAAAGTAAAAGACTATTTTCATTACAGGACGCACACGATCTCAATGTTGGACCTGACGTTACAACTGTGTGCACGTTGTCTGATGCTCTCCCCAGTCGTCTGTGCACAGCGTACAAAATGCACATTTAAAAGTGAGCGTCACATCATTAAAATCATAAACCACATGAAAAGAGGAAACTGCAAAATGTCCACTGAGCAAGCGATCCTGAAATAATCCTGCTGCCTGTATTACGATTTTTTTTCAAGTATTAGATGAAGTACATCTGTAATACTATCACAAAGCTTTACTACTCACACTTATCCTCCTGCAAACCATCCAGCCTGTGCTTGCAAGTGAAGGCAGCTTGGTGTTTTACAATCGGCAATATCAACACATGAAAGTACCGTTATAATCACCCATAAACTGTGAGCCTGGACTTAACTGGCTTTATTAAAAGGAGCAATTCTGACCCCTGCAAAGACTCTTTAGATCCCCGTCGTGCCCGAGACTCCGCGAGTGACCCTCTATCACTTTAAACCATCCATTAGGAGCGCAGCCTCCATTAGTGCATTTCAAGTAACGTTTTGGTTTTATAATGGTGTAAAATTATAGCGTTTGCTTGTAAACGGAGAATCCTTTACTGCTGAGAAGACGCCAGCGGAGATGGTATAGCCGTCCAGAATCCGTTGGCAGGAAATGGATGAAAGAGCAGATTGCCTGCAGGTAGGCCAGCCAGCCCATCTGACCTGGCTGGACAAGTCCCTGAAACAGCCCATGCTGATAATCCGGAAACCCTCTGATCAAATTAAAACATGCGAGTGGATGAGGGGGAATGAAATCTACAAATCTGTGGATCACGTCCAGCCGTATATGAATAATTCCACGTGTCTTCTTTTTGTCTCATTTGTGTGGAAATTCCTTGGATTTGTGCGCAGGTTTAATTGCATTGGAGGGAAACAGGTGGCTAAGGAGACCGGCTGCTGGAAGCACAGACAACTTATTAAATTTGATGTCCTTGCTAGTGCTTCAAATGTAATATGATGGCAGCGTTTTCAGTGTCAGGGAGATTCACTTCAGACGGAGTCGATTTGTTCGATAACAGATAGCAGACGTAATTACAAAGAAACTGTGGAGCCAAAATACTGGATTTTCTTAAGTACTTTGTAATAAAATAGAAAGAAGACAGATAACAATAAATCTCTTTCTGATAATTAAAGTTCAGCCTGTAAAATAAAGCATCACATCTCTGTGGCCTGTAGCTGCAGTCAGGGTCCAAACTGAAATACTAAACTAGAGCACATCCCTCCACCGAGGCTGAGTGGTCACTTTCACCATATTGCTTATACAGTCATTAATATCAGATACATTTACCATGTACACAGAAATGTTTTCATTTAACACAAAACATCCATTCTCTGATTTAGTTGAGAGGAACAAACCAAAAGATTAGAACATTATGTGTATTTATCTCAAAATGTCAAACTACAAACTTGAAAACTGAAATACACAGAAAGCCTCCGAGTTATATTTGTTACCGCACAGTAACTGAATACTGATCACCCCCCCCCCACTGAAAATACAAATTCAGATCATTTCCAGATCAGCAACAACTTTCACTGTTCTTATATTAGCACTCGACACAGACCTGATTTGTTCCATGAATATCTCTGTTGAGAGACATTTGTTTACTGGAAATAAAATCTTGAATTTAATGTGTTGTACCTAAATGTCCACAGAACCAGTACTGATGCCTACACCTCTGTGTTACCTTTATATAGGAACCAAGATCATTAATATGGACCCTAATATAGAAATATATTCCTATTTATTTTTAAATAAGAGAATAAGATGTAGTGATGACACCCCCCCCCCAACGACAGCAGCCACATGAGACCACAATAATAAAATATGTGATCGTATCAACATCACTGCTCCTCTTTCAACACATGATAAAGATGTGAGCCAATTTGTATCACAGGAAAATTATGTTAGAGACAAAATACAGTAAATTAGGCAAAAAATCCGTTCAAAGAGAACTCAGCAAGTAAACCAGGAACAACCTCCAAAAAAATACTCTGTCAACTCAATGCACACTGCAGATTATGTAAAAAATGTTAAATGTCACACACATTTATTTGCATTTCAGCAGACATCAAGCCCTGGCATGCAACTTAAAAATACAGAGTAAATACAGAATGGTTTATGCATCTTCAAAGCCAAATGCGACTCGTGACTCTTCACACTCCTGTTTGCTCAAGCACCCTCTGACAAACGAGTGCTGGGGCCAAAAGAAGAAATGCAGCAGAGTCAGCTTATAGCCGTTACTAAGAATTTGAGGTAAACAAATTCTCTTGTGACTGGGATTTACGGCAAAGCCCGTGCTTCTTTTTATTTATTTTGTATTTATTTTTTCCCCGGCTCCCAGTTGCACTAACGCAGAGTGTGAAATTAGCTGAGACAAATTAATGCTATGAAGGGAAACAAGGGGCGCTGAACGAAAAAAAATGTGGTCTCAGTCAGAAGAGGTTTGGCCGAGCTCATTCTTGGCACATTCCCCTGCAAGGCAGACAGAGCCTGTACAAGCTCGGTATTAGTCTCTAAAAAAAAAACCTCAATGAGACCAAAAGAATTTTAAATCAAATATAGCGCGAAGGGAAAATGGGGAGTACAAGAGTGAACAGAGCAGAGTAAGAAAAAGCTGCTGCTGATGAAATGCCTGACCGCCCACACAAATGCAAATGCTAATTATGACACCCGATAAAACTGTCACTATCTCGCGAAAAATACAGACATAACCCTGCAGTAAATTGATTGGCTTTTGATTTGTATACGGAGCAAACATCGGATTTACCTTTGCATCCCATTCCTCTTTGAAGAGGGTGAGAGCAAATTGCAGTTTTTTGCCGTATTGGCAATAACCATCCAGCAGTATGTTTTCTTGCCTTATTGCTTGACCTTTCAGAGGCTTCTATAAATTAGCCAGCCCATGGTTATTCAACACGGGCATTAAAGAGTAATGTCCTCACTGTAGCTGTGGAGCCTCCCTGCTGGGGAAAACTGCAGGCGACGTGGACTCTCTCCCGGGTCACGTTTTTATTAACCGGCGGTGACTTCCCCCAGCACCTCGTCTCACTCATCTTCTGCTGTAAATGGGATCTGAAATATCTGGACGAGGGAAAACACTCCGGTGCAAAGTCGATAGAGTTCAACGTGACACGGAAAACAGCTTTGAAAACACAGGCTGGAGGATTTTACACACAACAATTTCCCCCAGATTTCTGCATCAACTCATCTTTTGTCTGTTTCTCTTGAACAGAATTAAAACATTAATCCCAAGGATCATATATTAGTATAGTTTTACATCCATTTTGCTAATATCTATTTTTCATAACCATAAAAAATTGAATAATATCAGTTCTCTTAAAAATGACTTCTTTGCACAAAATGTTGGTTTCTAGTTGTAAGTAACGCTCTTCTCATTGTCTGTCCTAGTGGTGATTGAGAATCATTCTTATATTAAGGATATTAAGGAAGGTTTAAAAGGAAATTCGGGGTGTGAGTGTTGACCGACACATGCGTCAGCCTTCCACAGAACACAGTGGTGGTTCGCTGTTGGCGTCTCCCACCATAGTTTCCGCAAGGCTTTCCAGATTTACCAAATTCCTTAAATGAGATTGAAAATGCCCCCCCCTCCAATGAGCTCTCGAAGACGGCCCAGTCCACCAATTAAAAGACAGGAGAATTGTACTGGAAAGGGGACGGGCTCTCGTTAGCTCCCCCGAGTCAATTAAAAAGAGCCTGTGTGCTTTGTTGTCGTGTTTGAGTCGACTATAAGAAACCGATGTTGATATTTGTACAAACAATGTTGTTTAACCAGTGTCCAACAATGTAGTCAACCATCTACACTTGTGAATACACTCACAACAACTGGGGTCACAGAACTCTCTTCACTATTCACTGTGATGTTTGCTTGAGTTTGTGTCAATGAAAGCAGATTATGAGCATTAAGGTTCTTCCAGTATAAACTTGTGCCACTTGAAAACCGAGCTGGAGATGGAGTGGAAGCCATCTGCTTTACCCGCTTTGCTAAGTTATCGAGCATTTGTTGAACGACGGAGAGGAGAGAGCGTCTACTTTGTACATCACTGTCAACGACTCGCGGCACACAGCAACACACAAGGAATTAATAAATTAACACTTTTGAATCTAAAGCAAACAGGCATGTTAATCCATCAGCCATCATCTCAGGCCCCCCCCGCCGTCCCTCACAGTTTGACTTCCATCCTTCGCCGTAATTAGCTCATTTTGCAATGACATGACAGCAAACAAAATATTAAATGAAAAATGATAAACAGCGGAGGGAGAAGTTAAGTAAGTTTCCATGGAGACGGGCGGCGGCAGCAGCATATCCGTGTTAAGTCACGTCTCACTTTACCAGATTCAAACATCTGTCAGTGTGTTGCTGCTTTGAGAAACAGGCTGAATGTGCTTGTCACAACTTTGTACATAAGTTCTGCAGAGTTACAACAAGGGCCTGTAGGATGTTATCGAGTAGCACCAGAAGAACCGGATCAGTAAAGTGAGCTTGGATTTGCCTGATAGCAGCCCGACTATGAAGGGTTGTGTTGTACCTGTGTGGTGCAAACACAACGTGCACCAGCTGCCCGACGTAATCAAAACTGAACTTAGTGACAGCTAGGTTGTGGCTTAGGGGTAGAGCGGTCGTCTTCCAACCAGAAGGTCGGTGGCTTGAATCCCAGCCCATGCTGAAGTGTCCCTGGGCAAGATGCTGAACCCCTGTGGCCCCTCATGGACGCACTAATTGGAAGTCGCTTTGGATAAAAGCGTCAGCTGAATGACATGTAATGTAATATAAAGCTTTTGTTTACATACTACATTACTAAGGGTAACACATTATTATGTCCTATGAAATTACTAATTTGAGAAAAGACAGATGTACCAGATAACCTTAAGAAGGAATTAGCAACAAAGGACCACTGATGAAAACGTTTCCATCACCCTACATCTTCAACAATAAGATGCACCTGAACACACTGAAGACAAATATGTCGTCCACATAATCAATTTGCTAAATCAAATGTATCAGACGTCTTTATTGAAGGTGCCCATATGAATTTTACATTAGCACAGAGGTCCAGAAGAATGCCGCCCACTTGTCCATAACAAACAATACAAATTCCACACATTCACCACAGCGTCCTGGAGAAAGAAATTCCACAGATTGCATGTAACCAGGTTCCTAAACCCCGACACAAAGGGATTGTTCAAACATCCATTGTATGAGCAGATGCAGTACATCGGTTTAGTGCCGCACGGCCAGAGAATAAATGTATAACTCTCTAGATTCCTCTTTGAAAACTGTGTCCTCTACTTCAGCTTTTCTTTTCTTTGCAAACTTCCAACATCTTGCTGCTGCATTAGCAATAACCTTTGTGCAACAGCGACTGTCAGGGACAGCTTGTTGTTATGGTAATGACGCCACACTTCTTCTGATTGGACCGGAGTGAACGCACCAACAATGCGACTGCAAACAGTGCTGGACACGCCACAGAAAAGGGGATTGATGGTCACAAATGTTCAACAATGGCCCAATGGTGCCAGTTGACTAATATTCAGATTGTTGTGTCAGCGCCCGGAGACCAATCTGCTGCAATTGGCAAAAGGCAGAGTCTCATAGAGCCAGGACAAGTGACGGTTTGAAGATTGGAAAGTAACCTTGAATAACTACTGAATTAAGTTATTAAACAACGTGATTTGAGGGAACTAAGATGTTGGAAAGCTTCTTAATATATAGTTTACGAGTTTTAGGGAACACTTGTGATCATGAACTAATATAAAGGTCAACTGATCATCTTCAATATTGGTGAACAATTTCCCAAGGAGTTTATGGTCTCAAACACTTAATTCAAGTCTTCTTCAATACGGCATGATGTCCATTTCGTAGAGTGAATAGAGTAGAATAGACGATTAAGCACCGTATCCATTGGGGCATGGATACTGTGTGATTGGCAGCTAGTATCGTCCAATGGGTGCAGGTTGCTCACCTCCCACTCCTCAAAATATGGTTACTGGTTTCAAAAAAACAAGATGGTGCTGGAAAAAATGCCAAACTTGAGGCTACAAAACAACAGTTCACCCACAAACAGGTGATGTCACAGAGGTTTGCTGATTGATCTAAGCTTTAAGTGTGTTGGCTATTTTGTGTATTATAATATTATACGTGTCCCAAGTCCCAGTCCTGAAACCCTGATTGAAAGGTAACCAGAGTGTCTCCATTGCAGATACTTGTTCTAGATTTATTATGTGACACCAAGAGCTGAACCTATGTGATTGCCGAGTGGTGGCTCGACTCCTTTACCCTCTCCTGCTGTGAAACACCTCTAAGAGAGCAATCAGGGAAAACAGTCTGCAACAGTCAGGTGTGTAATGTCTCGCACAAAGCTGCCATTATTGCCCCGTCTGTTTTCCAGCACTCTAGGTCTTTATGCTACCAACGCCTGTGTCTTAACTGTCGTGCCCATCAATCATCTTTATGCTTCTGGAGGGAGATTTATTAGACAAGGACGATGTTTGGAGATGAGAGTCATCACTAGCTGTAGGAAATGGGCAGAAAACACTCGCAGGTGCTTCCACGCACAGGTTTAGAGTATGTAGTCGTTATTGAGCTGTGACTAAACACGTCCTTAGATACCGTAGTGAGAATGGTTGCCAGGGATGATATGATTTACATGGCAAAACTGGGGGAAAATGGGTTTTTGCACTGACGTGCAGTTCAACTGACATGTCTTGTTCTGCCTCACTGTCTCACACAGCTGACTGCATTTACACATTTGCCCTAAAAGGACAGGAAATGTCTAGACAGGTAATACATGTACTGTAGTGGAAGAATACGATGAATTTAAAGGCTACTCGTTCTGTCTTGAGGAGATAGAGGAGCCCATACTCAAATGAGCTCCCTGACAGCCGGCGCTCATAGTTAAAGAGAAAAGCGCTGCGGTGAAACATGGCTCGAGGCAGCACTTAAAAAAAAAAAAAAAAAGGGCAATATTTTCTTTTTGCGAAACATGGAAAGCTCGATATGTCCAACAAAACTCTCCCTTTCAAATCCTCTCTGTGTTCGGAGATCCACGCTGCCGCTTTTAGAGATGACAGCGAAATGTATTACGCCTCAACAAGAGAAAGAAGTTGGCCGAGGTCAACGTGCGCT
Organism: Hippoglossus hippoglossus; assembly: GCF_009819705.1. Taxonomy (NCBI): domain Eukaryota; kingdom Metazoa; phylum Chordata; class Actinopteri; order Pleuronectiformes; family Pleuronectidae; genus Hippoglossus; species Hippoglossus hippoglossus. The sequence goes on from NC_047164.1 coordinate 4,088,706, forward strand.
ATTTCACCCATTAGGTAACAGATTTCCCTCTCTGCTCTACATACCGTAGAAACATCAAATTTCCATGCCAAGTTTTGGACCAAGAGGAAGCCACTGGGGGAGAAAAACAAAATGATGCATCAGAGGCAGAAAAAAGAAGATTTGCCTTTGTGGACACTCAGAGCTTTCCAGTGAGAAATGAAATCCCAGTGTGATGGGGAATGTGCCAGAAACTGAAGGCTACACCATTTTACAATCACATTTGGTTTCAATAGGGAGGTCAGTCTCTTCCATGAGTAGGTGGGGGGATACTACAAGGAGAAGAAAGGCTACAGAGAGAAATAAAACAGCTTTAGCCTCCGTTATCACGATACAAAACACCATTTAATTCCAAATCATGTGGTAGGCTTTCACACAAAGGTTGAACAAGACCAAACACAAGGATATAACAAAGCCAAAGCCCAAAAAGAACTGGAATTTAAAGTCAAACATTAAAGTCCAAACAGAAAGTTTCAAGAAGTGACAAAAGTAACTGGTATAAATATTTATTGACCTTCCATCTGTTCTGAGTCCCTGAGGATGCCCCCTTGTACATAGATAGTTCAAAATATCACTTAATAGATGTGGAGGAAATGTATATGACACAATTAGGACCCATTGGTGACTGCAGGTGTGGTTGCTGCAACACAACGTTCAGCTTTTAGCGAATCAAAGGGACTCACTCACATTAACATAGGTTTTCTCAATGAGCGTCATCAAATGAGAAAAGCAGACATATTCAAACGTGTGCAGGAGCCGTTTGAATCGTGGAGTTCAATGTGAACATTAAAAAGTAACACCCCGACTTCCTCTTCTCTGGATCCCTGCTGCGACGTGTGGCCCGACGCGCGTTCCCTCGGGGTTCATCTCATTTGTTAACTTGACGCTTCCCGTTCCTTCCTTTCATTCCTCGCACCAGAGGGAACGGCAGGAAAACTTGTTTGCAAATCGCACGAATTGTCTCACTTCTCATAATTGCAGTGAATTCTACTCGAGCATCATTCATACATTCTCTTTTATATTTATTAGGACTCAGTCTATTCTTACAATTTGTTTTTCCCATAATGTGACGCATCACATTTACAGCCCAACTCCAGCCTGCAATCTTTAACTGGTCATTAATTACCACACCGAAGGGATATAAAGACAAGTATAAGCTGACGTTACCAATTGATGTGCAGAGAGTGTGTTTTATAGTCCATCACTCAGTCTCAGCTGCATTTTCACATTCCCCTAAAATGGGAGCCGTCTCCTGGTGCCAGCGAGGGTGAAATGGGCCTAAGACCTTTTTACTGAGCCATTATCCCATCAATAATGAAGCAGCCTCGACATCAAAGTGAACGCATCCCACTCACTCTGCTTTTGGATGAGAGCTTTTCGATGTTGAGCCCCTCCGACCCCTTTTTTCCGTTTCATATTTTCCAACTCGGAGCTGGAAGACGTCTTGTGCTGGAAAAAGGAATCAGCAGCAGCAGCAGCAGCACCGTGCCTCATCGGGACTGAAACGCTGGCAGCTTTTCATTGCAGTGGAAAAAATTACCGCACCTGACTTAATTGATGGAGACACTTTCAATCACGGGGACGGTTTTAATCAGCAAAATCAGCTGCTGCGGTGTTTGGTTAGAAAATGGGGGGGGACTGCGTACTTTTGATTAGAACTTTAACCAAAGTGAATTTTGGCTGTGTCTTTATAGAGCAAATCAAAACCACAAAGAAGAAACAGCATGGGAGAGGGGAAATCACAAGGAAATATAAATCACAAGCGAATAAAAAAAGAGTGCATCTGGCAGGATTAACATTAATGTGTCATAGCAGCTTATTCCCCCCCTTCAAATCTGAAACAGATTTGTGCAGATTTTATGTCTACACGGATCACCTTTCTTTCTGAACTGCCACTGTGAAGGAGCAGCCATCAAAAGCCTCAGTGAAAGGCCCACACACACACAGGGTGACTTAGCTCACCCTCCGCAGTGCCTCTTTGAAATGTGCCACTGTGTTGCCGAACAAAAGGTAATAATGTCTCTCTTCTGCTGGTCTCCGGGTCGAACGAGATCAATCAGTCTTTGGGCAGAGAATCAGCATGTGCACGGCTCTTTTGTCGCCGGTGTCAAGACGTAGGATGAGTCTGATGTAAATCAAAAGACTCTCAGTTCAGCCAGGACGACAAGGTGCAGACACTATCGGCCCTGGCCATCAGTGACCCTCACTCCCCGGACAATGGGTCATTATGGACCTCTGAGAGCCCCTAATAGACTGACTGATACGTGAACCTGGAAGGTGTGCTGTCGTGTCAGAGTGCGAAGAATAAATCGGGGAAAAGCGGCACAATCTGGACAAAGGACAAGCAGTGAGTCACCGGTGTATTTGTGTAACAATGGAGCCAATGCATAATTTGACTATTCCGAGTTCAAAAGCAAAACACTAGATCAAAGTGGTTTTTAGAAAGTATTCAGATTATTTCTTTTTCACGTTTTAAATTGATAAAAATTGCTATTTTCATTTACACTCAATAACGCAAAGTGATTAAGTGAAAACGGGTTTTAATTCTGGTAGATTAACAAAAGGTATTCAAATTCTTAATTCTGTATTTTGTAAAGGCTTTTTTTTTTTTTTTACCAGCGACTATATGTAGTTCTAAGTCTCCTTGGACGAGTCTCTATAAGCTTCGCACACGTGGATTTGGGCAGTTTATCCCATTCTCGCTGGCAGATCCTCTCAAACTCCGTCAGATTGGAGGGGAAGTGTCTGTGAACTGCCATTTTCAGGTCTCTCCACAGATGTTATATGGGTTTAAGTCGGTGCTCTGGCAGGGCTATTTGAGTGCAGTCAGAGACGTGTCCTCAGGGCACTGCATTGTCTCGGCTATATGCTGCGGGTCACCGTTGTGCAGAAAGGTGAACCGTTGCCTCAGACTCGGGTCGCGTGCACTCTGGAACAGGCTTTTTCTTCATTTCGAGGACCTCTCTATATTTGGCTGCGTTCACCTTTTCCTCAGTTCCGCTGAGGAGCCCCCACATAGCGTGATGCTACCACCTCCGCGCTGCACTGTAGGGATGGTATTAGCCAGGTGATGAGCGGTGCGTGGTATTTGCCAGACACTGTTTGGAGCGCTGCCAAAAGAATTCAGTTTTTGTCTCATCAGACCAGAGAATAATTTCCCTCATGCTCTCCGGGTGCTTTAAATGCCATTAGGCAAACTCCAAGCACGCCGTCATATGCTTTGTACTCAAAGTGGCTTCTGTCTAGCCGCTCTGATATAAAGGCCTGATTGATGGCGTGCCGCTGAGATGGTCGACCTTCCGAATGGTTCTCCGAATTCTGCAGAGGACTTCTGACGCTTTGTTAGAATAACCAAGGCCATAATTTTCTGGTTATCAAGTTTTATAGGACCAACTGTAGGAGGAGTCCTGACAGTTCTTCCATTTAGAGACCTCTGTGATCCAATAAGAACCGCAGCACAACTAATGGAGCACAGAGCAACAGAATATGTCAGGAAACACATTTAAATTAATGATTGTGAGTGGGACCAGACATGTGAGAGTGAATAAACATGGGTTACACCAACAATAGAGGCTCTACTTCAATGAGATCTGGGACTTTACAAGGAAAACATGCTTCAGGGAGGACAGGAGCCAGTATAATGAGGGTGAACTGGTAATTCACAGTCCTCATTGTCAGCTTTGCAATTTTCTTAAGGACAATTACGAAAAGGAGAAAAGTCCATTACCTCTATTGTGTTAAGGTGGAGGCAGAAAACTGCCCAAAGCTTTAATAGAAATGCTGTATAACTGGACAGGTATGAGAGACCCTGGAGCAGCAAAGAACAAATATAGACAAAAAATAAAATACTAAAAAGGTAAATGTGCAGCTAATATTTTCCTCCTGTGTGGTTCAACGGTTGTTTTTAGAAGAGATTCAGATAAATCACCTCCGACTGCAAAAGCCCACAACTTTGGCAGCACTGTATTAGGTAGTAGGAAAATGACCCCAGCAATTTAGCACCTAGCAAATACCCTCTATTGCCGGTGGCTTGACGGGCTGTCACCATAACCGGACATGTTATGATGGCAATGGGAAAGGCTGCAGAGCGCCAAACACACAGAAGGTGGTTAGAACGATCTCAGAGGATGTTGCATATGGAAATTAAATAGATGCAACGTGTATCTCAAAGCTACAGCAAATTAATATGAAAAGACATAAGTCACGGTTCACACACGACATGATCTTATGCATGTAGATCATAATTCGGAGATAATCCGACAATCACCGATGTCAGCAGAAGCCGTTAGAAGGTGAGACTAACGGAGGGACCTCTCGGTAAAAGCCAGAAAGTTCTATTAAAAAGTCAAATATAGCCAAATCCCAAAAGACTGAGCAGTGGGGAGATAGCCTGTCGCCGTGCAACAGCTATTGCTTCACCCAAAGCCACTTTATAAAGACCGAGCAAACACTGGGCTGCTTACCCAAGACAAGACATTGTGTAGTTGTATTTGTTGCGGACACTGCACTAAGAAATCCGATTTTTCCTCCAGCAGTCTCATTTGGTGCACATCAGATATCCTCTCCTCTTTCACTTGGGTAAACAATGGCAGGGAGATGGAGCCGGTGACTCAGTCCCCGGTGGATGGTGTAGTTCACTGCCATATGAAAGTTTAATCAAAGGAGCAGGAGGCAGAAATCTCTCAGGAGAGAGGCGCGGAGCCACCAACCAGGAAGCTTTGGCAAGAGGTCTTATATCAAATTTAGAAGTCATTAGGATTGCTAATAACAAGCACTGGCCAACGCCACGAGCCTTGCTTGTGAGAACACAGCAAATGAAATGCTCCACCTCATCTGAAGTCCCACAGGAGAGGCCAGCGAGGGGCCAGTGCTCGCAGAGATTTCCATAAGCATTTTTTAATAAAATCCAGCATAATGAAAGATAAACAACCAGGAGGCTGGATGGAACGATATTTAATAACCACAGACGTCGTGCCTCCCCAGGTATCTGTGCTCCCTCAATGGACGCTTGTGTCAATACGGACTGCGCGGTGCCTAATCTAGAGCGATAAGTGCAATCACAGAGATTAAAAACCAGAGAATAACATCGCAGCTTGTGAAATGGGATCTTTGATGGGGGAATAAAAACCAATGCCATGGTGTAGCTGTGTGGTGAACTGGCCACTTAGAGGCCCGGTCGTTTTGTTAAAGGATGTAAGAACGACTTGGCGCAAGGTCAGTCGTGATCTTGTGGCAGTTTAAGCCTTATTTTTAATGATTGAACCAAATCTCTCAATTCAGAGTGTATCTATACTGCCCTGGGGGGGGGGGGGGGGGGGGGCAAATATGAAGCCGGCTGGCTGCATTTGCCACCAGTGTGCTATAATGAGTACAGCGAAGCAACCGGCCAATTTGGTAGCGGTGAAATATCCAGCATACTGCATGTCTCCGTGTGGGAGGCAAACTCCCACGTCGCACTCCGAGGGGTCTTTTGATAAAACACATGATCTGGTAGGTAGGAATCAGGTCGGAGCGGCAATATCAGAAATTCTGTTGCAATTACATGTTTATCAGCTGGAAACTCTTCATAAAAGACCTGGAGGATGTTGATTGAATCGACCCCCAGGAAAAAGTACAATAGGAATCAGAAGGGATGGAATAGGTGGAGCAGTGCTTTTGTCCTTTGTGGAGATGTGGACAATACTTACTGTAACTTTCCACAACAAGAAAAAATGATATCCAACAAAGCAAGTTATTATGTTTTTGTAGGTCAAGTAACTTTCTGTCAATTTGTCAATTGGACAAATTAAGGTTAAGAGTTGAAGAAAATAGCTGATGTGTTGCTATGATTGTGTTGCAGTCATTTCAAACTACCAAAAACCACAGGGGTACTTTTATTTTAGAAAATCTAGCTTTCAATAGCTTTCAAAAAAATATCTGAAATCCATTGTCAAGGGGACGCAATTACGAAGGATACCTGCAAAGAATTTGAATGGCACCTTCATCTTCCTTAAAAGCCAGGATTAAAAGGCCAAGATGAAGAAAATAAACAAGGTGCTTCAAACACAGCAAAATGATTTTGTAATTTTAAAATTTGCTCAACACAAGCAGCAATAAAAGAAGGAAAGCGTGTGTCTGGATGATGGCCCGAGACTCCTCAGCACGTTGTTCCACAGAGATAGCAAAATGCTACTTACTCTGCAGCATTTGAAGCGACGACAAGCGGAAAACACAAAGTAAAAAGAAGTTTGATCAATGATATTCCACCGCCAGACTCGCTGTACCGCACCAAGAACATTGTGTTATGTTGAAAATAAATGCTGAGAGAAATTTTTTTTTTCAAACACATTACAATGGAAACTCTGAAACCCAGAACTGTTTTGATCAAAAGGTTCAAGGTGAGCAATTGTGAGTTGGATTTCACAGAGCAGCAAAGGCACTGAGGTAAAAAAAAAGCTTTTTCATGTATGTGTGCGGAGACATTTTCATAAGCCACGAATGTATAAACTCTCCGGGGGATCAAACGTGTGTACACTGTTGACATGATTTTCCTTAATAACATCACCTGATCTTAAAGGTCTTTTTATAGCATGAAAAGTTCTTTGTTTCTCTTTCGTCTCTTTACGTTTCCCTCGACGATGTTTCTTTTGCCGTGTTACAGCAGAAGTTTAGCGAGACAAAGATTGAATTTCATGCAAACGACTTTTACTTTGAAAGAAAGCTAAAGGACACAAACACCTCTCTGTATAATGTAAAAACTACATCGCACAGAATGATCTTAAAGTTTACTCACATCCCTCATTAAAGCAGGGCTGTTCTACTTAACTGCATTAGCTTAACTTAGATATACCCAATAAACCCTCCAACTGAGGAGGAAAGACATATTAGGTATTAGATTTCATACGCATCATGAAAAGTGTTGATAAAAGTTCTGCATCTTGTAGGCTGTTCGTACATCAACTTTAAGCTGGATGTCGTCAAAGCAACAAAACGTGCTCTTGCAGCACCAGCGTGATAGTGTTGGGGTTGGGGGGGGGGGGGGTGTTTGAGCGTAACGTGATGGATGATGCAATTGTGAATTCACTTCATTAGTTAAATGGTCCCTGGCTTCTCACGTGTATGTGTGTGTGTGTTTTCTTTTGGGCTGTGGGGGTCGTTTGAGCACAAAGTTTCTCCCGTGCCCCGGCCATGTGTAATTAAATCAGCCCGTTAACACCGAGGGCTGCTCACTCATCGTTACAGCAGGAACGAAAGCATCAGAAAAACCTCCACTTCTGGTATCATTTCATCAAATCGTTCCTTACAATCAACATCCACACATTTAACGCAGCGGTTTTTTTCAGATTATTCACAAATAATTACCTGATTTGCATAAAGTGGATCATTACGAAGCATCTGAACAAACCAAACACGGCGTTTAACCTTCACCCCAGAGACTTCACATACGCACTTAATGATAAGGCCCATTTAACAGGTACACCCCAAGGAGGTGTCCATAAAACTACCCATAATGCCCATCTCATTAGCCTATATGTTGTGTCCTACAAGGTGCTGGGAGGGATGCTAATTTGTGGAATAGTGGCTAAGTCATTTCTTCCCCAATTTACTTATTTACATAAAGCTTTTGCTCATTGTAAAGTCCAAAGTTCATTTGATGAGGATAAGAAACCTGATAAGTGAAACTACAGTAATTTGACCCTCCTCACCTACACAATACACTGTAAGAAACTTAAATTTGAATTTCAGTAGCAACATATAATTCATATTATGTCCATGTCGCATGTAGTTAATGTTTCTGTTTCTCTGTGATGTATTTGATGGAGGTTTACGGAGCTTTGTTCCTATTCAGCACCAAAATGCAGAGGAAATTTTACCATGTGAGAGAATAAGCCTCCAAACCTTAAAATGAATGTGACACTAAGAATTAAGACACATAAAAACCGAGATGTGCCATCAAAAGGGTTAATGAACAGTTAAAGGAGAAAACATGACACTCTTTGTCGAGTTTTTTAATTCATACAATAAAAGCAGCCCGGCAAATATGACTTTATAAACTCATGCAGGCATTAGGGATATTTCTGGCATTAAGCAGGTCCTGGTGTTGTTATTCAAATACAGCTTATAATAGACAAACAGAGAAAAATAAGTTATTATTGTTTGAAATCATGTAAAGTAGAAGTTGATGCCTTTAAAATGAGGTGTCATACACGTGTTTGGACCTGAGACTTCTTCTGTTACAAGCTTCTGCATATGGATGTATGACAAATAGGCTAAAAATACAAAGAAACAGGTTCAATTTCAAAAAGGTTAAAGTTCTGGGTCATAAGAATTTTAGAATTGTATGAAACCAAGAATGTGTAACCAATGAATCATAAAATAACACAACGAGATCAGTGATAAGGCAGCTGAGGTCAGTGTCATTTATCAACCTGCGGTCTCGTATTATTTGCTGATATTTTCTCATAAAGGATAATGACGGCAACAGGAAGCAGCCTCATCTTCTCCAACAATAAAGTTCCGGTCTTGTAAATTATTAAAATCTACCTCAAGAACTCTGTAGCTTCATCAAGATAGGACAGGCGATTTGATTTGATCACAATTATTCTGTAGTTTGCCTAAAAATATAGTCATCACCATTAGAGCTCAGACCACTGCTGAACAGAGGAAACCAGAACTAAAGTATAGGTTTATAATTCTGTTCACATGTTTGCTGCTGTGACTTGATGAATACAAATTCATTTAATTGAGACCTGGGGTAGAAAACAGCTTTTTACATTACAGTTGTTAAAAAATTATTGAAGATAAAATTATCAGCCTTGCTCATCGGGTTGATTGTGAAACATGCACACACAAAAAAACATGCAAAAGATCTTCAGCGTCACTTTTAAGGAAAAGGAAACGATTCAAAGTCAATGCCTTCAGCTCATCCTTCAGATCCTGACATCACTTCCAGTTATCCGTAAAGTTAATTCTAATTCCTCCGTCCCAGAGAGGGCTCACAAGTCCCACCTCGCCTGGCGGAGCGCAGAGATAATATCACAGGTGGCTCAAGCAGCAGGGGAGCCCCAAATCTCTATTATCAGCCCGAGGGGAGCGGCAGAGGAAGGAGGAGGCAGAGGAGACCGCAATATGGTGAGTTTAGTTTCACCTGGCCTCACAGTTTGACCTCTGGACCATGTGTCAGCTCCTCCAGAAGAGCTTGAAAATAATTAAGGGGCAAAAGTCGCCTGAATGGGAAGTAGTTTCAAATAATGGCATGCATGTTAAGTGGTCACAAGTGTATTGCACAAGTTTGAGGCGCGGTGATACAGAGGACTCTTGCAAGAAATAAGAGTGCCATTAGAAATCATATTAAAATAATAGAATATTAACTTGATACGAGCCGATAATTGACTTATTTTGGGAAGCCAATAAATGTAATGTCCAAAAAAAGTTGGTAGCATTTCAAATAAGTCCCTCGGGTTGAAAACTGGTCTTTAAAACTTTCCATGGTCACACTTTTTGTTTTCAAATTGATTTCCTGATGTTTTACAGATCATCCATCCATCGTCTTTTAAGGGTCGTGGGGCTGGAGCCAATCCCAGCTGATGGAGTACAACCTGGACAGGTCGCCAGTGCGTCGCGAGGTCAACATAACGTCTAATGCGAAGACGAATGTCACTCTTCAATCAAACGTATCCACCACAAGCAAATTCCACCCGAGCTGCAGGTAGTGCTGACGTCCGTGAAGGCAGAAGAAAAAGAGCTTAGAGCAAATCTCCGTCCTGAACCACCAATAAATAAAAGTCTGCATTCAGTTCAGTCAACTTTTTCACTTCCGAGCAGAGTCAGGTTTTATGGAATGTGAGGTCAAGGCAGGTCAGAGCCACAGATGGAAACTGTAACTGGAAAATATACTGTACAACTCTCTAGATGTACTCTGAAAGGCGTCACCCAGAGAATATATATCGTACAGAGGTGATCCTGGAGAGACACACACACACACACAGGTTCCCCCGTGATGTTGATGATTCCTCGGCTTTTTAACTGTAAATGGGCTGCAGCATTATTGATTATGTGGTGGATACAGTAAAGGCTTCCAACCATGATTCTGCCACAGTGGTTGAGATATTCCTTTTCTACCGTATTTCGAATATAATACTAATACGTGACTAAAAAAAGAGTAATGTACTGCTAATAAATATATCCTGACTTTAAAATGAGTAGTAGACCGCTTTTACATTCAAGTAGGTCAAACTATGTCAGATGATTTCTAGAAAAACACTGACAGAGTTCAAAACATCAGTAATACCAGTAATACCATGACTTACAAACAATACTACACAGGTGAGTAATACTGTATGTCTTTCTAAATTTGAGTAGTGACAAGTAAAAGCTGGCTAGATCTTGGTTCCCTTTCATCAATGTGCCATTTACTTAGAAGGAAAACAATAAGTATCCATTTTAGTTCAGTATTCACGCTGCTATTAGCTCCTTTTTGGTCTCTTCCATCACGTATGAAAAATATTTGCCTCTTAAAGAGTTGCCAACGGTTTAGTACAACACACACACACATTCCAGGAGTGAATCAGCAGAAATAAAAACCCATTTATACACATCTCTGCTGCATGTTTAACGTTATTCAATCCAAACTCTGTATATATTTTTGGTCCAAAGCTACATTTTCTGTGTGCTCGTTTTTGTGATGACAACAGGAACGAACTCCTCTGTTTCCTCAGATGTTCACCTAGGTGAACCATAGGTAATGCCCCCGCGGTTCCCAGTCTGGTGTGGACAGCCACAGTCCATCTACCGCAGAGCACAGACGGGAAGTGAGGCCGTGGCAGGAGGACGGCAGAGGAGGGGAGAGGTGAGTAACAGCCAGGTAACAGATCACACACACCATCATCCTCACATAGAAACCAGGGAGGTGTCTCAGATCTGCAGCGTACATGGCGACAGAGAAAATGTATATTCCCAAGCTAATGCCTTTACAAGTAACATGTGGTACGTGTTACTTCTAATGAAAGTGTTCATGGTATAAATTGAAAATGTTATGTGAACTTGGAAGCAGCAGAATCTTTTGTTTTTCCTCTTTATCAGCGTGAAACTGACCATCAAGCAACAAACTAGGTTTCTCCTGCCTGATTCCTCCAAATGAAGTTTGTCAGCTTGTTGTTTGAAGTCGGTTTCAAACAGACTTGACATGAATTGGGCTCTTGAGGACCACAGAAGTAAAAAGAAAGGCAGAGCGTTAAAACCAGTGAGAGCTGGAGCAGGAAGGAGGTGGGAGGGACGAAGTGTGAAAGCACACCAAAAAAAAAAAACTGAAACGAAGGAGGAAGAAAGAGGCGGATGAGAGAACAGAAGGCCGGAGAGAAAAACTAGAAAGAGAAAGAGGAGGGGAAGACGTCTCTTTTTCCCGCTGACCCGCTTCCTCTGCTCCACCGCCCTCCACACCCCCTTCCCCTCTGGGCAGCCAGGTGGCCAGGCTGGGCACAGACGGCCCTCCTTCCCTTCTCCATGCTGGCCCTGCTGGCCCTTCCAAACACGAAGCAGCAGTGGTGGGAGGACACCAGCCAGACGTGGTACAAAGGGAGAACGGACAAGCAGCGTTTGATGGCCTGGCACACGCTCACCTTCCACACGACGCACAAGGAGAACAGAGCACAGCCTGGCGAGCGAGAGCGGGCGCTTTCAAAGCAATTGTTTTTCGGGGGAAAATGACATGAAAGTGTGAATCCGTGGGGGTTTTTCACATGACTGATGAGCGTGTGTTAACTTTTTGGTGCAATCCGAATTTGACATCAGGTGCATATGTTAGATTAAGTTTCATTCTGGGAGATAATCAGCAGATCTACTGACCAACGCTCATGCTGCACCCAAACTCTGGAACTTCCTCCTCCACCACAGCCGCACACTGGATTATGAAATTTAAACTAACATACTCAATCTAAATCCTTTTCCATGAACGTTATCTATTTTTATGTTTGCTACAAATATTTATTTTAATGTATTACCAAGTTCTGCTCTAAGTGTTTAATGATAATTGTGTGATTTATTGCCGTTGATGCAATCTGATGTAAAGTGACCAGCAAAGCCGCCATTAAATAAAATTATTATTTTCTGCAAGACTGCTTTTTGTAAAAAAAAAAGGTCTTGAAATCGAAAGTCTTTCTCAGTCCGTACGAGGTCAATGGAAAGACAAATAGACTCAAACAGATTCTTTACGCGCTGCCAGCTGATGTAACAATGCATGGAGGTTACACAAGTTTGAGGGAGACACTAGCACATACACTTTCTTCATTATGAGACACAAACCAAAAGAAAAAGTCTGAGGATTCTTGCAGAGTTTATAAATGCATCTTGAACTGTGCAGTAAAACAAAATGCAGGCATATGCATCACGGAGTGACTGAACAAATGGGAGTTTTCACCTGGTAGCCTGAAGGTGACAAAAACATGAAAATAACAAATCTTCTGATGCTACTGAGATAACTTGCTCATGCACAAAAGCAGAAAGTAGAAAACGTGGAATCCAGATAGATAACGGGGCCGAGTGGCTGCAGATTCTGTATTTAACGAGATTTTTGCTAAAATACACTGGATTCTATAATGAGGAGATGAGGAAACCATAAGACCATTACAAGATAAGTCGTGATACCCCGGTACCAGACGTGTCCACCTGTCCATTACTGCAGCACAGAGCGATTTCATGATGAGGATACAATAAAAAAATAGCAAACCACTTTCGAATGCTGGGCCCAGACTATAGAGTTTATTGTATAGAGTATATTTTAATCCACTCGAGCTGCTGGGGCCGCACCGGGCTCTGCTCTCCCTCACCTGACACCGATACCGTGGCTGCACTCTTAGCTCCTCCTGACCCGACGCTGATGCTGCAGAGTGCACGGTGGTCTCTCTCTCTCTCTCTCTTTACGAATGGTAGCTCATCTACATCCAGGTATTCTTCCCTTTACAAAGGCTGTGAGGGTTCATTATGCTTTTTGTTGTTCATTTAATTTGAACAAATTGTTTAAGCTGTTTTTTTTTATGTCAGCAGATCTATGACACGTCGTGCTCTTCAATGCGGACTAGTGGTTACTTAAGAAAAGGACGAGGCTTCTCCTCTTTCCAAATCAAACTGCCATTATTTCAGTTTATGATTTTAACTGTAATTTGAATATTTTCAGTAAATGTATGAAATTGTGTTGATTTGCTGCTCAAGGTGCACATAGAGTTGAAATTAAAAAAAAAGTACCATTACTGATGCAAACCAATTTGAATTCTTGCTTTTGTATTTTTAAATGGACGCTGAGAGCCTCACATTTGCTCTTTAAACGGACTCACAGGTGCTTCAGGCCACCTCTGGGACAAAAGCATCACTTAGTACAGATAATGAAAAAAAAACTGAGAAATGTGCATAAGTAAATAAATAAAAGTGCAAATCTGCTAACAAGCTTTTTACACGAGAGGAATGAAGAAAGAATAAAGTGCAAAAGAGAGCGGGTCACAGAATGAAATATAAAATAACTGGTTCTGTTAACACTTTAATGTGCAGGTTTGAGCCACAGTATGCGATTATGTCATTGCTGCAGACACATTTTCACCTGAACCTGTTTATCCTTGTTAGGAACATACAGTGCTGCTGGTTTATGGCAGAAGTATAGGTCACTGCTGTCATGTAGCAGCACTGTACAGTAATCAATCCACCACCCACTGCCTGCACCAACAACCGGAGGACTACTGCAGGAGACGTCTCAGTCAATACAGCTTACTTAGGTTGAAATCATATTTTTCAGCTTCAACTGGGTACAGCGTACCCAAGGCTACCATCTGTACTTCCACAGCAGATGTCTCATCCCCTCCATCATCTGGGAGTCCTTTGGCCTTCAGGGCCAAGCTGTCTCCGCATCAGAGTGAACACTGCAGCCCAATGAGCCAGTGTACTGAGGACAAATGGGAGGACAAAACTAAGAGGTCATCAGCATGGACGTGAACAAAGCTCCATTCACTCACAGTATGAACATGCAGAGAAATGTGACGATGAATGGAGTGAAAATGAAAGCTGGACGTTTTTTTCTGCTCAAAATGAATATGTCCTGTGTAGTGTGATGCCATTACAATGGACACAGTCTAACATGGAGCCCTGAATGTGCTGTGATGTGGACCCTCTTTATTGACAAGATAGAAAGGCGAGAAGGGAGCTGCCAATGAAATGACGCGACGCTGCCTGTCGCATGCACAAAGTCACCACAAGCAGCATTTAACCTTCGCAGGCCTCGGTTAATTTGCCGCGCGTCACACGGCAGAAAATCTCCCAGTGAAAGCTGCAGTGTGGAGCTGAGAGGAATGGCTCCGCTGCAGAGCCACTCCAGCAGAGACACGGCAAAGGCAACCCGGGCGATCTGAGAAACCACTGTTCAAAAGCAAAAACAATTGCAGCCCCGTTGCATCAGTTGGATGTCGGGTCCACGGGAGCATTGCTGTAAAATTCGTCATCCCCAAAGCCAACAAGGTCCTCAAAAGTTAAAACCCAAACAATGCTCTGTGAAGTGATTGATCTTGCCAGCATAAACACCATTCTCCCGTTTTTGAAAGAGGAGCCAAACTAATTGTAATTCAGGAGACACAGAACCACTGGGTTCCCTCCTCTCCCCCATTTAGTGCACTGACTTAGCTAAAACACATTTCACTGGATTAATCTGGTCCGCCTGGAAGGTGAAGATAAAATGTACTTCAGGCCAATATCAGCAGGAAGGACAAGGGGGGAGGGATAATCATATGGAGCAAAACTGTATCAGAGACATTGTAATGATAATTATTTATCGTCCCCTGTCAAGGTCGAGATTCTTTCCTCCGGTTGTGAAAACTTTTGAACGTTAAATAAAACAATCGTTCCGCCGGCTCGTTTTCCTTCTACGTTTAATGAGTATCTGACTTGGAGAGGCACAACGGAAAGAGACAAAACCACAAACAACAAAGCACAAGGTCAACGACAGACTTCCTGAACGACCCTAATGAATAAAGGCCTAGATAAAGAACAATGATTAATTGGTTCCGTGCATCAATGCAAGGCAAGGACAACCCCACAACTTACTAATCAGTCCTCGGCAGAAGCTTAACTGGAAAAGACAATATGCTGCCACCCTTTAAAGACCCATTTTGTCCCCTCACTGTGTCTGTCCACCACATGCAATGGCACACTTCCTGTTGCCGTGACATAATTCTGGCCTCTTCATTACGTGTAGCACCAATCTGAACACATACTCCATGCCTGGAAGGAGTTCGGCGACATTAAAATGATTCGAGCTCACACAGCCCCTTTTCCGGTCTCGTTTAAGGGTGAGCGGGAGCCGGTTTCATTTCCTCTGACAGTCGGAGGGAAGCGGAGCAGAGAGCGAAAGAGGAGGAGGAATATTTTTAACCAGCACTGCTACTGATGAATCACCTCAGCTCCCGACTATCTCCAGGGGGCAGTCTCTGGACGGGTGCGGGTGAGAGGTGCTTGTTTCAGGATGGAAGAAGAGCAAAACCAAACTTACCTAGAGAGAAACAGAGAGACAGCGAATTGTTAATCATGTGACACGTATGAAGATATGAGCAGGAATTTAAACCAAAGCACCAACACATTTATAAAAACAGACAGCCATGCATTAGATAAATAATATGTCTGGGGAAAAGGAGGGTTTTCTAGCAATAACCGTAGAACCTTCATGGACTGCAAGTACTAGGAGGAATAGCATATAAAACTAAAACTGGGTCTTGAAGAAGTAATACTATGATAAGATGAACAAGCCTATTAAAATTACTAAAGATAATTATAAAACACAAACATTTGAAATGGTCCATAAACTCTGAGTTCTTCCTTTTGCAGGAATAAAGACACTGTTGTCCACTGCCTTAGCACAAACATACAGACCTATGTTAGTTTTAATGGCACTGTTCAACTTCAAGGTCTGAATCCCAACAATCCACCACTGTCTTCATCAAGGTGGCTTCTTAAATCAACACAAGGCTTTAATTTAATTGTCTTGGCTGGAACTCAGCAGGCAAGAATGATAATTCGCTTCGATCTTTAGAAAGGGACCTGACCATGACCTCAAGTTTAAGAGGACAATGGCTAATCAACACAGATATGCTTTCACTGTTTGCTTCAAAATGCGAACATTAATTTGAAATGTGTTTGGTGGACTGTATATTCAAAATATACAGTCTAGAAGTGCATCAGACCATCACCCACTATTAGCTTGACGTCTTAAAGTCAGGACGGTAGCAAGCACAGACCTGAGCAGACGATCACAACAACAATTCAAATATTCAACGTGCGTGCGAATGTACTCCCACGTAACTTGTGCATCATGTCAAACTTGTTCTCACTCGACTTTTGGAAAAAGGTGACAGACACTCTGTATCAGCGTCAGCTCTGTGAAACCCACAACCGCTCTTTCTAGTGGTAAAACTAAAACCCTACAGGAAAAAACGCAATCATGTCAGTGGCATTAAGCCTGAATTCAGATCAAAACTAATCACGACAACCACTCATCCAATTCTCACTCTACCGTCTTTGTGTTATTTATTCTCCTCACCCCCACCACAGTTTTATATGCTCAGAGGAAACCGTGGGGTCATGACTCTGTATATTGTGATCTGTATTACAATAGTGAAATACCTTTGTTGGCTCTCCTCTTTTATTTTGATGATGTATTTCACCTTTATTGAGTGAGCAGTATTGAGTATTGGGATTGTAAACATGCCGTTATCCTGCTGCCCTGAAAAATCAACTAGGACACGGTGTACGGTGAAACCACACAGACTGAACTGATGCTCCAAACAAATACAATTTGTTCGCACAAATTGCTGTAGATTTTGGTTGTGTGCCTCACCCAGGGCACCGAAGGCAAATATATATTTTCGGTGTGATGGGTTACACACATACATGTCTTTAAATTAAAAAAAGGTAAAAACGGGTGAGGCAAACTTGTGAATTTCATAGGAGACATGTGTCCTGAATACCCACAGTATCATCTGGAGACTAGTGGTATTTCTTATTCAGCTGCAGCAAATCTTTAAAATATACATGTGCTGCATGACTAAACAATCAGCAAAAACTAATACAATGTGCAACTTTTAAAATTTCAAAACAATAAGCATGACAAAGAATCACAAATGTAAGAGGATGTGATAAACAACCACATTCTCTCGGTGGATGATTGGTGGACAGTAGATAGCAAAACGACAATGCTGACTTTATAATGAAAAATTAATTCGCAAATTCCACGATGCACGGAGCCGTTTGATGGTTTCTGCAGCTCGACTGTAGTCATTGTTTATTAAAAGAGGAGTGGAGTCTTTTTCTCAGATTTTGCAAAATAGTAATTTACTGTATGAAAACACATTTACTGATGAAGGGACAAATGAAAATGAAGGTTGTCACAAGAAATATTTTTGAGATGGCTCTTTTCTCGTAACCGCTCTCCAACATGTTTTGAAACTTGTGCTTTCAAGCAACATTTTTAATGGACTTGGCCGAGACTTGGATGCAACAAGAATTTGTGTTGTGCAACCTTCGTGCTGTTATCAGTAACAAGTGGGAGACGGTGTAGGTACGAGTTTTCATGTGTGTTTGTCTTTGAATGCAGCAAAATGGGAACAGACAGCCGAGGCGATGCTGCACTGAAAAGCACCACACTCTAATCCTCCGTGTCTCAGTTCACTCCTCTGACAGAAATAATATCTAACTCAAGCGGGCGTAAAACACGGTTAATCAGTTGTGTGGCCATCTATCATGCTGGCAGCCACAGGACCTGTGAGTTTGAGACTGCACAGAGACTCTAACCCGGGAGAAGGTTGGGATTTGCCAGAACAGGTCGGACGGACACGCATGAGCACACAGCCCTGAAATTATTCGACTGTACAGATAAGATACCCTCAGGTTCAAATTTCACAAGTGATTTTGAGAAAGAAATTATTCCAGGCAGGTTCTTCTACTGGGAGCATTTAAATGTTTAATTGCTCGTACCACACGTGTAGAGCACTGCATGATTTAAACATTTTGGGGGTAAAATATGAAAATTTAACTCGTGTGATTTGCCAGTAATGGGCTCATGACACCATCCTAAACCCTCTCAGATGGCTCCTCTCCATTTTTTGGCAGAGAAGCAATTTTTCACTAAGCTTCTTCTCGATGTCAGAGCTTCTTACACTCTCCTGTGAACTAATAAAAAAAACTCCACAGCTCTGGACCATGCATGAGGGCGGGATCGTAGATCGACAGGTGAGTGGACAGTTTCGCTGTTGGGCCCCCCCTCCTCCTTCACCGTGATAGTCCAGAGCAATTCCTGCAGTACTGCTGACGGTGCAGCAATCTGCCTGTCCATCCCCATGTTCCTTCTTGCCCCTCAGGTGGTTTTGGCATCTTACAGGAATCTCCTTTTTAGAGGTTTCTGCGGACATCTCCCATTGGGAATAGACCCCGGCTCCCCATACTGACCAGATAGACAATTACACCCGGTTCAAGCTCTCTCAGAGTTTCAGGGCAGGCGACAAAATGTAGTTTAATTAGCTTAGATCCCTTTTTACATTCTCTCATGTAACTCTGATGGTATCATTTTGAACTTGTTTTGAACTTGAACCTATAAATGTCATCAGCTAAATCTGACTTCATCACAGCTTAGCCGTGTTATTTGCACCTTGAGCTACAATGTGAAAATATATTCAGCACTTGGAGGCTTTTTCACCTGTAAACTTGTTAGCTCGAACTAATTTGATGTTTAAATGAGGGACGAGTCTCCACATAAAAAAACCTCCTCATCACTTTGGTCATTCATAGCAATGCCTTTCTTATTCTGGTATTGCATTGGCAGTACATGCAACACTGCCCACTATGTCCCGCTGAATTCAAGATGGAAAGGCATCGCTCACTTTGTTTTCAGTCTCACGTAATCTCAATACAGAATGTGCTGCCTGAAAAGCTGTAAAAATAGGGGCCCTCATATATATGCAAATATGTAATAAATACAAGCTGCTGCACTGAGAGCGTGGTTTAAATAAACCAGATAGGGCAAAGGATGGATGGATGGAAACCCCAAACAGTCCTCCCTGCAGGGATGCAGCTGTTGGCAGCGAGCTCTCTGTCTGTCTGCACCTACCCACGGCCGTGATGCCCCAGTCAACTGCATGGCCAATCATTGGAAAGCACTTATTTTCTCAACAGATGGGAGGACACCCTTGCCAAAGTTTTGGAGTGATGCCCCTATGACCTCTTGAAGCTCCCGGAGAGAGAGGCCGTCTGCTTGCTCCTGCTGTGGCCCTCTCCCAGGGTCGCATAGGGTTAGCTTGCAGTGGTCACGGGACAAATCACTGGCAGTGGCCTGTAGTTACTGAAGTTGATGGTGTGCTGTGCCCATGTACAGTGCATCTGTGAATCGCCAAAGCAGCTCTGTGGTGCATTCCCATCTCAGGCTGGCCAAGAAATACTCTAGATGACAATGAAAGATCCTAGAGATTATATCTCAAGCACTTCATGAGTTAATGTTTCAATCTGTCAATCTACTCATGATAAACACGGCACCACAAACGAGCTACGAGTTATTATTGTGCAGAGCAAACTTCTTTTAAAAAGAACTATACCAAGGTTTTTAAATAGGATCATTAAATCCAAGCAGCTTTAAGATTGAAAATCATGTCACTGCAGTTTGAAAGTATTAGAGAATGTTTCACTTTTTGGAGAAATAAAGATAAACCTCCATTTAACCTCCATGTGCCAGATTTGATCAAATATCTGTTTTCATTAAGTTATCTGGTCTTGAACAAGTGCGATATTCTCTTCGTAAAAAATTTGAACTCCAGCTGGTTGGCCTTTTGCAGAGCGAGTTAAAATCCATCTCTACTATAATTTCTATTTGCATGAGGCCTGGCATGATTTCCCAGCCCCCTCTGCTTTGATATATAACTTCCAAAGACATGCCGACAGCCCCCTGACGACCGTTCAGCAAAATAATGCATGTGCAATAATCTGCACCACTGAAAGTTCCCCACACAGATACATTTCAATATAGTAGGATTTGAGAATAAAAGGCATTTTAGTTCCCCCTATTTAAACAAAACAAAGGCATTACAACTTTGTTTGACTTGCTTTGTAAAGAACCTACATGAAATATTGCACTGAATCCCTCCTCTGATCCATTAGACGACAAAAGAGATATATTTCATATATCAAATGCAATACAAGTAGCAGAGCTCTTGTATTAAAATGTACTAATTCAGTGAATACAGCCTTTATTTAGATATTAAGGTCCTGTAGGATAAAATATCTCTTCTGCCAGAGGCTTATGGTCAAAATGTGATGACAAGGTTTCATATAAAAGTACAAATGGGAACTGACAAAACCAGAAAAGCATAACAGACACTAAACATCCAAAGATCAGAGGCCACGCTGAGTCACGGCAAATAAATGCACATATTAAAAGAAATGACAGTGTTCTGTAAAAACAAATATTTTTGAAACATGTCAAGAGAGGGTGAGCAATTCAAGCTGAGAATGCCTCGTGGCTCATTCCACACTGGCAAAGCATGTAAGGATAAGACAGATTTATCCAGCTCTGTTGAGCAGCAAGTTGAGGAGTATTTTCCCTGACGTTCTACTGTTGTAGTTACTGGAGCAACACGTCAGTAGACTGAATATTCTCTGTGGCGATTTTACCGAATAACAAAGAATTTATGTATAAATTCAGTTTTTTCTTCTGCTTGGAGACGGAGAAAAGAAAATTGAAGCGTGTTCTCACGAAGCAATTCAAATCAAAGCTCCCGGTTGTTTTCCTTCTGTGACCAGCTGACCAATTAACTTGCATATTAATCCCAGGACGGCAACCTCTCACAGATGTGAGGTCACCAGATAAAAAAAAAAAAAAAAAACGATCCACTACACACAATGAGCTGTCGACCTTCCTTTACATCCCCAGATGGAACGTAACTGTCCTCGCCATGCAGGCAATGAAAAGTGACAAAGTGTTGTTCGGCTCTGGCGTGTCAAAGGCGAGGGTCTACAGGTTTTTACTGGTTAAATCTTCCTCAAAGTTCCCCCGGTGGCATGAAACAGCTGTTCCGATGTGATGGGCAGAGGAAGTATGCAGGGCAAACCCGCAGTCCTAGTAACACTGTGTCTCATAAACCCCCATGGCCTAGAATAAAACCGCTGATTAATAGCTGGTGCACATTAAAAAGCACGATCGGGTTCGAGAGTGCTTCTGGTCCCAGTGTGAATTGAAATGCAAAGCAACGCTGAGCGGGATAGAGGAGAGCGGAGAGGAGCTCAGACATCCAGCGCACACAGTTAATGAAACAGCACGGACTGTACAGTATGTTATCTATAGAACACTCAAATATGAATTTCAAAACCGGACCAGTGCAAATATATAAGTATAATGAGAAGCTGTAAAAAAGAAGCCCAGTGGGGGTTTTACTGGGGAAATTATTTAGGCATGAACAGTAATACCCTCCATTAAATTTTATGAACTCAATTACCTTGAAAAGGCGGACTTCTTGTAGTGACACTACGCTAACCTCTGTAGATATACATGGGATTTCATTATCTATGGGATGTCACAAGAGCCAAAAGGAGTACGTGCATCTGTATTTGAATTCCACTTAACATGGAGGATGAAATTGGCGGCTGATGAAATATTTTTTCTCAAGTTGCTTCTGCTTGCAACAAGTGTCATTTGTTTTTTTTTTCAGTTTCTGAAGTCACTTCATACTGGTTCCCTGTCTGTTGTATAACTTTTTATTCACAGAAACACAGATGTACAGGGAATAGCTACTTAGAGGAGCTTCTCTTTATGCCTTTCGCTCACATGGACTTTCCAAAACTTCCCTAACAGCGAGAATAAACTCCTTTTAGTGTCTACAAATTGATATATGTAAGCTGGGGTCACTGGGTGTCACAATCCACCCAGATTTGTATTGGCAGCTGCAGCTTGATGGGCCTTTAAGCAATGTACACGGCAGCCTGAGGCATGGTTCGAGAGCTGAGAAACTCCCAGTCCACAAGAAGAGGCTGCAGTCACCTCCAGGGGAATTCTCCCAGGATGTGAGAGGGGGGAGGTCAGGAAAAGGTCTCCAGATTTCACAAAAAAGTGCCAGCATTGATAAAGTATGCTGCCAAATGGAAGAAGAATTTCCAACTTGGTGGGCCCATGCTGTATCCACAGGGAGTAAATGAAAACAAGGTTAATGCATTCGCCTCTTATTACCCACGCTGGAGGAGAGGCCATCAGCTGTGTCGGGAGGCAGAACGGCAAGATATCAAAACAGCAAGTGATATGCGGGCTGGTATGCTGTACAAGATCGTGCTGCCAAGGAAATCTGTTTGGCTTGCTCTTTGGTAATGACTTATAAATTATGGCGGAAAGAACTTTGTTTCTGAACTCTCAAGGTCTGCACCGATCGGCTCTTGTGGGAACTCAGTGGGTGAGTCGCCTGCTTTACAGTCATCGTGGCCCCCAACTGTTGGCGGAGTCACTGCAGGAAAAAAAAAAGTCCCAGCGAGGAAATACAAAATGTTTTCAGACTCCCTGTTGGTTAGTCAACCATGGGTGATTGTTTCCAGATTACACGAGTGCCAAGAGGCCCTCTGTGACCTACAGTATAATGGGATGGGTCTTTAATCTCTTGTTTTGTTCCCCAGATAGTGTTGTCTTAATAAGTGGCATGTCTGCTTGGATGTAATACCCGCTCTAATAAGACTTAAGCCTCCTTTCCCTTCGGTTGCCAGCTGGAGCTCTGGGGTCTCGCAGTGTGCGGTCCGGATGCTCCGCCACCATGACCAATTGCTCCGATGTCAGTCACGTTGACCTGTCAATACTGGACTTTAACAGCAGGGTAATGGGCGTCCCGCTGACGAGCAGGGGTCCGAGGGTTTCAATATGGCACAGCCATCAACAAGGAATGCTGTCTGTTGAATCATAAGGACCCCTGGACTGTAACTGAGGAAAATGAAAGTCACTGTGTGCCTTTTGTGTTTCTGTGTCACAAGCAATACATTTTATCATTAGTGGCCACAGTAATGATGCAGGATACAAAATGTAGATGAGTCAGCATTATAGTTTTTTTTATTCATAACCATTACACAACTTTAACCCTTTTGTCAAGGATGTACTTATTTTAACCTGAATCATAATCGTTTCCTAAATCCAGCCAAGTTTTGTTGTGCCTAAACCAACCAAAACCCTGACTGTCCAACCGCCCAAATCCAGATTGTGCACTTATTATTGTTACTATGACTACAAGAGGTCCATCTGGCACCGGTTCTGTCCTATGGGTCATATGTGATGGTTGGGACAAGCCACCAGTACGGTCCTTTAGCTTGGAGAACTTGTTAGTAACGAGTCATAACTTGTATATAAAAGAAGTCGTTAAACCTTGTGCTGCCAGTTTGGCCAACGACACATAAAACCACAGAAGACCAGCAATAAAGATCAGGAAAAAAACAAACTTAAATGAAGGGTTGTTTGGAATGACCTCTTTACTTTTGCCCGGCAATTACTACCTGGCCCATTTAGCACAATCTGCAGAAATCAGGCAAAGTGAATTCTTCCCCCAAGGTTGCTCTTCCTATAAAACAAAGCCCATTATTGCTCCTCTGAGCGCAGATGCTGTGACAGGTAAATGTTGTCTCTGAAGAAAATGTCCCATGATGACAACATTCACTGCAGGGTGACGATTATCCCTGATTCATCATTCTCATATACTGCGGTGGTTTGCGTATTTCTCGCCTGCAGCTTATCAGCAGCAGCCATTCTCTCTCTGCCTTGTGCTCCTCTTTCTATCTTTCCCCCTCTCGCCTGTCTTTTTTTCCCCTCTCTCCGTCCTGCTTCAGCAAATCCCACCAGCCAAATGCTTTACCCCAGAAATCTAATGGAAGTGATTTGACTTCCGATTAATGGGGCTGACAGAGCCAAAATGCCGGGGCAGTGCACTACTCTGCTTATTATGGTGAACACAAGCCCGTGAGGAAAGAAAGCCCATGGGGCTGTTTTGTAACAGCAGCTGAAGAGGTAAACAAAACAAAATAATACATTCCTGAGGAGCGACACAAAGATGTGATATCAATATTTTATATTTTGTAACACTAACGTGACATTTCCAATTAAATCATGTGTCTTGATGTATTGGAAGCCAGGATAGTATTTTTTCTAGTCCTGACACCTATTATTTCCACTATTTTGTCACTGCAGCAGATTTCATTTTGACGAATGGCACTAAACATATTAATTGTGCTTCAGGTTGGTGTTTTTCTCTGTGAGACAAGGATATAATTCAATGTCCTGGGAACAAATTGAAGATGAAGCTTTTGGACTAAGCTAATAAGATTGACATTATTACCCCTGAAAACTCATAGTACTTGTTCCTGGCTGCTAAGGTGGGTATTGACTCTACTCCCCAATGTGGCCACAAACATTTTACAGAGAGTTCAGAAGTCTATGCTTGATTTATAGACAAACCCCTACATTGTTCTGTTCACACTATATAAATATTAGATTGTGTTTTCCCAGAATCAGGACATGGCTGCCTAGGGGACATTCTATAAATACAGCCTGACAGGCTACATGGCTTTTACGGTCCTCTGTGAATTCACTTGGCTTGCTCGGAGTAAAAGCCTCTGTGTTTCAGCAACTCTGAGGGATGATCCGTGTGCACCGGTCTCACTGCGATTGGATCTCGCTCAGATGAGGGCTTTTTTTCATTTAAAAGTGCAGCTTGTCCAAGGTCTGTCAGAAGCAGCGGAGGGGAAATGGGGTGAAGTCCTTCATGAGGGAGTTTGCAAGAAGACAATCAAACAGGACCTTCAGTTTATAATTTCCATCAATCCTTTCCTACACACACTAAAGTAGAATCACTGCCTGGGGTCGTATGCCTCCATCAACCAGGGCAGTTTCAGTCTACAAACATTTCTTCCAGACCTATGACATCCCTGTGACCTTGATCTTTCACCTTTGACAACCAAACCCTAATGACTTCATCTTTGAGTCCAAATGAACGTTTGTATCAAATATCAACAAATTCCCTCAAATCGTTCTTGAGATACCATGTTCACAACTATGGAGTTGATGGATGAAAACATATTGCCTCCAGTCAATGTCTCTCCCGGTGCAGAAGCTTGAGCAGCTATGCTAAGAATAAGCTCAGCAAATCTAGCATCCATCCCTAAACCAGGCCTTCTCTGACCCACTTTAATACCTCAGACCACACATTACTCCATAGCTCAAGTAGAAATACTTCCCAACATTTAAATACTACCAGCTACCGACCATTGTAGGAATCCAACAAACTTCACCGAGTCGTGTTTGAAATGCCAGACAATGACGCTACAGAGCGGAAATGACTCCTGTGAAAAACACTGATCAGCGAGTCAACATAGCATCACGGGGCGCTGCTCCCCGGGCTCGCTCGCTCACATACTTACTCCACATCATTTTTATTCATTGAATGAGCATGCAGGCCAAATCCCTCTTAAAGTTCAAGTAACCACAGCGATTCAAATGCCATGCCGCTTTGGAGCCTTAGCCAAGCAAGGACCCTTCCCATTACCGCCATGAATGGGAGCAGTGTCACTTTTGCCTCCGTACACCAGCCAAACGGGGAGAAAACTCTTGTATGCTACATATGCCCGGTATTAGCATAATCAGAAACAAAACAGTTGCTGGCACACAATCACAGCTCACTGCATACGCCCTCAAATCATTTAATTACACGGCCCCAGTTGAGTATATATTTAAGCCATCATTATCTGCTGAGTGCAATTGTTGTTAGGAGAATCTGCCGTGGCTCATAAAACAGAATTAGAAAGAATATTCAAAAATTCCCCTCCTTTTACTCAACCCTGTTCCGGGGACCGTTTAATTTCCGCATCGCACCAAAAGCAGCGAACGAGGACATGTGAAAGCAACCTCAGCAGGGTGGCCCGCAGTGGGTTTACGGACAATAGCTCTGTTGTTATACCCCCCCGAGCATCTTTCCTCAGCTAGAAATAAAAATATGACTTTGATAGAAAGTAGAAGTGGATGAAGCGCGCCCACAAGTCGACAAGAAAGGCTGAATCCTGAGAGTTGTATCAGGTGGGCATGACACCGGCTTCTGCTGTCCTCGTGTTCCTCCCTGCTTCCTGAACTCGGACCTGACACGTAGCATCTTTGAAGAAGCTGAAGTAGTGTGTGTAGGGTGGCGAATGTTTTGAGAAAAACTTGAACCACATATTTCATTGTGTGCTTCAAAGCGGCGCTGATACTCTGACCTAAGTGGAAGCTCACAGTGCTGGTGGATGCATCAATGCAGCTTCTAGTGCTGCAGGACGCACCTTTGAACAGCAAAGTACACACACACACACACACACACAAACACACAATACGGTAGCTGAAAACCAAAGTTGTTAAACTTGAATCAAATACCAGTTCAAAGAAAAATGCAGGTCCCTTCGCACCCTTGTTGTGATGTAGCCAACGGTGATGCAATCATTACAAAGACTATAATTTCCAAAGCTTTTAAATTTCCAGTCAAGTTCAGATTTCCAAAGATAACGAGCACGTCAAACTGAGGGAACGTGCACAAACGCGGGGCACGGGTATCGTGAAGAGGCAGTGCAGCGTTTTCATGTGTTTTGAAAATCAAATAAAAAGGAAATCTCTTAATGCATGGACAAAATGAACACCATATCTGAATGAGTCACACATATGAGCTGTATAAAAGCCTGTTTATTCTATAGTGAATGAAGAGTAACACCATATTGTTCACAAAACCACATGGGGGAGGTTTCAGAATATAGAAACATAAATATAGTACAAACTTTAAAAACTGGCCAACAGGCTCAAGTAAAATATTCCAGTACTGAAGTGTTGGCTCAGGCACTTAAAATCCAATCATTCAAATATAAGTATCCAATCAGCCCTCATGGGAGAAATACTTCAGATGTTTGTGTATTTCATGGGATGCTGAACAAAGTCGACTATTTTTGCAGAGTGCAAGAGGATTTTAATTATTTCATTGCATGAATGAAAATCTCGTTCTGTATTAGAAATACGCTGCAGTGTGATTACGAACCATCTCCGCTGAAAAAAAAAAAGCAAATAATCAAAATAATAATGTTGCAGTCTGGAGTCCAGGATCTTTTCTATGTCACTACACTGAACGGGGAATAAATAACGTAAAGTGTAAATGGTGCTGGATAAAAGTGCTCCAGATTTTATCACACATTTCAAAGTGTGTGCTGCAATAAATCTTCTATACGTGTCTCACACAGCTGAGGGAGGAAGTTGGTTGGATTCTGTCTTGTTTCCTGAAATCCAAAACCTGCCAGTGCCTGCTCCTGCAGACTGACTCGGTACAGAGAGGGTGGTTTTATGCAGAGCACAACCTTAGAGTTAGACTTCCCTGCACCCATTTGAATCATTTATTCAGAAACACGATGTCTTAATAAGGGCTTCACTCCCGGTGACACGCACTTTGATGGTTTATTTGTGGGGTTTTCTGTTCTACTGCACATTTTCCGGCCACCTCGGAACAGTCCTGCTGTGACTGGGAGAGTGAGGGCCATTTTCCTGGCTCCGAACCCACAGCATACCTTCAGCCTGGTGGAGCTTATTAATTAATCACATAACTATGTTCCATAACCTGGGGATTACGGCGAGCTCATAACCATCTGTGCACTTCTTGATCCTAAGGGCAGTCAGACTCGAGGCTGAAAACACAAGACTGAACTACAAAAGTATTTTAAGCCCGGTGCACATCAACTCGGATGGTTTAACCAAAGGTTACCCTGTGCTCCACATCTGTCTTTTATGATTCAGGTTATCATCGGACTTCTGGTGCATGTTGGACGACATGTACAACAACCAGATCTGCTGCGGGGCCAGCAGAAGTACAAGTTCGCTGGTTGTCAGCTGTCCTTTCCCTACGATACCAGGTACGCTCCAGTACCTCCAGTACAACCTCACTGTCAAATAAACAGAACGAGCCAAGCCACAGTTTGCTTATAATGTTGCATTGCCCCAGTGTTCAATGGTGAAATATTGATCCCAGATGCAGACGCACAATTCAAGGACACAGTTTGTGTTCATGGGATAAAATAACAGATATGCTTACCAGTGATTTTGCATGTTTTTGCCAATTTACTAAAGATCATGTTTAATTCGCCTGTTGCAAAGCAGATGGCTGTGTATTAGAGAATTGAAGCAATTATTTTTTTTGCTTTTTTTTCCTGGCAGCCAAAACAGTTAATCTGAATAAATAAAATATGAAAAAGAAATAAATACACGTATAAATTACCCCAATTTCACCGCTGTGGGGATATTTGACTTTTTCCCCCCAAAAAGTGGACCATTACCGATTTCTTCACAGCCCCCCCCCCCAGTGAAGAACATCTGCTGAGAAGAGCTGATTTGCATCTACGTTAGCCGCCTTATGTCTTAATGTGGCGATGGTCCATCCCACACGTTCATACAAACCGTAGCAGCAATTTATTCCCAGCGTATGTTAAGAATGTACTGGAGACTGAACATGGTTTCATTTAAAAAGGAAAAGAAGAAGAAAGCTCATTTAAGATTTGCTCAAAATTTTCTGTGGCCCAGTAATACATCCGAGCTTGTCTTTCTCACATCATCAAGTGCCCTTGGGGATTCAATTAAAAATAATATGAATGATATTGCTTTTCCTCACTGCACACACTATAACTCTTCACAGGCCACATGGTTTTATTGAATAATCTGAGAATGCAAGAAATATGAGGTTTAATCTGCCTGCAGTTGTTACAAAGCAGAGGCCTCAACTCTTCTGAAACATGTCATCCAACTTTTTTAGAAAACAGCAACAAACAGCAACAAACAGACGATGGTGATTCAACTGAGAGTCACAGGCCTGCACTTCACGGGACGGCCACCACAACGCAGGGAAGCGGTCAGTGCTCGTCATCGAGTTCAGAGACAAGCGCTCACCTCCACCCACCACAATCCATTTCCTATTGAATCAATCCATTAGCAAGTTGTGAAATTAAATTTGCAAAAAAAAAATCTGGAAATTAAATAACGAAGGCACCTCGAAGCCAGAAGCATTACGGCAGTAAGATGACGGATTAGGGTCCCATTACTCACGATTTGTTATTCAATAAATCATTAATCGGCTCTATGAATAGCCGGGGTGATGGACAAGAGTTAGAGTGAGCAGCAGGCAGTGTTGCTGATGCATCAAAATCTCGGAGCGCTGGCCCGAGCAGCCATGCATATGCCACAATGCGATGCATAATGTATGGCTGTCGGGTGTTTACGCGCTGCTGGATCATAGCTCCATGACAGCTTTTCACTTTAGAAATGGGCTCTTTCAATCACACGACTCGCTCCTCAATAAAGAGCTTTGGTTTCTCTCTGCATACGTTGTTTGGGTTGTTTTATTCCTGCAGAAAACGTAATACAGTAAAGTAATACAGAATGAAAAATAAATCAATCAATCACACTTAAATTAGTTACAGCCCTGCTAGAACACAGGGAGATTGACATTTTCAACCCAGTCACAGACAAAAAACTGAATTAATTGACATAAAACTACAAATGGCAACAGTTAACAGTGGTTTTTTAAAACTTCAGTTTGCATATTCAGAAAACTTGAATTCTTTAAAGCTCGGCTACTCAGCTAAGATTTGAACTTTGCAACGCTTATAAAGATATTGATTTGTCATATTTAATTTCGTCAAGTTTGATTGAGACAAAGTAAACACACCTCAAAGCAGTGTGTTGTTGAGGAGACATCATTTACCTATTAACTCATCTGCTGAGGCGTCATTTATTGCATGAAGATATTTGATCATTGTGAGAAAAGGTCGTTCAATTAAGTCATTTTTGAACGATAAATAGTATTGGGACAAAATTTTGCAGCTTTATGCCCATTATATGTTATTTATTTTGTATAATTTAGGTTTCAGTACGTAGCTGTGCTCCAAGGTGTTGGATGGACAGATCCATACCATCGTCCTGCAGACTCGGCCAACAGCAGGACGATAACGAGGGTGAAATCCTGAGAACAGGTTTTGTGCAGGAGTGATGCATTGTTTGCCTCATGTTTTTAATGTAAATTATGTATATATAAAAACACGAGCTGTGGTGTTTTTCTTCATGCAGCGTGGCACAAATGACTTCAGATGGCAAATGAATAAATTTGCTCCTGCGATATCGCTCCTCTCCATCACGCTCCCTTTTAGGCCTGATGATGCATCGCTGTGGGAGTCTGGTTGTCACCCTGGCAACTAGCATGGTACAGGCAACAACCCCAGACAGGGAGCTCAGCAGCGACTTCCCCTCTTCCCCTCTCGTACATCAGTTGTGTGCACTGACCCTCACAAGACTCGTTAGTTTTTCCCTGTAAGAAATTCCCTGCTCTGCTCGAAACTTAACAATGACCAAAAGAAAATACCATAATAAATAAATCCAATAGGATCGGCGCTGAAGAGGGAAGATTGTTGCCAAGAGTGTGAATTGCAAGTTGGGCCGAGTTTGAAAGATAGCGACATCAACAAATGGAATGCAGTGGGGAGAGTGGGGCCAGAGGGACGTATCTGATCACCTGTGAAATTGGGCGGCGGAGTCAAAGACGTGAGACTTGTCACTACATTTCTCTCAGTAAATAAGGATTAGCTGTTGGAGGTGAATCTAAGGTTGCACTCGGCACAACTACATTAAGAGTAGTTTGCTGAAATCAAGCTATAAATATACAACTGTCATCTTTTAAAAATATGTAAAACAAAATAAAAAACTACTTGTGATGCAATTCTCCTTTTTTTTTTAAAACAAGCCAATCTACCGATTAAACTCTCCGTAATAAAGAAGTTGAATAAGTTGAAGCCAGAAAAATGTACGAATATTACAAACATTTCTGGAGCCAAACACCTTTTAGATAAAACCTCTCCGGTTCTCTCGCTGCTTGTGTTTCCGTCCTGTCGAGATTTGTTGTCGTGATGTCGGCGAGTCCCCGGCTCTCAGCAACTACTCTGGTGAGTACAATGTTATCATCACTGATAAAAAAAAATAACGGCCAAGACAAGAGGTGTGATGGGAAAGCGAAAAGCAAAAATAATACTTAATGTGGATGTGCCTAGTGGTGGTATCGGGAACTGCAGCTGCAGGGGCTCTGTAGTGGTCCTAGTTCTCCCGCATGCTGTTGACTGGACTGGGGTTGTTTAGAAACCGCTCGCTGATGGCGTGTGATAGATGCCGGTGCAGCTGGGCCGTGCTGCTGCAGCAACACAGCTATAGGACAGGCATGTTAAACACCGCGTGGATGTAAGTCTCTGAGGCCCCGAGCTCTCACAAGAGGTTGTCTCCACTACAGCCTCGCTGCAGATTAATAAAAAACCTGTACTGATAAACTGGGAATATGCATCACTGCACTTTGGAAATCAGCCGTTCCGCTTATAGAGACAATGCCGGGGCCAAAAAGAGAAGCTCAATTTCCGGCCGTCATTAATCTGATCTGAAGCTGAGGAAAGATTTGACCGTCGTACCTTTCCCCCCCCCCCGTTTTTACGCTCGCGTGCAAACAGCAGCATTAGACATGCGGAGATGCTAAGTGATAAGAAAAGTAAGCATTTTTATTCATCTTTCATTTTAGGCCCGGCATCAGATTGAGCCTTCAGACGGTCACTCACTGTCTCCAGCCCCTTTGTATGAAAATACCTCTGCAGCAGCAGCAGCAGCAGCGTCACTCCTTCACTCCCTCCCTCTCCCGAGCCTTCTCTCCTTTCTCCCTGCAGCCTTCCAGACAGATAAATGTGAGGCAGTCAGTCTGAATGAGGTTTTCTCGAATGATCCTACTTCCACACCAGCAAACCAATTACCATGACTAAGATAAACCCCTCCAGCTCCCCTTCCAACGCACCCCCTCAACAACCCCCCGCCCCACCACCACCACCGCCGCCACCACCACCTCTTTCCAGGCAGAAAGAGTCAGCCATTGTTGTGGCTCTGCGTCTTTGCCGTGGCCCGAGGGCAGAGCCAAAAGTCAGCCTGTAGTCACTTCCCTGCTCCTCAGACTTGACACGAAGACGCACGTAAGCACAGGCCGCAAAACACAGAGCGGGATTTCCTCGGGTAAAAAAAATTGACATTTTCCATCCAGCCACTTCATTAGCATTTTTCCTCTCTGTCTCTTAAAACTGAGAAATGTCACGACCATGCCTGTGGGCTGGAAGTCGCAGCGTTCTGTGATGAGTGCGTCTTGTTTTGGTGCCAAACTTGAGGGCAGGGACCAAAGCAGCCTTTGATTTATTCCCTCCACTTTGGCTAACTTCATGATTAATGCCTCTTTGAAGGTACATGTTCTGTCTCTACACAATCTCACAAAGACACGGTGACTGTAAAAGGGCGGAAGATGGATTTGGGGGATTCTGTTATTTCCATGTGTAATTTGGAGAACACAAAAATAACTGTTATCCTTGTCTGTGTTTTTTTTTTAACGACGCCTTTCGTCAAAGTCCATCTTTGTAGGGCGAGTCTGGAGGAGCGATTTCCACCACTTTCAGCGTTCAATTTGCTGAAATTCATCACAGCCCATAATACAAGCATCAAATATACCGAGCATACTAATGTGTTCCAAGCCTAAGCAAGTGTTTGTAGAACAAAAGCCGTGCTGTGATAAAAAGTGTGATGTGTGGGTGTGCTTCAGGTACCACAGAGCAGATTAAACATATTATACTGAGAGAAACTTTCTATGATAAACCAATTTTTAAAAACTACATCTTGACAATCGCAAGTTAGACTGTAAAACACTTGGAAATACCAGCGATGCTGATTTGTAATACATTACATACTTATATATTTCTTTAAAATCTCCCTCTTGAGATATCTTGAATGCAAAGTTTGTATTTTTGCCTGATGGGTTTCAAAGATTGAACATCTTCTGGAAACTAGAACGACATTTTTTAAAAGAAAACTGGCCACAGATACAAATATTTTGCCCTAAATAAAAAATCACTGATGGGTGAACAAAGCCCAGAAGATGACCCGCTGGTGGCAGGAGAAAAAGAGACAGATCTACATGTGGAGATAATCTAGCTTCAGGAGCACAGTAAGGGAAACGTGCAGTGTTAGCTAGGGTGCAAAGATTATTGAGCCACCACTATAGCCTAACTGTAGCCTTCAAGCTGAGGGCATTTCCATTTATAAGCTTTTGGATCCCGCAGACAACGGCCGCTTATTGCGGCGCAGTCGGTGAAAGGTGCCCCTGCCTCTTGGCAGGGTTACAGCTGCTTACAGTAAAGCTACACCCCCTGAGCTCAAGGTTAAACTGACCTGGAGACTCTACGTGGGCTGGTGGGCACTCGGCCACACAGTGTTAGCAAAACATGAGGCCTGATAAATGAACTCATCCATCTTTGTTGAGCCCTGCCACATATAGTTTTGCCCTGGACAAGGCTACGGAACAGCAATAATTAAGGCAGTCTGAATAAAAGGCGTTTCAGTGATGGGTTTAACGAACAGGAATGATGATGATTAAAAGGTAGAGGTCTGATTAAGCCGCACTCTGAGGAGCCGCTTTGAAGACAAGTGTGATAAATATTATTTTTTAAGAAAGACCAAACCAATAATGTCAGGCCTTGGAGAGAGAGAGCCCTGCAGAAAATCTAAATGGAAACAGAGGGCAAACAAATTATAACTGTTTCATTCTGACAGGTTTTTTTGATTCCAAATATGTGGAACAATTAGTGACAAGGACGGCGTAACTGCAGAGTCTAGTAGTAGAAAGGAAAAATGACTTTTTCCTTTCTCCAAATCCTGGTTTGAGCTTCATAGATTAAGTAATTAATCCTACTGGTTCACAATCTAATCACCTGTAGAGATTTCAAAGAGCGGGAGTCTAAACACAGGATTACCACGGTGTATATATTCAGGCGAGCAACATGAGTTTTGTATTTTTAACAACATCTTTTCTCTTGTGCCTTATTTAAAACCACATTCTGAAACATCCGCACTAAAGCTAACTGCTTACTGCCTTTAGCAATATCTGGAATAACTACTGCACTCAGACTTCAGGATGTCAACAACTGCACTTTGCATACTTTGTGAGGAACGCCAAAAATGAAGACTAAAAAAACATCCTGCTGAGAGGTTCTCTAACAATGACTCAGCTCTTGGAAATGAGATCATATCTTTAAAAAAAAGCAATTATTTTAACAATCATTTTATTTTATGATAGATGGACATTGGCTGGTCAAAACGTGTGCAACAGCGAACACAGCCGGCAAAGCAAAAGAAAACGAGGATGAGCACTGATGTTCCAGGGTGAAAGGTCACCGGCGAGAAGTCGGTGGCGTTGGGAATTTGACAAGTGGAGTAATTGATCATGAGGGAGTCCACTCTCCTCGTTACTAACTCGAGTCCCACGCTGCAAACTGGGGAACGCAGCTGAACAACTCAGGAATTGAACGACATCAGCAAGATTCCTTACAATGCAGCCAATGTTCTTGGAGTTTAAACCCCTGCTTTCTTTTCCCCCCCCTTTTTTTTTTTGCCTTTCTTCCTCAAAAAACGCCGAGACCTGCTGTGAGACTGTGTAATCCAGATGCCGTGACAATGCTTTCGTCTGTGCACCACCAGAGGCATCACTTATTTTTCAAGGGCAAAAAGAGAGTCAAAAATGTGTGCTTTTGATGAACTCAAAGTAGTTCTCACATTCGGTGGAACACAGAAGAGTACACAGCTTCTCGCGATGTGAAGCGAACATCTTCTACCTGGGGTCTCGTCTCACTTTATCTAGGAGGAAGTCGAGCACCACAGCCCGGCTCCCTGGCACCTGGAATATTCATTAGCAAATTGTCAACATGATTTAGTGCTCGCCCTGCCCGGCTCGCTTTCCATTCAGTTTTGAGATCATAGTTTTGGTTGAGGGTGACAAACTCAAAACGGTAAAACGTAGACTTTTTTAATTTGACAACAGCTCATAAAAGCCAACAACCCCCACCAGGTAGCGCGGCACAACAAGAGCCTTCAGTCAAGATTATCCCTTGAATCGCTGCAGCTTATGTTGCAAAGTGGCAGCAGAGGCTTTAGCATTGGGCCTTGAAGCCGTCGGTCCAAGTCAGGTCAGCTCAAGCTGTAATTAGCTGCAATCACTGAGTGTTGAGATGGTTTGACAGTTGTGCTCTCCCCATCTTTTAAGCAGTGACTCACAGCACAGACTCCTGGTGACCCTGAGGAAAAAGATATAACTCCTTTCTTCATTTCTCACAAAAAAAAAAATATATTTTTCTAAAAAAGATTTCCACACAATTCACAAAAAAACTGGGCTTTTCACATTCTTGGAAAAATGAGTTTCCTGCTGGAGCATTTCCTACTAAAAACTTACCATCTCATTATTTTAACAAAGACACAGCCGTGTTTATTTCCTGGCATCCAACACATCCCATGAGGTTAGACAAGCCTAATTGGAGGTAGGGTAGAAATCAGATGGAGCATGAAAAACAGTCCTTTCCTTCAAACCAGCTGAGCTTCATGCACTGGGTGTGTTGCGCCGGCTGGTAGCAGAAGCTTCCTGTCATGTCCTTCTAAAGGCAAACATCTCTGAGTACCTGCCAAAACCAACAGGCACCGCACGAACCATTACATTACACGGCTACTGAATAATAGGCCGGCACTTAGTGAGGGACAGGAAAACTGTTCACATCCATGTAGTAGCTCTGCGAACTACCTAAAACCATAGATTGTACAAACAATATTGACGACATGACAGCTCCCCAAAAAGTGAAGCCAATTAATCTTGATTTATAGATACCTGAGCTCCTAACCCCGAAAAAGATTGAAGCTTCCACAATCCTCAAGAAAAGCTTCTTGGAATTTCTCAAAGGTCTTCGAATCATCAGTCAAAGACCCTAATGTTTCTACACCTTTTATTCAAAAGTGTCCTTTGTCACGTGTCTGTAGTCGTCAACGGTTCTATCCTGCCATGACCCCGCCGCTGTACAAATGCTGGTAATTGCTGTATCTGTCGGTTAATTGCTGACGACAGTTTCAATGACCCAGCTGTCATAGATCCGGCGCTCGACAGTGGCATCAGCCGCACACTCGAGCCAACGTGGTCCAAGGTGAAAGTCATTGCAGCACAGTGACTCAGTCCCTGCGAGCGTCAGTGGCCAACTGGGGCACAAACACTCTTCACTCTGCGACTCCCCATGGTTCAGTTTTTATCATCACAACTGCCAGTCTCTGTCGTGTCTCCCCCTCAGCAGTGGACTACAAGTGCGCTTTCTACTTTCCACCCTGACAGCGAGTTAGGAAATCCATAATATCCTCTGCTCCTTGTCCAAAATGCCAATCTCCACTCTGATAACTGACTGAGCTGTGAGGTTAAGAAAAGGTCAGTATGCATCAGACGATTCAACGAGAGGAAAGGGAGAATGAGAGGAATTGGGTGCATTTTGAATAAAGATTAAAAAAGTAGAAGTAATTAAATGAGGGCGCTGCCTTACAGGGATAACGGTTCCTGAGTCTACATCGCTCTCGATCAGTTGGACGTACATCAACTGTCAAATAACTGAGTAATCATGTGAAAGCAAGAAGGAATTTCAGTAGTTTGAAATGATACATTTGTTTATTTGTAATGAATTTATCCTCAACATGGTAAACCTATTTTCTAGTTAATATCAGATATAAAATCAGAGGTATGCCGATACTTGGGGCGTTAAAACAGTTGCTAAAATATATCTCTGTATTTGAGAAAACTCAGCAGTGGAGCTGGGCAGAAGTAAGTATGCCCGTGTTGCAGAAAACCCCCAGTTTCATTGGGTAATGTACCTCATCAATCCCTGTCAGAGGCAAATGCACAGTAATACATTTTGTATTGGATGTGGTCACTCTATTAGCCCCTTTAGCTTTACATAACCCAGCTATGCTTTGATCTGCAATGATGTGTTAGGGCAGACATGCATGAGCGACCGCTTCGGCACGAGTCCTGCTCCAAATGGCAGAAATGGAAAAAACGGGATGGATTTAACACCCTGGCTTTATTGCACACGTCCACTTGTCATGAAAATCCACTTTATTTCCCTTTTTCCTATGATGGAACACCACACTGGTGTAAAATGGGGAAACGCCTGCATCATCTGGGAGAATCTTTTTACGCTGCATCCATGTCCTGAAAAGCATTCGTCGCTCTGGTGTTCCTGTGTTTTTCCAGGCATCAGATTCAGATCAGTATTTCCACTGATGCCTTATCGTTTTCCTTGCATTACGCCTCGATAAGAGATCTGTAGCACTCAGCACTGAGAGACACTGTACAAACTACAAGTAGATGACTGGCAAAGTCAGTCCAGAAGTACTTTAGTATTTTTTTAGTCAGTTTATTTTTAATTTGGCAAAGTATCGCAGCAAAGACAGCGACGGAAAAACACATTTTATTCAGTGCCCCGGAAACTCCACACGGCTCCGTCTGTGCTGTCGTGATAAAACTTTTATCTCCAAGTGTAGAATTTCATTTTGTAATTAGTGGCTTGAGCAGACAAACCTCAGCTTTACTTTGGAAACGCCTCCACCAATTTTACATGCCAAGGTCAATTCATTAGCGGTGATGTGGAGAACTACTCAACCTGTGAAAACAGTGGAATAATGTCTTCTGTGGCTCTGGAGGAGTTTTATCAAGCGCGAGAAATATAATTCAGGTGACATTACTTGACTAATCTCTGCTTTGGCTTGGAGACAAGCAATTCATAATGAGAGCCTGAAACACCAACCGAGGACAGGAAGTGATGCAGGGGGATCGAGATCTGCTGTTACAGGTCGAAGCCAAAAATAAAACACTAAAAGTCTAAGAGAATATACTCCCATCAAATCTCAACCTTCTATTTATCTGTTTCCCCAAAGTCGTCCAAGAGCAATGCAACATTTCTGGAAGGAGGATTTTTAAAGTGAAATGTTTTATTTAAAAACAAACGACCACTCTATTAGGCGTTCCAGCTTATTTTCCACAATTTGTATCTAGTTTGGTGCATCTGGTAACATGGAGGAGGCAGCATTTATAACCTATTCCGTAGCCAACCACCAGGGGGCGATCAAGAATTTAGCTTCACATTTTGATATCTTATTACACATTCTTTGACTACAACTAATGAATGTGTAGTTGTTTTATGGTAACACTTTTTTATAAAGTCATCACGTGTTAGCGTTTCAATTTGCTCTATGATGCCCAACTGGCCAAAACTAAAAATATATGAAGCTCTAAAATGATCACTTTTGTTTTCTTTTGCGTCACAGACAGAACGTTCGATTTCCTCTGCCCATGCAGCAGAATAGAAACATCAGAATATAGCGTTCATCGTGTTATTATTTCCATAATTGTTTCCACTCGCTCTGTGCTACCGGACGTCCTCTGTCACTTGTGACTCAGATGCTTTTGCATTTTAACCGCGGTGCCACTTTATCTCAATCCTTTTGTTCAATTCCGCTGGCTCCATTACCTTTTTTCAACAACCCCATTGTTTGCCCATTGTGCTAATGTCTGAATTCGAGTTGTTCATCTATTGTCACTGTGCTGTGTCCCTAAATGAATATCTCTCTGTGACAATACAACGCATTATGCATATTTTTCCGTCTTCTCATTTTATGGATAACAGGCTCTTGCAATTCACATGCAGACTTGTGATACAAGGATACTTTTCATTGTCCTTGCCTGTCACAGAACACTAGCTCTTTCCATCAACAATCACCGCAAGCCTCCCTTCCCTCTGTGAAAATGCAGAGGCTGGGCCAAATGACCATTAAGGACAAGAACACACACATTCAGGGCTTTTTCGGGCCTTTGTAAACTTCCAGAGTGCGTTAGCAATCTGTTTTTACAGCATCGCTTGCCAAGTTGTTGCAGAATCTTTCTTTTTTGTTCCTACAGCTCGTTTTGACATCCTCTGGGCGACTTCCACTTGTGCCTTTGTGGTTTGGTTGAGTCTCGGCCAAATTCAAGAACTGAAGATGCAGAAAGAACAGTTTCTTTTCATCGTCATCGAATTTTGTTTAAAACTTTAAAAGCACAGATCTATTATTGGGAAAAACGAACGAGTTTAAATTTGAATCAGAACAAAAAAACAGTCACGCTGTTTTTTTGTTCTTCAGTTCTTCAAACGGCTCTAAAATCATTTCAGGTACCTTGGAAAACCTGCAGACATCATTATGATTTCATGATGTTAGACACAAAACACAACTTGGTCACATCGAGACCAGCTACTCTTTCCTTCATATACATCGATGCCACCTGGTTTAAAGTTAGAAACATGCATCAAAACACTGGAGCGGAATCACACCGGTCTGCACAAAGGGCTGATTCTCATGGAGCCTCTGATTGATGGTGCGTCTTTGAATCAATGGAGGCTGCTATCTGCTCCTTGTTGGTTAGTGGTGCATGCAGGCTCCCTGTTTGTCTGGACAGACGCGCGCTGCAATGGTAAGCGTACACATATTGTGTATACATAATTTTCACAAGACAGGATCGTTATTTACAGAAACGGGACGGCGTTTGTGGGATTTACTCCAACAAAAAAAAATGTATAAAGACAAACATCATAATGAGGGGATTTGTTGACAATGAGAAAAAATGCGGTATATCGTCAGCGTTATCCTTAGAATTGCTCAGCAGAAGCCTGAACTGAGAGTTGAGAACTGACACTATGGTTCTGCCAAGCATGATCCCACTTAAAAAAAAAAAAAAAAAAAAAGGACA
Organism: Hippoglossus hippoglossus; assembly: GCF_009819705.1. Classification (NCBI taxonomy): domain Eukaryota; kingdom Metazoa; phylum Chordata; class Actinopteri; order Pleuronectiformes; family Pleuronectidae; genus Hippoglossus; species Hippoglossus hippoglossus. The sequence goes on from NC_047164.1 coordinate 4,128,416, forward strand.
AGCTGCTTTCATTTTTGTGCCATTTAACCGTGCCAACAATATGACAGTCCTATTCTTCTGTCCTCACTGCCAGCTGTGCAAATTTGATTGTGTTTAATTTCACTTAATTTTGTGGTGCACAGTTAGCTGGCAGTTATAGCACGGAATTATAAAAATTTCATGGCGGGGACGGGCTCATAGCAGCTTTATTACGCCGGCAGTAACAAAGAACAGACTTACATTCTTGCTGCTGCCCTCTGACACGATCATCTATATTATGTGCCGTGTTTAAACCAACATAGAGAAGAGCCAGTCATTGAAATGCATCTGCAAGAGTAAAAGACTTCGATATTTAAGGCAAGGTTATTGTGTTCACAAAGGAAAGTGCTTATTTAATGTAAACGATGAGATACAGCATGAAGCCAAGGAGAAAACCTACACATACACAGACAAAGACACATATACACATGAAAATCACTCATGTTTTGATAAAGCAAAACCTAGAAACCTTACAAATGATATTATGTAAATGTTATATAACTTGATATGTTGCCTTTTAAGTGATCAACCACACTGAAGCACAAACAGTCCTATAGGAAAAATGCAGCTGCCTGCACAGGCTGTGCAACAGATCGTGTTTTACTTACGCAAAAAACACCACACAAAGCATATTTTCATGCTTCAAGTCCATTTTACACCGTTTTACACAAAACGCCAGTGACCTACAGCCCCACGATTATTCAACGACAAGACACAGGAGAGAAAAGGCTGTTTCCGTTTCTGCTGATTTCACTTTAATGGAAATCCCATCGTTAAAATGTCGACGCACTCAGTGGCCCGGTTTTATCCTTCTACTAAAAACGGTCTTGCAGCACTCGCGGACCATTGTGGGTCCTTAAGAGTGAGTTCACACAGCTTCTTCAGTCAAGTCTAAAAATGAATTTCAGAAAGTTGTGATCACAGACTATCCACATTCGGGTGATATTTATCATTGAATACATGAATATTATATTGGCAATAAAGAAACCAGGGACCGGCCCACTGCTGCGGGTCATAACAGAATTTCTCTTCACACTATCCAGTTTAGAGCGTCGAGATGCCAGGTCATCAAAAGTTGCCAACTAATGATGGAGCTCGCAGTCGGAGGGTCTCAGTGGCTTGGCAGTCCTTGACCAGTTTCCGTCTTATGTTGATTTACTCACTAAATTGTTGCTCTCGGCCATTGCACGTGCCAACATGAAGGCAATTAGAAATGGGCGACGGGGAACCTTTGCCTCTCATTAACTTAAGGTAGGATGTTTGAAAGAAGAGAGGAAGGGAAAAAAGCAGAGGGTACCACTCCCCTATCCTGACAATTTCTACTGTCCAACTCAATTACGGCAGAAACATGCCCCTTTCTATATAGGGTGCCAATCAATAAGCCATTGGTTTGGCCCAAGTGATGTTATTGCTTTCGCTGCAGTCCCTGGACTTGGATGAAGATGATAAATTCAGGGGGACTGGAGGGTGTAAGGGTAATTAAGTCGGTTAAAGTAAGCTCAAGTGACGATTCCCATGCTAAACAGGCAGAGCAAACGACCTGAAATAACCCTCACACTAGTGGCTTTGTCCGGTAGGCCTCGGCGAGTGCTCTCAGGAAGTCGTCTCTGTGCATAACTTTTACCCCCGCCATGTTACGGTAATGACTTGGTACAAGACCCAGCAGCACCTCAGGCGACGTGGAAAAGTGAAGCACTGATTCCAGCCACTTGCCTGGCTTCCAGACACAGGCGGGGGGGGAATATTTATCCTGACAAAGAGTGAGTGACTGAGGGACGCGCCACACTAATCCCTCAATGCAAAGAAATGTCTTTCCCCTCAGCAGAATATTCTCATGCAGTCTGCTAAGTTTCCACTAATCCGCACGTATCATTCTGACTAAAATGTGCCTTTGGGAAAATGGAAAGTTCGCTATTAAAAACAGAGCAGCCATCTCCACCGGGGTTGGGGTTTTTTTTCCCTGCCTCTTTCGAGTGGGTACAAGACGATTCTCTTTTGCAGCTGTCATGCAAGTGATGCAAAAAAATGAGCATCAAGCCGATAAAGGAAACACACGCCTATTAAAAAAGCCGACTTCATACATCATCGGCAACCGCTGAGGAAAACGGTGAGGAATTCAAACCGTCTGGAAAAAAGAAAAAAGGTACTTCACAGCGAGAGAAAGTCGATGAGTTTGATGTCAGGCAGCAGATGTTTCGTCCGGCACAAACCTGCAGAAATGTGTGTCATCATTTGCGCTGCGTGGAAATAATTGCTGTCAAAAATGCCACAACAACCTAAGAGGAAGAGGAGCTCTTAGGGACTGTGGACAAGTTGCATGTTCAGCCCCAACAAACAGCCACACACTCATTGTATGAATCATGTGAATTGCTTCACCATCACAGAATTAGAGGCATTATATACTCAATTATGAAACGGCTACGCGTTAATGGTGTAATTACCACCATCGCTGTTATTTTTAGCAAAACTCTCCACTCCAATTAAACACCAGTAAAAAAAAAAAAAAATGTTCTACACCTGCTTCTATCACATTGTAAACCACACACACATCCTTATTTGCAGTTTGCCTTGTGGCTGATGCTAAAGCGAGGACCACGGGGACAATGGTGTGCAGATGGTTTGTGCCCTCGGGGGCGAAAATGTGCTCAGCAAATTTCATGGCAATCTGCTGTTTAGATGTAGGTATGTGTCTCGTGTTCAAGGGCAAGAATCGCACTTGTGATCTCGAGAAAGATAAACTTGTTAAGGACCATTTGCAGTTTTCGAATACACGAGAGACAGTAAATGAAAACAATTAAACAATAGACTGCTTAGATATACACGATGCCCACTCACATACTTTTACATTACTGGCAATAACTCTTCAATTAATTTGTCATTGTCGCTCCCTTCATCTCTATAATACTTTTTCTTGTGTATAAATACTTTATTACACATTTCCATCAAGTTAAAAACTGTTTTTCTTTCTAATCAAAGTTGTAAATACTGTAATTTTGTCCATGTTCTCAGTTACATGCATCATCTACCACATCCCTCACATGTGGCACTTTGAGTTTTTTTTCCCCAATTAATAGGGTTTTATTTTGGTAGTTTTTCCTTTATTCTTGTCGAGGGTTAAGGACAGAAAGTGTCGCACCTAAAATGAAATTTGATTGATTGATTGATTGATTGTCAGCTGGGTAAGAGGCAGGGTACACCAGGTCAAGACCCTGGCTGAATCAGGATTCAAACTACAAACCTTTTTGCTGTGAGGTGACAGTGCTCATCCACTGCACATGCACCAATATTGCACGTTTGTTTGAAAGAGACAATAAGTCTGAAATCATTGCAACAGCAGCTGAGATATTTTGATCTTTATTCTCCACATGGACCAAGCTCCAACAACATGCTGCATTACGTCTTATTAGAAACAGAGTAAACACATCTTTCTACATCTTTAAAAAACATGTAGATCACTGTACCATCAGGAAATAGTTTTTTCAGAATCAACAAAGGTTGCATTGAACTACCAATGACTCAAATGTGTAAAACAATTCCCCCCCATGTACGGGTTTTTAATGTGAACCTCGTTATGACAGCTGCTCCTTTGACTGGTTGCATAACTGTTGTTTTTTGTTTTTTTTATGCATGATAGTGGAAAATTGGGGTGGCATGCCAACAGTGAATTCTCAGTAAATACATTTACTTCCTCAGGTCTGAAATGCATCTGTGGGGGGGGAATCAACAGCGGAATGAATTCCCCCGGGGAGGGAAACCGGTCAGAACAGCCTCCATTGCCTGGGAACTCCTCACTAAAGTGGCCTTAGCTTCTATCAAGGTCATGTTTATAGAGCTTTAAATAGAAACTCCATGCCTTTTCCCTCGCAATTATTTTAGGGAGCTATTCCCAATATGCCGCTGATGGCTTCAAATGAAATATTAATTCAGTGAGAAAGAATGCAGGCTGTTATGCCCTGGGAGTTTAATTTTATGTCCACACTCGGCAGTTCCGTTCCTGCATCGCTAGATCTGTGCTCGAGAAACGTCCAAGGCAGAGGAAGGTTTAACTTCACAATGAGGTGGAAGCTCTTTTTGCATATCACAAACAAGATGGATCACAGTGTATCCAGAAATACTACGACCACTACTGTTGCAGCTGCTGGTACTAGAATATATAAAGTATTCTGACACCCACTAGGAGTTCCAGGTAGTCGAAGCCTTAATAACTTTTGATTTGTTTACCGATTGACATCAAAGGGAATATAATAAAATCTTTAATGGTATTGAACTGCTTGTCAAGTCCTATTCTAATTTCTTTATGTAGATGTAAAATACTCTGTTCCAGCAGCAGGTAGAACTCCTGTTGTTTGTAAATGTGCTGTACTAACAGAATTGACTTCTATTCTACATTATAAATTAATAGACCACTTTAACTGGTAAATAAACTGGATTTATTTAGCTCCTTTCCAGGCTTCTTCACCACTGAAAGCAGTCACACATTCTATACGTAGCACTTTCTCTATCACGCATCATTCACACACTGGCAGCGCAGCCACATGTGGCAATATGGGGTTCTGTGTCTTGCCCAACGGCACTTCAAAATGCAGACTGGAGGAGCTGGAGTTTGAATCCCTACCTTTTGGCTAGTGCACCAAATTGTAGTGGCGTTTTTCATTCCTTATCTACTGTACAATGATTATAAACAGTGATCAATCTTTACCAACCTGGAGAAGATACTCATGGTTAATATCAGATGAGTAAAGATGCATCTCATTAACATTAAAACCTCACACAAAATATGAGAAGAGTCATTTGCTTGCAGTTCTCAGTGTGTTTGTGTTAAGTCTCCCTGCACCTCGGGGGTTTCACGCCAACAGGCAGGTGTCTCCTCAGAGGCTACAGGTGGTAAATGAAAAAGCGAATCCAGTTCATGGACAGCTTGAACATCAACATCTGTCAGTCTGCCACTGCAACACCAGTTAACGTCATCTCGCAGCATCCCCTCCATGCAGCTGACTCTTTAACACGTACACTGGCATATGAAACGCAACATCAGCCCACATTCCGCTCAGGTGAAACGTCAATTATTTCCTTCAACGCCACAGAGAAAGTTTTCCAGCCAGACTCAATTGGCTGCAAACCCCCCGTGTGACTGCGAGCAGCAGAACAACGCGGCTGAAAGTCGTCCTCATTTCATCGCAGATAAAGTCTTACACCACCTCCCAAAAAAAATGAGGAACCCAGAGCTGCCGGCTGACACATGGCTTTGGGTTCTATGCAAATGCATTCTGTCACCGAGCGCGACAAAACCCGAGCTGCAGGAGCAAACTCTGCCACTTAAATTATTTGCAGTTTGTGTACTACTGTTGAAATTTCATTTGAAATAGGTTTTTAAGCACTTCAAGATCCAATAAAATGGTATTTGTATAGCCCATATTCACAAATCACAATTAGTCTCATATGGATTAACACGGTGTGACATTGTCTGTTCTTAACCCTCAACATGAGTAAAGAAAAACAACCCCAGAAAAAGTCTGATAGAGATGAAGGGAGCAGCAAGGACAAATGATTTGATAAGTTATTGTCAGTAATGGTAGAGTATGTGAGTATGTTTTCTATCAAGCTAACGTAAACTAGCAGAGGTGATAGGGCGCCAAAACCTTCTTTCATTCGTCATTCACTCTTCTGACAGTTTCTGCATTTGCAAATGAACCTGAGAGAAAACTAACCAAGCCTAATCTGAACTGGCTTTGTTAGTGTCCGAACCTTAACACCAGTGTTTTCCCTAATAACAGGCCCATGCAGTTAATGGCCCGGTCAACATAACCAAACCAGACTCGAACCAAAACCTCTGTTCTTACCCGGCTAACTATTACGTAATATTCTCCACATGATGAAACTATTCAAGCCATCGCTTATCCATTGTTCAGATGTCGTACGTGTGCTGCAGCACTTAAAACAACAGCATGATGCTTCACACAAAGTATTATCCAGTCAGGCAGATCGTTTCTACATTTCAGTTTCATTCCTCTAGCTTTGGATTTATCCATCTGTGAGATTTCTGCTGTCACCTCAGCGTTTAACAAAGTCAACTGCCATGTGTCAGTGTCCCAGTTATCTCACTGCCAGTTTCATCCCGACCATTTTCCACCAAAGACAAAGTTCCTTTGAAAACTGGTGACAGGTCTGTGGATCATTCAAAGCAGTGACAGCCTTGTTTCTCTCTGGATGAATTCCTTGTACAGAGCCGTGATCACCACACATTAAATTCCACTCGCCTTCTTTTCTGTCGGGTTATGAGCAGAAATCTCAAGTCAAACCAAAATAATCCGTCTGGATTCCACGAGAGGAGTGAGAAAATATTTTATTCATAATTTAGGTGAAGTGATCCTCTGAGGGGTTTCAACAATGAAATTAAAGTTAAAGTTTTAAAAACTGCCTCACCTCAATTACCTTGAGCTGAGCAATGTGATTAAAATTACTCATGAAATGTGTCTGGAAGAGGAGGAGAGGGAAGTTTCTATTTCACTCCAGTAACAGACTTTATCACATAGATTAGAAAAAACTAAACAAACCCTGAAAGCACATTTTTACTATTTGTGTGACGCATGAAAAATAAGCTGAGACGCAGTCGATGGACACTCCTCATCACCACCGGGGCCCAGACGGTGAAGGTGACATGTTGAGCTACAGCAGACAAAGTTTAGCTAATCACAAATACAAAAAGTACTTCTGAATGTAAAGGTAGTAGTTTTAAATGCACCTCAACACTTCTACTACTCATCACACTACTAATGATAATAGCAGCAATAATTACTGAAACTGAACCTGTCTTGTGAGGATGAAAACATCCAGGACTCAACAATTATGACCTGCATGTCCGTCCGTATAAACATCTCAGGCATTTACATTTGGCAGTGACTTAATACTGAATGAGCCGCCACTCAACTTCGACACCTTACATGAATATTTATGAAACTATGGGATTATCCACTGGAGAGTTCCCGCCTGCAGAATATTAAGGTGCCTGCACCTGCTTGGGGCCGTTTCGGCCACCGGCACTTTCACTGCTCGTTATCAAGAACTTAAGTCGTGACTGACACATGTGGATTAACACCGGGCCGAGTAGAAAGAAGTTACAAGTGCTCTTTTTGTTCCTGAATAATTCGGCTAAATGTCTATGTTCTCGAGGCAACGAGCTCGTTTTGCTGCTTTGCTTTTGCAATCAGGAGGAGAAGGGCCGTGGTGGTGACCGAAAACCCACCGGTGACCTCGGCTGAGCTGCAGAGGTCCTGCACGGGGACGGGGGGGGAAGAAACAGTTTCATTCACTCGTCCCCTCGTTTCACACACTTCACCTCTTGCCCTTGTGTTCCTGCCGCCGGTTTGATCGTCTGTCCCGGACCGATAAGTTTCACCCGTGTCTTATTGTCCCCCTCTCCTCAGTGCAGCTAGTTGCTGTTGCTACCTTTTCCACCTCGGTGCCACTTCCTTGTGTTTAAGCTTTTCCTGATTTAAAGATTCAATCTATTCCTGGCCGAGCGCTCGCTGGATATTAAATGTTGGCCGACGCGTTAGCTCGATTGAAATAGACGTTTTTTTAAACGTTACTCGTTTTTTTATCGGAAAAAAGATGTATCACTTTTTTTCTCATTTGTGTAATGTGATTTTTATCTTATTACTGACAATGAACGTTATCTTTTCCAGGCTCAGGTTATGAGTCGGCGTTGTGTGAGCAATCAAACGGCACTGGACGGTACAGACCTCAGTAAAAACCACAGTGCGGAATGTAATTTGTTTTTTCCTTCCATTTCTTTCTTTCCTTGATTTCACGGGCTACATTTGCAAAGAAATGCATAATTACAAGTAAGGGTAATTTTCCCAGTCACGGTCTGAGGCCCACTAATATCCTTCAAACTCATAAATGTCTGAATTATAACTGAGCCAAATGTACCATAAAATACTCATTTCAAAGTAAACTCCAAAGTGAGCATGCACCACAAATGAGTTATTTCTGATAGTGTGTGTGTGTGTGTGTGTGTGTGTGTGTGTCGGGGGGGGGGACACATACTGTCAAAATGTCATACAATATGGCCCATACTGATATTTTATGGCCCAAACACTGGATAATGTGAAGTAGGACAATCATGCTGGAGCTCAACATCAGTTATGGCACTGACCTTTTCCAATAATTGCAGCAAAAGAAGTGCGAGTCATTTCATTAGGCCTGCGATATCAAACGGTTTGGATATTTTACACTCGGCTCTGTGAGTTGTGAATGATTGCTCTGTTTCTACAAATGGAAAGGTCAGCGGCGGGGGCCGGGCCTCCTTTTGGAAATAAAGTGCTTGGCCAAGCAAACGAAACAAGACAGCAATCAGAATGTTAATGGCGGAGTGAAGCACCGCGGCAGGCACTGAGACAGTCTGAGTGTCTGGCTGCAGCGAGCGCGGGGTCGGACCGGGCACGAACCGGGGCGGCTGAAGAGTGAGATGACGGGAGCAGACATGACGGGCGCTGCCGTAACCTTGGCTCCGCACTGTAGTGGACCAATCCATAAAAAAAAAAAACTTCCTGCCCAAGAATCGCTGAAGAAAACAGAGGGGGCTCGAAGACCGTCAGCGATGTCTGTGCAATTTAGGTGAAATATAGTACACTCAATATGTTCTTGCTGGTGGAGAGCCAAAGTCTGTTCTTTTAATAGTGTCTGTGCGGCCCTGTACAGTAAAACAAGGTTATAGAATTACCGACGTTACGGATCCTATAGGAAGAGAAATAAATTCATGCAGCAAATTTAAATAAAAGTATTACTTTAGGTTTTACCAACCCATCTGACACAAACTCAGTTTAAGGTTAAAATGATAAGTGAGTTATCATCAGAAAGGAAATATATGCTTAAAAATACGAAAAGATTATTGCTGTGTTTATTGTTATCAAGGTAAAACTGTTAATTTATCATTAGAATAACTTACAATCATATTTCCCTGGCCTACAGTATTTCACATAGCATCATTAATGTGTGTTTCTGCAGCAGAGTGAAGAGCCGCAAATTTCTGTCTTAACCCGTCTGAGTCAAAACTTGCCAAGTCTGATCCGAGCCCACGGGTTTTTTGGTTTTTGTGACCGAACCTGGACCCATTACCATTTCCCTGACACACATGGTTAGTGCTCGTTTCCCCTGACTTCAGACATATTCAGCGTAAAAGAAATAGTGAGCCCAGCCAACGTGAGTAGTCTGACTCAGGATCTGGCCTGAACCCAGCCCATCAGGTCCCGATGTCCCTCAACGGAGCAGTCCAGGGATTAATGGCGCTTTGCAGAACCCCCAGTATGCATACCCCCAGTATGACCAGTAAGAGTAAAGACAAATATCAAGACGGAAATAAGCAGCATCGATATCAGCGGGAGGAAAAAAAAACAGGGGAGACATGTTGGGAGATGTTGTAATTTCAGTGGGATCATGGAGGAGAAATCAGTGACTGTGCCAGTGTTGAGGGGTTTGTCATTAAATCTTATCTGTGTGTTCAGTGTGTCACAGGGACAATGAAATGTTTGTGTGGATTACGACCTTGACCACACACACACACACACACACACAGCACAGACACAGCACAGACACAGCACTGACAGCATTTCATCTATGTGAGCAGACCATTTAAAAGTTTACACTGCAGTCAAATATTTCTTTTTTACTTTTATAGGATATCAAAATATATAAATGATCGTGTTTTTTTTTTTTTTTGTCGGGGGTTGAGATGCGTGTTCCTGCATAAAACATCAAAATATGAGTGTGAAGCAAAACCGCTCGGCACCGTGGCATCTGCTCAGCGTAGCCTCGGGGAAGTCATTTGAAAGTTGCAAACACCAGTATTTGTTGGCGTTCGGGGAAAACTTAACACTGGTGTGAAAATCGAGCCACTGGGACGAGTTTACAAGAGGCAACATACATACACCGAGCCAGAGAATCTATGCAGATGCAAATAGTTGCTGCTGCTGCTGCTGCTCCGAGCCTCCGGTTACATGACCCGCTGGAATCAAGATGTCAGCCAAGACAACAAGACCAAAATCAGCTCCAACAGGATTTCAGCATTTTTATTTGTTTGTCAAGAAGGAGACGATTATGTCTATTATTATATTATTGATGGAATCGCTGCTGACCACAGCAGACTTTGGCCCATTCAAGAGGTCAGATAAGGTCAAATATATTTGTTTAGAAATCTTTGCAAGAGCCAGATTGATTTATGTCTTCGCTGATAAAAAAAATTGGCCGACAAAAGCCTTTCACATATTTATATTGAACATATTTTATTAATTCAAGCTCTATACATTTGTATTTCTGTTTTCTTGTCGTTTATTGTCATTTATAATAAAGTATCAAGCCTAAATTACATTTCTTTGAACCAAGGATTTGATAACGTCTTAGGAATCGTTGCCCATTTTTTAAATATATATATATTTGCTGATATGTCGACATTGGATATTTTTTACTCCCTAATATCGATATCGGCATTGGCCCTTATAAAAATCCATTGGTCAGGTTTGAAAAAAAGACAACCTACAATAAACTCATCAACTCACAGCTACTGTAATTAAGCCCGTTGAATTATACTCCTGCACAGGACGTCACATTGAAGCTTTTCAGACTTCTCTCGCTGATCTAAATTCGACCTTCCACCTTCTAAAAACAGCTCAAACAGCGTCGACACTGGATTTCTAAAAAAGGCCATTGTCGCCGAGGTCGTGGGTGATCAAGGGTCAGAGTCAGATTTCTTAAGATAACCGGCGTCTTCCCGATCACTTTGCTCCGTCACAAACAAGCCGCCGCTTTTGTTTACACGCACAGAGAACTTCATTCTAAAGCTGAGCAATTTTTGGCTCACGGGGGGGAGAAGCTAGGAAATTGTAATTGTGTGTAACATTGGGTTATTCATCAAATGTGCCAAGCAGATTAATTGCTTTTTGGCTGATCATTTGTTTCTGCCATATTTGAAGAGTCATGGTATATGATGATGCAGGAAGGTACGGCAGATGGTCAAACATTTCCTCTTCTGTTGACGGATTCCCTCATCCCAGCAATTAACTGGTACAATCTTATTATTATCAATGGAAGTGATGCCAATAAACCCAAAGACTCAGATTATACTGAAGCAGTATTACAGTGTATTTGAATTCGTATTTGGAGCGTGAATCGGATCATTCGTACAAGAAAGCCGCTCGAGAACGTGACGGCTCTTTCACCCGTCATGTTGCCGATCAGGAATGTTGGAGCGTGACAGCCCAGAACTGAGCCTGACGCCTGTTGAATGAGTACAGTAGAGCGATCTTTTCTTCTTTTTTTTCCTCTTTCCCCTGAATGGCGGTACTGTAAAAGCGGTGGTTCGGAAAATCCGCTGACCCTTGACTTCCCAGCCTCTGACAACAGTGCCCTGGAGCCAGATATCCCCTGTGCTCAGGCCTTAACAAAGAGCCGGGATGACGGCTGCAACTGGAGCATACTACGAAACAATGCACGAACACCGACCCAAAGACCTTTGCTCTACTGCTCCTTCTTTCTCCCAGATTGTTCTTCTCACCACTTCCTTTTTTTCCCCCCCGCGTCACAGTCGCTCCCAGAGGATGAATGAGCCGCATTATTTCCCCTTAAAATGCTAATTATCAACTTTCCGCAACGTTGAGTCACGCGTTTGTATCGTAACAAGTGTTCTTTACACTTTGCCCTCATAGTCATGTCTGTATCAAGGACGACTACAGGAAGATTTCCAATTTTCCCACAGCACACCACTGCAAATATTGCCCCCGATCTTGACACCGGCGGCAAAGATTTTTAACTGTGCTGAATACAAAGAGAAAAAGCTACAAAAGCATATTAAATTCTCTTACTTTACAAGAACATTTTAAAGAGGTTGTACTTCTGCATTTACAATCACATTTGCACATTATTTTCTTAAACGTGAAAATGTATTACCTGTGGGTCTGATAAGATTCAAACTTTATACGTTTATGTTTGTAAACAGGAGAGATCTTAGTGAGAGTATTTGTTTAAATAAAGGATTTAAAATAAAAATATTCATTAACTTTGATTATGGTCAAATAGCCATCTAAATGCATCGGTAAGCTTTTTCTGATGAGAGAATGCACATATCATATATTATAGGATATGCAGCCATGTTCACATCATGTCGTGTGTAGAGATAAAAACATATTCAAAGTCTTGAAATCAGTCATTAAAGGCAGTTTCATGAACATAATGAGTTCGTCATATGAGGGATAAAAACACTTAGGCCTTTGGCTGAGTGGAAACGTCCATATTTCTTTTCCATTTCGGACATTAAAGGTATCATTAAGTGTAATTACAATAAGGAATATATCAGTGCCTTGAGAAATGAAATGAATGTTGCCGTCTACTGGGTTTGAAACTAGTAATTAATCATGGCATTAGCATTTCATTTTGCAAACTGGAGCAATATGATGCTTAATATACGACAGAACCTTTTAGAATAAAAGTATATAGGACGTCTGCAACAGTCCATGATAAGTAAGTGGTGCAATACAACGTAGGTATATATATTTATATACAGGAATATACAGTTTATCCTAGGCGCTATGTTCTTTATGGGGAATATTCTACTATCACAGTTTTAATCTTTCTAAAATACCAATGACTTCTTCAGAGTTTATCCTTTTTATAATTCATCACCAACAGAAATTTTGTATTTGGCCATTATCTGATCCTGAATGTGCACTAATGTCTAATGACATTCTCCTAATTACAGCTTATTGTTCCCAAATCATTCTCTCAAAATTCTAAATCGGCTTCTGCACTTTTGGCAGCAGAAAAAAAACGGCCAATAAAAAAAACCCACCCATTACCGCCCATTTACTTCATATTGACTGGGATATTACAAGGTGATTCACGGCTTTCAATCACACACACACACACGCATAATCCTGTTTCCTGTGAAAACACCTTAATTGTGTTTGCATGTGCACCGACATCTTTGCCAAAGATTGTGAGATTATACAGTTACACATGATGGGATTAACACCGGTATCATGGTTCAGGTATAATAACCAAATCACTGGAGGGTTTGCTTCACACGCTGACCTTGCCCCCACCCCCCCACTTTAATTGATTTCTGAAATGCTTTATGGTTACTACACGGTGAAGGTTGTGAATTATCTCCTATACAACATTGATGAATTTGATCAAATCAAACATGTTCCTGTTGTTAAAGGCTCCAGTTGTTGTTGTGTGGTTTGTCTCTTGATCAATAATTCAAGTTAAATCAAGAGAAGCCCAAAGGAGACTTATTATACTTTTCAGTTTGCCCATTTTCTTTGGTTTAATATATCGTTTTTTTAGTGGATGTAAAAGTTAAAATATCAGAAATCAGGTCGACATCTCCTCCACGCGGTGGAGGTGGGGGCCAACCGGCCAATCAGAGCAGACTGGGCTCTGTCGGGAGGCGGGGCTTAAATAGATGGGTGTTTCCGACAGAGGCTGAAACGAGGAGCTGCAGCAATGGACAGTTTGAGGAAAGTTACGTGTTTTTTTAACATTAGAGCATGTAAACCTTGTAAAGTAATATAACATCAAGAAGTTATTAACTTTGACATGATCATAATATGTCCTCTTCAACAAAACTTAATTTAGGTGAGCAGTAAAATTTCAAAAACCCTGAAACTTTACAGGCATCATTTTTGTAAACTGCACCTTGACTTGTAAAATAAATTACTGGTATATATATATATATGATGGAATTAAGGTTTGTATTGTACCTCACTGAAATATCGGGTGCACCAATCAACAGAATGAAATGTACAAGTTGAAATGGTCCGAAAGGTAGAAAAGCCTTTGGAAATGTATAAATATTGACACAATGGGTAAAAGTCTCCAAACTGCAAAGTGCAATCCAGTCGTATCCGGCTGACAAATCCATCCGAGTTGCTCAGCCACAAAGACGCTGGCTGGCAGAAGACCAGCCTCCCAGAAACCCACAGATTGCTTCATCACTGACACAACTGAGCAGCAACTGAAAATCAGGCTGCACCCAAAGTGGCAGCTGGATAATTTAAGGCGCAGCTATCCTCAAGTGATCTGACCCCTAAAACAAAAGTTTCAGCCAGAGAGAGGAGTAAAGCTTCACTGGTGCCGTTCCAGTTTGCATGTCACCGTAATATGATGATCACACATATGAATACAGCCTCTCTTGATAGACTGGTTTTAAACTACCACAGGTGATCGACGTCTCGAGATGTCACCAGTAAAAAAAACAGAAGAAAGTTTCCCTGCAGTGTTTTTCCTGCCTTTCTATTTAAATAACTGCCAGTTTTGTTCCCAGTGTTTTTGTACGACAGTATTGGGCAGACAGTCACTTAATGTAGATGCGTCCTTCAGTGCCACGGTCATAGACTTTCCATTGACACAGAAGAAACACTGAACTCTTAACAGCTGGATTTCTGTTGAATTTACTGAGGATGCTGATGATGCACAGAAGATCAATGCAAGCTCTTTGGACTCGAAGCCCCCTGAAGCAGCAAGTGCTCTAAATGAAATGACAAATGATAAAATGTTAATTATCACCTGTATTAGAATCTACCAATTTATGAGCAGGAACAGTGCCTTCAAAAAACAATTAATATTTGATTAATTTTACCCACAAAAGTTGGAAGTGGGGTCAATATTTTGGTTTGGGGTCCAATGAATACTGGGTGTAGATAAGGGACAGACTGTTAATACGAATAACCTCTTTCTTAAGGTTAAGGAAACTTAGTTATTATAGGTTAGGGTTAGTGTGGTGAAGGATCCTGAAGTTTTCTAAATACTTTGGTCACTGTTAAAACAATTGTTGAATGAAATTTAAGACCCATTTCAAGTACAACACACAGGAGGGAATTTTAGAGTAAGATTATTTAATTTTAGACTTTTTAGGGCCCCGTGGAAATACTGTAGAAAGGTCCTGTCGTTATATTACTACGTACTATTCATGTGTTGGTTATTGTAGCGTCCAGGGACACGTCCCAACTTGTAGTGACCTTTTAAAAAATATTATCAGACCTCCAGTACGTTTCCTCAGTTTCACATTGTCCTTGATCAAAGTACGAGCAGATATTTCCATTCAAATGACGACTGCTGAGAAATATTCTCCAAACCTAATGTGTCCAGAATGATTGAAAATCACAGGCTTTTGTTTCTTATTCATTTTCAGTCTCGCGGCATCGACCAGCCGGAACCCAGTGTTCTTCTCCAATGTCACACTGCCAGAGAAATCACAACCCTCTTTTTCTTTTATTTTACATTAACATGTCATCTGCAACTTGCAATTTGTTCGGTAGCTTTCAAATAGCATGTACACAAGTCGCGGGGAAATCCATTAGCAGGTCAACGGACAAGACGGGTGTCTTTTCTTCTGCTGGAGCTAATAACATGGCTGCGGCTGGGCTTTCCTGACGATATGCCTTTCTAAAGACAGCTAATTTGACGGCACTTAAGAGAGCTTCTACCAAACAGACCTTGTACGATATCCAACTGCTGTCTACAGACACAGCGGATATTTTTAGCTTGGACGGAAACAAACCTCCATTTGAGGTTTGACGAATTCAGCTACTTAAATGTTCCTTTCCCTGAGATATGTTGTTGAAATTCATTTGACTGGACACGATTTAGAAGAGCACATGTACGATGTCGGACAACTGAAAGAATAACTGGAGCAAAAAACAAGCTGCGAGTTGGGAGGAATTTCCTCGAGAGCTCGGAAAAAATGTTTTTTTGGTGAAGGCTACAAAAACATAAGTTGCAACGAAGGTTCCCAAAGAGCCATATTTGAAAGGACGAGCGGTGGAACAACAAGGACATTCCTCAAAGTTTTCAGCCTCGAAAAAGTAACCGATCAAAGAAGGAGGTCCATGGTAACAGAACGTGAGGAACTACATTCTCTGGTCTCAAAGAAATGCAACTATCGGCTCTAATAAATGGACGACATGATCATTTCTGCATAACAGAGATGAATATAACAAAATGTCTTCATTCAGGATGTTCAGAGCCCCATATATTGTTGTCAGCTTAAGAACTTTCTTCAACATTTAGCACAAATTTACTTTATTTGTTCAATATCTGTAATTAAAATGCAGAAAAATACCCTGAAACCTAAAAGTGTTTACTAACTCTGGCAAATATGGCTGTGTTAAGATCATCCAATAACCCAAACAAAACCAAATATCTGTACATATCCTTTTACTAAAGATTTCAACCGCAGGTCTTCACACAAAACAATAACAATATTCTCAAGGCTGTCTGTTGTATATAAGGTGCTCAAAAAGCCAATCCTCCCCCGGGCTTGTTTTCTCCTTCCACTCCATCGGACTGAGACTGGAAAGAGTTGCGTAAGTCTCCAACTGGACAAATTAATCTGTTCCTGTGTTTTAGCGTGCCGTCGGAGACATTAATCCAGATGCATGCTGTTGCACTCCAATTTAATAACTTCCCTGACGGTCATCATGCTGTTTCACCCCTTGTTTTACTACCTTTAAAACCAGGGCTAACTGGGGTTCGCCCGTGTTGTCTGTCAGTCCTGCGTGCGACGCCCGTTGCTCTAAACTGCCTCGTCGTTCACTTTGTTTCATCCCAGTTACTATTTTTGCCACATAGTTGTTTTTAGATTTATTATTTTGGTAAAACTGTTGCAAATCATTGCTATAAAAAGTAGGTTTCCTCATCGCCCTGCCTGCTGGCTTACCTTCAATTCTTAATAAATACAAAACGTGCGTACTTGCCGTAAATCCCCATTCAATAAGGTTTTTATACACTGGGTAAACTTGAAGAGCAGCACCCTGATTCGTTTTCGAGACAAGGACATCACAGTGGAAACACACGGTTGCTAGGGGAAACTAGCCGTGGCTTATATTCAGATGGTCAGGTGGGTTTTGCACCTTGACCCATGTTGCCCCTCTTCCACACTAAACGCCATTGTCGAGATTTGAATGAATGAGGCTGCTCAAGCTGCTCGGAGAGTTGGTAAAGCCAGTGTGTGTTCCTTTGCATGACTGGCTGAATGGCCAAGGTCCTCTCTGGGCCACAGAGACGCTGCACAGCTCTGTGAACACGTGTTTTCAACACTACAGCACACATTTCCAACTTCCCTTTTGACAACCAAGGCCATTAGCAAACCTCCTTCTCTGACCCTTTCTGCAGGACTGCTTTTCATTCTCTACTTCAGAGCGAGGCCTGTAGCTCAGGCAACAAAGCCAGTGGACAGGAGTGATGAAATACTTTTCCCTACTTTTAAAATGTTTATTATCTGTCATTCAGAGTAGTGGTTCACAGGATACACGTACTAAAAACATGCTGCATAGACACTGCGTATCCTAATCTATAATAAACCAAAACGTGACTGCAAAGAAGAGCGATTAATGGTCCACAAAGCAGACGCCACAACTGAAATATGGAATTGTCAGGCCACGCCCAAAGACACCAAAAAGCTCCGGATCAAACCTGCACAGAAGGAACCAACACATCCAACGCCGCGAAGCATCGCGCTGACAGAGAGAAAGTGATAGATATCATAATTAGACGAGCCCGTGGCCCGAACTAGTGATTTATTTAGTGACAAGAAAAATGTCTCCACCATTGGACTTTGATGAGGCAATTAAAAAGGAAAAAAAAACTGTTTAATTTGGCTTCATCCTTTAAGCTAATTTACAAACGTGATTGCAGCTAGTAGCCTTAACTTTTCCACTATATGTGCAAACTGCTTAAAATCAAGTACTGTTGATCTGCATACTTGATCAAAAGTACTACTTATAAATTCTCAATGATTATTGGCAATGGTATCACAGCATGTACATATATTGTCATTAACTGTAATCTAGTATTTCATGGCGATGAAGCTAGTACCAAGGATTATTAGCCTCCACAACGCTGATGTA
Source organism: Hippoglossus hippoglossus (assembly GCF_009819705.1). Taxonomy (NCBI): domain Eukaryota; kingdom Metazoa; phylum Chordata; class Actinopteri; order Pleuronectiformes; family Pleuronectidae; genus Hippoglossus; species Hippoglossus hippoglossus. Next base: position 4,146,337 of record NC_047164.1, read on the forward strand.
CTAAAGTAGACCAAACTCAACTTTACATAGTTTTCTACTTAATCAAATTAGATGTAAAAAAGACCCCTAATAAAAACAAAAGGTCATAATTTAGATACTAAGTCTTATTATGAACATCCACACATGTATTCAAATACACTGTCACGTAGTAGCACTGAACAATAGATGAAGTTCCACGTCACTTGTCCATCTGCTCAAATGAGACGAGCCGACCTTGAATCCATCTCTGAGACAGTTTCACCGTCACTGTCACTTTCTGAATCTCTGGAGGTTCCAGTCGAGCTAAGTGCTGCTCAGACCTGCTTTAGCTAATTCTGTAGCATTTCAGGGTTTCTCACGGTTCATTACCTTTAGCATCTGCTGCCGTCTTTGACCTTCAGACAAAAAGGAACGAAAAAACGCAGCCGGAAATAAATATCATCAGATTTGAAAATTGCAGATCGGCTCTTGGGTCAACTTTAGATTAGAGATTATTTTATTTATACAGTAGGTAGCATTAGAGTTCTAATATAATATACAAAATACAAAACCTCTGCATATATTTTTATGATTTCTATATTTTGGGTTAGGGTTATTTTGTTATATTTCTCATTTATTTACCACTTTTTGTCCAAAATGTATAAAACTGATAACTGTGCAAAAAAGGTAAAATATTAATTGACACAAAACTTACTGGTTGAAGGAGAAACAACACTTTATGTACAAATCAGAATTTGGCAATAATTTCAAGCTAAGCAAACCCTTTGAATTTACATATAATTTCACAAATTGTGCATCTACAGTGGGAGAGAAATGGCACATTTTCAACTCCTCTTGTTTGAACAGGAAATACAGAAATCCTGATAAAAACAACAACATGTATACTGTGATTCATTAGAAAGCAACAGGATGCAAAGTATATCGAGCAAAACGTTTTCTAGAAACATAAATTCCTGGATAACGTGTATCAATATCTGAAATCCCAGATTGACCTCCTCTCGGCGAGAGCGGGGGGGATTTCGGTGTCTGGACCAGCAGAGTCTGGTTTGCCAGGTCTGGCCTGTGTCCCGGTTAGTGGCTGCGGTCGTGTAAGAAGGGGATACAAGCGGATGAAGAGGTGGGGGTGGGCTGCTCCGAGAGGTTGCACGCTTGACTTAGTCCAGGTTCTCATCAGCCCCCGAGAGCGCTGGAGCGAGCTACAGCACATATACAATCACAGACTGAACAACAGACTACACACACACACTGGCACAGTATCACAGCATGTCCAAGCAGCACGCTGGGTTTTTCCCCCTTTTGAATGGACAGATTTAGACGTATAGCATGTTCACAGACGCAGCTTCAAAAATCTCGGCCCTCACCCACAGCTTTTCTGCCTCTGAGCAAACTAAACGTAGAGGCGCTGCGCTGGGCCTGCAGCGACTGTCAGCACATTTTACAACAGCCCTCGTTCAATTTACCGCCGTGTACACGGGGTATTTATGTGCGTGGCCATGTGTGTGTGCACTTTTATGAAGCCAAAACAGCCCTAAATTTATCTTTAAATAGACGGAGCTTGATAAAAATTCAAATGAATATCACTCGCAACTCAAGTCTCCACCAGGACTCGAGTCTTATCACTTCAGAGACCTGATCCAACACCTAAAGCACAAGTTTAAAGCTTTACAAACATGCGACCATAGTGTAAATGTAATACATATAAAATGAACCACAGCTTATATAGCAGATATTTCAGTACATCCCTATTTCATTTACATTAACTGTACAAACATGATTTAATGCACAACAAGACTGAATGCACAATGTTCAGAATGTGATTGAGAGCCAAAGCTGATGATTGATATTCGGGAGTAAAGAAGTTTGTTTTCAATTCGATGTATATTGAAAACAAACATTTTGCAATTTCTCAGATGTCGTCATCAACCTCTCATGACAAAGAAACATAAATGAGGCTTGATATTTTACCGTAAATAACCATAAATGTATGACCAAATATGTTGACCTCCTATAAGAAACGTTTTACATAATATATAAACATTTATAAACATTGTTTATTCTGTAAAACAAAAGTTTTAAATACTGGCAAACATAACTGCAGAGGGGAATGTGTCAGTGAAGGGCTCATGTCGGCCGACGCCATCGACCAGTCGGTAAATCAGTCAGGCTCCACTCAGAAAGCCTCATAATGCTAAAGATAGCACGAACACAAAGTTAAAAGCCCCCTTTGTTTGCTTTGTGACACAGCAGCATCTCCTTAAATTGACTGCCGTCCTTTAATTGACCTTATGCAGCAAAGTAAAGTGGATGATTAGTTGGCATCGATCTGAGTCCTCTCAAGACACCGAGTGACATTTCCTCCCATATTTTATTTTAGGTTTTGCATTTCCTCCCCCCCCCCTCTCTCTCTCCCTCTCTCTCTCTGCCTCACAGCTGAATGAGCATGAAGCTGAGGCCTAATATCAACACACTAATGCAACCCTTCATCTTCCAGCTCCACCCATTTCTCCGTGGCAGCAGGACGGGCTGTTCAAATTATGGATTTCCTTGCAAATGGAAAAGGGGGAGAAAAAAAAATATATATATATATAAGCCGAGGAGAAAAGACAAGGAACGGGGGCCCGAGCTGACTTGAGAGAGTCTGGGGCCCCTGAAAGCCGAGGTCTTGGTTCTTTACAGATTAGAAGATCAGTCCTCCCAGCACTTCCCCTCAGGGCTGAGCAAAGGGAAAGCAGTGGAGGGAAAAGCTTTTATTCTGATGCAGCTCTGCCAGTGTTTCCGTCCCAGAGCTACGGAAGCTCAATCTCCTCTCTGAACCAGCTCCCAACAAAACAGGCTTTTCTGCTGTAATGCAGACTAAATCTCTAATTACAATTTTGGGCTTGAGTAGCAGAAGTCATAATTATGGTACCTCTTATTATGCAAATTAATTGACTGATTCCAAAGAATTAATTACCTCTTGTCCCAAGTTTGATTAACAAATGAGAGTTTTCGGCTTGTATTTTGATTTGTTGTTTGGCTTTTCTTTTTTCCTGCTGGGGAGAATGGGATAATAAGAAAACAAAAGGTGATGCAGCATGCTGGATGAATGTGGAATTAAATGAATGTTTACTCAGAACTACGACGACTGGGCGGATGAGCCGGGCAGCGTCTGCAGATATCAGGGATTTTAATTTGTCATGTATATAGACAGGATGTATATAAAAGGGTCGTTTCTGCAGAATGTTTTTCTAGAACAAGAAAGCCCCATGAAGGAATTTGTCAAGTGTTAATGGTACAAGTGGAGAACGAAAGTAAATTGGTAACACTTCAACCTATACTGTCAAAAAGATACAACAGGATTAAATATTTGTAAAATATCAAGACTCACACCATTTAAAATGCCCAAAACTATATGAGCAACCATGTGTCAATGAAGAGAAAACTCAATACTACAGACTACAAGCTTAGAGGAGCTCTCAGAGATCACATACCTCCACCAAGGTTAGATATACATTAGATATACATACCATGAATAACAGAGGTTTACTGCAAACTGATCACATCAAATGCAGAAATAATATCTATTCTGACTGAATAAAGATGACCCCCCCCCCCTTTAAATTACTCATTTTTATAATTCTTTTGAGAAATTCACAAAAATGTATTCACCCCCTTAACCACGCCACACAACACATAACCTCCTCGGTGGAGGAGACAGCAGTTTGAAGAAGGCCGTCTCCTTTTCATAAATAAAAATTCCCCTCACGGTTACGAGCCACACACACACACACACACACACACACACACACAAAGAAACGTCTCGACCTGAACCCCGTCCACGACCCCTGCGAGCCAGGCTGACCTCGCTGACGTTTTTTTGCAGCCGAACGAGATAAAATCCCCTCAGTCAGGTTAAAAAAATCCTCCCAGAACAGTGGAGGTTGTTCCAGCAGCAAATTAATGACCATATTTTAAGAACCATTAAACGCTGAAATGTGCCAGTGTCCTAAAACTGCAGTGATTTTACAGGAGACCGTCTGGATAGAGCATCTATACTCCCTCGCATATCGTAGGCTGCCTATTAAAGAGCCAGAGACTGAAGTGCTTGCCCTTCGCTCTACAGCACAGCTGTGATGTGACTACAGTATCTATTAGAATAGAGTTGTATCCCCTCACCCTCCTTGACATTTCCAAAGTAAGCCCACCTCCAAGAACGCATGAAACGAGCGGTCCTAATCCCTGCCTCCGCTCCGACTCACTGCCTCTGGTTCATCTCCAGCACCATTCAAAACAAAGGGCCTGGCAAATGAAATGCATGGGCAGAGAGGCGACACACAATGTGGCCCACCTGAATAGACTCAAATGAACTAGTCTTGACAAAGCCACGAAAAAAAAAAAAAGGTCCCGTCTCAAACTCTCAGGCCTGATTTGCCATTCGACTGAATGAGAAGCCCCTCAGAGCTGGAAAAAAACCCCACCCTTGACTTGTACCCGAGATTCTCGCACGCTTTCCATTCTTCTGCAGTCATTATCGCTGGATCCGAACCACGCCGAGAATTAACAGTTTAATTGGTTCTGTTAAACAGACAGAGACAGGCCATATAAGAACTATTGAGCGGAATTCAATGAAGTGCCGTCTTCAGTGTTTGAACCAGTCGACAAGGTCAGCGTTCCGAGTCTCAGTAATAATGCGGGTTGCAGAGAGAATAGGTAAGTGTCAGACCAGAACAATCCAATCCACATCACACATCAGCACCCAGCCTTTGGGTTTGTTTTGCAATAAGCCTCCCGTTGTCATTGGCAGGGCTAATTACGGGGCCAGCGACTATACTAAAGGGTAAATTTCCACATAACAGAACCCTAATTTTGTCTGTCAGGCATTTAAATTCTTCCTTCCTATGGAAGATAACAGAAGAATACAAATAGCAATTAAATGCTGCTCAACCTGGGTGAGATTACACTCCTGAGAAAGACAGCCAATAAGAGGGAGTTTATTGCCTCCGAGAAGTGAGGGGAAAGACAATGTGGTCGAAAAACAAGAACGCTGCACCACCATATAAAAGAAAGAGCCTAAATATTTCCTCTTTTCGAGGCAACGAGGAGTGGAGCCTTGCATCACTTTCTTATTCAACATACACTCGGGGAGCTTGAAGCCTGTGTTTACGTCAAAAGGTGGTGAGAGCTGCTGCAGTGTGGTGCATTTCCTCCATGACGGCGTGTCGGAGTAGAACTAGAACAGTCATCCCCTGCACAACTATCACATAGGTCATCTGTGTGAGAAGCTCATTACCACCCGTAGTTACGTTTGATTGCGAGGCGACCACCAGCAGCCGTGGTAATTATGATGGGAGCAAAAGGAGGAAGTCGGGCGGAGATGAAACACAGCGATTTCTTAAAGAGTCACACAGAGAAAGTTCAGACATCAACGCTGGTAATGGGAAAATCTGCAAAAACCTAACGTTACATTCAGAGGATCGGCTTTTAATCCTCATTGCAAACAATATTAAAATGGATGTAGAATGAAGAATGAAGCCCAATGGCCAATGTATAAGAATGATAATTGTTTTTGTTGCTTTTTCTGACCCAACTTCCTCAACCATTCAATTGTCTCACACCGTTCTTTGAATACATCCTTAAACATCGGCTCTGCACTATGACTTTGAACTAAACAGAAACATAAAGCGTTAAAAACATAACAAAGCCAAACTGTGCAGCCGATTGTCTCAAACTCTCAAACTCTACCTCAAACTGTGGGTGTTGATGGAGGTTCGGTGGCACGGTGACAATCTGCTAGTCACACTCACAGCCTGCACTGTGTAACATTCCCACTATGGAAACATACAGTTGCAGCGGATGGCATCACCTATAGTAAACAACATCCACACGAGTGTGGAAACCACATTTCTCATGGACAATATTTATCTTAGATTTGTTGGCTTTTGTTTCCTTGGAGATTGGGGGTGTGGGGGGTGGGGGGGTGCTCTCTTCTTCACATTTCACATCCACTTCCCACATGCTTGCACGTCTCCGTTTACAGAAACAAACGTTGTTGCTTCTGACAAAGCCGGCCCTTCCCAACTAATATATTTGACTATTTCTAAAGTGCTGCATGACATTTGCTTCCAGGATTCTGCCTTTGTCTTGTTGCGGCTGAAGAAACGGCAAATGTGATTAAATTAAAGCAAAGAAAAACGATGGCAATTCTGTGGGAGGTTGAGTCGAGTTGTGTCGCATTCAGAAATTATGCACAAAAAAAAAAAAAATCCAGCAGTAGAATTATGTCAAATTCATCATTCTGCTTCTCTGGAGTTTTTTTCTTTGTACTGAAAATACAGTGTTGTACTTCCCTCAATAATTAATTCCATTTGGTTAAACAGTGGCATTTATTCAATATTCATAAAAGTCAACACATCTTCCACTTGTTTTTCAAAACATATTTTAGATTCTGATGTTCTACAGACGAGCGACAAACACATCTGCCTCACCCTTAAGGCCATTTCTACATCTGACACTTAATGTACCCCGTTAGAAATCAAACTTCAACATGAGAGCAGAACTATGAGCTGATGTTTGATTTTAAAAAAGGGAAGTGGCTGCTCATCTTCCAGGACGTTGCTCCGCTTCTGCTGTTCCCGTCATCTCTGCTTCCTCCGCTGCCCTTCCAGTAATTTCACTCAGGCCTTCCCCTAATGACTCGTCTGATGAGCACATAAATGCCACTATGGTTTCTGTGATTCAGGAATCAAGTTGTGAGGTGGGTCTCCTCTTATCATCCGTCTTCTAGCCTCAGTGGTTTGGTGCATCTCCGGCTCCTGTTAGATCTGGATCAATGCACGGTCAATCCTTTCCCTGAGAGGACGAATCGATTCGGTTCCTCGGGCTGACCAGCCTCTAATCTCTTGAAACAGTGTGGTGCTCCGCCTGCTCTTTGGAGACACTGTATCCCGGCTCAGCCGAGGCCCCGGCTCACAGCACAAAAATACAACTATGTCGGAGAGAAATCCATTCTTCTGTAACGTGTTCGATATCAAATACACAGCCTCCCACAGTCGGGGGTTTCAGGAGTAGGGGGTCCTTGGAGTTACCATCAAAGTGTTTCATACCCACGGAGATTGGTCCATCACATACAATGTGTTTAAAAGGTGGACGACGCGGCTACACTTCCTCCTGCTGCACAAAAATGAAACTAAAATATCTCGGATACCGCTGCAGCAATAGAGTCTGCAAAATGGTGATCCGCGGTATCATGGCCCCAGTGATAAACAGACAGACTCCACTAACATGGAGGAGGCGGCGTGTATAACCAGTGGGCGATCAAGATGATTGGGCTTCAGTCCCAGTTCCATAATCATCCCGAAGATGCAGATTTAAACAGTAGATTTAAGGTTTTTCAGGCCAAAGAACAAATACTGAGCGATGCGTTTAATTATTAATAGTATTTGGAGTATTGCAACTACTGCTGCCTCCATCTTTACCGCCGTATTTTCCTCCTTTAAAACATTCTCACCTATTTCCAGATCTCATATACTTTCTTCTATTGAATTACCCAATTTGCTTAATGTCTTTTAATGGGCTCATAAGTCGTGAGGCTGGAAAGCAGACGTTTGACGAGCGAGAGCAGCAGCAGCAGCATCGGCAGCAGCATCATGCTAATGAATGTGTACATAGCGTTCTGTTTGGGTCGAGAGGGAAAAGGTGTAAATTAGCCGGTGCTAAGTGTCACGGTTCAAGCTGTAATTCTGTCAGATGAGATAAGTTTACCGCAGTGTGAGCGAAGCCACGGTGTCTTGGAAATGATGAATATTTGATGATGGCTAAGTGCAGGGACGGAACCAGAAGGTTCAGCTGGCTGCTTGGGGAAGTGAGAGGAATCGCATGTGACTGGGAGAGAAGGTCAGCTTTGTTTGGCGTCAGCATAGGTCACCACCCGGGTCTCCACCCACTGTTTATTGGTGCATTCATAATTTTAATACATGTCTGCAATGTTTTATTTAAAATCTGCAGGGTTTATTTTAGTCTCTTAATTTGCTCTCTAAGCTTGAGCGAGGTTCTAGGAAGGGAAATGTTTAGCAACAAGAACTAATGTGTTGAGCTCAATACACGTACATTCATTTAATGGGGGTTGGATGCAAGTCCTGAGTTATAGGTAGCATTTAAAAACCACTAATTATATATAAATAAATAAATAAAACAAAACTCCACAAAATAAACTAAATTTAAAATACTTAAGAAAACATATGGTCTGTTTTCGTCAACACAGCAAAACCAGATCACTTCTAAACTACGCAATTAAAAAAATATGAACTCATCTGACCAGTAAAGAGAAAATATCATGTCGCAATTATAACAATTAGGTGACGACATTATCATCTTAAATGTGCTGAAACTGTTCAACAGTACTGATACACACACTGAAATCCGAATTATTATTAATTATTATAAGAACATTGTAGATTTCAGACGATTATTATTATTCTCTCGCTCAACTCACACGTGTACGACGACACAATCCATCTTCTGTGTCAACAACATCTCAAAACTTATATCAATACAAACGAGACCTAAAACTGAATAGGAGTCGATTACAACAAAACCAAACAGCCCGACAGAGAAAGCAGAAAAAGAAAAGTCCCGCGCTTAGTCACCGTCTTTTCTTATCTTTACGTCTTCAATAATGCAAAACAAACCCATGAACCCCCGCCTGCTGCTCATGCAGCTGAAACATGGTTTCACTGACTCTGGTTGATGCTGAATGCTTTTTACCTCGAGCTTTTCAAAACGCAGAAATCAAAACTACTGCTATTAATCACTCTCATAATAACCGTCATTCAGTTTACAGCAGTTTTCCCTAAAACCAGTAACTATCTCATCCCTGCTTTTGTGTGATTTGAATCTAGTTCTGTTTATTAGATTGTGGTCGTCCCTTAAATTTCCAAGGGAAGAGAAACCTTCAATCACTGGCTGCAGAATACAATGATATTTCAGACAATGGTTGTTCCTCAGCCCGATCGAAAACCAGTGGGATGAACTGGAAGCCTGACAGCAAGCTCTGCCTTATCTCGTGGCTGAATGGGAGCGAATCTTGCAGCCATCTTCCACACTTCTGTGTCTCTGCAAGAAGTATGGAAGCTGTTATAGGATAATATTGATGCCCGTGGTGCTGAAATGACCCATTCAGCGATCACCTCTGGAAGTTTGGTTGGTAAATATGAACCAAAAGATACTTTTGTTCCCCCGCTGTATTTGATGAACAAATTTCACATTTTAACTGATATGGTGCATTATTGCAATGACACACTACAGACCTCAAAATAGTCGATCAGCTCACGACAGCAGGGAGCCTGTTTGTAATAGATTATTTTCAACCAGGGGAGTAGAGAAGCCGGCCTAATCCTAGTCGTGCAACAAAGCAGGATGTGTTATCCAAAGCTGTTCAAAGCATCTAAATATGGAAGCAGCGGGACCTCGTACTGGATGTTCGGCTGTTCCTCCACAACGGATTTTCTGCATGGACTCGATGCATTAATATAAGCAGTTGAGATGAGGTCGAGAGGGTTTTGCAGCTGTTTGTGGTGAGGTCAGATGACACAGGGGCGGATCTTCTCTGTAGCGATTACAGAGCATCCCCCAGTTGTTCTGTGTGGCATTTCAAAATAAAAATCACAGAGTGTTAGGATAGAAACTGGCTGGGGTTATACACTTTAATTCACTATTTTATTCTGAAAAGGTGAGTAAGCACACACATTTTAATATATCGGAATATATCTGTGCTAGTTTGTTATATCGTATGCTTAAAAAAAAAATAGTATATTGTCACTTACATCCGATACAAAAATAAGTTCTAACCATAGATTTTACAAAAGGTGACCGATATGAACGCTGCCATTTTGCACAGATAACGGCATTTGGAGTGTAAGGGGGGGGGGGAATAGAGCCAATGTGCGCACACTCGACCAATCGTGAGTCAGTCTCAGCTGTCAATCGTGACATTTCAACCCATTTTTAGAGCATAAAAACAACCAATCAAAACCAAATTGCCTAAAATGACAGAAGCCATGTTTTTTAGTTTGGTCCATGTCCCATCCATGAACGTGGAGGAGGCTGGGTTTATGACCTATACAGCAGCCAGCCAATAGGGGGCGATCAAGACGTTTTTCGTTTCACTTTAGGTGAGCAGATATGTCGTCCATCTTTAGGTACAGGCTATTCTTGACTCTAGTAATTTTTTCCTGTGGCTCTTTAAGGTTTTGTAGTTACTACCACTACCTTCCTGTCGCCGGCGGCTGCAGGTTATGCAGACACATGCACACAGCGGCATTCACAACAGCAGGGGGAACAGCGGCTGACTGAGGCTCTATTTATTCCATCGCAGGGACACGGTGACGTTGCACCGAGCGGCAGGAACAGTTGGGGGAAATTTCCAGGCTGCCTCTCCACAGGCCGGACTGATTATTCTCAGAGACTGGGTGCTCCATAATCCCCTTGTTTCTGACGGAGGGAGGGAGGGAGGGAGGGAGGCAGCCGACTGAACGGCCGTACATGCAGGAACTTTAATTACACAAAGGTTCAGAGGGGCCTGCAGTGTGGAGCTGTGTGGCTCTGTGTCCTCTTTTCACTGCACAATACAGATGCATTCATCACATGAGAGTTTTAATGCATGTAATGATGAACTGACTCTAGTCAAGTATATCACAGAGCTATGAAGTGATGGTTTCAGACTGATTGACTAAAACTTATGTCAGGAAATAAAAAAAACAAAAAGTAAAAATGAACAAATACACTTAAACTAATGTTGATTTGCAAAGTATTATCCAGCGGGTATTTACATTTATGTATTCTTTAGTTTATAAAAAGCTTAAGAAACCAATTACAAATGCCTGTCAACGTGTTCAATGATTCATTTTCAAACAACAACAAAAATACCAAACTCGAAAAACAACATTAATTGACTGTCAGTGATTAATTGTGTGTGGAAACAAAAGATAAATAATTATAAAGGCGACTGTGTGTGGAAGCGTGTGCGCATTTCTACTGCTGTTTTCCTTTTGATGTACATCAACGTATTTATATTTCTGTTAAGAGCTCATCTTCTCTTTAAATAAAATCAACAGCACAATAACCACACAGTTGTCTCAGAGACGCAAATATGAAAAACTGTGAATTTAAATCACTTCATCTCACAACTTCTACCATATAAAGTATTAATCCTCAATTATTAGTCCGGGATTTCTGAAATATCTAAACCTCTGCAGCACACGTCAGCCTATGAGTTATAAAAAAGATGTTTTCCACATAATTACAATAAAATTACGATAGAAAATATAGAGTAATAACAAGAAAACACATTATCTTGTGATATTCAGTGTTATAATATGGTAGTTTATTGCTATAACATTAAACATTTAACTCGTGATTTAGCCTTTGTTATAATGTGAGACGCTCGTTTAATAAAACAACTCAGTGCCGAGATTGGATAAAATTGGAAAACTGGCTCTTTGTCACAACACGGCTCTCAGATCTGAGCGTTGGGAGGAATCTCTCTCCGAGCATGTTCTCGTCCAAAAAGGCGAGGAAACATCCCGAATAGGTCACAGCTCCGGCCCGTCGCGGAAAATTTGAAAAGGTAGTCACAGGCGACTGACTACCTTTGCCATTCCACCGCAGAAATGGACCACAGTTGTCATTTCTCCAAACATTAGTGTGACAAAATAGAAGGCAGACTGACATGGCCGCCGCTGCACTCAGCCTTTGCTATTTCTGCTCTGAAATGACCCTCCCTTGTCATCTTTCAGCACATTAGCGTGACAAAATGGAAAGGAGATTGAAGTGGCACCATCTGTGGGTGACAGAGGACGCAATGAATTGATTTCTACTGTCTGATGTGCTCTTTCACACCATGCTGCTTTTTTCTTTTTTTTTTGAACACTACTGAGTGACAACGGAATATTTAAAGCTGTTCTATTTGCGGTTACATTTAATTTTGAGGGCTTAAGGAAAAATAACTGAAAACCTATATTTGTGCAGGTTGTGTGTGTATATATATACACAGATAAACAAACACACGTTTTCTCCTCTCCACAAAACAAACAATACTCAGTGAACCACTTAATTCGAGCTGATTTGTAGCAGTGCTCCGATGCCGCCGAATGAATTTTGACCCCAACAGCTGGCAACCATCTAACCAGGCTGCACCCATGCCAAAGAGCGAGGAAGAGGAGATGCGGCGCTGCACTCAGAGTATGATTTGTAGGGTGCGTACTGTGTAAGGGGAGGATGGGCAATGAAACTTATTTATAGGCGCAATGTTACGATAACTGAAGGGGGAGAAAGAGAAAACGAGGCAGTAACGTCGAGGAGGAGGGAAAGGATTTCTCTGTTTTCAGAGCCTCAAAGACAAAAAAAAAAAAAAACAACAGAGGAGACGAAGGATATTTATAAATTTTTCGGGTTTTTATTTTGCTCAGTTTCTTTGCCTCAATTCCCCAGAAAATGTGTTAAGTTCATGGACAAAGTAGCTGCAGAGTTGTAGCATGAATACAAATTGTGTTAAGGTTTCTGGAATCGGCATTTAACCGATTAGATTGAGAATTAATGCAAAAATGAGCACAGTCTTCATTACAATCAATAAAAAGGTCTTTAGACTTTAGTCTCCTTAAGACTTCAGAGTGTAAACTTTAGAGAAGCCCGGCTCTGATTTACTGTACGACAAACATGACCTACGTGGGGTATAATGGTGTTTTATGGCTTTACAGACGCACTAATAGACCTCTCTAAGCTTCAATTATAGACCAATCATTCTGCTGTGGGAGGGAAAATAATGTATGTTGAGAAAACCACCGTCCTCCACTCGCATTGTTCAACGGGTCAGAGTTGACGAGGAGGATTTACAGTGACGGGAACATGCTGAGTTGCTCCGTAGGCGGCGGCGAGCGAAAGCATTGTCTCAGGTTTTAATCTTCAAGGCCTGATCTTCGTCTACTGAACTCATAAGATTCCTTTGTGTTCAAACATGTTCACAAATTCAACAAAATAGCCAAAGATTGTAGCAAATGTGTAATTCGGGGCCATATAAAGACAATTGACTAGATAACTTAATATCAAAAATTGAAAAGTTGAATAGAGTTTGTCGAATAAAGCCCTGAGGAGCTCGTCAGTGGCGACAGGAGAAAGGTGTGTTCGCCTGTTTTTGCAACTTCCCGAAATACACACTTCACACAGCGATTCGAGCAGAAACACACGGAGGTGAGGACGTACACACGAGTCTATATTTTGCATATTTCACCATTTGTCTTCACTGTCACCTTTTTGTGTTATAGTGTGAAATTGTCCCCATTTGTACAATTTACCCAACGCAACGTGTGTCCTTTCCCCTTCATGCGTCACTGGATGAATGGATTTACGTGTTTAATAACTGCAAAGCATTGTAAGTCATGTTAGCTTATGTCACTTTGGGTTATTTTCATAATAGCTTTACTTCCGAGGCTCCGCACATGAGTGTAGCTGCAGGGCTGCACAGTGAAAGCATCTCACTTCGCATCTGTGGCTAAAAATAGGCCAAGATGGGAGCAAACTATGACATAAGCTTTACAAAATTCTGCCCAAGCAGCAGCTTTTTGTTTTTAGCAAAAAGGTTGATGAATAATCTACGAATGCCGTCCTCTCCCCTCCCAAAACAAAAAGTCACATGGGGCCAGAAGAGCAGCTTCCAAAGTGGAATCCACTGTGGCTCAACAGACGGTTTTTATATTCGTGTAAATAGAATTCTTACGGTTTAAATGCAAGTTTGAAAGTGAAATTATTCGGCTGCAGCAAATTTTTTAAAATGCGAATTCACTGATCTACGCTTTTGCAGATCATCGTAGAAAACGCTCAAATGCAGCTTCTCATTTTTAGCCAGTTCTAGTCTATAGTTTTATTTTATTGACGAATCAACATTTAGGTATCAACAGATAACCAGTATTAAAGGACTCAAAACTAATCTCAATTTGCTTGTCTTCTCATTTCCATTTTATTAAAAGGAATTACCCAATACTTTATAAATTTAACTTGTATCCCATAAGCTCCTGCATAGTTTATTTGGGGAAAAAGGTTCTGCTCTGACAACGTTAACCTCCTCTTGAGAATAATTCCATTCCTGATCAATTATGGACGGATAACAACCATGTCACCTCAGGTAAACACTTTCAAAAGGTCAGGAGCCTTTTTCCAAACTTTACAGCTATACTGCAGATATATTATACATATCATCATAACTGGCAACTCAAAGACAAAATGCTAAGATAAGCCCAGACTCCGCAATATGGAGAGAAGTAGATGATCCTGGCGTGTCAGGTCAACTTTGAAATGCCAGACAACCAATCAATACACAGACAGTTAGCCAGACTAGCAGCTTCTCATCCTTACGAAAAAAATATATATTCTTATGCGGATTAACTGCTCCTTCACCCATTTTCATTTTCAGTCAAGAAGGTATTAATCTGACAGCAAAGTGAAGCCCAACAAATACTACACACTTCAAAGCGGCAGGAACTGCTTTGGAAAAAGCGGGCAGGTTCAAACATTTCTTTTCATTTCTATTTTCAGTCAGAGACACACACACCCTGCCCATGGTGTTTTCAAACAACTTTCAGTAAACCCTCAAATGTAGAGCCGCTTATTGATGTTCCCGCTGACAATTTTAGCTTGTTTAAATTTGGATCCGCCGCTTAAGTGTCATATTTTAGAGCAGGTGAAGCCTTGTGTTATTTAAAAAAAAAGCCATTACACATAAATACACCACATGTCATCAGGGTGTCACCTTTCGCTTCATTATCGTTTCAGGATTTGTTTGTCAGTTGCGGCGTCAGCTATCGACGAGGTGCGTCTCCGTCTGCTTCAGTTAGCGATGTCCTACGTCTCCGAGAAAGTCTTTCACCTCCCACACAGCAAAGTGGCTTTTTGGCTGCACTGGATTTAGTTAGCGGATAATCAGGAAACATTACTTATTAGGAGCTGGGGCTCAGGAAAAACCCATGGAGAAATCAGAACTGCCCGCACACACACACACACACACACACACACACACTCCCAGAGAGCTTGTAATGGATGGACGAACAACAATTTCAGCAAAGCAGCTTGTCTTGAGGTCAAACAGGAAAGAGCCATGACCTGTCAAAGAGGCCTGGGTTCCGAGTGTTGTTCGTACAATAAAGTTGTGCGGGGCGCGTGGTGAGCAGGCACTTTGCTTTCGCTCCCTTCGGTGGACAAATTGGTATCTGTGGCTCCCGCGGGATGTGATTTGTCCCTGAGTGCTTGTTGGATGTGAGTGCCGGAGGGCGGGTCTACAGAGGAACGTGGCTTTTTGATGGTTCCAATGTGAAACCGAAACACAGCACGGAGGCAACTCTCCTTCAGTGTTCGTCTGTAGGCGAAGACAAAGAAAAACTACACAACTAAATCTCCAGCTTTCGGTTGTAAGAGTCTGGGACTGTTCTATTCATTTTAAGTGATTTATTTAAAGTATTCATAATCTCTGAATGATGGTGCGTGTCCTCTTTAAGCGAAAGCACATGGGGACACGCACAGTGAACTGGATTAGAAGTCCGTCAGATCTGAGGCTGATGAAGAGCAGGGGCTTGGTTTGTCCTACTTGCTGAAACTGGTATTTCCAGAGCCTGATTTGTTCTGGGAAATAAACAAAACCACATTTACACCTATTTAAAGTTTATTTTACATTAGAATCATTGGCGATTTATGAGGTTGTGAGTTCATTACCAACCTGTCCGTCGGTCACGTGGTTGGTTTGATTGACAGCAGGATTGAAGGTTGAGGAACAAACCAAATAAACTTTGTCACAGGGGTTTTATTTCACTTTCTGAAACATGGGGAGATAAGGTATTTTACATTTTCACCAATTTCCAAAGGAATGGATCTTGAATATAGTTGATTTAAATGTGGTTTTATTAGGGAGCTGTTGGGCCTGCGTGGAGACAGGTGCTCAGAATTATCCAAAAAATGCTGATCAATCGATTTCCATGAGATTTTTGTGGATTGGTGGGATATGACCCAAGGAAGAATCCTTCAGATTTCATAGAGAAGATCCAGGAATTCTTTTTACTTTCTCTAACAGTGAGATAGGATATTAGCCTCGTTGAAGTTATGATGCTCTGCTCACCATTCTAGTTACCTACTGTTTGAAAAAATGTTTTCAGTTTGTTCCATTACTTCTGGTTCCTTCTGTTAAATATCCATGTATCTACTGTGTATAAGATAACGTCTCTGTTGTAGGAGAGAAGGTCAAGTTACGATTTACAGAAAGATCCTGGTAAAACACAATGCTCCACATTCACAGCCAACATTGGAAGGCCAAACCGCCGAGAGCCTTGGCTTCCAGCAGAAAGCAGCGCAAACATGCACAGCATTGAACCACAGGTGCGTTGTGAAGTGAGGAAAACCCTGAGATCACAACAAACATCTTTATTTATCATAGTCGAGAGCAGAGGCTGGAAACTTATTTCTGAAGCTGACAAACTCCTAAACATTAGACCCAAAGGGCAAAAGGCCATAAATTACTTCATCCACTGTCTATTCAATTACTGGCTCTATGTTTTGATAAGTTACAGCAACATGAACACACAATGTAGGCGACAGAATGTACTGGAAGCTTAAAATACTTCTTTAAGTTACTGTGGTACATTTAAGAACAGTGTGCTGTAATACAAATAGTACTTGTACTATATCCACACAGCATAATGTGGAAATGAAATCTAACCTCTCTATGCAGAACACGAACAGAACTGTGAGCAACACAGTGAAGGTTCACCAGGGGGTGGATGTTAAACGGTTAACCATTAATATTAATACACAAATACAATTACACTTGCAATAGCTCAGTGTCCATCAGTGGTTAAGAAACTACAGCCCGAGCACTGTGGATATATACCAAAAAACTATATATCTGCGGAGATATATGATAAAAGAAATGGCAGCGATTCCATAGATGCCGTTATCAAAATCTTATAACAAAAGAAATTTGACCCTTTATACACAAAATGTATCAAAATGAGCTGTAAATAAAAGGAAAATACAAATATTACCATGTATGTATTATATAGATTTGATAAAACAGAGGTTAACGTAAAATATAAACATAAAGGTGTTGCACATTCTGTAAAATTAAAGTTTTCATACCAATATACATCAGGAAAAGTGCATCTGTGAAAGGCTAAGTCAGTTTAATTTTTTTTGGCAAACCAATAAAATCGGTCAGGCTCTGAAAAGAAACATATCAAATTACTGCCCTGAAGAATAATTGTGAAACACTAACTCTGGAGGCTATTGTTTGCTAATAAGTTCCCTTTTCACACAAAAGAGAACCTGATGGTGACACCGAACGAGACTAAGTGGAACTTCACAGCTCCGCAATCTAGGATTTCTGCACAAGGGGCCCCATTGTTCCGGGAGCAGGTAAGATTCTCCTCCGCAACGTCCAACTAGGACACAAAGAAAATGAGACGGTGCATCACTGTGGAGCGGGTTGTCTGGCATCGGCGCAGAAAATATCAGTCAAGACACAGTTACAATGGAGGAGACAAAGGACGAGAGCGGAGCACAGTGGGGAGACGTGATCCGGTTCCACGGCCGACAGTGCCGCCGCCTGAAGGGCCTCATCAGGAGCAAATGTAATACAAGCTGGAGTGTTATGTAAAATGAAAGATGGGAGAACCCGGATCACTCAGGCCTACTGTGCTCCAATTGCTGATGCATACCTGTATTGTATTCAGAGGGGCATTCATTTCCCCTCCGATGATTACAACGGAACACCAGCTGTATTGTTTATTTGGTTGAAAGCACAAATGATATGCATTGATTCCTTATTCATTCATTGTTGAACTCAGCATTGTATCTATGAATGCGGGCAAAACGGGCCCAATTACAGCGAGCGATGCCTCCCTGCGACTCGACGGCGCAGCGAGATGATAAAGGCCTCAAACTGGGAGGAAAGGAGCAATCAAAGGCCACTTGTTGTCCTTTGTAAATTCAAAAAGCGGAATGGAAAAACATTTTTCTCGCTGTGAATGACAATGGTTCACTTGGGACTTCAGATTAGATTATTAAACCGTTTGCATTTTATTAGGGCTTCCGCCGTTTTCCCTACCGTTAGGAGGTGATGCATTGTCACATGAGCCACCACGCTATGGATGAGATGAATGGTCGATATATACATTACACGTAAATGATCCACGAGTACATTATACAGTTAGATAAATTACACATTTTATCAGATTTTCACTTTTCTCTCCGATAACTGATAACTACACATTAGGAAAATGACTAATGAAGAAATCGTGATCACTAAATTAAACAGTATTTTATACACACTCATCATAATGATCTAAGGTTTTGATATGATATTAAATGGATATCAAACAATGCAAACTTGCTCATAACAGATATTGGAAAAAAAACGAAATGAAGACACACAACTGAACCTCTACCCCCCTCCACCCCCCCCGAACAAGAATCTGAAACCAACATGTGGCTGCAAAGTGTCGGCGAAAAAGAGAGAAAGCTTCCGACGTGATGGCTGATCCCTCTTCAGCCCAAAGCACGAGTCCAGCCCAGTTTTTTAAATCCGTAACCAAAACACTTTAACATTTCCCCCATCAACCATAAAATGAAGAAAATCAATATCATTTTACACATCACAGAACCTGGCAGCATCTGTGACGCCTGAACGTTCAGTAACCTCTGACGGACAAACACACACTGACCCTGAGCCGACCCCTTAAGAAAACACACAAACGTGCTCATATCAGGTGTGTTGACACGTGTGTGTGTGTGTGTGTGTGTGTGTGTAAACAGTAAATTGGAAGCTGGACAAAACAGACACAAACGCTCCACCTCCTCCACCTACAACTGTAAATCTGCTTTTACATGAATGTTCATTTGTTGTGAAACTGATTCAGACTTTTACTTAACATTGTCAAGTAGAAATAACGCTCAGTATGCAAGAGAGTACTGCGACTAATATGGCATTAGTACTTTTACTTGAGAAAAGCATGTGAATACTTCCTCCACTGTGATATTTTCGGAGACAGTTATATACCTGATAAATGTGATGCTGAAAATTTGTTTTTCACAATAATAACCATTTTTAGTTCCCTTTTATTTCCATGCGTTTGTATTGAACCAATTTTTTTCAATGCTCTTAAGCTTCCGTTAACGAAGCTCCACATTTCCTGCAGGGGTTTTCACATTAAAAGGCTGATCAGAGATTAAACCCATTAGCCTCATTGATGTGATCGTAATGAAGAGATTTTAAAGAGTCATCCAAAAACTGCAAAGTAGAAACAATATTCCTGCTAAAAACAAACTGAGCAGCCAAGTATGACATGAAGTTAACAGGTAAAGTGTTTAAAGTAAAGTGGGTTTATATCAACCAAAAAACAAAGCAAATCAAAAACACAACTGGTTCTTTCTCCTCTTGATGTAAATAAAGTCCAGTAGAGAGAATTTATGATGCAGAGATTTTTTTTAACCAAGAAATACACAACTACTTAAACAAGCATGTTTTCAACCAGCAGCAGGACAAAAATCCACAGGGGTTCAATTCTCAGAGAAACGCAGCTATAGACGCGTTTCTCTACGTGGACTGAACTCATTTCCATTTTTCTTTCATGGTTTCCAGCGTCAACGCAGCAACCACTTTACATTTGTGTCTATTTATTTATGTGATCATATCCGCCTGTGATTCAGTTTGTGTTGTATCCCAGTTGTCTGTGTTTGGTCAGGATTTCCTCCACGTGTCAGACACTCGGGACAGATCCTCTCGCCCGAGGCTGCGCTCTCATGCTGCCACGGCTCCTCCTTGTGCTCCACGATAAAAAAGGGCCAGAATTTTGTGTCATTGTTTCTCCACAAGCGAGAAGCAACACCTTCACTTTTAAGTGGATTTTACTGTAGATGCTGCAACGTTGTGTTTCCAGGTGACAGCACTGCTGATGAAATACAAATCCCCAGCCCACCAATCTCACTTAATGAGATTTTATTTAACTTTTTAAAAGTTAGATCAAGCAGCACTTTGGGGTTTTTTGACATTGTCAGACGGCAAGAAATTGAATTGGAGCCCAGCTGCTGCCAGAGTTTCCGAATAATGTCTAACGCCACAGAACCAACAGAGTGCTGCTCGACAGCATCACTGAAGTGCAACGCGAGCTGCTCTGTGTCGCGACGTGAGGGACGACCAGGGTGATTTGTTCCCTGATGAGAGAAGTGACGAGAGGGAAATGTCACAGAGAGGATGTGTTAAAGTCCTTTTGTTCATTCAGCACTAATATTACCAGAATTAGAGTTTGTTCTCATTTGCATGAAATGACCTGTGGTTTAAAAGCATTTAGTCATTAATGATCTATGAACAGAACAGGTGGCGGTGCAACAGTCTCCTGCACATATGTCACAATTCCTCTTAAAAGCCAAATGTACAGGTTTATAAAAATATATACTGGAGCCCGACTGACAAATCTGCCAAAATGAGCATATTGATGTTGGTTTGCCAATATAAACCTTTTATTCAAAGAATAAACTATGCAGAAAAGATATGCATTTACATTTTACATGTAAAATGATGTCTTTTCTCTTCTTTCCAGTTCTATGCATTGGGCTGTATATGGGTTTTCTGTTTATTTATGGTTATGTATAATACATTCTATGATTAAACTGTAAAATATAAAACCTCAAATTGATAAAGACATCCTAGGAATCGTTCTGATGTATATATCCGCAAATATATGAAAATGTTTTACTCCCTAAAAATCAGAATCAGCTCCCAAAAATCTATATATCTGTCGTCTTCAAGCAAAAGGGATCGTGGGTCATAAACTGTTTTTCAACCTGAGCAGCACGAACATTTATCTGTAATATTTGCAGTTCGCACCTTTAAATTGAAATTAGCAGGTAACGTTCAGCCGGTCGTGACATTAAACCCTGAATGAATGCATCACAGTCGTCGGATGCTTGAGGACTGAAGACTCACTCTCCCTCTGTTTTCCAGTGATTTTACTGATTCCTTTAACTCGCCAGCATTTGTTTTTTTAGTTCAGAGAAGCTCGAGGACCCAGCAGACAAGACCCCTAACAAGTGATGTTCACAGAGTTTCTGCATTCACCTCAGTGGCCTTTTTGTACATCACCATTATGCAAATACAGTCATAAATATTCAAATGTCAGTTGAATTCGACTCATTTCACTTGTTTAATAGCACAGCTTGGTCTAATTTCGACACCCGGGCCAGTAGGACTCCTTTCAGAAGCGGCAGATTGCTGCTGTTCTTCCTCCCGCCCCGCCCCCCCCACCGCCACCCAACCTCCCAGGAGATTTGGAATCGGAGCATGCTTACTTGACATCCCATCAGTCGACGGATCACTAACAAGTAGGCCATAAACCTTCTTTTCCCTTTGATTACACTAAGTACACTAAGTGCACAGAGGGCCAGATGCGACCCAGCCCAGTCATCTGTTGGCCTGCCAGCAGACTCACTATAGACCGGGGCGGGCAACAGGCAGAGGGGAGGGGAGAGGAGGGGGGGGGGTTCACCGGGGGTCCACTCCCATCAGGAGTATAACCATTGTTCTTCGTTACAGCTGGGGAAAGCTGCTGGGGGGGGTACAGACGCAGAACAAGTCCATTTCCACACCTGTTCTCCATCACCAGGACCCCTACCAGCTTGTCTCAGGGACTCAACAAACACACACTCTCTTTGTTTCTGAACCTGCCCATTGTCAAGGTTTTGTGCCAGTTCAAGCAAAAACAGCAATTTATCAATAAAACTCCTATATAAACCGTATAAGTCAAATAACAACATATTACTGTAGGGCAGAAAGACTCCCAATTAAAAACTGCTGCCCCATCAGCGTTTAACAAACACACTGTGCAGAGTGAGAACAAAATAGTTTATGTTTTTGATTCAAAAGATGTTTAGAGTAAACTTTTATGTAACACGGCTGTTTGCTGAGCAAATTGCAGTGATTAGTTTCGCAGATGATGGAGTTTAATTTAATTACCGTTTGATGTTTGTTGGTACTAGCTCCAGCACCCAAGGCTACTTCCACACAAATAAAAAAAAATGTAAATGCATCACTTCTTGTACATTTACACCTTGAATCCGGACCAGTTTACTTTAGGGATCAACACACTAGCCACATTTTCGTAGGCCAATTAAAAACTAGCCTAGACGCCCAGATCGGCCTCCTGATTGGTCCTGCTGAGTCATGACTCTCCGCCCATCGTCAAACTCAAACCTTTATTTTGAACGACACAGCTTGAAACTCCAAGGTTATAAAGGCAAGTTCAAAACTCTTTTCACAGACTGACAGAGCTGTTAACGCTGGTGTGAATATTACAGTCATTAACAGTGGGACTGCTTCGTACACTGCAGTCACCAGCGTGCACTATCCAGGCAACGCAGGTAATGCTACAGTCATCCCTGAACACTCAGGAGTGGATATTGGACAATGGTACTAAAGCTTAAACACTTAACACTATTAAAAGTAAAGTAATGGATAAATACACTCAACATTTAATAGTTTCATTTCATATTATACTACCAAGAGAAGCATGAATGACTAATTTAGTACACTATTAATAAGTACTCCTGGCATGTCTACTTAATGAAGTACCAGACCAGATCTGAATCTGTGCACGAGTGGAGGGATTTGTATTTCAAGGTTTGCTGAATACGTTTGGGTTTGGACTGTTGGTCCAAAGAAAACAAGCAACGTGACAATGTTGCTTTGGGCTCTCACAGGATTTTTATTTTCATTATTTTTCAGATGAATTTTGTGAAATAAATTAAACATTAGTTCCAGCCTTAATTATAATCTTTTCAGCTTCAGGGTTTCACACAGAAAAGATGACTGAAATGTTTATTGATTATACAACAGGTATGACATTTTGAAAAACCTGCATTTTATCCACTATTTTAAAAAGTTGTAAAACTATAACAAAACTTTCTGATTTGATTGGAATATTTTCCATAGTTTTATTAAATACATTCTTGCCCAAATGTCCGGACCACGTATTTGTGGATCAGAAGAAGCGAAGCGGTTGTTCTTCTTCTGAGTGAGCACCAGGCTGGTCTGTTATTCACAACTGAAGTTCGGAGATGTTACGACCAATAGCAAAATCATTTTTTGTTATTTATTAACAAGAGACAACAGTTTGATGACCTTAAACACACAAACGTCCCCAAACGTGCTTCCAAGACTCCAAAGATCACCCAACTCTGGACATGGAAGCCTAATGACTTTGCTTACAACACTTGCTCCATGACTGATGAATAAAACTAATGCTTTCCTTTAAATATCTGGCTTTGGCATTCTCATCTCATCCCTAAAGACCAGCGAACACATCAGGCATTGAAATGGGTCAAGTAATACTGAAGATAGATAGAAGGGGTGGATGTAAACAATCGTATCTGAGCACTATTATGTATTTAAAGCAAATAAATAGAAACTACAGCCTAAGTTTTGATGGAATAAAAGAAAAAAGAATCACATTCAGGGACACTAGCATAGATTTTCCATTGAGTTACTTTTTTCTCGTAGTGATGTCAAACGGTATCTGAATAATCCTTCATCCAATCATCACGTCAAGGCCGTAAAGATGTCAGTTCATTGAGCCCTTCAGCTTCGAGTAATAATCAGCGGCGCCACAGTAAATAAAATAAGAAGCTGTGAACTCAGGCCAGCAACAGCAACAGCCAACCTACAGAAAAATAGATGTTTTCAGCTGTGCATTAACTTCGGCTTTATACCCCATAATGAAAAGTAAATAATCCTTTGATAAGATATGCAGCAGGCTGCATGCCGGGCTACAAAGGTGTGACGACAATGCCGCGAGAAAAATAGATGGATTAACACTTGTTGTACCACCACAGAGTAATAGGTTCCAATGGGATCTACTTACTCCTGTCTATCTTCTGAAGAAAGCTGTTATTTGCATGCAGAAAACAAGCAAAGGAGAGAAATCTGACTGCCCTTCACTGGGAAATGTGCTGGATTCCCTGGCAAAGCTTAAATCTGTGCAAAAGACATAACAAGCTTTTATCCACTGCAGCATCAAACATTGATAGGAAACATAAACCAGCATCCAAGATCAAACACCGAGGAAGCACGTAAACCGGGGGAAAGAAACAGCCATACACGCAACATACCTATATTTATGAATTTGTCACGTAAACATGGCATTAAAACATTTTCTTCCCGCAGTCACACACAGTCTCTGCCCTCACATGCATTATCACGTCATTACATAACGCCAGAAAAATGAAAGCAGACGCTCCTCACTTCACCTGGTAGGTTGCTCAACCAAACTTTTCAAGTCTCAGCTCGCTTGTGGTCGGAGCGTGCTGCGTTAGCACTCTAATAACAGCTGTAATGCCTCTGGTCTTCTACCTGTACATTCTGCATCACCATTGAACTCGCAAAAATGTTTCTATTAAAAAAAACCTGAAGGAAGGTGCATAAAACAGCTTAATGACACATTTAAATAATATACCACCACGCATACATTACAACAGGATACAAGATGTGCCTGCGTAGCATTTTCTATCCCTTAAGGGCAGCGAGATTATCACTGTCAGGCTTGGAATTCAAAATATTTCATACAAAAACTACCTTTGATGAATATTAAACTACAATGTTAAAATATCCTCATTTTAAAATGATTATAGTAAAGAAACTTGACTAAATTGTATGAATCTTAAAATCAAGAATTCATTACAGATAGTGAACATAGGAAGAGAATCTAAAGGCTAAATTTCAGACAGTTGAGGCCGAACGCTCGACTCAAAACACACTATAATATGACTTTATATGGATTTTTGATTCATTTCTTTGTTTATAAATAGGGATTAGAACCCGACCAATAAGGATCTGTGGGAGCTGATACCAATGTTTAGAGTAAAACATTTACAATAACGATTTATGCGTATAAGTGTGCGTTATAGGGAACAAACTTCACACCTGCACCCTATATATTCATTACAATTCAATGTTACTATTATCATAATATGTGGTATGGAGTATAAAGTATAAAAAAAAGAAACTGACTCATAAAATGTCGTTATTGAATCCTTGTGTATGAATGTAATTTAGGCTCGATATTTCATGGTTTAATATTAAATTTCATAATAAATAGCTATAAATGAAAAGAAAACACAAATACAACCCAGAAAATAAACACAAGCGCGCATCTTTTCTGCATTGTTTATTTTTGTAAAGTAAAACATGAAGTATTGGCAATCATAAACGTTGATATCGTGTCTGATATCGGTCGAGAGCATCAGTATCAGTCAGGCTCTAATATCGATCACCTTGTGTTTTGTGTTCTCTCCAGTGACCACAATAAAATGCCTCCCTCAGTACAAACCTTTACCTTCCATTACAGAACAACCACCAAAGCCACCTGCCTTTTATCTGAATGCACAATGTGGATATAAACAAATCTAACCCTCGTGCACGGTTAGTTTCCCCACTCCCTGTTTGAGTCAGTTGCAATTATTGAAATATTCCTCATGTATATACACAACCAAGCAATTTGACAAAACCATCCCACATCGACTCACTTCCAAAGGCTGAACGTCATCTCAGTGGACGAACACCGTATCCACAGTGAGCCCTCTGAAACAAGAGCGATGCAGTCAGACGTACTGAACTGTGAATGGTTCCTTATAAATCCATTTAATTTGGAGCACTTGTGTGATATGATGACAGTATGAGGTGGGCCTGTGTGTGTGTGTGCCAAAATGGAACTTACAGTTAAGCAGAAATTAATTAACACTGCCTCTCTTCTCTCCTGACTGCACAGCAATTCATACCCCCCCCCCCCCCCCAACCCCCCCGATCGCACTAACCAACTTCCCATTTATTTCAAATAAACAATGCCTGCCCAGCACAATGTAAGCCTATGTACTGTGCGCTACAGGTAAATAATTGATATGCTTTGTGCAGGCACACCGAGCTTTGTTTGAAATCAGTGGGGCCATCTCTCCATGAAGGTAGAGCAACACTGCCCATCGTCCAGAGAACAGCAGAGCCTTGTTTGGTTAGCTGTATCTTCACAGGACAGTTTAACTGGCTCGCATGGAGGCAAGGAGGGGGAAAAACATCATCACTGTGCCTCCATTTTAATGGATGAAACGTTGTAATGGATTAAGCCTGGTGGATAATCCACAATGTGACAAACGTGGACATCTGCCTCCCCTGTCACTCTCACAATTAGAGGCTCTAACTCAGCATAAAAACGGTTTAGATTCCCTGCGAGCAGCAGCTTTGCACTGAGGTAACTTTGAGGTTTGGAATCGTTCAAGAAAGCAGCCATGAGAAGCGGTGGTGAAACTCAGCAGAGAAAAAACCTATACTTTCTACCCGGTTATGTAATTGCGTTGGAACGCGTGGTGAGGGGGCTCGTGGGGGCTCTTTCTACATCTTTATCACATCAGTGTGCAAAAAGACAAACAAGCCCAGAAAGCAACGAGCAGTTCTCACGTGGTTTTAAAACATCTGCACACAGAAAAAGAGCAAGATCAAAGGGAACTGTGACTTCAGATAATGGCAATAAGCAGCAGTGCTACCAGTCCATCCCGCCTCAGTGCGGTAAATAAGCGTGCGTGTGTGTGTGTGTGTGTGTGTGTGTGTGTGTGTGTGTGTGTGTTCCGCATCCTCCAACTCGCCAACACCACTCTCAACATCTATCAAAGCAAAAGCGTGAAAACGAAATGCATGCGCACAGTCGCAGTTTCCACCGCACCGGCTGCATCTCTAGCCCGACTACACCCGAGCGAACCTTTGAGATGTTGCAATGATGCTGCTGCAAATCCAGTCACGATAATTTATGGTAGAAACACAGCCCGGATCTCCTTTGGAAAATCGTGCAACTGAATCTTCAATCGTGTGCCAGCAAACGTGCGTTTGTGTGACAAGGGAGAGAAAAACACGAGACGAATCACCGTGTTGTGCTTTTAACTTCGGCTTACATTAAAAACACAGAGAGGCCCTTGAATTGCTGAAATTCCTACTTTTACAACGGGTTCGCCCGCGTTTCTAATCGTCTCCGCGGGATGACCCGTAGCGAACGAATTCCGACAAAACTGACATAAAACGGGAAACAAATGCTTGTTCTCACGCGATCTTACCGCCGAATATTTACAATAGCAAAGTATCACAATTTAACGTTAAGTTATGTTCTTCTTCGTGGGATTTACTGCCGCTGAGGGATCAGCTCAAAATCAGCATATTTCTAAAGGGAGTTCGCTGCGGCTCTTCCTCAGCCCGCACGCTGCCGCTGCACTTTAACGCATCGTTGTTTTCCCCGTGATTTACAGCAGCGTTGGCTCAGTTTTAGGACCCGTGCTGCAAAAGTAACCGAGCCAGAGGAGAAACCGCACCAACACCGACACACGCAGGTCTAATACGTGTCTCCACGTTTCCCATACGTGCGACAAAAAGGACCAAACACAACATTTCAGAGTTGCCAGCTGTGTGGCGGCGACGGGGTGCGCGGACTAAAGTCGTGTGTTCCTGGGCAGCGGATCCGAAACAACCCGTGTGCGAGCCCCGCACCGCGCAAACATGCATCTCCCCTCTTTGCGTCCAACTTTACGCACACTTGGCGTTTTCTTTCTCGCTCCTTCAGCATCGCGCGTCCGAGTGTGTGTTTTGCGCTGCGCACGGTCTGAGAAATGTTCGGTCCTCAGTACGCGGCTGTGCAGAAAGAGCAGTAAAACCCCCGCTCCTCATCCTTCCATGTCTGCATGCAAACGCAATCTGCGGGAGAGAGGGGGGGAAAGTGCGTGATCCGTGCGCAACACGACAAAAAAGGGGGAAAAGTCCTACCTTTGTGCGGGGCCGCTTGGAAGAGGAATAAAAAGAGAATAGTCGCCAGAGAGCCGCTGCCAGTGTTCGCCATGTTGGACACCTGCTTCAGTATGGCAGAGAGAGGCTGCTTCACCTCCAGCTACAACGGGACTCACTTAATGAGATGCAGGGGAGGGAGGGGGCAGTTTACCATATTCATCTCAGCAACAGTTTTTATAAGAAATCATCGTGCTCGTGATATTTGTCTTTTAATCCAGCTCTCTGTTTTTTTTTTAGTGACAATGAAAACAACTCAGTTTTTTTTATTCTCCGGGGGGTTTGTGTGTGTTTGTTTTGTGCTGCAGGAGGTTGAGGGTGGTGTTATTGGACGGGTCCCTTTAATGTCACAGAACACGTTAACATAAAAAAATATATACATTTCTATTCTGTCATTTTCAATTTATTTTGGCCATTTCAGAAATCTTTTGAAAATAATTAATTCAGCCACCTGTAGCATGCAATACACAAGCAGGGCCGCACATAGGTTTTCTGTGAGCCCCCATGGACCCCCAACCTCCAAAAGCTGCTTCCTCACATGCACTGATCTCCGGAGGGGCGGTTTGAACGTAAATGTCCGAGTGAGAGCGTAGAAGTGACTGGGTGGTGGGGGGTGGGGGGGCGTTGATGATGTTTCTAACGTGACGACACAAAAGCAAGAAAAGCAGTACCACCCACGTAGAAGACGACAACTGAGATGTCAAGAGAGTTTTCGGTGATGAGGGCTGACGCTGATGTCGACGTACTGCAGCAGAATTTATACGTAATGTCGTGTCTTGTCTATTTTACTCTAAATTGAAACATAATTCAAATATTTCTTGATTTACCTAAATTATAACAACAAACGAACACAGAGGCCCCCTATAGGCTAGTTTAATAATTTACTCTGTGAGCCCCCTAGTGGCGATGTGGACCTTAGTGGCTGCTAATGGTCTGACTAAACAATATACTACTTTGTTATCTTCTCACATGTGTACTTAAGTTGACTATATAGCATAGTGTGTCTTGTATCACAACATCTTTCAATGTTTAAGATAATAAGTAAATAAGGTAAACAGCCACATATACACTCAAAGAGACACAGTCAACACCCAAACAGATGAGAGGGCGTCTGAGGGTGGTGGTTGTAGGAGGTGGTGCTGCCCCCTGATCTGTTTCAATTGTTGAGGTTGGAGTAGAAACTGTTGCTGGTAGACAATCCTCATTTTGACCACATGACAACAACAAGAGTAACATCAATTTTAGTTTGTTTTCACAGTCACTGCCTCTTTTTTTGGGGGGTAGTTGATTCCACAGAAGGAAAACATTCTGGTGCCAGCTGCCCAAAATGTTTAATCTGGATCATTATGATCCAGATTAGCAAATCCCATGTTTTGCTATCGAGGGGTAATCCATTACCAAATACTCCAAATATGACATACAGTATGTGAATAGGACTGCATATCACACAATGGAGGTAGAACAACAGGTCATATAACAGTGGGGGGGTCCACTCAGGAACAACAACACAGACAGCAACTGAGAACGTAAATGTTCTGAGGAGGTTCTTTACGTGACTGAAGTGGAACCACAAGGGTCATGTGACAAATTCCAACACAACCAGACCTAATAATGATATTTATGATGCACATGAGCCTGTTTTAACACTTAGAACAAGAATGAGGGATGAGGTCCTGTCAGTGTGATCAATCTACACTGATAGACAACGTTTTAAATCTTTATTATTGTATTTAATATTCTTTTATGGCTACTGTAAAGCACTGAAAGGCTTGATATTTCGCCGAATATCTACTTTATCTGTGATGATTTTTCTATTACTTATTTTAATATTTATTGTTTGTGTCTGGTTCAAACTGTCCTACAATGAAAATAAAGGATTTCATTTCATTTATATTTAATTTGGCCACATTTTGCCCCTGAAAACCACTCATCAGCTGGGATCAGAATAAAAGTGGTTATACAAAAAAGTTTGTAATAATCCATCATAAAACTTTGACCCAGATCCGAGACTGGATCATGTGATGTAATCTGCTTTAAAAAACCTTGTTTTTTTTACTTTAAATGGTTTTCAAGATTGGATCCAGTCCGATTACTGGACCCTGGACACTATGATAACCACTGTCCTGATAGCTGAGGATAAGAGGAGTTACATGATGGATGATGAGAGCAGATACATTTTATGACACTTCAAATTGAAGTGTGGGTGGAATTTCCAGCCATAAAAGAGAACATTGTCATTTGTGGCAATATTCTATAGATAATAATTTTCTACGAAGGCTGAAAATGCTGCAGGAATGTGTGGAGGACATTTATCACGTCTTAACAAAATAGATAATCATTGTAGCCTCTTATAAATATCCATTCACCCATTGAAACAGAATGTCATTAATAAAGAATACGCCTTGTATAGGGAAATGTTTTAAATTGTCAGGTAAGGTAATAACCGGTGATGTGAGTGTTGAAGGAATGTGGGACATGAGGGGTTCGGGGGGTAGGAAGAAATGGGGGGTCAAGCAGGAGAGCATGAACAGAGGTCTTGAATGGAGATTAATGACAGGCAAAGGCTAGAAGGTGTTGTAGAAAGAAACCCAAGGAGGGCGACTCGGGTTGGGGGCAACGTCTTGATGAGGCTTTGTAGCTTCACCCCTGTGGTTTGAGTAATAAAAGAGAAGGAGGCACGGAAGCAGAACAGAGGTTTATGGGGGAGGGAGAATGAGGCAAATAGTCATTCATTTATATTGTGTCTATAAACAGCAGAAAGCACAGTAGTCGACAACATTAAATAGCCAAGTAGACAAACACCTGGATAAACACACAAAAACATAATTAAATCGTTATTAACTCGACTTTAAACTTGATATTAAAATCAACAGCTCTTCCTCCTCCTACACCTCAAATTTTGGATCTTAACACATTTGCTGTTTTTCTTGTATGGAGGCTAAATGTCTGACAGATGCAGGTACGTATTTAGTGAACGGTGCTCGGTAATGTTGTCCCCTGGGCTTTTCCGTACAAAGGTTATGAGGAGGCTAATGGGATTCAATTCTAGGTTTGCACAGATGTAATATAGATGAAATCTGCTGGGGGAAAAAATATATTCAATGGCAAGGTAGTTCTCTCTAGTTTCCTACTGGAGTAAGCAGGTGCACACACAGAGGTGGATGTAAAACCCTCCTGCAGCTGTCAGCGTTGTAGATTGTTGTACTTAAAGCGATGAGGTGCTTTGTGATCAACAGACGTCTGCTCCACTGAGTCAGCTCCATTTGTGAAGCTGCTGCTCATGAGGCAAAATAAAATCTTACACCAGGATGATCCTCCACACAGAAGACGATCACCAAACACCAGGAGTGTTTCAAGGGACTTCAGGGGCCCCGGAGAAAAGGAACCTGGGGCCCGACGTCCCCCAAATGAAACACATGATACCATCCATCAATCTATTATCTATACCGCCTCTCCTTTCAGGGTCATGGGGAGCTGGAGCCAATCCCTGCTGACACTGGGGTTCTGGGTAAACCCTGGAAAGGTCACGTGTATCACAGGACAACAACCAGAGATAAACAACCATCCACAACTATTCAAGAGTCTCCAGTTAATCTAAATTAACCTACATGTCTGTTTGCAAGCAGAGAACCAGGAGAAAACCCACACAGCCACAGGAAGAACATGCAAACTCTGCACAGAAGAACCCTGGACAACTGGGATTCAAACCAGGAACCTGCTGTGAGGTGACAGTGCGAACCACCGATCATCTGCTCATTGTGCAGACACATAAATATTAGTAAAGTAGTTTAAGTTTAAGTTCAAACCCCCGACCACCATTCCAAACATGTCACACACACACGTGTGGACATTCTAGTCTTAAACCAAACCTCTAAGGTTAGTGGTATGGGGCCTTGTTAGGAGGTTTCTGACCATGGTGATGCTTCTGTACATGATCATAGAATTTAGGAGGTTCTCACTAAGCTGTCTTTGCCGTGGACGAACACAATCAGCTGTTCTCGGGGGTCTCCTCTCTCAGCTCGGGGCCCCTCACAATAACCTGCTCTACCTTCCCTGTTACCTGCTAAACACAAATTTGTTCACAATTTGTTGCATGAGAAGATATTCGTGCTTATTTTGTGAATATGCCAGTTTTGGGGAATTGCTGTGTGGAAACTTGCACAGCAGGTTTTAATCACTCCTACCACAGATTGTGTATTTTTGGAAAGTTGGCTTTATTTCATGGATGCAAGCTGAGGTATGTTTGATCTGATGTGGAGCAGATAGCACATTTATTTATACATTTTTAACATAAATCCTTACTGAACATTGAAAAACAATAACAGGTCACTCATGGCAATTGCATTTGTGCTTTTTGTTACTGGCCGGGCAGGTTCTCAATCTGAATAAGGGAGTGAAGAGGGGGAAGCTGTGCGTGTCAGCGGTGCTCATGTATAACCATGTAAACTTCCTCTCATTTGTTGAAACTGATTTATGTTCTCTTTAGATTTCAGCTCTCCAGGAAAAAACAAACACGCAGTTAACGCCGTCACTTCCTCAGAATAAAGGAGCATTTCCAGTCCACAGTTAGAATAGACATTAAAGCCAAGTTAGTATTTTATTTTGATACGTCATATATACATTTTTACTATATTCACAGCAGAGTTGAACTGGCCAAACATGTTTTAAAATATTTCCCTTTCTGAGACCGTGTTCCCCTTATTTTTCCCGAACTTCCTCATGTTGTCTTCTCCAATGGCCGCGGATTATGCAGTTCATTGACATTCTCTCCAGTTGATTGTGATTTCCTATTCAGGGCTTTGATGTAGGCCAGATTTAAAAATTCTGTTTGTGAACCGTCCATACCTTTGGTCTGTCGAGAGCTTGGCAGGATCGGGGGCTGACAAGCCAAGCAATAGTCACCTCCCCCTGAAAAGAGCCAGGGGTAGTGTGAAGTTCATGGTCTTCAAAGCACCACCACTCCCCCTCCTCCTCCGTCATTATGGCGGATGCCAGGGCACCTGCGGATATGAATGCTATAAAATAAAACACAATATCTTCAGTAGCACTTATGTGTTCTTTGTTTTTTGGGGGGGATCTATCAATTTCCTGGTGTCACAGTTTAATGAATTGAACTTGAATGGGTATTCTTATAAAAGAAAATACATGCAAATGCTGTTTTCTTCTACGTGATAAAAATCCATGCAAGTCGAATGAATGTGACTTGAATTCTTCAGGCTCGGTTACGTTTTCATTAAAGCTTATCACTTGACTTTGTTTCGTTCAGGGTGATGTTTGAGTTTTTCATGCAGGTTTCAAAGAGCTACATGCACTTATACTCTCTGGAACAGGGCTCGCTATTTATGAAACTTTAATATTACAATAAGTCTTTAAATATTTATATATTACATAACAGAGGGCGATAACCCTCCCCCCTCAGAAACTGCCAGAAAGGTTCAGCGGTACATCTCTTTGAAAATCTGCTTTCAAACTAATTTCCGTCTATTACGTTGGCTTTAACTCACAGCGGACGTGATAAGACATTTCCAGGCGTTGGGGGGATAATTCATTGAATTCAAATGACCACATCATACTTTTTAGTTTTCTCTATGGAATATGTTCGTTTTCAAATATGTTTAATGTTAGATGTGACGCATTTTATTGTTGCATTTCATCCATTTTCCAAATAGTTATGGACAAGTAGGGTTAGTTGCTCTTTAATCGCAGTATTGATTTGAATAAAAACGTTGTTGTCTCAACCTTTTAACGTCTCTCATGGTTTTTAGAGATGGAATAAAAACTGATTGCTGGTTTTACTCAAAGGAATCTTTGTGCAAATGTTCAGCGTTAAATACAAGAATATATATATCAAGCCTCCTGGAATGAAATAAGTAAAACTGCAGCGTCTGACAAGTTTGAAATTAGTCTGTTAGAGCTGTCAGACACAGTTGGTGCAAATATATTCACTGTCATCTTATGAACTCGCTCCAAGTAGCTCACAACCAGTTTGATGACTGAGGATATTTACTTATTACTCTACAATCCTATTCTCAGCTCATTGTGTTCGTGGAACAAGACATTTTGTGCTTTTTATATAATCATGTTACATAATTAAAACCCGGGTCAGTGACATTTAGGGAGAATCGTTTTATTTTCCAGTTCCAGGTGAGACTCAGAGAAAGATTTAATTGTGCCCGAGGAGGCTGGATTATGAAAAATGAGAAAGACAATGGTTGCAATTATTTTCAACATTGACTATTTTGTTTTATGACCATAACAAGATTACAGTTCATTTATTTCCAGAAAACACAGGTGCAGTGTACCGCAGGGCTACTGCAAATATTCCCTTTTAATTTGCATATAAAGATGGACAGCTCATCAAAAGTGAAGCCAAATCATGTTGCTCGCCCCCTGGTGGCTGGCAAACAACTGAACAACACTGATGTATGTTCAAATCTTCATTTATTTTCTTTTAACTTTGTCTGTAATTTGTAATTTGATGATGAAAACAGGTTTAAATGTCATGATTAACAGCTAAAACCGACTCGTGATTGGTCGAGCACGGGTATCAACACCACGGCTCCACTCCACGATCACTACTGTGCAGACTCTGGCTCCAAATTTACATTTAAGGTGTAAGATGGCAGTACCAGTATCCATTTGCTTAATTTTTGTGAAGTGGGAACTTTAAATACTGTTAATAACAATGGTTGTAGGTCAAAAGTGTACTGACTGACAGTTGTAAGACCACGCCCCTGACTTTGGCCGTCTCTGATTGGCTCGAAGGACGAGATCTCGCTGCCCTGTCAGGTACAGAAGACTCTGACTGCACCTCTCCAGAATATTTAAACTGAACTAAAAGTTACATGCACTAGTTTGTATTAAACCATGAAACATACATTTCTTTACATAGAAAAAAGAAAATGACACAGCTCAAAATGTGCGATTGAAATGTCAGACAGTCTCTTTTTATCTGTCAAACCTCAAGACGGGGAAAGGTACGGGTGAATAAAAGCCAGGCAATGATATTCCACTCCTTTTTTTTGTGTGTGTGTGTCTTTTTGATGTTTAGTTGTGTGTAGCCTCCTTCAAAACTCCGTAACCGGGGCTGACACACCCGCTGCCAGCCGAGCTGAAGCACTTAAAAGAAGAATCCATCCTCAGATAATGTGGGGGCAAAATTCTAAATCTAAAAAGAAGTTATAACTCTTTGATAGTGAAGAACTGACACCTGGGCCTGACCTCTGCTTTTGATGTTCGCCACTGCACAACTGTAGCTGAACTGTAAAAGTCTGGATGTAGCGTCTCATCATCGCCTTGGCTTTGTTATGCAGACAACAGATAATAGAGACGTGGAAGGAGCCGCGGATGAAGCTTTCGGGCTACATCCACGCTACAACACCTTAGCTTTAAAAGGCATCACTGAGGCTGTGTTTACTTCTGACGTCCAGACTACTGCAGAGTTTTGGAAGCAGTGGACCTGTTTTACTTTGAAAACTCCAGGGAAGCTTTGTAGTGCAGAAACTGACCCAACTGGAAACAATGTCACCTGCGTTGCCTCCTGATTGGTTCTTATCAGTCATGACCTGTTGCACAAAAATTGTACCACTGCTCTCTGTGTCCAATTATTTATATAGTTCTATTAAATTCAGTTTTATTGTATTATTATTATTATGCAAAACATTGCTCAAAGATGATTTCTGATATGGAGCTTAATAACTCATTTTGTTAGTTTTTAATGAGAACATATTAGTGTGGATGCAGCCTAAGTTTCTTAATGTCGTTAGTCGTGACCAGAAGTTTTAACAAGTCCACTGAAAGAGATAAGCCAGGATTAAAACTTTCCTTTATTGTCCCTTAAAGAAATATGCAGAGCCTGCTCAAACTTAAGTTATTTAAATAATTCATTGTATTAACTTTTCTTATTTTTGCTTCTTTTTTTGTTTTAAAGCATTTATAAGTGCAGATCGATTATGGTGTGTTTTGGAAAATAACTGCCAGCGAAGCTTTGTAAATTACACATGATTTGAGGGAAATGAGCAAACACACTGGTTCGGTTTAAACATCGATGGAGAGGAAAGAGTTGGAGAAGTTTTAAGCATCAGCAGAAGCTTAGTTTCTCACTTTAGTTTTGACTATACAAACGTAAACATGCAGTGTTACAGTAATCATTGGAACACGTATCCATATTGATCCCCATGCCGTATGTTATTGTTTTCCAATATCCGAAAGTCAAAACCTTTAATACCAATTAGTCATTTACACCTTTTAAAACTATTCAGCAAATAGCTCTGTCACCAGTGACACCGCTCGCTGCTCCTCGCATTCCCATGTGTGCGTCTCGTGAGGTGTGCAAACTAAATGAGGAGCAATGCAATCAGCTGAAAACCGCCTCCAGATTAAAGCAGGTCCCAGCAGGCCGGATCAGGAGTGAACAATTTGACCCCCGAACCCATAATAATGTTCTGAAATCCCCACTGTAATCGACTACAAGGCCCTGACAGGTTGTTGGATCAGCGCAGCTCTCCAGGAAAGCCACCACAAGGGCTCTTCACTTAATGAAATCTCTCAGCTTTCTTATTGATTTGCCTTAGGTGCTTTTGCAGTTGTGTGCAAAACACAGTGTATAAACACAACAATTTAAATCTTTCCAGTCGCACGGGCACATCGCCGTTCTTTGCATTCTGTAATGCTCAGGCTCAGGCTCAGGGATTAAAATTAATAAGACAACTTAAAAATAGAAAAATCAGGTTGGCTGAAATCTGCAGGATTTATCAATAAGAGCGAGCTTTTATCTGCAGAGTGGGAGCAATCAAGGACAACGTGGATCGCTAATGCTCGGAATTGGATTTCTCTCATCTTCAAAAGGCGAGCATTAAATCTGTGCATGAGATGAACTATTTTCTTGTGTTGTGTTATTGACGCATGCAAAGAAGACTGCATTAAAGGCATCTGATGTGTGTGTGTGTGTGTGTGTGTTTCCATAGATTGCACAGAAACAATTTGACTCTGCTCCATATATGAGTGTAGGGGTTGACACATGTTTATTTTTAACAACAAGATTGTTAAGATGTTTTTCCAAATTCAAACGTACGCACAGGTTTGATGATCAGTTTCAGTACATTTTAAGAACGGTGATTTATGTTTTATTCCCCTGACGACTCGAGTCCTATTTATTACCTGACTGAGATCTTCGTTTTGCATGTGGGTTTCTGCCCTCCAGGTTCCAACGTCATCCGAGCACAAACGGCTCCTGCAGGAACTAAATGTTTGCTTAAGCTAAAGTGACAGTCACGTTGTTTCATTGCAGAAAATCTACTTTTTCTTTGAAATCATACATCACTGAGTTATAGAGAGTGAAAACTGCAGCTTCTAAACAAACACGCGTGCGAGTCACTTTTCATATTATTCATTGTCATGATGCTGTTTGATCAGAAACACTGTAGAAAGTGATTCATGTTAGACACGGAGAGACTTCAGGTCAACTTCCACCAAAACAGACGCCAATACAGGACACTGGTTTAATCTAATGTACAGTGGCTGCAAGTGGAGAGGTTTCATCCAACTCTATGTAAAGTCCATTTCAGAGTGAAATGTGAATTGGTCTGGTGATGGATAGATAGATAGATAGATAGATGGATAGATAGATAGATAGATAGATAGATAGATAGATAGATAGATAGATAGATAGATAGATAGATAGATAGATAGATAGATGGATAGATAGATAGATGGATAGATGGATAGATAGATAGATAGATAGATAGATAGATAGATAGATAGAGAGATAGATGGATAGATAGATAGATGGATAGAT
Organism: Hippoglossus hippoglossus; assembly: GCF_009819705.1. Lineage (NCBI taxonomy): Eukaryota > Metazoa > Chordata > Actinopteri > Pleuronectiformes > Pleuronectidae > Hippoglossus > Hippoglossus hippoglossus. Next base: position 4,183,980 of record NC_047164.1, read on the forward strand.
AGATGGATAGATAGATAGATAGATAGATAGATAGATAGATAGATAGATAGATAGATAGATAGATAGATGGATAGATAGATAGACAGACAGACACACAGATCGATAGATACAGTAGAAACTATAGGGCTCATGGTTTATACAGCATCAAATACCAGGAAGTCGTGTATTGAAGAGCTGCAGCCACGTCACACATGCACTGTAGGTTCTGTCAGTTGAAGTCAATTGACTCCAGCATTGACTGTTGTACATGTAGGTCACTCCTAATGCTTGGAAACTTTTTATCACAAGGAAGTGAGCCGCACATCAAACCCCGGATGCCAGTGCTGTCATCTTCAGCCAGTTCAGTCGCGTTTATCTTTCCAACTCCCCCGTCACCACGACTTCCTCGATGATGCTGCGGTACATCCCCTCTTTCAGCGCGTCTAACGGTCGGTGGAAAAAATGTGCCCACGCAGACGCGGCAGGCAGCCGGTCGGCAGCTGTGCTTTTGAGAAGCCGGTTGTTGCCTCTGGAGCGGGTTCCAGTGAATGTGCCCCGTTCGCTCGCCGCAGCTGACTGTGTGATCAAAATGAGACTAAATGAGGTGTGCCCCGGGAGAGGGGGGTTATAAAAGGCTGAATGTATTAGCTGTGTGTAGCATTTCAGAGTCAACACACAGAATGATGGAGGCGCAGATACAAAGCCGGCAGGTCATGATTATTTCATTAGCATGCTCTCGGTGCTGCCTCCACTCCTCCCCACTGAAGTGCGAGAAGTTGCCACGTGGCATCAAACGGTCATTTGCATATCGATATCTGTGCCGCAGTCCGCTGCACTCGGGAGTGGAAAGGGACACGACTTCATGACGGAACCAGTAAAACCATTAACATAACTGTTAATCACACCAGTGAGATAGAAACCTTGCAAGTTGCTGTCAGAGCCAACATGTTATTATTGCCCTCCTGGGTCAGGAGCGGGCAGCTGCTCCGGGGTCCCAGACTATCAAGGGCCCCATATTAATAATTCAAATAGAGTTTGGTAATGTGATTAATTAAAATTCCTTTTAGCAACATTAAACACAATAGTAGTAATAGCTCGTAAATGGTTAGAAGTCTAATTTATCTCTGGCCACGCTGGAGAAACGAAAGTCATTCATCCTGAGGGATTTAATCACAAATGGACATGTACATGTGTGAAAGCACCTAAGATGCATCGAGGACACATTTGAGATTCTCTAAGGTCCCCCCCCCCCCCCTCAGCTGACGTCCTCTGACCCACTAATTTCACAATGAACCGAAGATATTTTAACAATTTGCAGTGGTTCACAGAGGTTGTTTTATTTGTGGCCACTGCTACGAATAGATTTTTCCTTTCAAGTGAGTAATATCTCGCTTCATTGTAAAGGTGCGTGCATCGATTCGCTCGGCCTCTCCCGGCTCCGCTCCCTCCCTCTCTCCATCCCTCAAATAGACTGGATATAAAAATGGACGACGCGACTCCACTTTCCTTAAAACTATTCAGAAACGAGGCCAAAATATATCCTGCATACGAACGAGAGTCTGCACAGAAGGGATTTTGGGGATGTGGCTACGGTATCGACCAATCAGGAATCAGTCTCAGCTGTCAATCATTACACTTCAGGCTGTTTCTATAGCATCAAATAATTTGTTAAAATTAAACTTACTGAAAAATGTGTGATAAGAACTGTATAAAATGACAGAAACCATCTTTGGGAAAAGTGTATTTGACATGAACTCCACTCGCAGGTTGTTGTGACCTATTCTGCAGCCAGCCACCAGGGGGTGTTGACTCCGACTGGCTACAAATAACCTTGTTCGGTCTTTACGAACAGAAATGACGTCAGGTGTGAACTGACAAAGTTGCCGCTGTGCATCTGTGATCAGATCCCTGAGGACAGATCTGAACACCAGGTCTGAACGGGGCTAAAACCAACATGGTTGTTAATTTTGTCAGCATGAACAGTTGATCGTTTCTTTGTTATTCCTCCAGTCTGGTGACACGTTTCGACTGTTTCCCGGGGTTATATTCAAATGACAACAAGACCTGTTGTGTTTTCCCGCAGAACAAACTTCACACTGTCACACTGTTTGTACTGTAATACCACTTAATTTGTGTGTGTGCGCCTCCCATGCACATCTGTGGACTGATAATCAGTGTGCGCGGTTGTGGGTTTACACACAGGTGTCGCTGCCAAAAAATTGAAAAGGCCGAGGCCAACAGCCTAATTACGTGGAATAACAAAAAGGGATGAGATGCCTTAGTGTGTCTGACAGCTAACCGAGGGCTTACATGAAACTGGAACTCATGAGCAGGTTTTATATAACACACACATTTCAAAGGGAAGTGAACACGTCGACTGTCTCTGCCAAGGAGGTCTTGTTTTCGTCTCTGAAGGGTCTGGTTCTAAAAACCCACTTTCAGATCAACAACAGGAAGAACAACAGTTCGGAGTCGCACAACTTCCAACTCCAGAAAGGTTGAAGTCGTGAATGTTGTGACCTGACTAAATATGAACCAACTACTTTGACTTAAACACCAAAGCAAATAACAGACGCAGCTGCCAGTCACATCGCACAAGTGTTGGATTATCATTAAAGCAGTGACGAGGAAGGTTTCTCATTTCATCCAGTAATTGGACTGTTTGCTCAACAACACATTGAGGAGTCGTCTTAAGTGAAAGTAGCCCTCAAACTAAAAGACCATGCAGTTCACTTGTCCCAATCTTTTGGATATGACCCACAGGAGCATTGCCTACCACTTGTACCAGACTTTCATCGTCAGGGTAAAACCACAACCTGGGTTAGTGGTACTTTGGATTAAAAGTAGGACTTCCGAGACATTTTGGGACCTTTGTCATCGTGGTTACAATAATAAACATGAGGTGAAGCTTGTAGAACGGTCAGGGAGAAAAGAAATAAGTGTGAAGTCAAACCACAACCCATAAACGTTTCCTTCCACCCTAACCTCTTCTGTACTTTTTGCGTAATCTTGCTGACAAACACACAAACCGACGGTCGGGGGTAAAAACGTATCCTCCTTGGCCGAAGTTAAGTTTTGACCAGAAGGGAGTTTTGGGGTTTAGAACCAAAGCATCCAAAAACTGGTGTCCAACAAATAAAAGGGACACTCACCAATTTCTTTATGTTCGGTTTATGTCTCTGGCGGAACTTTGCCAAGTTTGTGAAAATAAATCCAATGCCGTCATCCCAATGTCATTGTTATGATGTCATCTAAACTTGGATTTGGAGACTACAGGGGATTTAAAAACAACGTGCTTCCCTCGTCCATTCTAAAGATGTGTTTGTTCTTTATTTAAACATTTGTATTGTTCTGTGTGTGTGTGTGTGTGTGTTACGTGTCTGAATTCCGCACGTGGGCGATGCCTTTGTGTAAAGTGTATCTCCGCCTTATAGCAGATGGCTTTACATTACACACGCTCAGTGTTATTGTGCACGGGGCTTGTTAGACGCTTGTTTATGAGGGATTGCTCCCTCCACCCTCCTCCTGTTGGTTTCTGCAGCCCCCCGGAGACGGCGCGATCCGCCTCCCCAGGGGCTTAGACAGATTGAGTCAGGCGGCCGGTTGTCTACGATGTGCACAGCTTTGTCGTAATTGCCCCCCTCATGAGCTCACCACTGCCGTTACTTCACACGCTAAACCTTATTAACTGTTGCATATGTTACCGTGCCTCGCCTCCACTGTGCAACTTTGAACTTCGGTGCCAATTAGCCGGGGCCCCGGTCTGGCCTCTCTCGGTGACGCTATTAGGGAGCGCGTCCTTGGAATTACTGCTCATTAATTCATTTGTTTGCTCAAGCCTACTCGAGATTTACTTTCGGCAACAAGGGTTAGCTGTTTTTTCCCCCATTTGCTTTTTTCCTTGTATCAATTAGTTTTGAGGAAGTTCACGCGATGCAAATAGCTACGGTGAGTTTCCACACGGTGAAGCATCTGCTCACCGGAGTTATCTTTCTGTGAATCGTTCGTGTAATGATAAAATTCAGAATAGAAGATTAATATATGTTCCGAGGTTATATCTTCAGTTACATTTTCTCCGTATAGCGCAGAGTAAAAATAATGAATAAAGGCAATTAAAATGTCTTTATGGATGAAGAGGCAGAAAGTTATATTTAATCGCGGGAGAAGAAACACACACGTTCTTCAGTGAAGCACTGGCTCGTAATCTTCAAGGTAAACTGTGTAAAACCACACATTGTGTAACTCTGATGTGAGTATTTCCTCTTCTCCTGCTTCTTTCCTCTGTTTCTGCTAAACACAATGACATGTGAATCTAATTCTGTTAATTGCACGATGAAATAATCCATGAAGTATGAATTTCTTTGAGGCTCAACATCCGTGACAGTCTTAACTTCACAAATCGTCTCCTCTCGCCCGATGGAAACGCAGCCCCACGACATCCAGATGGTCAGATTACTTAAAAGGGACTAACCGCACCGGGATGGAAAGGGAACGTGATTTTTTGACAAACGACACACCACAAGTTATCTTCTTATGTGGAACGGAGCATGTTAACCTCTTCTGCCTCGGCTGAACGGCGCGGGACTGTGCAAGGTCCCCCCCCCCTGTCCCCGGGAGCGTGTGTCCTCCTCTGGCATGCTGTGCAGTCCTTCGCTGACACACTGATACTTTCTTGTCATTGATCATATTCGGGAAGCAGGCCATTGCTGCGGTTTCGTCATGCTTGCCAGACCTCTGCTTACTGCACTGGCTGAGGTCATTATACTGTACAGGCGGAACTTGGACTTTGTGAGGCCACACAACCCCCGAAGGACGACTCGTCCTCCATTCTGAAAACAGAGAAACTTCTGGACCGACTTTCCCTCGTAACAATCTCACTTGATCGAAGGCAGCAGAGAAGAATTCCTTTTCTACATAGTGGTGTTTAGAATTTGTGGGGATATTACAGTCAATCACATATTAAGAAAATAAATGGATTGAGTCTGACTGAACATGGGGCTGGCGTTCATCAGTCAACAACATTGTGATATGTTATAATACAATAGACATGTGGATGGAGCTGTGTACTGTTAGAGCCCTAAACTGTGGAACAGCTTGGAAATCAAGATCAGACAGGGAACATCCTTATGTCGTTTATATCTCCTCTTTATCATATTTTTCATCTGAAAGTTTTTATAAATGTTTGACATGTATTGTGTGTTTTTTTTTGTTTGTTTATTATTTCATTTTATTTTAACCCCCTTGTTTAATTTCACTCTGATGTGTTAATTTTTCTGGAACTTCACAAAGCATTGAACTACAGCCAGGTTCATCACTTTTTTTTTTCCCTGGAAACATTTCCGATGTCGTTCTTTTGCAATTCGCAGCGCGTCTCTGTATTTGCATGTTTTGGGACTCTATGCAGCGCATGTGTCGTCAAATTAATAAATTCTTCATTTGCACGTGTTTTCTTAATTTGCAGTGCGTTGAGCTCTCTCGGCCACCGTATGATTGACGGCTGAGACTGACTAGTGTCTGGTTGAGCACATATCCGGCCGGACCTTGATACCTCTGCTCCGTCCCCCCCGATCTCTACGGCACAGACTCTGGTTCACAACGTGCAAGATGGCAGCGTCTGTGTCCAGGATAAATCGGCTTCCTTTCTGGATAGTGGGCGGTTATTTGTCAGCGATGGACCCTGACTACTACAGACGCAGCTAATTAGACAGAGGTGGGAGACGGGGATCCGTCTGATTGGTTGCTGTGAGGGGAGAGGAACTATCAGGCTCAGTTCATTTCGTCCTCTTAGATTTTTTTAACTGATATATAATAGAGAGAAACATGATAATACACTGTGTGAATGGAAAGGAGCCAACTTTTCCAAGTGCATGAATCAAGCCAATTGACCTGAGAAGAACACGTCAGATCACCGACCTTTAAATGACTCAGTGGCATATAGAGTGTTTTACATCTAGACTCTATATTCAAGGTATTTCTTTCAATGCAGAGGCTGAATAACTATGTATTCAGAATGTGTGGCTGCTCGAGACCTCTCTCTCGCACACTGTCGGATTTATTTATTTATTTTTCGCTCCAAGATTTTTACCGGATCAACCCCTCGGATCTCTAATGTGTCACTGTCGGGTTTCCAGTCGAGTCAAGTCCACAGGGAGTCGAGTCTCCGGGAAGTTGAAGTTTCCTCCTCGTGTCAAGTCGGCAGATCTGCTTCACGGTCCGACACGAGGAAAGTTGGAACTTTTTTACGACTTCAAGCTTCAAAGGGGGAAAGACACGGACACCTGCAGTCAGCCTGACAGCTCCTGGTATACGTACAGTACAACCTGGGCAGGTGTGCTGACGAATTCTGAACTATATGAGGCTGAAAATCTAATATAGATGCTTGTACCACAAAGGAGGTTATGTTTTCACCCGTCGGTTTGTTTTTCAGCAGAATTATGGAGAAACTACTTCACGGATTTCCATGAAACTCGGAGGAAGGGTGAGACGTGAGCCAAGAAAGAACTCGTTAAATTTTGGGGTGGATCCAGGAATTGTTTTTCCTTGAATGTGTTTTGACATTTTCCCAGGCACGAAGTTGCCCAGAGTTTTTGATGCTTTAGTTCTCAACCAAAAAATGCATAAACGTTTAGATGAGCAGCCAAGTATTAAACAAGACCCGAGGGAAAACAGACAAATTTGAAAAAATCTGGGAACCATATTTGAACTATGAAGATCCCGGGGTCTCTGCAATCATGTTGCAGGGTTTAATGAATATTATTCTTGTTTTTATTTACTTATTTATGTAACTGAAACACTGTTTGGTGTCTGATGGTTTTTTAAAAAATGTTTTAATTGTTTTAAATGTGTATCCTTTAATGTATGCAGCTTTTATTTGTTATAAATAAGAAAACAATACATTTTTTTTTTTTTAAAAGACCCGAGATGGTCAAAACTTAACCTCTGCCTCGCCTCTGTCAGCAGGATCACAAAAAAACTACAGACTTCCACAAAACTTGGTGGAAGAATGGGACATGTGCCAAGAAAGATTCAAACAAATTACTTTCACTTTCTTTAACATTAGGAGATTCGTGGATCTTGATAAAAACATATTTGACATATTCAGGACACTGATATCTACGAGTGTGTTAAAGTTGTTACAGCTTGACTGGAGGTTTATGTCTGTGTTCTTCTCATAGTTAGATACTGTGCGTCATCAACTGCACTCAAATGTGCACATTGTTTATTTAGTTAAATATAGTTTGGGGCCATATTTTGCTCTCACGAGACATTTACTTACATTGAAATATTCTCAGGATGGACTGAAATAGACGGAGTGAAACACAGAAAAACGCTGGAGAGACACGTTCCAGGAACCAGCTTCTCTCTCTTCAAAGCTTCAACTTCTCTTCTGCTGTCTGTCCAATCTCCTTTTATTCTCCCGACCAGACGGGACGCAGAACAAAACAGATTATGGAGCTTTAATTGTTCATCCAATACGGCCGAGGATCTGGCGAGAACAAGGGGACGTTCAATAAGGTTTTTCTTTGCACACTCCACACCTGCCAGCAGAGCTATTTTTCCCCGAGTTCATCCCTCATTTTAATCCCTTTCTCTCTCTCTTTTGGTACCTTGTCATTTCTCGACTTAATCTCCTCAGGCATAGTTCTTACAAATATTTAACAAGTGACTTTGCCACAGCGCGTTGGACAAGTGAGTTATTATTCCTCCGTAACGCTCATTTGAGGAATGAAGTAGTCGCCCCAAAAAAAAAAAAAAATCTAAGAAATGTCTCCGGATGAATAATGGTCTTTCACTTGTTTAGTCTGGGGACGGACTCACATGCTGTTCCCGTGGGAATATGCGGTGGCTTGAGATACAGTACATAACATCTCATGTACAGCGGTGTATTATATAGGATTTTATTCTGCCTCACTTTAGGGATTGGTGGAGAAAATATGCTAAAGTTTGCACTAAAGTACATAACTTTGGGAAGACTAAAGAAATCATAGCTGTACAACATATGTCAAACAGTAGGGACCGAGTTTTTCTTCTTGCTGTTTGGATTAAAGCTACAATAATCAAGTTCTGGAAATCAAGTTAGTGCGAGCGTGAGTTTCAAAAGAAAAACCCACACTGCTGCTCATATGCATAAATCGTCTATATGTCGTGATTCTGGCCTCATGGACGTTTGAGAGACTTTTTGTGTTTGGACTTTCTTCTTCTTCAAGGTGCATTTCCGCCGTGGACTATTTCCTCTTCTTTCTTCTGTCTTTCTTTTGTTGTTGGAGCTTTTAAGTTCTTTATCACCTGTTTTACTTTGAAAACTTTGTCCTTGCGTGTCTCTACTTCCTGTCTTTGTCTGGTTTCCCTCCTTTTCCTGATGACCGGCCCCGCCCTCGTTAGTGTCACCTGTGTCTCGTTAGCTCGTCTCTGTCGTTTCCAGTCTTTTGTCCCACACCTGTATTTTCCCTGTTGCGTAGTTTTAGACTTTCTTACAACCAAATCCGTGAGTTAAATTTAAAACTGTTTAATCAGTCCTTGCGTTTCATCTGAACTTGGGTCCTCACCTTTCTGGCAAACTGTCTCAGCTAATGAAGGAAATTAATATTTGTGCACTTTGACCTCACCTAACCACATTAGAATATGTTTTGGGGAAAATATCCTCAGAAGTTTCCATGCTGCAGTTTAAAGTCGTTGATCTCTTGCATTTAAGCTTGATCCTGTTCTCCTTCCTGTTTGCTCAACAACTCCTCCCTGCACTGACCCAGAAATTACACTAAAAATAGAATATTTCTCTATATAATAAAGACACCGGGAGAAAGAAGCTCTGGTAATTTGAACACACGTGAAGCAGGACACAGGGAACACGGGTTAGGGCTCCAATTTCCACAAATAACTATTCTATACCACTTCAACCAAATCAATTTGAAAGGAAATTTGATTATAAGAACACTGAGAACATATTATGAACATATTATTTTATCAGTAAAATTAGTTTGTTTTCCACCTCAATTTCCTGTCCTACAGTACAATATCAAGTTCTAGTTGTCCCACGGTAAAGGTTAGGGAAAGGTTAGTCGGGTTTAGGGTGGACCTGAAACTTCCTGACCCCACTTATCCCAGTTGCTGAATAGAGATTTTGAGTATTAGCCATAATATTGTAACCACCCAGTGAAGACCTGCCACAAGCTACGAGATTTTGAATCACTGTTATATCCTGTAAGTCTGTATGATGCCACCTTAAGAAAAACACGTTTTATTCGCATTGCCAACGAGAAGTACGACATTACCCATAATCCTCGGGTGTAATAGTGACATCTCTGATTGGTGGAGTTCGCTGCTATCAAGAACATTTTTTACCGCAACCCCAAAAATCATGTCAGATCATATCGTACAGAGTTGCGTTATGTTTACCACAGAGCCTCTAAGATTTCCCATTCTAACGTGCTAGGGTTCGTGATGGTTTATGGGATGGATAGTTCTTTCACTCTTAAAGTAATTTGGCCTTTATTCGTCTTCCCAATATGTGTTTCGCCCTGAATCAGATGCATTCTGGTAACGATTTGTAGCTGGTTCCAGGCGTAAATCTCTTAAATATGGAAGGAATTTATGTGTGTTTATTGAAAATATTGTGTGTTTTTGTTGCCTCAATCTAACCACACACTGTAAATGTGACTTGTTGCCTCTGGTCTGAGAGCCACTGACCGCTTCAACCTGCCTAAGTGACTTTAAAATACAATAATCCAGGAATTCAGATTTTGTGCAAAGCATAACATATCTGTGGCAATTTAGTTTTTTTTTTTTTTTAGAAACATTAAATAATATTTCTCTTTTAGGATGAACATTTGCAAAGTGTCCATTTAATTTTGATTTGGTGCAGCACGGTCATGGCAAATTCAAAGAGCATTAAAATCACTCTCCATCTCTGCGGTTATTAAAAATCATGGGATGTCCTGAGGCCCCATTCAAATAGGGTATTAAATTAGAATAATAGAAGTTTGATATTAGATTTATTGGACTAGTGGACCGCCTGCAGAACAGTCTCTCAATTCACTGGCACTTTGCATTTCTGACAATTTCATAGTGGGCAGATTTGTCTGTTCATGTTCTATTTTATAGCCGATATAAAGTATTTCACAAAACGACCCGAACCTCATTCACTGTGACTTGTGCTGACTTCGGCCTGAAAGAATTTCCACACAGAGAAAAACACCTTTTGTTATTTTCTGCTCCGTCATAATGTCATTAGTGAGTTTGTTTAATGCAGTAATTGCTGGAGTTGCCACAAATTCCTGAGCTGATTTATTTCCACGTCTGAATTATGAATATCAAGTGAGATGTATAAATATGAACCTGACAGTGATTTTTGTTTGTGCAGGTTTTCTGATCCTCGGGGAATAAAGTGAGATTGAGAAGCTTTAAAGCTCCAGTGTCTGGTTAGAACGTGACGTGTGTGAGGAGAAGTCTCACGTTGTGCAGATGTGCGAGAGTGAATGACATCTGGATCACATCGGGCACCTTTTTTCATAATCTCCATAAAACAACAACATTATTTTGTATATATTCTTACAGGATAAGATTTCAAGAAGGCAGGATGCTTGTCATTGTTAAAATTCTAATAACAGCGTCTATAAAGGACAGAACCTAATTGTGCTGCCTGAATGAGAGTTAAATTTCTTTATGTCCATCTTGCGATAGTAGGAAAACATCCATGTTGGTCCTTTCGTGAGAATAATAAACATGAGTTCATAGATTTTGGAAGATAATCTCAGTAAAACACTTGTGTACTTGTGTAACCTAGAAACACGTGCTGTTCCTGAGGATACTCGCTGTGCTACAAGTGAAGAAGCAGTCAGTGAGTTGTGAGCAGGTGTTTTCCATGTTGTCAATCATCATAAACTGTGATGTTACAGCTTGGGGGCGTGTCCAGAAGTCCACCTCCAATACTCTGCATATGTATAAATATACACCCACATGAAAAAGTATCTGTACCACTCACTGTATTTTTCACCATGTGTATTTCCCTGGTGTTGTGTTGACCCGGAGAGAGACTCAGACACGTGGGCAGTCGAACACCGTGCTCTGCTCTCTCCATAACGCACGAGGCCAGCTTTGCATACATGAGAGCGCGGGGCAGATTTGCACAGTTCCTTTCATCGAATTTTTTTTTTGCGCTCGCAATCCGTGTGTGTGTGTGTGTAATTAGCGCCCCGCACTGAGGCGGCAGTTCATCACACAGTCGGCACCTGGGAACGGCTTCCATCAATTCTCTGTGAGTGAAGTCGAGCTCAGGCTTTTCAGAGGTGGGATGTCTTGGTGGGGTTTCTCCGAGATGCAGGAGAGAAATGTTCACTAATGAAGAAACCAGAAACATTTAGTGAAGCTGCTCTCACACAGACACACACACACACACACACACACACACACACACACACACACACACACACACACACACTGTGGACCATAGATTGCATATAAATATTACGTGAAGTCAAAACAGCTTGATCGTCACCTGGTGGCCGACTGCGGTATAGATTTTGTAAACCCTGCCACCTCCATGTTAGCAGATGGGACATGAAATAGAAGTAGGTATCTATCATTTGAGGGGGGTTCTTATCTTATTGTATGTATGTTCTAGTTTTTAATGTTTTGGATAAGTTTGGTTTTAATTGGTTAATTGATGCTTGAACAACTGACTAACCCTGACTTGCGATTGGTCGAGTGCCTGTATCGGCGGGACCTCGATAACGTGGTTATAAACTCTGGCTTTCCAAATAATGTCACCAGAGCAAGATGGCGGCTCTCGTATCTGAGATGTTTTGGCTTCAGGTTTGTACAGTGGAATGAGGAAGAGACGCAGCTTTCATCTTTTTATACAGTCTATGGTGTCATCTAGTTTTCTTAAAAGTGTGTGTGAAATTTACTACATGTGGTAACCGTCCAAATGATTTCTTTTGATTTGGACGAGGTTTCTGTTAAATTGTGTTTTTACTCTTCAAAGAATTTCACTGTAGACGCTTTGAACAATTAAAAAAAAAAACAACAGAATTCTGACTGTCACTCTCAGCCAGTTAAACGCTTAGTTTCATGAACCACCTGAGTTCTTTGTGAGACTGATTTCACATCAGCATGAAACGGCACTTTGCCCATTTCCATAAAAAGAAAAACATCAGAAACACAACACTTAGCGCTTCAGTGGTGTCGTCGTCAAACTCCAAAGAATCCACCACCTGTCTCGGACAACAAGCGCAACTGGCGGTCTGGCGTTCTGGAAGCAGCACAGCTGTCTGCAGGAGGAATGACATATTCCCGAGGTTTTTACACGAATATCTTTATCTTCCTTGTGGGGGAAAAACCGTACGAGTCCTTTTTCGGGAGAAATTGTTCCCTCAGTTGTAATCGTTGAGCGGGCCTCCACAAAAGACGGATGTGGTTCCCCCCTCTGAAGAAGTAAATGGAGCTGTGCCGGCTGCAACATGATGCAGCACAGACGTTTAGAGAGGCGGCTGCTCTGAGAAATCCCTGCCGGGCGGCGCACACTTCAGGCCAAGATCCACACGTGTCCTTAAACTGTTTTAAAGACCAAACGATTCAACGCATTCACAAAGCAAAATGTGCTTTTTGAGGTCATGGTGACCTTTGACCACCAAATTCTAATCGATTCATTCTTGAGTGAAACTGAATGTTTGGAACAAACTTCCCGAAATTCCCTCTTGGTGTTTGCAGTGTTGGGACAATAACCCCAACACAGAATACACTCGGGATTACTGTAAGATCCCAGTAAGTTAGTTCAACCTTTTTACCTCTGAAACTTTCCCCCTTGTTTGTTCAGTGTGAGCTGATGACCTCATTCTTCCAGATGAAATGCCTATATCATTCAAACGGGTTGATTACATCCACAGTTATCATATATTAAGATTTAGCACTATACAAATTCAATTGAATTAGGGAATGTAGCTGCACTCGGACTCGTAAATGTAATCACTAATGTGCTTTGTCGTGATTGGACTTGAGAAAGGGATATATGAACCAGTATTATTCACCGGAGGTAGAATTATTCATATTCTACATTGAGGCTTTCATTTTGGTTTGAGAAAATCAATAAGGTTACATCATCAGTGAATGATTCAAGATGTATTTAATAGACGTGTGTGTGTGTGTGTGTGTGTGTGTGTGTGTGTGTGTGTGTGTGTGTGTGTGTGTGTGTGTGTGTGTGTGGTTTTGTTCAAAGCAAAAACCCTTTCAAGTCTCACACTGACATCGAACATATCTTTTGTCTATTTGAGTCTGTGAAGAGGCAAAGGAAGCTTTGCTCTTTTCAGCTCTTCAGGGTTTCCACCTTTCGGCGGCTAAATGATGTAACAATGACTCATCTGGCCCGAGCTGTTTAGGCAACACACACAACTATTGTCGGTAGATTGCCGGGCTCATGTAATCACTTGGAAAAAAAGTGAACGATAAAGGCTCTTCATAAAATTCAACCTTCACGGAAGTATTTCCCGGGAGAGTTTTACTGCTGTTGGTAGTGGTTTGCGCAGAGACACACGGAATCGCTGCTGTGAAGATGGTTTTTAATTTCAGCTGTTGAACTGAGTGCCCATAAAACGAGCCGAACACGTCAACCCCCTCTTTGATAAAGTAAACATTTATATTCATGAATGTTTCTCAATCAGTCGTCCCGTGTACGTAAATGTCCTCAGCGTGCTCCTGAATGCACGGACCTGTGTTCGTGTGCCGCGCCGTCGAGACACGACCGATGTGGTAGCAATAAAAAAACCAAGGATGATTTCTGCAATGCTATTTTCAGATGCTGCGTGTTCATATTTGCAGTCGTCTCTGCAATAAATCACCAGGTCATTGTACCATGCAGAGCAGGGAGGGTGCAGCTCTGGTCCACTCTGGACATGAGAGAGCTTTACTATGATGGTGCTCTTTTCTTTTTCCTTTAGGCCTCCTGTTTATTTATTCGATGCCTTTTCCACACCAGCAAAGACACATTTAATTCTTTGTATTTGCAGCCACCAAATGACCGTGGAGGCTTGTAGCTGTGGTCTGGTCTGCACCATCTCCTGAGGGGAAAGAATCCGGCCCCTTCAGCTACAGCTACATGTTCCACTTCCTGCACCAGCTCTTTTTTTAACTTTGCCTGTGTTCCATTTGGTGCAGGGCAGGTTGTGTACATGGGGATTATCTTTATTTGTTTGGTGCAAACAGCTGCCGCATCTGGATGCAGGTGAACAAGAGCAGACAGGCTTTTGGTTCAGTGTTGTCACTCATACTGGTGACCCTTTGGCCCATGGCCGTGCATTCAACTGTGAAAACCTAATTTATGTGCACCTCTGACATTCTTCTTCAGTGCATTCTTAGAATTCGAAGGTTTTCCGAGGTAAAGGAACTTACATCAAGACATTAATATTATCTTTTCTTTTTAGAATGCTCACCTTCGAACCAGCCCTTAGCGTTTTTCTTCTTCTTTTCCTCCTCAGAAATGTCATCTGTCAATAACAACCGTGCTTCAGGCCTCGTATCCTTGATGGGCAGCCAGTGCCTGCAGGCAACAACACATATATTAGCAGATACTTGAAGGAGCGTTTGCCAGTCATGTTGCCCTGAGTCTGATGTTTACATTCATGCATCGACTCTTGATGGTGTAAATCTTAAAAAGTTTAATGTATCTGCAAAAAAAAAACCTTGGCTGAACTTCTCTTTCGAGGGCCGATATGAAGTTTTGTTTCCAAGTCGATTGTCTGTCTGCGAAGATGTGTGATCTAGAAAAAGCAGCAGATATGGAATATTCTGAATAATTAGACCGTCCCTAGTTTCTTGCAGTGATTGGCCCATTGTTTACAATAATTACCAAGCTATCAATAATGATTTAACAGCATCGCACTGATGTGAAAACGCTGTGTTCAACACGTACATTTTGGCTGAGAAATGAGTTTTGTTGATATGAAATGGCTAATAAAGTAAATATCACTGTTCCAGTTCATTTCGGTTTGCACTGGGTCATTTTCATTTCCTGCCAAAGCCTTTTGTCTCAGACTTTAACTCACAGGGCCAATAAAGTACAGTAAACTGCTTATCTTAATTAATTAGACAGTATATTTACCCAAAGGCGTCTTTAATAATCTTACAAGTCCCCTAATTAATCTAACACCGGTGCACATAAACATTTAATATGTTCAGTGCAGATCAGATCATAAAGAGGAAGTTATTATTTTGATGTCTGAAAGCAGCTGTGGAGAAATGGGTAAAGACTTGATACGGCAAAAAGAAAAGAATTACAGATACAAATACTACATCTGGATATATTCATTCTTTTTACCATGTGAACAACAACAAGCTTGAAGATTATTTCATCCACATGTTTTCTGGACTAAAGATCCGTGGCTCTGAGCCTTGTGGTGAAAGTCCAGCAGACCCATATGACCTGAAATGAACAGGGCGGTGGGTTCCCAGCCTTTTTTTACGATGTCCTGTTGAAATTGCACGGCCGATTTATACATAAGTCAATTTATGCTTTTTTTACTGAGCCTTGGCATTGGACGGAGGGATGTGGTCCCCTCATTGAGCCGGGACCCAGCGGGCGTCACTCTCAATCATGCCTGCAGGGCGTCTGGATGAGGAGCTCGCTACCTTTTTTTTGCAGGGGAGCCCACGGAGTTGGAAAATCCAGTGTGATGAAAGTTTGCAATTTCAGCCTTTTCTCCAATATTGCTCCGGCCACATGATCCTAATTTTTCTCTTCCTTTCAGAGTTTTTAGACTCTTAATTTTTTTGGGGGGGGGGGTTCTCTACATGGATCTCATCAGTCATTCAGCTCTGGTGGGTTTCAACAGACTTCTCTTTCTCCACCTAAAGTATCTGGTGCTGTGATCTTAACGGCTGCTTACAGAGTGCTATTTGGTTCCATCAATTTTTTGTTTTTTGGATGTTTAATCTTCCTGCAGATTCAGGACTTTACTCCGGTTCAACTTTGCAAATTCTCTCACGTCCTTCTCATTCGATAAACTTATCAGGTTAAAAAAAATCCTTTGCATCTCTTACATTACCACCTTTCCATTTCTCTAAATGATGGGATGGAAATCTTTGATTAGTGCCGTTTGAGTGGATTTAAGTCGACTGTTGGTCCTTGGCAGATGCATGGGCGCTGTTAAGTGCAATTCTACTTGTAAAGCTGCTGTTGGTGCTAAAGTTTTTAAAGTGTCGGTGTCTTCAGTCACCTTGGACGTACTCAAGGAACCCGTCATTGTTTGCATCTCTCTCACGATGGCCCTCACAGTTTTTAATTCTTTGTCCTTATCTTGTGTGACACTTAATTACACCTTCCCCCAACAGCCCATACTGACAGAGTGAAGACTGTAAATTGCCTGAAGTTGTGAATATGAGATTGTGAATTGCTGCTACCACCCCCCCCTTACCTTTATAATAAGTGGGCTCAAGTAATGAACAGAATGATGCCTCCAACTGGGAGAGAAAATTATTAATTTCGCTTAAACCAAATCAGCAAAGACAACTTCACTTTGTTAATTAGCTGCTTGGAGGAAATTGGTGTTGTTAAAGTATATAAAAGTACTGCAGAGGAAATTGTGCTGAAGTAAACATACATATACGTGTGTGTGTAGTTAAAGTAAAGTGATATGACCCCTCAGAAACATCGGTGTCCAAGCAGCATGTCACTGTTGTAGCTGCTGGAGGTGGGAGCTACTCCATTATAACTACATTATATACAGTTACCAGGGACACCAGATGCATCTAAGGGTTTATGAAATGATTAGTCGGAAGATCTGATCCGAAAATCAGTTTTTAGATATTGGAGCATTTGATCGAATGACTGTTTGATGGAGCTGTTGCCAAGTCAGACGTCTGAAATGTGACCCGGCCGCATCCGGCTTTCTGGAAGACATCAGGGACCAGAGAGAAGCCCAACTGGTCGACTCTTTAACAGCCTGGTAACCATTATGAAAACAATATTCAACTTAAAAAAGACATGTAAAATAAATGTAGTGGAGTAGAAAGTATAGTATTTCCCTCTGAAATGTCGTGGACTGGAATTATAAAGTCGCATACAACGGAAACACAAGTACCTCGATATCTACTCGACTAAATTTGGATTTGACGGGTTGTCGACATTAAACTTGAACACCTATGTGTCTGACTACCTGAGAACAAAGTAGACATGGAACCTCCTAAAAAGTATAAAATAGTGAAATATAAGTACAGTGTCTGACATACTTTCGGTCATGTTCAATAACCCTGCAGCGAAACGCAGCGAGGGTCGAGCTGGTAAAGCTGCATTATTACAAACCCCTGCTGTGTTAAATATGAAGGCGGTCCAGTTGGAAGTCTGATCAGATGCCAGGGCTGTGCTACCTGCTATGTACCTTTTTATAACAGAGAGTATTGTGGGATGGAAGAAGATCAGTATTGTCAGCTCATCAGAACCGTGTGGATCGGTTCTATGTATTCAACATGAAAACAGCTTGACATCAGTGAGTCTAACTGGATTTCATCTCGTGCTGTTCTTTTATTGATTGAGTGAAATGTGGTGCAACTGCATCACAATCGGCTGAAGTCTGGATCAAATACTGGAATGTGATTGTACTGAACTCTAATTTGAGTGGAAAGTAAAATGTTTTTCAGGGGAAAATTTATCTTTTTAAGAAGAAGAATTTCAGCTTTTCCTCCGAATACGTTCGACAAACCTGTGGATTGTTTACATCCTGTATTTTTAGACTGTCCAACTTTATTGTTCTGGTGCTTCTTCTGAGCCCTTTGGTACAATACCCCAGTAATGACTGGACCAGTTGGCAAAGCTATAAAAAATTAATACTTAATTGTAAGAAACCATAGTTTTCCTTAAAGGATTAAACCTTAATCCCGTATTTCTCTCATTGCTAATAAAACAATTATGCAATTTCTTTAGTTTTTAAGTCGTGCATTTTGCAGAGTCATCCATGCAAGCAATACATTTATGATACTACTTGTTATGGTGCTAGAGGTAATAGTATAAGTAGCGGTAACAATGTGGAGGCCGAAGTGATATGGACTAAGTGTCCTATGTGTAATATAATGACTGAATGAGAGATTCAATGTGCATTTTTTAGTTAAACGGCACCTTTGATCAAATGATGAACAGTTTTTCTTGCACGTATGATCATTATCGTTTTCCTTGTGTGATATTTCGAAAAATTTGTGTGTTTGAAAGTCCGATTTCTGGCTGTGGAAGGGCGGTGAAAGGTTTCTGTGACCCTAACTCCCCGAGTAGCTCTGCGTCACCTGCTCAACATCTGTATTTAGTAGTGTCTCCAAAAGGAAATGACCAGAAAAAGGATCAAATGGAAGTAAGTCTTCAGAGATAGGAAAAAAAATGGTTTTCCTGTTAAACATGGTACAATATCTGTTGTTGTTTAATTGTTTTACATTAATTAAATCTTCTTATTTCTGTCCAGGACATGTAGTAGCATTCATATGAAAAGTGCTATATATTCAAGGTTTATTATTATGATGCAAATTGACATAATCTGTGTTTGAAGGTTATTCACATCCACCTAATTTCACCTGATACGTTGAGTATCTGTCAGATAACGTCCACTGAGATTCCTATATATCAATTTCAGAGATTTCACATTGAATCCTGCCTCGTCTGTGTTTTTTTGTCGGGGGGAGGGAAACTGTTGATATTCACAAATTTTGATTGAAGTCCAACATCACAGGAGTCTGTATGTGAACTTTTTGCTTGAGATGGGAAAGCACCGCGGGGTGAAAGTCAATATCTCTACAAGAGTATACTTTCGATTTCATCTTGCACCATGTGGAGAGAGCTATGATAGTTCAACTTTTAATGTCAGGACAGTGTTTGAATGGTCAGACGTGTTTCTCTTTCTTTTTTAACGCGTATAACAACTGATATTTAATTGATAGCGTTAAAAAAGAAAACTCTTAATAATAAGCAATAACTGGATTTGGCTTTCGTATGGTCCTGGTTCTGCTGCAGAGTAAAACACACATATTCCCCCATTTTTTTCTAAACATATGCAGACAGTTATGATAGAGGCAAGAAATGGAAAAACAAATCTGTCAACTGCCAAAGAAGTGCACACACCCGGGCAGCGGCGTGCCCTAACATACGGTGATGCCCCTCAGCGTGGGGGAAACAAGGCTGCGCCACCTCCACTTCCTCATTATGAGCCCGCAGGGAGGCTACGTCGTCACTTAGAGAGATAATGTGACAGCCCAGAACAAAGAAGCAGGTAAACAAAGGCAAAGCTTGGAAAAACACCCCCCCCAGGGAAAGTAAGGGCGGCATAAGAAAATATATAAATAAAAAAAACCGGTTGTGAGAAAACAGCCCTTCAGAGAAATGGAGAGGATGCACTAATATCTGAGAGCCCCCAACTGAACGCTACAGATAAACAATCAGATCTGACCACGAGCAATCCATCACACAGATTATCGCTGCAGTGGCAAGGCTGCTGTAAATCACGGTGAGTGAATGTACTGTCCAATGTTCATATTTATCACTCATAATGTATGTTTGTTTGCCAGCACGTGATATATGTAGAGGGACCTCGCGTATTTCATCTTAAGGACGTGATGTTTGCAGGGTTTTAATTGCCTATAGAGATGGTATATGCTCCCAGCCGTAGGTATCACAGTGTCCTATAGGAGTTGCATTAACGTCAGGCCATCCACAGATCAAGATTTATTTCTGGCACTGATTCAGGGAAAAGGTTTGGAGAGGGAGAGAATATGGGAGAGTAAGGACGTGGGTGGTGTCAGGGCGAAAAGTAACGTCCAACTTTTATGTGGGGGCCATTTGTGTCTCTTCCTTACTCAGATTAATTAATCAGAATTCCTCCCTGGACTTAACCAGCTATTTTAGTTGCATAACATTAACCATATATTAACATTAAACAAAGTTTTAAAAAGTTGGCAATGACCAAAATCTGGGATATTGCTCAAGTGTCCAATATCAACGTTAATCATGAGTTTCGGATTCGCATGGTTCTGTGTGAGAAACTGTCAGGTTTTGTTTTTCCAGTGCTCTAAAATTATGAAAAGGAGAAAAAACTTTATAATATGTGTGAACAAGTTGAACAACCACTTGTCCTTACCTTCAGATTGGAGCGTATCAGCATCAGACATCAACAAAAATGTTTTACCCATTGATTTGTCATCCTTCTCCTAATGTGGACCTCGTTACTCCTTTCCACATGTCATATTTACTATGGCCACTAGAGGGCGCCCAACAATGAAACACTAATAAATAATATGTAAATTTATAAATGGAAACACAAACTAAATTGTGTTGTGTGAAACTGCTCATTATAACATTAACCCATGTTTTCACGAGACGATGACAATCACTCGTCCAATTACATTAATTGGGAGAACAGTTGCGTTGGCAGCTCTGCAGTTTTCTGTCACGACAGGAAGAGAAAACCAGGGAATTATTTGTATTATTAAACAGGTCGAGCCTCTAATTAATCAGTAAAATTAATGTCCTCACGTTTCAGCTCACTTCTAACGTCTTCACCTCGCAACCTGCAACTGCTTATTTATGAAAACAGAACCCTGAGGTGAAAAAATAAGGTGAAAATGTCACAGAAAAAATAGCACAAACTGGGGAGTGGAATTTCAGTGCAATTTAACATTTCTCCTCAACTTTCTTTAACTGTGTCAACATTACATAACATTGTCATTCACTGTAAAACGTGTTTTCCATATCCATTTGAACAAACCGCTGTTTGATTTATGGCTCGTGGTTTATCTCCTGCCTGCAAATAGCCGAGCTCGCCACAGTTTGTACGTCTCCCATCCGGCGTGTTGGGAAGCTTCAGCTGAGTCAGTCAAGAAGGAACAAAAACAAAGAGGTGGAGAACACGCGTTGAATAAATGAGATTTTTGATGGCAAACGACATTTCAACAGGTTTTTAACGACATCTTGCAAATTGATGATTTCACTCTGAACATTATATATTTTTTTTTTCCTCTTCCTAATCCTCAGCAAAGATTAAATCAAATAATGAGAGCTGCAGCTGAGAATAAGATGGTTGTTTTTAAATTTTAAAAAATCCTGCTTTGCTTTTATATTTTTGCTTCATTACTTCAATGGAGTGTCTGCTGAGACGCAAGTAATGTAATGAAATATAATCTTTCATTAGGACCGGAGGAGCTCGGCTGCTGTGTGTGTGTTTTTAAAAATATTATACAAACACACACACACACGACACAAAAGTGCTGCATTTTGTTTTGTGGCCCGGTGACTTCTGTCAGGAATCAAACAGGATTCTTCAACAAAGACACGGTGGAAAAAATATCCACTTATTTATTCACTGAAACATTTTGTTCATCCCAAAACTCTCTCGGTTCATGACTGTAAGTAAAGAACGACGTTTCTTCTTCCTCCCGCTGCACAAGAATTAAGCCCAAAATGTTTTTGTGACAGTCACCAGCATTTAGCTCTTTTGACGTCGTTTGGAACAAGAGTCTTCACGGTTGTAATCGTGGGTTGTCAAGGTCCAATGCGCTCGAACAATTGTGAGTCGGTCTCAGCTGTCAGTCAGGATGTCCCCCCCCCCCCCCCCCCCCCCCCCCCGATTTAATAGCCTAAAATAACTAATTCAAACCAAATTTACTAAAATTACAGAAACCACTTTTATCAAGACATTACTTGACTTTTTGGTTTGGTCCATGTCCCGTCTGCTAACATGGAGGAGGCGGGGTTTATCGGAGCCACCGGGGACAACAGGATATTATCGCTTTACAAATGGGCCGAAGTCCACCTTTCATGCCGTCTGTGTGTCAAACCATGAAATACACAATGTGTGGCACAAAGTGATGTAACAGAACTGTGTGTTTAGTTTATTACTTTATACAAACACCATCCATTTCCAATATACATCATCCGGGACAAATAGTGAGGGCACCACTGTTTTAAATGTGGATGAAGGCAGCTGCAAGAGGACTTGAACAAGCCCACAGCAGAACAATGTCCGCTGTGTAGTGAACCAGCTGGTCTCAAATGACCAGGTGAAGACAGTGAGACGCAGGTGAAAGCTCCGAACGCAAGTAAATGGACATTTCTTTCCACCTTTTCATTTCATACCCCATTTTCTCATTAATTCCAACCACTCACGGCTTCTGTCTAAGTCCTGTCCATGTTATTCATACACTCATTAAAGTGTGTGTGTGTATGTGACTGATGTGCACCATAAATAAACCAAAGTTTGACTTATTTCTCTCTGTCTGTCTGTTCATATTTGCTGATATGTTCATTGCAGAGATTATAAGTTTTTCCCTAAGTATCAAACTATCATCCCTTCTTTACAGAACTGTATTCTGCAGCTAACACATCCCGCCACACTCCGCACAGTGTTAGCTGCACATATTTATATCTGCACGACAGCTTCTAAACTCGGAGCCAAGTGTGAACGCCGTAGTTCAGCGTTCGGTTCAAGTTGAGCAGGGAATGAAGAGCAAGACAGACTTAGGGAAAAATCAATTGTGCTGTGGAAAAAGAAAAAAGCAGTCTGTCAGAGCGGGAAAGTACAGCGCGGTGATTTCAACACGCGCAGTCAGGCAGAGCGTGTTTGAAGAGCGGCTTCACTTGCTTTGTTATCGAGCTACACCGGCCTATCAGGGAATCTCTCCATTACTGAGGTTCTTCAAACAACAGTTCCTGTCTGACCCCGCTGATCAAACATGCATCTGCAGCGTCCTCTTTCCAAATCCAAACGCTCCGGAATCAATGCCACAGCGCAACGTGATGGATAATTGCCCAGTGAAAG
This sequence comes from Hippoglossus hippoglossus, assembly GCF_009819705.1. Classification (NCBI taxonomy): domain Eukaryota; kingdom Metazoa; phylum Chordata; class Actinopteri; order Pleuronectiformes; family Pleuronectidae; genus Hippoglossus; species Hippoglossus hippoglossus. The sequence continues at coordinate 4,206,731 of NC_047164.1, forward strand.
TCATTGTTAATCATCTGAAATGTGATTTACGAGTGCGAGGATAACTGATAATTATATGGTATTGTAATAATGACTACTTCCCTCAAGGTCGGGCTATTTCATTTAATACAGGATGAAAAAAAAAACACACACACAGAGGGAATGAAGATGTGTGGTGCATTTAAAACAGCTTTTAATCGGCCTGATGTAAAAATGCATCGGCCGCCTGGGTGAAGGCTGGAAAAAACCCAGTGTCTGTTGAGACAGAGATGCATGTTTGATTCCGTCTTTAATCTTGGTTTTGAGTTCAAACACGATCCAGCCTGACTGCTCCTCAGCGGACGACTCGTCTGACTCACTGGAAGAAGACCGCAGCTGTGTGCCTGTGATTAAGGCGCCTGTGTCGGGCAGCGTGGTCGTCTTCCTCCGCCTCTGGCCTCGTACCTGCTCCCAGAACTCCCTTTGCTGTGGTAAACAGCACCGACCTGCAAACGAGCAAACCTCCACGCTGAAAACTGCAATTTCGGACAAATATTGAATTTGTCCTCGTACATCCTTTATTGTTTTTGTAGCTAAGATAAGATAAGTCTTTTCCCCCTGGAAACTAGTTCCCCCTGGAACCTTTTACAGCTGCACGACTGTGGCGTCCTGTATTTGAAACAAGCCATACTGTATTTTTCCTGTAGTGGAACGATGATGGATGCAACCAGACCATTCTCCTGGTTCTGCCTCCTACATAAAGGGGAACCACCTGGAACTGATTAGCTGAGAAACGTATCAATGAAAGTTAATTTTTTTATATATATTTACCGTATGGTAGAGAATTTGTACATGGAAGCATTATTTTGTTTCAATCGGTCTTGAGGGATGATATAATATTTAAATCAAGAATTATTGTGTGAAGTGGAGGGAGTTTGCTCATCTAGTCGTATAAGGTATAAAGTTTTTAGCTTGTGAGGTCAAGTGTGGTCCGTGTCCCGTCTGCTAACATGGAGCAAACCTTTTAAGGTCACGAATGAAACTGTACACTCAGTTAAAAGATAATTGTACAGAGGATGCTATGCTATGCTGTGACACAAATACTCACATAGGTCTTGTGCAAAATAAACAATAAATGATTTTAATAAATGTTTTTAACAACAACTCGTTCAGCCCCTTATTGGTTAAACTATAGTTAAATGGTGAAACCCTGCAGCTCCTCGAGCAGTTTTTCCGTACGTCCTCCACACGGCGACTGCTTGAGATCATTTGACACACGATCAATTTCTCTCAAATGTCTGACCGCTGGTGAGTCGGAGTCATTGCTGTTCATTTATCTGTAGCCTCAGCCGCACGCTGCTCGCGCTGACATGTCGGAGACCCACGTGGACGGGTTTGTGAAGCAGACCCCCCCCCGGCTGGATGAGCTTTCATTTGGTCATTTCTTTTAGCTATAGTGTGTTTATGAAATTGATCTGTTTCAACTGTGATTTCTTTCCTTATTCCTGCAGCTAAACTCTGCGGAGGCACATGATTGAAGTCGCAGCCCCCCCCCCGTAGAAAACAGCACTATTCTAATGAAAGGTCATCTTGAAGTGAAGTGAGTGGGAAGAAGAAGTTGATTTGTAAATAAAGTGAATGTAAGTGAGCGGCTGCGAGAAAAAGTAAAGTGACACATGAGCCTCATTCACACACCTGTTTGTGTATTATTTTATTTTACTATTCACTATTTTATATATATATATAAAAAGAGGAGTTTCAAACCCTGTCATTTAGTATCAAGTCGTCATTTATGAAACTAAATGTGATTTAAAAGGAGCTCGTGCACTAATACCTGCACTTATAGTTGTTACACTCTCATAACATCCAAACCTTCGAATCCTTTCTTCTTGTCCTCTCCGTACATCTTGCCAGGGTTGAGTCAGTCCAGCCTACACAAGCATGAACAATAACCTCACCCTGACTCAGGAGCCTGACAACATAATAAATTAACTCAATTAACTAAAAACAAATCGGCTGAAGACGACCACGCGATGTGGATGAACGTGGTCAAGGTGAGGCTGGAGCCTATAAAGCTTCAGATTTAGATTGATGGTGTCGGACAAACAAAAATAAAATTAAAAAAATTACAGCGCTATTATCCTGCTATTAAGTTCGCTAAGGTGAAGGATAAGCTGCGCATAACACGGGTCATAATATGCTTCAGTGAATAGCCACTGACGAGATGGAGGGAACCTTGAGTGAATATTAAATACAACAGCAAATGAAGAAGCTCCGAGTTCATTGTGTGGGTGAGGTTTTGTAATAAGCTCCACAAATGCTCAGTGTCAGTGGAAAGTGGAAGGACACTCGGAGCTCATACCTTTTTACCAAGGCTAACGCCGCATCTCGCCATGTCAGAGAAAGGCGGAAAAAAATAAAATCCTGGCTCTGCCCCAAAATTAAATTAGTTCTGGGGTCGTGCCTCACACCTCCACAGAACACTCTGGAAACCGCTTCAGTGGTTTATTTTGTGTTTTCTCCTGCTGACTAACACGGTCGGAAAACGAACAAACAAGCAATGAAAACACTGGAATGTCACCCAGTAGAGTGCAAACCTCCACCAAGGCCCCAACAAATCCCCTTATGTTCAGTGAAGTTGCACCAGATTTCACAAATATCAGTCCCCTAAACATGCCAGTTTCTTTTGCCTATTGTTTAATGGGAAATCTGCGAAAAATGTCAAAACGTTCTTTTTTGAACCACGTCCCATCCTTCCAAGTTTTGCAGAAATCCGTCAAGTAGTTCTTTGGAAACCCGGCTGACACGGAAACAAACTCCCGAGCTCCTGGAATCATTGTGTGGTAGTTTGTGTGCTTGTGTTGATAAAAGCCTCCAGGATGGTTCTTGCCCTGTGCTTCTCCATCCCTCCATCCATCCATCTTTCCTTCCATCCATCCATTTTTCCATACTGCTCATCCTTTTAGGGGTTGAACGGCTGCTGGAGCCAATCCCAGTGGACATAGGGTGGGGAACTGGGTTCAAGTCGCCAGCGTCTTACATAACCAATCACACAGATGGAGAATTTAAAGTCTCCAATTAACCCAACCTGCTTGTCTCTGGACTGTGGGAGGAAGCACCTGGAGAAAACCCACACAGACGGGGGCGGGGGGGACAGCATGCAAACTTTACACAGAAAGTCCATCTTGCTGATAACCAGTATTCCACCATTTTTCATTTCAACGTTATTTCATTTCTAAATTTAACACCTTCATGAATCGAGCTGATATCGTGCTGCGTGTGCCTCTATATATATTTGGCCTCCAGCTCATATTTGCACAAGTTTAACTTCTGTCCCTATGTTTTCCTATCTATCACGAACCATATGTTTATACTTTGAATAAAACAGCTCATATTTCCTTGTTCTGTCCACCTGTAGACAAACCTGCTACAAAATGAGCCGTTGGAAAAAAATGTTTCATCCCTCGAAAAATAATGGCGCCCTAACCAACTATATGTTTCCACGGTGGGTATGAATAATACGCTGATGTCACTTACTGTACTCGCCGTGAATATTTAATGCAAAAGATGCTGCTCAGGACTCTGTGGCCCCGGCGGCTCCGCTGCAGTTACACCCGCTCCGAGGATGTTGCGTTACTGCCACCATTTGGACACTGCGTAAAATGGTCAGTCAATATTTAATTCCAGCTCGGCCCTGAACCACCTGAGCACATAAATTGTGTGTTATTACAGGAAAAGGTAGCAGAGCGTCAATATCTCCGGCTAGACGCTGCTTTTGATCTTAAACACGAGCACAATTTCCTGCCTTGTTATCCTATAAAATTTAAAAAATCCAAAAGAGACACGAGGCTCGGTATTGAAACTCGGGGTCTGCTTGGATCCACGTTTTCTGATCTTTGTTCTTCCTTTATTCCACAACCACTTTCTTTTTCTTTTTTTTTAAAATAGACTTTGCATGACTTCCTCCCCTAATTACTGCCACTGTCTCCTTTTCTCTGCTCATTCCCTCTTTTCAGGAGAATAAAAAAAGGATCCCACTGTTTCCACGGTAACATTTCTCCCTCCACCTCCCTTGAATAACTCGTTGTGCATCTTTTCTCGTAAGTTGACGATTAACACGCGGACAACAAACGAGTCCTCTGAAGAGAGACCGTTTCCACTTTCTCTTTTTTCTGTTCATAAATATATTACTTTGTGCGACAGACTCCAGAAATCTCTCCCATCTTGAGTGGCAGCTCCGTATTTGACTCCATCCTGTTTTTTTTCTTTCCTCTGCCTCGTTCCTGATCAGAGCTGATATCACAGACAGATTGGAAAAAAGGGAGGTAGTCTTTACCTTTGCTATCTGTCAGCTTAATCCCCTATGGAACATAACTTCATTTTCTCTCAACACTGTTTTGTTAGCCACCCTTGACTCCTACCCCCCCAAACGCTCTGTGTTTCATCATCCTAATCATTAAAAGTTTCTCAAATCCTCTTCCCCTTGTGATGGCAGCGTTTTCTTTTTCTTTTCTGTCTGTTCTTCATCTTTCTCATTTAACAATAAAACATCAGATCTTTCTCTCAAATAGAGAAGCACCTAAATCCATCCAGTGCCCGTACTTTCACAAATTACACAGCAGCGGTTTCGTATCATTTTCTTGCAACTAACTGAAGTTTAGCAAAAAACAAGCAAAGTACTTCCTCCATTGCTTCTGGCAAACAAGAGCCACTACTGGCTGCATGATTATGGGAACTGAAGTGGCTAATGTTTGTCAATTTAAAGGAATTTGCTGAAATGATGGACCCAATCTTCTTTGATTGAGATCTGAGTTTCTCAAAACATTTTAGCAAGATCATCAAATCAGCTATCGGTCAAATCAGGAGTATTAGATCATTTCTCATATTCAGTGATGCACAATCTGTTCTTCATGCTTTTGTCTCCAGCCATCTGGATTACATACTGTAACTCGATATGTGCAGGAGTGCCCCAGAAATCTATCAACCGTCTCCAACTTGTCCAGAGTTCTTAGGGAAACTCGAAAGTATGTAGTATCATTGCACTGGCTACCATTGATTTCAAAATGCTATTGCTAGTTTTTTAATCTCTTAGCGGCATTGCCCCCCCCCCCCCCTCTTATATCACTGGCCTTCTAATGCCGTAAGTACCTGCTCGTGATCTCAGATCTGCAGATCAACTGTTGCTCTTGGTTCTCAAGGTAAAGACGTGAAACTCAGGGCTCCACGACTATGGAATAACCCTCCACCTGGAATCAGACTAGCTACCTCGTTGTCCTCTTTTAACTCTTGTTTAAAGACATATTTTTATAAAAATGGCTTTTACCTAGATGTCTTATGTCTTTGTGTATGTAATGTTTCTGTTTCTATGTTTTTATTAAAGCCGTCCTAATCTCGTGATCACTTGATGTCATTTCTAACATACGGATCAAGCTGCAGTAAACGGTAGTAACCACATAATTAACCATTCACCACAAAGTCCCTTAAGGACGTCACCTTCTGACAGATTTGATGCTGCTGAGACATTAACAACATCAAAGTTTGTGCGACACCGAGCGAAGAAGCCTAAAATCCAGGGGAGCATTTAGAGTGTGTGGCTCCCTTTATATTAAGGGTATAAATCTAATAAGAACAGCCGTCCCTCTGCAGCGATTGTTTGGTTTTATTACCACCTACATGCGCCCTGGTATTAGTCTCCCCGTGCAAATAAACTCAAGCGCTGCTGTTGAGGAAAAAGTTCATTTCTTGGCAGCTTGTGTTGGACTCTAATGAATTGTGTTTTGTTTGTGTGTTACCTCTGCTGCAGTTTGTCAGCGGTATTACTCAAAAACAACTGTTTTTGTTTCCATTAAAACTTCGTGGAGGGGTGAGACGTGGAAGAACCAATAGCTTTAGCCCTGGAGAAGGTGTGTGTGCTCTCCAACTGCCCATCTGGTTTGTTTATTTGTTTATTTGTTTATTTGTTTATTGCACAAAATACCTTTTTTCCACCCGCTCTGAACTGATTCCTTCCACATTTTAAACAGGTTTGACACCACAATGCCCCAGTTGGCGCCAGTAAAGCTTTATTTTGTTGGTAGTTCTTCCTACAAACAAATACAACACCAATGAAACTTTAATATTCGAACCCATTTGCCAAACCCCCTAAAAACCTCAACGGAATCACAAAGGAAGAAGATGAATGGTCATTTCCATTGGAAAGAGGCAGAACTACTTTAGTTCAGACCCTGGCACCACAGCGGTGGATGAATACACCATTAATGGAGACTTTTTGTTACCGCACATTTAAACGTTACGAATTTTGAATATTCCCCTTGGAGTCATTCCAGTGGCTTGTGAACCACGTCGCACACACAGGCGCTGATTTCACAAACCAGAGGGTAACACACGAGTGACTGTTTTACAACAACATCCCCAAAGCTTCTTCTTCAGCAATAACATGTCACTTTTTTTAATATTTTTGCTGTTTCACCTGTTTCGTCTGGAGGCAAAACAAATTATTTCTTGACACAAATTAGTCACTGTCAGTAAGTGAGTGTTTAAAATGGTTCTCAAGCTTTCTTCCCCCTGGTTCTCCTCCTTTTCTATTGAATATATTTTGAAAACTAGGCCCAACACATAGATGTCAGATCTCGTTTTTTTTTATCAAGAGAATTATGAACTAAGAATTAAGATCCAAGATAAATTATTCCCTTGGAAAATCTATGAAAATGTCGTTAAAGAAAGCGCAAAACCAAATTCCTGCCTCTTTGTTCGGATCCAAATTTCTTTTATGGTCTCTGTTCCAATTGTTCCAAAAGTTTTATGGAAATTGGTTTAGTGGTTTTTGTGTAAATAAACAAACCAAATACACCAACAAAAACAAACAGGGGTGAAAAGATAAGTAAATGAGATGCCCAATTATTTATTTCAAATCAATTATTGGTTATAATGTCGGAGTCACATCGTTTTCACAAGCTCTTCATGTATAAAATTGGATGAGTGTCCCCTTTAAATAAATAAGTTACACCTTTTAGAATGTGCCTGCTGATGGTTCCTGGTGACGCGCGTTCATACCTCTCTTAGTGAGACATTTCATCACTGCGGCTCGTGGAAAACAGTCCATTTAAAGTGCCAATCAAGTTACATCACACGTACCTTTCTGATGCAAATAGAGTGGATCCTGTCAGAGATCCATGTTCCACTTCTGTCACTCATCTGTCTTGTCGTTTTCACTCCACGCTGATCACAAGGTTTCAAGATTGAGCTCCACAAACTTCACCTTCAGTCGAGCTGCAGCAGCTGTGGAGCTTCTCGGCTCGAGTCCCGGATTTATCATTTGACAGAAAACAGACAGGGGAGTGGAGGGGGGGGGGAATAAATATATCAGAAAACCTTGTAGGGCTCAGGCCACCGTCCAGCCTGATCCGTGACCGGGTTGCCTCGCACGTCTTTGCCCTCCAAACAAGTTTACGAGGATGGAGTAGATCAGGGATGACGCTTTGAAGCCGGGGAAAAAAAAGAAGAAATGAAGCCGGCTTGCTTAAGACTGGAAACCCCCACAGGGATCCTCCACCGTTTCCTCTCAGTTGCGGGGAATGAAATCTAAATGCTGTCATTTGCATATATTTCTTGTAGAGAGCGGAGAGAAAAGAGAGAAACACTTTGGGGAGCATTTTAAATTAGGAATGTGTTTATTTCCTGGACTGGCCTGTTTAGCATTAAACGAAATCCAATCTCTGTTTAGATAGCAGCAAATTAGGCACAATCATTTTTTTTCTGTTGTTGTTGTTGTCCAGGGTAGTGGGATTAGTCCAGGCTGTTTGTATCCTGATGCGCTGAAGTATTCCCAAAAAAAGATGAAGGATGAAATGTTAATGTGCACACTAACAGATTTACTGTACAGTGGTGGTGGTGTGTGTGTGTGTGTGGGGGGGATTAGATCTGTTCAGCATGGCTAGATGCAGGAAATGATGAGCAGGTCTTAGTCCTTAGTCTCGCACCTTCCCAGAGTTCATTATCTCGCTGAGCTGCTCCCCTCGGAAGGCACGGCCATGTTTTCGCCTCCCTTCGTTATGTGGCTCCTGTCGGTAAGAGGGAAGCTCGGGCTCGCTCACAGCCAGTTGTGTTAATTCTTATCCTCGCACACACGGAGAATCAGCATCAATTATTCAAAGATATGGTAGTTAGTGCAGAAGTATATTTGTTGGCTCGGTACATCTCACCGCACAATCAAATTTTTATTATTCCTCCCTGCACGGGGGGGGGGGACAAGATTCCTGCCACCTGTAACCCACCTGATGTAATTTCCTCCATCATGCATGCAATGCTCTCGGAACAGCTGTCTTAATTTCGTTTTGGATATAGGTTTCATATATTTCACATAAATATATGGAAAAGACTGGAAAGTGTCTTCATGTTTCCCAGAGAAAGTATTAATTCCTTTTCAATTAGAGCAGCGACGACCCTCATTAATGTCACAGCAGTGGAGAAGCAAGCCGGTGCAGGTTTCTCTTCCAATCAGAGACTGCTCTTCTTCAGGAAGTCGAGTTCATGTGGAGCGATCGCTCCCGAAAACCTCTTATTACCTCCAGCCAGGAGGTCGGGTCTGTGTCCCTGTGCGTTTGTTAGGGGGCTTTCACACCCCCCACCTGTTTGGTGTGGACCGGCTGACTTTTCAGTTTATTCTGAAACCAAAATGAAAAACTGTCAAAAGTGCCTTGAACCGCGGTTGAGGGACACAAACGTGGTCCGACCAACAGAGAAGATCTCGGTTGGATCACAAGGACGTTGGGTTTGCTGGTAGTGAAACCATACACACTATATTCAAAATACAATACATTCGCTGTTTAGACAACACGCTGTTGATTTTCATAAAACTCGGTGGTAGGATAGGACATTGGCCAGGGAAGAGCTCATTGATTTGTTTTGTGGATGGAAAACAAATAACATTGGTCAGAGACTCTATACGATAAATTTAAAAAGCAGAAAGAAGTCCCCCCCCCCCCTTGTCTCTGCAGCTTGTTTACAGCAGCTCAATCTATAGCAGCAGGAGCACCAACTCCGTATGTAATAATAAAAAAATAACCACCTTCCACAGAGAACTCCTGCATTCACATTCGACAAAGACACATCTTGTTATTGCAGTACAGAGGCTGGTAAAGCACTGCATGGGAGACCTTCCTCTGGTGTCAGATATGTTCGCTGTGATATTTCCGTCCCTGTTTATTCACCGTGTTCCCAGATTATAGACCACGTTGTTTTCAGAAGCTCCCCCCGCTGACTTTGAACCAGACAGGTTTGCATTTTCACCACCACCAGCGCCGGAGACTGACACTCTGTTTTAGAGATCAGCTGCTTTTTGAGCGGCTGCTCGCGGAGTTCAAACTTGACCTAGTTGTACAGAAGAGATGTTTATTAAGTCGAGATCTGCACATCACAAAGGATAAACTGGTTGCTCTGCGCTGTATTGTATGTTGTATTGTTAAGAGCAGAGACTGTTGGGGGGGGAAAACAAATGAAATGTTTGTTCCTGATGAAGATATTTTTAGTGTTGGTATTTTTGGAACTTTGCAGGTTGCACGTTGTGTTGATGCAGAGTGTCGTTCCAGCAGCATCACATTCATGTCAATGTGTATCTGTTAAGTTGGTAAGTGCTCTTTTATTATTTAACCTGAAGACCCAGGTTTGATCTACAGCTCAAGTCCAGTGGGAAGTTTCAGCTGGTCCACGTCACCACTGTCTCTTCCAAGGTTCTGGATTCACGTTCTCCTGGTGTCTGCGTCGGTTTTCTCCATCTTCCTCCCACAGTCCAAAAACAATGCATGTTGGGTTAATTGGCGATTTGCCTGTAGACGTGAATATGAGCGTGGACGATTGTTTGTCTTTGAACATCAGCCTCGTGATGGACTCAAAGGTTAATTGGTATCTAGATGATAAATGGATGGTTCTCAGTTGAGGAGAGATTCTCATTATTCACTTCTTTTAAACTAATCTACTACTCACGCTGGGTAGTATCTAAATCTGCCATTATTTTATTAATAAATTTGTGTTATTATGAGTAATTATAAGTTATTATTATGAATAGAGGTAATTTATTTCTTATACAATTTTCCATTGCATTCTGTACAAAAGCTGTTTTATTAAATCTAATCGAATGCTAATGCTAGTTTGAACCAAAACACGAATCAATTGCAAGTTATTTCAAATTATATTCTTCTGCCAATTGCAGCACAGGTGTATACACACATCATTATTTCATTATTGTATTCATTTGTGTGATAATAGACAAACTGTACATTCATGTTTTTGACTTACAGTTGCATCTTAATTTAACTTCAATTTTCCATTAATAATAACATTTACAGTCCCATCACATATTGTCACTACCACCCTGAGACCTGACCTGATGATCTGGTCCCAGTCGTCTACTTCCTGGAACTGACAGAACCCCGGGAGGATCATGTTGATGAAGCCACGAGAGGAAAAGGCTGCGGTGGGCAGACACGGCATTTGAGGCAGAGCCACGTGGCTGGAAAGCAACAGTTTGAACCTGTGGAGGGTTGGCTGCGGGGATTTCAACCATCAGGTTGCTCAGAGATCTGGGAATCCACGGACAAGCCCTGCGCCAGACCATAAAAGAAACATCACTGACTGCAGAAAGGCTGCAGCCAATGGCTCTGGATCAGGAGGAGAGATCCCAACTGGGCCCCAGGATGCCAGGGACATGCACCCAGGTCGGATCCACCTGACCAAGAGGGTGTCTTGTGATTTAAAAGGCCGAAACACCTGATGACGGTAAGGTACACAACAGAAGACATGTCCCTCACATCTACTGGTCGTTGGTAATTTAAATTGTGCAGAAGACCTTCAAACGTACAAGGGATATTCAACCCATGACCTTCCCCTGTGCTTTAACCAAGTCTACTAGTTGCTTAAAGGTTCAAGTCCCATAACCAGAATCTTTCCCAAACCTTAAACGCCTGTTCAGATGTTGTAGTAAAGTCAGATCTAGAATATCGTACAGTGGGTGGACAACCTTTGTGTGTAGTGGAGTAGATTCAAACTCTATAATCACACGTGTAGAAGCCGTACGGACACATTTAAATCTCCTGTTTCATTATCCATTATTTCCCTTGTCAAATGCTACCAATCCATCAAAGTCATTTACTCCTCTGTGAATAATGGGGTTGTGATTTGAATTCTGTATTTATCCCCTCATTATATACTTACCCTGTCTGATGCTGTTACAGTAAAAACACACAACTGCTAATGTGTGGAACTTTGCAGGTTTCTCCAGTATTCTTGTGAAAATGATTTTCTGGGGTTGTTTGTGTTAACAGCCTGGCAGGATGCCTGCCTCCCCCCCCCGCGCCGATCACACCTTCCCCACTCTCTCTCATTCCCATGGTGCCTCCCTCCTCTGATAGAGATGCACTCTATATTTGATACACTCGGGGGTTTGATGATGCTGTGGTTTTTCCTTTTCTTGCCTGATGGAAAGAAGACTTGCAGAATGATGGAATGAAGCAAATGTGTTTTAAAATAGGTCAGAAATGGTAAAACACGTGAGAAGTCAACAACAACTCGAGACCTTTTACTAAGATCTTGCTTTTAATTAATTTGTCTTTATTTTCTTACTTAAATGTCTGAAAATGTCTCTCATTGCTCAGTTCTCTTTTCTGTGGAAATAATGACCAGGAGAGTCAATTTCCATATTTCTGATCCGGACCTGAACAACATTTTAACTCACTGCTCTCTTGTCTGTACCAAACCCAGTTAAACGTCCACTGAACAGGTCAGCTTCAGTTTTGATAATTACTTATACAACTAGATTTTATACAGTTTTGAAAAATGAAAACTGTGTAATGACACACACACACACACACATACACACAAACAAGGAGGTCAGGCTACTGCTCCTTCAGAAGCCCCATCATGCCCTGTTAATAATCCACACATGCCCAAATACTTGACCTCGCCTCTGGTTGCGTCGCCACCTCAGGCTCAAAAAACACACCAGGGCGAGGAGAGATCTCAGATGGAAGGTTGCGAGGACTGAGAAGTGATCGATAAAACTTTGTTGGGAGGCCGATCAGGTCAGTTTGACCAAGTCCAGCGAGGAGCGAGCAAACCACAGCTTGAACCGTGTACGCGCTCCTGTTAGTGAGAAGCAAGCGTCTGACAAACGGGGTCTGGAGGGCGAAGGAAGAGAGGATCCGAAGGCAGGAACCTTGAGTGACATTGCTTTAGGCGAGCGAGGGAAGGGACCGGGAATCAACACTGATTTAGAAAATAAATAAATAAGAGAAGGAGCTGCGAGAAAGTTATTTTACGGGGGAAATAACTTAGAGTTATCACAAGAAGTCAAAAAAAAGGAAACAGGGCCGACTTGACAGAATAAAAACTTTGGCTAACAAGGAGAACTTCTGCAGTTTCTTTTCTGACACCTGAAACAACCGCCCAGGTAGCACAAGGCCCAGTGTTTCCAGAAAAGCAGCACTCACATGTGTCGGAGGCGCTGCAGCTCTAGTACAATGCACTTAGCTGCAAATACGAGCCCTGTGTAACAAATTGGCCCCCTATGTGCTTAACAAAGTAAAGATTTATTGGTTAGTAGGCACAGGAAAGAGCTGTTATCGGCTGCTGGGGAAGAGTTAATGCAGGTAGACGTAGACCAATTGTTTAAACCCCCCACCAGAGTTTGTCTTCACAGCTTAAGACTTAAAATTATATTAAGATCTGAGAGTTATGATGCCATCGTGGGCGTAACTTAAAATAAACCTCCGTCAAAGCCCAACAATCTCCTCATGAAACTACATTTAAACATCAAATACATGTGGATTCTTATTTGGATCTGGAGCAAATTGCTCACACTCGTACATATGCGTCCCCTTAATAACCTTGACTTGGTTTGTTTTATCAAGATCCAAGAATTATTCCCTGGGAAAGTGGTGAAAATGGCAAAATAAGAAAAAGCCTTGCAATGTTGTGAGTGATGAAGAATCCCTGGATTTGCCCCTTTAACTTCTTTGTTTGTTTTCAAGTACTTTTTAGAACCTGCAATAAACTAACCAAGGATAAAGGCAAAAACATAACCTCCGTGGCAGAGGTGACCGTGTGTCACTTTGTCCAGTTCAGCACAAACTTCAGAAACCATATCTGCAATATATTTATCACAGCATGATTATTGCTGTGGCTTTTTTTAAATGTCTTTTAGGAAAGCTTAAAATTCTGTGTTTTGAGCCCAAGTCTTGCCAATCTTTAGCCATCTTTGCCTCGTCCAAGTCTCCAGGATATAAAACTGTATGTATGGACGATGGACTTGTCAAATCATAAAAAACTGATTGGCTTGATATGACAATTTGAGAGAGGAAACATATCTATGAGGAAACATATCTATCCAGGATGCTTAAAACGACTCGTGCTTCTCCTGTCGTGTCTCTGGCTGAGCGGATGTTGAATTCTCACTTACTACATGAGGGCATGAGGACATGTGAGAAGTTGGGACTTCATAACAAAACATACTTATGTAAGTTCAGAACAGCCACGGGCCAAACTGTCCTGAAGTTTTACTGCGGTTGCTGACGGTCCTCAGAGGACGTCTCATGATTATTTCTGCTGACCTTTGTCCAGGCTCCACCATCCAGTCTAAATGTCTTCTTGACCAGCAAGTTGGAATTTGCCTTTGGTGTCTGTGATCCTTCGAGGATAAACGTTTTTTTTTTTTTATCCGTTTGTCTTTTTCCAGCACCGAGCAAAGGAAACTGTAAAAACTAGCCGACCACCCTCGGGTCGTATTTTAGCATAAATTTATTTTGTAATTTATGTGAGGAGTTCTGGATGTTAGAAGATTTCAAACCTTTGGGGCTTGGTGCATATTCTGTTGTTATGTTTATGATTTTTTAGTAAGAACAACACAGACAGTGGACTGGAGCCGTTTGGATCAGAGTCAAGTCAACACACGACTCGTGTCTCAGGTTGGAATCAGTAATCTGCCCGTGCTGCTCACTGGTTGGACTTTTTTTTTTTTTTTGTTTACTTTCTGTTGATATGTGAACAGACTTCTGGGATGTGGAGGCCACAGCATGTCGACTTAACCTCGCACCCACAAGACGAGCGTGTGTGTGAGTGAATATGACCCTTGATCATACTGTGGCATCCATTTTACTGTATAATGCAGCAAGTCAGATTCACAGGGTTGGTTGCAGTCAGACACCGTGTAGAAATGTGTGTGTTTATATTTTTGAAGTTACAGAAGTATTTGAGAAAAGGTGCGTATCAATATTCTTCCTGAGAGTTTGGTTAACTTATTGATGAATGTGTTTAGAAGGGAGCGGGAGTTAAGACGAGCTTAGTTCATAGACTGGAAGTAAAAGGGAACATGTAGGGAACAGCTTGAGCTTTTTCAAAGACCTTCTTCCCTAACATTGTGTAGCACACCATTTTCAGGCAATCACTGCAATCAGGCACTTTCTGCAGCTCTCAGTGAGACTTCTCTCCTTCGCAGGAGTGTCTTAAACTACCAGTTTAGATGTTCGCTCTTGAGAAACTGGTGTTTCCACTCTTCTCGGGGAAACTGCTCCAGGTCGATGGGCAAGTCTTCTCTCATCTCTCCTCTCACAGATGTTCAGATGGATTAGGATCAGGACTCACAGCGCGCCACTTCAGAGGACTCCAGTGTTTTTCTTCTCATCCATTCTGGGCTGAAGAGAGAATTGCTCCCGGGTAGTTTTTACCATGTGATCTCCTCACCTTGGTGTGACCGAGCTTCAATGGAAAGTTGTGCCACATCATCTAATCTACGCTATCAGAGTCTTCTTGGGCAGGATGGTTGATTCCCTAAAGGAGAAATCATGCATTTTTATAATTACGATTCCACAACATGAATCTGTCAAAGACGTTTGCAGAGTGTCCACAACTTCTCATCACTAATCTCCTCCTGTACACCAACATCAGACATCTCAAAAAGCTGTAACTACTGCAGAGTGAATGCTGTTTGTTTCCATTCTCATTGCAAACAAAAGCCAGATGTTAGTGGGGTTTTGCTCAGTGGAAAACGGGATTAATTCAATGTTGTGATGTATCTAGTCATGACATTGAATCATTAAAAGAGGAACATACATCCAGTTTTTGCATTGTTTTTATTAAGCTTTGCTTCTTATTAAAGGTGATGCAGATAAAATTATTTGATGAAACTGGTTTCCTCTGCTAAAAATTTAGATTGTAAAAAAAGCTATTTGAATTTCCCTCCTCAGAATTCACTGCTACGCCTTCCTGTTGTTTTACTGTGTCAGATTATTTCTCTTTGGTTACATAAACAGATTATGTAACCCTAAGGTAACCAGACTTATTGAAAAACTCAGGAAAAAAAAAACAAGATTATCTGTCTGTGCCTTCTGTAATGCAACTTGATTTCCCATGCATGCACTGTATAATTGATTTGGAATAACGCTCCTCTATCTCAGTTATGAGGGAAGAGGGAATACTGACAGGAATGAGGGGAGTAAGGGAGGAATAAGGGAGTTTCACAGAATCCCACTTGTCAGTGCTTCTCTGTTTAATAGACGGAGAGAAGGGACGGGCGGTAAGCGCACACGTTCAAATACACTCTGACACACTAACAGGAAACCAAAGGAAAGGCAACACGCAAGAGGAGAGAGAGTGTCAGTCTGAGTTGAAACGCCAGCACGGGGAACATCCTCGCGGTGCCGGGTCCACTCCAACTACCTGCTTCACTTCCATGCTCGTGCACAGTCAGTCATTTTAATTAGCCATCCTTGACATGGCTGTGATATGTCACGTGCGAACACAGGCTGCATGGAGGGGCTACTTGTTAGCGATAACAGCTGCGATGCCGGGACTCGTAGTAGCTCCGTGAGCTTTTCAGGCAGATAGAAAGTGAGTCACGGCTGGTAAAGTGAACATAATTAACCCCGGGGGAGCAGGACGGGAGGCCTGATCTCTGGGCTGGCAGCCTGCATGGGTGAGGAAGTCAGTACAGATATTGGCCTGCGTGTGTGCATGTGTGTGTGTGTGTGTGTGTGTGTGTGTGTGTGTGCGTGTGTGCATGTGTGTGTGTGTGCATGTGTGTGTGTGTGTGCGTGCTCGCATTTGAATTCTATGATTAAATCGGATCCTCTCAGTGTGTAAAGAAAAAAGGGGAATATTATTATGTAAAGCTCGCAGCAGATGATTGATTTCAACAGACTGGAACATTTATGACTTCTGGAATTTTAAAGGACAGGTATTACTCTTTATTTTTAATCTCCTCGGAGAAACGTTTCTTCGGCACTAATCATTTTACGGTTCTCTGATTTATTAACTTTGTTCTGTTGCTCGTATTAGTTATGTTTAACAAAATGTCTGCTTAAAGGTCCGGTTCATAGCGTTCACACGATAACAGGTGGTCGCACCGTCGACTGTAAATAAAGATGTACGACACATCTCAGCCTCCTCCCACTGCTGCCATCTTCTTCATCTTAGTGATCGTGGTATGGAGATGCCATAATGAGGTCATACTGACACGGGCTCAACCAATCATGAGTCAGTCTCAGCTGTCAATGACGTTTCACCTCTATTTTTATAGCCGGTGCCCCGTCTGCTAACATGGAGGAGGCAGGGTTATTATCTACACTGATTTTTCGGCCACTTTATCTTCACTCTGCTACGTTTCAGAGGGAACGTTGTACATGTCGTCAATTAAAAATGGTTTGACAGCTAAAAAGTGCTCTAACTGCTTCCTAGTTTAATGTTTGACACTTTAGAAAATCATATAGGATTGTTGCTAAAAATAAAACCATTGACGTTGAAGCTTTGCTAAAGTTTTTGAGCAGAAAGAAACTGAACTTACTGCACTTTCATGTTATTGAAAAGACAAAGTCTAACTTAAATATCAAATCCAATGAATCTCTTTGTTTTACACCAGGAGATAAACTCTGTGTGTGTGTGTGTGTGTGTGGGGGGGGGAACTGTTGCATAAACAAAGCTATATTTCTTTACAGTAACAATATACAATTGTTCCTGCAGATATATTCGTCACATTCACACTTCTTTGCTCACCTTCCGACCGAGACTGTTCAAATACACGGAGCTGTCTCGCTGGTAAAAAAGGCTTTAGAGATTTTGCAGCTGACCCAGTTCATTTACTTTAAATCAGGGATATTTTACATAATGAGGGAGAAACCATATGTTTCACCTCCCATAGGCTCGTTCTCCTGCTCCACAGGATCGCCTGCTGCTCGCGGAGATATAGCGTCTCACGCAGAGGAATGCAATTCATCATTCACTGAGCACTTCTGCCGCGTCAATGTGGGCCAGGTTCTCTTATTTCGCATGATTCAAAAGCATTTTAACCTCTCAGCACAACAAATAGCTTGAAGAAGATGCACAGTCCTGTGTCGCAGAGGAAACGCACGTCACCGAGGCGCCCGGCACACCTTCTGCCGCCGGTTTATGCAAACCTATGCAGCAATTATGTGGTGTGAGATCAGGCAGAAGGGAAGTAACTGGAAGTCAAGTGCTAATATAACACATTTACACTGAGCTAACGAACTGTTTGCACGTAATAATCAAATGTGATACGGGATAAAAAAGCTGGAACTGATCATTCTGGTGGTAAAACAACAGGAAGTGGAAATAAGGAGAGAATTTGACCAATTTAATGTATTTACTTAAAGGCCACATGAAATTAAAAATACATTTCCCAGTTTGAATCATGTCCCTGTGTTAATTGTTCATTTATCTCTTGTGACAAGCGAAATATATTTCAATAAACACTGTCTTCAACAGTTTAATGACTCATCCTGCACCCAGAGATGTTTACTAATTATGGATCCAATGATTTTTGTAAACCCTCATCTTTTAAACTCAGCTCAGTTGGCCTTGGTTTGTTTAATCTGTTCAAACCAATGCGTGTAGTTGCACACGTATGTAAGTAAAGACGGCCTCGGAAGGTTTTTTACTGTAGTCGATTGTCAAACTGTAAAAACAGCCTTGCACGACAAATGAAGTGACGGCGAGTACAAACCGGAGACTGATGAGATTCCATAAACAAGAGATCAAAGGCATTATAAAAGTCATCGAGGACAGTAAAAAAATAAAAGTTTACAATACATTGTGCTTCATGGCAAGAAAACAATGACTCACCAGTGAGCGATCCATGTTCTCAAACAAAGCACAGCGACGTTACTGATCCACAGTGAATCCACACCAGTACAAGGTAAAAGAATTAAGATAAAAACCGGGAGCCAGTGAACAGCAACTCAACAGTTAAAGGAACGTTACGCATCGTAGGAAAAAACTAAACACTAATAAACCAGGAATCAACAACCAGAAAGCAGCTGCACCTACAGATAATCCTCACAGGGTGTGGGGGGGAGCAGATGAAAGACGCCTGTCAATATTTGCCTGGATGCAGATCTGACTAAGTGAGAGATTGTAGCAGAACAACCAACTGGAAACTGAACCGCTGCACACAGAGAGAAGTTCCTGTTAGATGAGATCGGCTATACCACTTTGAATATTCAAATAGGGAATGATTAATGTACAGCTCATCGTAAATCTTAATTTGATTTAGTTTAATTTATGTTTCTAAACTCACAGATGAAAAACCTCCATTAGATCTGGATACAAAATTAGTAGATGCCCCTGGGTGTAGTCATCATGTGACACTAAGCTATAGAGACACGATAAATATGCACAGTTCAAACTTTTACAGGAAGAAGAAAGTAAAGGATATTACATTGAGGTTTTTTTGCCATACTGGGAAATGTATTTTTCATTTCTTACTGGCTTTAGGTAAATATATTACAATGGTCAAAGTTTCCAAATATCAAACCTGATAATGTTAGAGTTGATTAAAACATGAAGGTTTCCTTCGCTTTAGCTTCCTGACATTTGAGGAATATCTTCACATTGTACATATTGTAAGGACAAGAATGATAATCACAATGCTGAATTTGACATTACAAATAAAAGACATTATACGGCTAATTAGACAGCTAATTAGACTATCTTACAAATGTTGATTTTGATAGATGACATTAAAGAGACGTTTATTCTTTAGTGCAGTGTCGGGGGAATGTAGGAATGCAGCGTTCCACATGCTTCTCATTGTTCTGTGCTGATTCCACAACCCCTGTTGGACAGTGTAAATAGTCCATTCTACACTAAACCCTGTTGTGGTGATAACAGAGCCGTAAGAATTACTGCATTGTTGTGGTTGTCAGCCGCTGAGCGTTGCCCCTCATCACAAAGCCATTTCCCATCATGCATTTAACTCGTGCAGTCGATGGGAGAGCATGATGGAGGGCGCGCGGCTCAGAGGGAAACGCAGCTGCCTTCCCTCGTGAGGTTGTCATTGCTCATGTCAACGCTGCGAGTCAAGTCGGCGAACGTTATGAAGAAATCAGCCGTGATTGATTCTGCAACGGGCTCAGCTCATCTCCACCAAACTTTCCATCCCGGCTCCTCGTGTGTGCGTCTCGGAGGAGACCGTTGCTCTTTGGCTCTATTGATCCTGCGTCTCTCATTTTCAACGAGTACAGTAGCACAGTCTCCAGTTAGTCGACTGTATCTTTGGTGTAAAATGTCTTCTGTTTCAGCACAAGATGTGATTTGCAAGCTGAGATATACGCTTCAAGCGCAGTTATGGTTTATTTATTGCAACTTGAATTGAACAGCAGCTTCACAAAGATTTCAGACTCGTTCACTTCTTGTACAATTTAATGTATTTTTTTAAGTCATTGACATTTATACGTTAATTGATGTTGGATTGATCATTAAATTAACTGACAAAATTTACTTTACCGTTTTGTTTGACAATATTTAATCGATTCTTGGCAAAAAAAGATAAAGTCATACATACAACATCCATAAACACACCACCCCAAACATAGAACATTTCATACCACTGAAGTTAGCCCCAGCTGACATGGGGTGAAAGACAGGGGGACACTCTCTGGACACGTCGCCAGAAGATAAATATCTAATTAAATAGTTAAATGAACAATTGCAAGAAAAACTTAGAGGCTTAGTACTTTTTTATAGCTGCTGTCGTTTTATTTTAATAATCTCACTCAATTTCAGCCTGATCACTTTACAGGAATTATACCTAAACGTGTCCCCATAGTCCCCTTAAATATTTTTAACGTCTCCCTCTGACAACATGGGTTCATTTCTCCAAGACAAGGCCCGGGGACCATCTTCTGTAACCCCCATTGAAGTTGTAGGTCCATCTGAACTTTTCCACCTGAACCCAGCCCCTCTCTGAGCCTGAGGCAGGAACACATCAATCAAAGGATCCTGGAGTGAAGTCATCAGAGCAGATGCCTCATATACAAAGCTTCACTTCTCTAGTGCAGCTACATGTGAGACAGTGTTGATGTCTTTCCAGTGCAACTGGAGTGTTTTGGCAGTACCAACATTATCAAAGCATTTAAATTGTGGTGCATCCTGTTTACTTTCATCATTTCTATCCACCTGTGACATTTTTTGGCTTTCCTTAGTTTAGAAAGTTACACAAAAACCCTGAAGTCCAACAAGACTTTTGTAGATAAAAAATCATTGTGAGGCAGACGGATCATGTCGAGGGCACGAAAGCACTTCTAAATCTCTGAGTGTTCCCAGGAGCGCAGTGTCCTCAATAATGGAAGAACTCTGGAATCCACCAGGACTGTTCCAACAGAGCAGGAAGGGGCCTCGGTGATGAAGGTGAACCGGAGGTCAGCGGTCACTCTTCAGAACAGAGCTTCAGACGCGGAGATGGAAGAATCCGCAGGAAGGACGATCCTGTCAGCATCTCTCCATCCATCAGGCCTTTTTCGTGTGGATAGACGGAGGCCATTTTAAGAAAAGGACATATGCCAGCGTGCCAAATTGTATTTGACGGCCCCTGAGAGCACGAGGAAAAAGATTCCCAGGTCTGATGAGACAAGAAGTTTGAACTCTTTAGGCAGACGTCCAAGCAGACGCCGCTCATCACCGAGCTGATGCCACCCCAGAGAAACATCATGGTATCAGGAAGGGCTCCCATCAGGACACCGGTCAGAATTGAGGGAAAGATGAATGCAGCTATGTTGTTAAAAAAAAATAAAAACCTACTGTGAAGTTCACGTGACCTGAGACCGAGGCAGCATTTCACCTTTCAGCTCGACCATAATCCAAAGCATAAATCCGATCAATGCCGGAGCGGCTTCGGGACAAATCCGCGGTCGTCCTCGAGTGACCCGGCCAAAGCACCAGATTTAGACAACGTACGACATCTGTGCAGCGACCTGGAGATATCGCAGCTCGCCGCCGCTTCCCGTTGTCAATCTGACGGGAGCTTGAGAGGATCTGCGGGGAGGAATGGGATGAACTCCCCAAATCCAGATGTGCAGGAGCTTGTAGGGACTCGACCCAATAAAGACTCAAAGGTGTAATCGTTGCCAAAGGGCCTGAATCGCTTTGTAGGACTGACAGAGACAGAACCCACCGAACCTCATGTAGCTACAGAGGGTTAAAGGTGAGCCAGGATTCCGTTAGAGATTAAACTGATAGCACAATTATTATTATTTTCCAAACTTTCTATATCGCTATATCACGATATCTATAAGACTTTCGGCCCAGGAAGTGGATCAGTAAAAAATCTGATCGTGTAACAGTGCTAGCATATGTTCTGTAATTGATGACCCACATCAATATAATTGGAAATTTTATAAAATTAGACCTTAACTTTTCCTCTGCTCCACCACCGTGCGAGTCTCTCCAGGATTCACCGCTTCACATTCTGCATAATTACCACGATGCAGAACATGTTTCCGGGCTGATGATGCAACGTTTATCTGCTGTGAACTTAATTGACTCATTAACTGGAAAATTAAAGTCCACAGGATCAAGAACTCGCACAAACCCACTCAGTCTCTCTGTGTGTTTCTTTCTCTGAAGGCTAATTGTCACACAGCTGATGTTTCCGTCTCATGTGGGAGTCGGTGCGGTGACTTTGAAGCCCCGGATTGCCGACTCTCTGTACTGCAGCGCCCCCTGGTGTGAAACCGAGGCTATTGCAACGGTTAAAAACCACATGATGCCATTAGTACTGTTATTTTTTTTGTCAGTTATTATTGACATAGACTGATGATTGTGAGAGATTAGGACCAGGTCAATGAGCTTATCATGGTAATTTAAAATCAGACTGACAATGTGTGACACATGCATGACACGTTGTTCTAAATGTGTCGAGCCGACATGACAGAAGCTCCTGTGGCCATGAAGAATGATTTCTCAGTTTTTGCTGAAAAGCCTCGACCTTCAGCCCGTCCACCACTTGTGAGGTGCATTGTGCTGCCGACTGCAGGGCGGCCCCCCCCCCGTTCCATCCATCAGCGACTGACCCTCCGGACTGACCCCAGCTAACGCTCTCCAGACTGTGATGCTAGAGAGATCTCAGCTGCACGGCTTCTGACATCTTGTGACAGAAAGTCCTCCCAGAACAACTGAGGCTGTTACAGCAGCAGCAGATTAATGCTCCTGGTTTTTTTGGGGGACTGACGTGTTCAACGAGCACGACACTCTCGGGTGAAAAGGTCAAGTTTTTGTGATAACAAAGCTCGGGTGTGGAACGTCGAGTGGAACCTTCCCCCGGCTGCCTTTTTTCATTTTGTGTGCATCATGTTCCTGTTCCCAAATTTCAGATGATTAATTTTATCTAGAGGAAGAATTTGTGCAGGGATTTGTTTTCTAAATCCCCGGCCTGATTAAAGTGTATATACTGTATCATGCAGACAGACGTTCAGAACCATGTCATTTCTTTTGTTATGCTGCACCACCACCTAGAGGAGATCTGGCATAATGACAGAGAACTGAGTCACTGTTGGTGCATGAATGGGGGGGATAACAGCATTATCAAAGTTTAAAAATGCTAAACAATCATTGACTTGAGTATTGTTTCCTTGTCTATCATTGTTTCATGAAGTGGAACAAATAGGAACCAGGGTTTTGATGCATTAGGTCATGTGGGCCACTGGGGCTGATTCAGTAGAATAAGGATTTTGAAGCAGTATTACCTCAAACGTCTGATATTTCCTTGTCATATAGATCCTCTTTCCTAAATTAACCCTAAAGTCACATTTATATTTAAGTAAAAATGTAGTAAGAATTTAACCAACAAAACAACAATTTGTAGTTCTCCTTCTGTAAACTACAAGTCTCTTACTGGTAATTTGACAAATCAATTTAATTGTTTTAATATGATTGAAATTCTTAAATTTACTACGTTGTTTTATGTCTAGAGACACTGGGTGTTAGTTGCTAATTGAATGAAAAGGTGTTTAAATATTGTCTTTGTTGAAAGTTGCCTTTTGTTTTGAATTGTATTTTAATACATTAAATTACTGTCACTTCTACCTGATAATTAGATCACAGCCTAATTAACCTACAGGGTAAAAAACCTCTTGCTGTTTTTCACCGTCTCTTAATCAGTGCGGTTACAACCACGTCTGAGATGCTGTTCATCACAAATCTAAAAGCTATGAAAGGAAATGATGGTTGTTTAGAGTAATCCCATCCGACTGCTTTCACATTGACATTCATTCCATCCTCATTTCATTAGAAGGAGGTGAGATGAGGTGTGTTCGGTTCCTGACAAACACTCCTCCTCCCTCCGCCTCCTCCTCCTCCTCTTCCTCGCTCAGAGTTCCTCTGATTAAACTTTGACCTGAAACACGGCGACGCTCCAGTGTCCAAACAATTTGAGAGAGAAGGGAAGGACTGACCTCGGCTCGGGGAGATATTGATTGCCGTCATCTCTTGTTTGTGTAAGTGTCGGTCAGGAAGCTCCGGGGACAGAGGATTTCCACGTGTGGGCACGGAACGCATCAGCAGTTATATATAATAACAGAGGAGGTTCAGTGTCGGTTCTGTCGCACACGTTTTAATGATGTCTCGACTCTACAATTAACAACAGCAGCTGGAACTCGGTGTCTGTTTTATGCAGATATGAGAGTGGCTTTTAAATGGAGAGAACAAATACAAAAGAGGGAACACAAAGAAAGACAGAAAGAAGCTGGGATGGTGCCGACATCTGCCAGGACACGTCAGTCCCACTGAAGTCAGCCAGGACTCACCAAACATGGAAATATGTCCAATAAACAAGCCGGATTACTTTCATCAAGGTCCATGAATTATTTACTGGGAAATTAGTTAAAAAGTCAAATATTGTCCTGTCTTTTATAAGGTGATGTGGTCGACTTTTCTCTAGTTTGGCAGATATTTTGTCTCAATAGTTAAAATGTCCTCATTTGCATAAATATCTAGATTCAACACACTTCTGTTTTTACGTCAGAGATAAATGTTTTAAATTAAAAGTGTATTATGAGGAAATGATAGATGTTTGTTGAGGGAGTTTTTGAGCAGACGGATTTTTATTTACTGTGGTGTTAAAGGAAACTGGACAATTTGTCATCATTAGTCAAGATAAGGGTTTAAAATTTCAAGTATTACTCAACTGAATTTGAATACTTAAGTTTTTAAGTTGAACAACCTTGATAACTTTTACAATGTTGATTATATCTATTTTTTACTATCTTAACTTTCTTTTATTCTTGTCGTTTCTATTATTGATCGATAATTGTTAACATCCTATGTTTTGTCCATCACATGTAAAGTACTTTTAATAACATTAGATTTTGGTGCAAGGTTCTGTATAAATTAAGTTTAATAGATTGATTGAATATTAGTTGTTTGAATAATCAGTGTAAAAGAAGGACGTGTTAACAAGATAACGTTTATCAGTCATTTCAAAGAGGCATTAACATTTTAATCTGTGGACTGAATCGACCCCTTCATGAACGAGCAGAATAATATTCAACTGGAGTCGGAACAATGCGGCTCGGTTATCTAAATGAAATTCATGGCGCTGCTGTTATTAGAGGATATTCATCACCAGTGTCTCTCAGAAGTTGAGCGATGAGCATCCAACCGTAATCACTTCAGAGCTAATTACACCACATCAGTGAAGAAGCATCTATTAGTTTGTGTCTGATGCAGCTGTCATTTCGTTAATGTAAATCAATCAGAGCTGAGAGTGTATGTACTTTACTGTGGGCCGGAACTTTTTTTACTTTATGGCGAGAGAGCGAGCATCTCAATATTTTCTGACACTATCACAACACTTCTCCTGTCGTCTGCCACAATCCTGCATCTCGCTGGGATATTAGAAATGGTGTCCAGTGATGTTATGAACCTGCAAAAATATATATATAAAAAAATATATATATAAAAGCTGCAGCACAAAATATCTTTTCGCTAATTCATTATAAATAACCAGGGTTTGTAAACCTGTTACCACAACAACTCAGTAGACAATAAACATCCTCCAAGGCTCAACTTTCCCCTTAAATTCAATCAAACTGCATCAAACAACTCGTAGATATCAGATGTCAGATTTTTGTCATTAACGTCCATGAATCTCTACCTGGGAAATCAAAAAAAAATGTGAAAAACAACATCCAATCCCACAATGTTAAAGAAAGTGCAGAAATTTATTTATTTATCTGCGAGGTTAAAAGAAAACAGCATTTTTGAATAGAGCAACATAAACGTGTTACATGTTCAGACATGACAATATTTAAAGTACATTGTTTGCTGTCCTTCATCTACTCTCTGCTTTTAAATCAAGCATCAACTCGAGAACAGATCAATAACTTCCTCTTAACTGTTAAGACCTTTTAAGACCTTGATCTTATTAAGTCTCATTTCATATCTCCTCAGGTCAGCAACTTTTTTTTTATTCCCAGTGGGGGCTCTGGGGTTTGGTCCAGTTCCCAGAGCTGCACCATCATAATCAACGTTAATGATAAGTGGTTGAAGGAAGAGATAAATTCTTAATGAATCACTCCCCAGCGGTTTCCTGAGGACGGTTGTTAAACGGTGGAACGACGACTTTGACCAGTGCAATCTGCAGCGTTCTGAGGAACAATCCCATGGGAACGCTGGGATTACAGCACAGGTAGAGAAATGTTAAAATGTTTGGTAATCATTTGATCCCGTGAATGAATGAAGCTGTAGAAGTTGTTCTTTAAAAAATTGGAAATGCAACATATTTCATTCCTAAGCAGTAAAATCTGTTACTGCTTGTATTTCTCTTCCGGTTCTGATTTCTTTTGATATCACTGAGATTTCAGCATCAATGTGGTGAGCACAATATTATTATGACCGATAAGAATCATGACAGACATAAGAAATGAGATTCATGTTGCAATAAATCCACTTTCACTGGGTTTTTTCTTTTGAGTTTCAGGATTTGAATCCTTGAACGTCAGTTTTTTCTGACACAATGGGACTGAACTACTTGTTCTCAGCTCATGTGATCACACAAACACACACACACACACACACACACACACACACACACACACACACACACACACACACACACACACTGCACCTATGATTGAAGGCCTATGCATACAAATCTCTGTGATGTTTAGGTGGGTGAAGGTTGTATCTTCACTTTTAATTGTACACTAACTCCAGTGCTTCATAACAGAGCACCGACGCTCCTAGTGGACACCAGGAGAATAGCTTCTTCTTGCTCCACAGGCCAAAAATGGCTCCATCTGGTGAGAACTAGTAAAAGTGGACTCCGTGCAAATCTAATAACAGAATGCATGATTGATGGAGTAATGGCAGAAAGATCAATATCGTTAAATGTTTAATGTGTTTCCGTTGGGACACGTTGAGTTTATCATAAATGTTTCATGGGAGCTGAGGGTTGAAATTCTCATCAACTGTGGGGAAGAAACTGAAGAAATGTGTCGGGGAGAGAGAAAAACCTGAGAATCGAACCTACAACTTTGTGACAATAAGGTCACGACCGAACCACTTAAGACGCAGTGACAGAGACAAACACTTTAACTTTCTCTCTGGGCTGCCATCAGCCCCTGAGGCGAGGGTAAACACAGCCCAGGAAAACTAGAAATGCCCCCATGGAGACCGACGCCAGGAAACTGAATAGTAATGTCTTTCTTGTAAATAACCTGTGTACGCACCCTTGTCACTCTGACTCAGCTCAGCACCTTGAGGGACGTCTCGCTGCGCGTCTGCATCTTGGCCCCGGTGTCGACATAATAGAGGGCACATCCGACCAGGGGACACTGCCAGCCACTCGGTGGAGTGGAACTAAAGAGGAGGAGGCAGAGACGTGGGGAAGGAGACGGGTTATTTTGAAGTTCGGGCACAGTGAGATACTGACTCACATTCAGCCTCCATGACAGCCTGTTGACAAGCTGCAGCTGCGGGCAGAGATTCTCCTGCAGCTCCGGGGGGGAAGCTGCAGGGTGAGCATGGACGGAATCAACAACACGGTGAATTTCATCACCTCCACGCCTGCACCTTGTCTGATGCTCCAATCTCTGCGTTTAAGACTAAAGTGGCAATTTTCTTCTTCTCATTTCATCTGAATCAAATTTGTAAAGATGCCTTTCAGGAAATACATCAGAGAAAATACTCACTGACAAAGATTCAAGGCTTTATTTATCATGTGCACAACAACAACATACAGCAGTGGCTGGCAATTAAATGCTTGGGTCACAAAAGATTGAATATAAAACATTTATTCAGATGTATTAGAATAAAATATAATAAAACATACACCTGAAATATAAATTGTGAACTAAAATAAAGATATTACAACTAACAAAAAATAAATCTGTTGAAACAACGTCGCTTTGAGTCGACGTTGATGAGTCACAGCTACAGATCCACGTTGCCTGTTTATTTAAATTGTATTAATAACATATTGTTTGTCCAAGTGGCAACAAATTGGACAATTCACTTCCTTGGGCCATAAACACTACGCGTTCCAAGTGTGAAGCCGATAAGACGAGCGGCTCCCTGGACCTCTGAGCCACAGACACACACAGACAGATTTCTGCAGTTCGTAGACAGGTAACGTTTGGATTGAAATCAGATCATTTTAGTTGCTGCAAAGTAAACTTGCAGCTTGATGTCACATAGAAATAAACTATGGTTGTGTAGCTAACAAATAGCAGATTGTCGTAACTGTGTCGACCTCCGAAGGGAACAAGAGAAACCAAATTGCCGAAGCTTATCGTTCCGTGTGTGGCCTTACTCCGTGTTTCTCTCCTCTTAAAAGCAATGGTTTCTTTGTTTCCATAGAATCCGAATTGGAAAAAAAAAACTAAAACTATCCCCAAACACATTTGGCATTGAGTTCGACAAAACATTTGTCTCTCTTTTCACTTACATTTCCATTCCCAGCATCTCCAGCATGGACACCGAAAAAGAAATACAGACAGACATTAACAATACAGCCATCACTCATGCAGTCCTGTCGTTCCATTTTCCAAGTCACCCTTTTAAAATATTGAACTCGGATGGCCCCTCCGCAGAGCGCATACCTCTGCCAAGGCCAAACAGTCCTGCACAGGTCCGTCTCTTGTGATGGGAAACTGAGGGGAAAAGTTCTCGGATAAAAATGCACCAAACTCCACAAACTTAGAGATTTCAACACCATAAATGTGTCGAATTTTTTATATCCAGATCTGTACATTACTTCTCCAAGCTAGAGTGGCCTTGGGTCTCCTCCAAATAGTCTCCTTCAGGGATCAATTTGGGGCTGGCTGGTGCCCAGGGGGTTGAGCGAGTCGTCCACTAACCAGAGGGTCATCGGTTCCATCCCTGGCTCCTGCAGTCAACCCTACAACTGAACCCCTAATTGCCCCTGACAGCTGTGCATGCAGTGCGTGAATGATTTGTGATAGAGAAAGTCATAGATGCACTTTAGGACTGTGTGTAAAAATAAAGACCATCTATCATATGTCAGATCTGGATTTTGGGATCCACACCAAATTCCATACACTCAAGAGATAGCAGTCCGAGGGTTAGATTATCCTGGTCTACACTAAATCTGATATATTCTTCCCTGACCCATTCCACAACCTTTAACCAAGTTTCGTGGCAACCCTCCTTTTTGTTTTTCTGTAATCTTGCTCATAAACAAACCAACCGAAAGAACAAACGGACAAAAGCAGCCTTGTTGCCGGAGGTAATAAACGATCAGGGGTGAAAGTACAACCTCCTTTAGTCGACATAAGAAACCAATAAACCCACACAGGAGAAAACATTCACCCTGTTGGCTGATCTAATAACTGTCCTCCTGTGTGAGGGAGGAAAACAGCGTTCACTGGTCCTCAGACACCGATGAGGTAATGCAGCTGGTGAGGCAGGCGGCGAGGAGGGACGATGAGTCGCTGATGTGTCGGGAAGGAGAGAAAAACACTGGTGGTCAAGTGAAGAAACACAAACACCTGCTGGGTCTCTTGCTTCTGGGGCTTCTGTCTGCATTTCGGGATCAAAAAACGTTCCAGAAGATTGTGAACACAGAGTCCTGGTGTGTTACGATTGTGATGTGGAGGAAGTTGTGTTGTGTAAAATAACAACGTCTCAGCAGCAGGACGTGAGATGTAAACAGTTTAAATCCATCCTGGTGTCTTACTCTCCCTCTAAAGATGAATCATTGCAGGTTACAATGGCTTCTTGCACAAAAACCTCTCTTCACAACACAGCTTGAGACTCAGGACGTGACACTTAATGTTTGAATTATACACGACAGACTGAGTGAAAACACAAACTGCAGAGCGACAAAAGCAAAAGATGCAAATAAGAGAAAAGTGAGAGGCAATTAAGACAAGTAAGACGCAGGTTGCTAACATCATTATGACAGAGATCCTCAAGGGGTCAAACTGCTATTTCTAGATATATATCACCAACAAAAATAAGATGGTAGTATTTAGGTTTTCCCCCTTTCACTTAAAATCAATGGCCCATTTAATAATCATGTTCTAAAATAGTGATTAAGGTATGAAATTATTCGTAGACCCCCACCCAGGGCCAGACCTCTTTATTTGGGGGCCCCAAGTAGGATAAGTTTGGGGGCCCCTACCTTGTAATGGATAAAAAAAAGTTATGACCCTTATCCATTTGAAGTCAATAAGTTGAAAGCATTTTCTGCCTCATTATAATCAAACCAGACGAAAGGTTCATTTGTTTTAACGTAAACATGCAATATAGACTGTTACTTTTTAAATATCTTGTCACTAAACATGATCTAATGCATCATTTCCCCTGTCCCACCCACAAACACGATGATCCTCGCTTGTCACCTCATCATACAAAACTGTCGGTAGCTTTACATTAGCAATAATTCAGCAAAAGTGCGATGTACGACCTCGGGTGCCCCCTGGTGGCTGCGTTGCCCTAAGCAGCCCCTTCAGTGGCGTAACGAGAAGAGCCGGTGATCTCAACATTTCATTTCAGTTCCCAAGGCCGAGTTCCAAGAAGGACGGGGCCCCTGAATAGGGACATAGCTCGTGTCAGAGAAACCTGTTGCCTGTTACATTTGAGAGTTTAAACAATATCATACAGAAACATATATCTATATGGATCTAACTGATAGTTTAAAGTCCAGCAAACATCGTGCATCTTCTTCTGAGCTCCCACTCTCTTTGTCTTCTTTGTGTAAACTGTTGGGGGCATCGGTCACTGTAATTTTCTGCTTAGTAAGCGTACTGTACGCGAATGAGTAAAACCAGTGGCCCGTAGTTAATTCATCTCCTATGTAAACGATGTTATTCTGCCTGACTGCAGCGCGGCACTTTCCGCAGTTAGGACTTGATTTGCTCTCGTCTCTGTCCCGGACTCAACTCGTATTTCACTTGACGTCTCTCTTTATTCATCTTAGTTGTTTTTTTTTGTTGCATGTATTAATCAACTGGAGCAGAGTCAGGCTGCTTAAAGGCAAACTCTCCCCTCACCTCCTGTGGATTAGCCTCTTTCCTCCGTGTCAATCAATGATAAAGTTGTCTCTTGCTGTTAGCATCGCAATTCCAGCTTTCATTACTTACAAACCACATCGTCGCTGTTGTGAGGGGAGTTTTTCATCCTGCACTTCACTTCATTACTTTGTTTTATATGACACAAGAGAAAAGAAATCTGCTGCAGAGCCTCATTTCCATTTCTTTGGTTTGCATTGTCTGTTCTGTTTCATAAAAATAAATGCTAAGAGGACACATGCAGGTGAGCTTGGTACGATGTGTTTCACCTTTTCAGACTGAACATGCAGGGCACACGCAGACTCACCACTCAGCGACTTATATAAGAAAT
This sequence comes from Hippoglossus hippoglossus, assembly GCF_009819705.1. Classification (NCBI taxonomy): domain Eukaryota; kingdom Metazoa; phylum Chordata; class Actinopteri; order Pleuronectiformes; family Pleuronectidae; genus Hippoglossus; species Hippoglossus hippoglossus. The sequence goes on from NC_047164.1 coordinate 4,237,829, forward strand.
TATTACAACACCGGAAGGTTTTTTCTTTTCCTTATTTAAATCAGTTTTTATTAGAAAAGCTAGAGATGGACCAATGGAAAGTATTAAACCATGTCCTGTGCTGGAGGAAAGAGGTGCTCGCTGAATCTCATAGAAATCTGCCTAATGGACACAAGTGTTATTTCTGCAAATTTGACCTCTTATCCTGAGGGTGGCGCTATGGGAAATCTCATTGAGTTAGCAAAGAAGAAGTGGATTCATCCTTAGAGGAATATGAACATGCTCAGTGGGAAAATTATCAAACTTATTGTCTTCTGTGTATAATATATTCAACAAAACATATTAGAAACTTTCAGATGACATAACAAGATTTCTATTAACTTTTATAAAATATGTGAATGCAGGTGGAGAACGGATTTCAAAACCCTCCTTTGGGTTTGGAAAGAATCTGTGAGCCGTGGGTCAGAGGGTACAAAAACATTTATTTTCATATTCAGCCTGCTCGGCGTGACATGAGCGATGGCCTCGGTCTGCTCCGTCATCCCTGGCACAAAAACCGAGCTCATGCACACCTGTTCCGCATGTGAGGAAATGTGTGTGAGGCTGAGAGCGAGGGAGGGAGAGCTGCTGAAAATGGCTAATTATGATTAATAATCTTGCAAAAATATTTGTATGTCAATACCAGACGATGCCTGGATACAGTGGAACTATAATTATATTCTATTTACACAC